>NC_139224.1:173350131-174550131 GCF_055691185.1 Crinia signifera | reverse complement strand
CTGTCCTGGTGTGGACCGATACCGATCCGATGCGCGGTCCCGCGGGTCGGTCGTTATTGAGATCCTACCTGCTGCAGGTAGGATCTCAATGACGACCATACAGCCGGGTGCGGGTCGCCATCGGATCGGACCCGCTCACGGTGCACATCGTGAGCGGGTCGTGCCCCCCCGCGTCACCGTGAGCGGGTAGGACAAGACACTGACGACCCGCTCACGATGTGCATCGTGAGCGGGTCATCCTGCTGTGTACCCTACATTAGACTCAGTGCTCAATGTGTGGCTCAATGCTAAAATGTTAGGCTCACTGCTCAATGTTAGGCTCACTGCTCGATGTTTTGCTCACTGCTTGATGTTAGGCTCACTGCTCGATGTTAGGCTCACTGCTCAATGTTTGGCTCACTGCTCGATGTTTGGCTCAATGCTCAATGTTAGGCTCACTGCTCAACGTTAGACTCACTGCTCGATGTTTGGCTCAATGCTCAATGTTAGACTCAATGCTCAATGTTAGGCTCACTGCTTGATGCTAGGCTGACTGCTCGATGTTAGGCTCACTGCTCAATGTTTGGCTCACTGCTCAATGTTTGGCTCACTGCTCGATGTCAGGCTCACTTCTTGATGTTTTGCTCACTGCTCAATGTTAGAATCACTGTTCAATGTTAGACTCACTGCTCAATGTTAGACTCACTGCTCAATGTTTGGCTCACTGCTTGATGTTTTGCTCACTGCTCAATGTTAGAATCACTGATCATTGTTTGGCTCACTGCTCGATGTTAGAATCACTGCTTGATGTTAGACTCACTGCTCAATGTTAGGCTCACTGCTCAATGTTTTGCTCACTGCTCGATGTTAGGCTCACTGCTTGGTGTCAGACTCACTGTTCAATGTTAGACTCACTGCTCATTGTTTGGCTCAATGCTCAATGTTAGGCTCAATGCTCAATGTTAGGCTCACTGCTCAATGTTAGGCTCACTGCTTGATGTTAGGCTGACTGCTCGATGTTAGGCTCACTGCTCAATGTTTGGCTCACTGCTCAATGTTTGGCTCACTGCTCGATGTTAGGCTCACTGCTTGATGTTTTGCTCACTGTTCAATGTTAGAATCACTGTTCAATGTTAGACTCACTGCTCAATGTTAGACTCACTGCTCAATGTTAGACTCACTGCTCAATGTTTGGCTCACTGCTTGATGTTTTGCTCACTGCTCAATGTTAGAATCACTGATCATTGTTTGGCTCACTGCTCGATGTTAGAATCACTGCTTGATGTTAGACTCACTGCTCAATGTTAGGCTCACTGCTCAATGTTTTGCTCACTGCTCGATGTTAGGCTCACTGCTTGGTGTCAGACTCACTGTTCAATGTTAGACTCACTGCTCATTGTTTGGCTCACTGCTCGATGTTAGAATCACTGCTTGATGTTTTGCTCACTGCTCAATGTTAGACTCACTGCTCAATGTTAGACTCAATGTTCGATGTTAGGCTCACTGCTCGATGTTAGGTTCACTGCTCTATGTTGGGCTCACTGCTCGATGTTAGACTTACTGCTCGATGTTAGACTTACTGCTCGATGTTAGGCTCACTGTTCGATGTTGGGCTCGATGATATCCACTTGGATAGTGCAGTATGAAAAACTACCTGTTCATGTCAACCGTTTGATGTCGACTTTTCCCATGTCGACTTATTGCATGAACCTTTTGACCCTGTCAACCTAAGGTATGTTGACCTTTTACATGTGTCAACCTATGGCCTGTCCTCTGCATCCCCAATGAGGTAGACGAATACATGGGAACAGAAACCGATCTGGTGCAGTGTGTCCACTACATAAATTACATACATTATATATAATGCATATTACAACAGTCGACCACTGCCTACTTCCGCTCCAACAATCCGCATCTGCACTGGTTCTCCAGTGTTTCAATATTAGACGGTATCAATGAACATCACTCTGTGGAAAACTAAATATACTAATAACCAAAATACAGCATTGTGTCTTGTTTGATACTTTAACACAATACATATTTTACAGATTTATTCCTTAAAAGGTGTCAAAAATACGTAGGCTTGCAAACCTTTTCTTGCAATAGACATCCCAGTATAAAGTGCAACTGCCACCTACAGATAGTGGAGGCAGCCATTTTTAGTGGGATGAACCATCATTGAATGTATATAACAAACTGTTACAGAGCATCGTTCCCCTTGTCCAGTAGTATCCATTTGGGGTACCTGTGGATATAACACATACTCACCAGCCATCTTCAGGGCTTCTCCGGGACCCCTGCACCGAGCTCCGGTCTTCTGTTTACTTCTGGTGCTCGGCCCCCAACCGGGACGTAGACCCGCCTACCAGCCAATCATGGTCCGGTATCGGGAAATCCCGGACTGTGATTGGCTGGTGGGCGGGGATAAGTCCCGGTTGGGGGCGAAGCCCCAGAAGTAAACAGAAGACCGGAGCATGGTTACAGCAGTGCAGGGGTCCCGGAAAAGTCCTGAAGACGGCTGGTGAGTATGTTTTCTATCCACAGGTACCCCAAATGGATACTACTGGACAAGGGGACCGATGCTCCATGGCAACATAGGCGAGTATTGGATGAATGGGCTCTGTGTGCAACAAAGTCCCAGCGGGCCCTTTATTGCCCCGCATGCTGGGACTTGTGCTTCTTCAAGTCCATGAATGCGGTGAAGGCTTGCTGGGACTCATAGTTCCACAGCAATATACAATAGATTCTTCTATTTTTTTCACCAATTATCAGCTCGATGCCCACCGCCCAGGGGCATCAAGGACAGCCCCGGGCTTCAACATGGGCAGGTAAGTTCTGGAGGGGGGACCCCTTCTTTGGGGGGTCCCCACTTCCCCAGGACCCCTGCCCATGTTGACCGGTCAGAGGGATGAATGCTTTGGCAGGGTGGACTTGCATAAAAAGTCTCCCTTCCGGCTGTGGCATTACCCTGCTGGCTGGTTGGGCCCGGTGCTGGTTCTTGAAATACGGGGGACCCATAGTCATTTTGTCCCCTGTATTTTGGGAACCAGGACCAGCCCTTGAGCCTGGTGCTGGGTTTGTAAAATCAGGGGAACCCCAACTTGTTTGTCCCTGTGATTTTATGAAACCAGGACCGTCTCTTTGAGCCCGGGGCTGGTTATGCTCAGGAGGGGGGACCCCATGCCGTTTTTTTTTTTTTACACAAAAACGCATGTCTGAAAATGCGCACATTTTCAAGCCTAGAAATTGCACTAAATCGCACCATATCGCACTTTTTTGCCATGAATTCGCATCTCATTACAAATGTAAATTTGCGGCAAAAATGCGATTTCCAAAGGTGCGATTTGGTGCAATTTTTTGAACGTTAGCAAAAAATTTACCTCTATTACATTTCGCCCTAGGTTTCTTCTTCTGATTGACAATACAATCAAATATAGGATCCCGCCCCTGATCTTTCTGTATGTTCATGTTCTCCCAATTAGTGAGAAGGTGTCCGACTACCATTAATATAACAAACATGAACCAAGTGTCAATTTAACGTTCTGTTTTTTGGGTCACTGTGCAAACACTCTGCTGTGATCACATCATAGCCGTCGTCACAGGTGGGTCAATTTCTAATTATTGCAATTCAATTTTTGCAATAACTACACTCGGATGCGTCTGTTCTGTGGCCTTTCCTCGTATTCCCATCACAGAACAATTATTCCTGCCGATGATGATCATTTCTCCTTTAGGTGGAGATCACCGATCACTGTATTAGTGATAGCAGAGTCAAAATATTTTACTGCAATTGGCAACGGAAAGGAAGCTCGCATGGTGGACAATCCTGACGTGCCAACAATCTGACAATTAGAGACGGGCAAAATTCCCATTATTTATGATATTGTGCCAACATATTCCTATTTTTGGCCAATCTAATTATGAATCTTTTATTCATGGTTCAAGAAAAAAATAACGACTTTTATTTATTGTTTAAATGATTTTCTTTTCTACATTATTTTATACAATTTGTTGTCAAGACGACACGTTCATAGACAATTCTGTTTTGAACTTCTGAAATATTTTATAATGACAAAACAATAATATCCACAGAAACGCTGAGTTTGCCAATTCTTGTGCTCATCTCTGGTCTGGAAACTGCTGTATTTGTGTGAATTGTGTTATCTGCAATCATCATGTTCCTCATCGCGGGGCCCAATTCTGATTAGAATGCAGGACAGCGAATTCAATAGATAGATAGATAGATAGATAGATAGATAGATAGATAGATAGATAGATATAATGTTCTTTACAACCATCACATCAGACCGATCTCCGCTATATCCTGCTGAAGTACAGTAGGTACAGCGATAGATAGATAGATAGATAGATAGATAGATAGATAGATAGATAGATAGATAGAAAGAGGGATAGATAGATAGATAGATAGATAGATAGATAGATAGATAGATAGATAGATATAATGTTCTTTACAACCATCACATCAGACCGATCTCCGCTATATCCTGCTGAAGTAGGTACAGCAATAGATAGATAGATAGATAGATAGATAGATAGATAGATAGATAGATAGATAGAGATAGATAGATAGATAGATAGATAGATAGAAGATAGAATGTTCTTTACAACCATCACATCAGACCGATCTCCGCTATATCCTGCTAAAGTAGGTACAGAGATAGATAGATAGATAGATAGATAGATAGATAGATAGATAGATAGATAGATAGATAGATAGATAGATAGATAGAAGATAGAATGTTCTTTACAACCATCACATCAGACCGATCTCCGCTATATCCTGCTGAAGTAGGTACAGAGATAGATAGATAGATAGATAGATAGATAGATAGATAGATAGATAGATAGATCGATAGATAGAAGATAGAATGTTCTTTACAACCATCACATCAGACCGTTCTCCGCTATATCCTGCTGATGTAGGTACAGCGATAGATAGATAGATAGATAGATAGATAGATAGATAGATAGATAGATAGATAGATAGATAGATAGATAGATAGATAAATAGATAGATAGATAGATAGAAGATAGAATGTTCTCTACAACCATCACATCAGACCGTTCTCTGCTATATCCTGCTGATGTAGGTACAGCGATAGATAGACAGATAGATAGATAGATAGATAGATAGATAGATAGATAGATAGATAGATAGATAGATAGATAGAAGATAGAATGTTCTCTACAACCATCACATCAGACCGTTCTCCGCTATATCCTGCTGATGTAGGTACAGCGATAGATAGACAGATAGATAGATAGATAGATAGATAGATAGATAGATAGATAGATAGAAGATAGAATGTTCTTTACAACCATCACATCAGACCGCTCTCCGCTATATCCTGCTGATGTAGGTACAGCGATAGATAGATAGATAGATAGATAGATAGATAGATAGATAGATAGATAGATAGATAGATAGATAGATAGATAGAATGTTCTCTACAACCATCACATCAGACCGTTCTCCGCTATATCCTGCTGATGTAGGTACATCCATGAACCTCACTCACTCACTCTGACACATTTAAACTTCTGCCTATTAATAAATAATTAAGCAGATTGAAATATCACTGTATGTAACCTAAATAATTCAGCACGCTCCTCTGAGCAGACAAATATATTTATATGTCGTTATCTCACTAACACTTTAATTCATATCATACATGGAAACGGCAGCACAAATCACACACAGCGAAGGCAACATAAATCCCCATTAATGTACAACTCCGAAAATGTCACATCTGTAAAAAAAAGTTTAAAAATAAATGTAACGATCTATCAGATTAATTTGTATATTTTATTCATGTTCTTATTCATTTATCTGACAAAAATTGAAATAAAATATATTAATAACTCCCATTTTATCGGGGACTTTCATAATGCAGGGAGAGAATAGAAGGGTTCCCGGAAATAATCCCATACTTGGTCTTGTAATGTGTCTTATATTACAGGATAACTGAAAGCCGCTTAGACCAAAGGCCAGGTAAGAACCAGGTGTGTGCACTAAAGGGACCGTAAAACAAGTTACACCCCACATATGTTATTAACAATATAGAATTATGGTGTATGAATGCCTGCTTGCTTTCCGCGGAGCTTGATATCTGTCATCCTTGTTGGGAATATTTGTGTACAGGGACGAGGTTGTACCTGAGTTTCTACACATATCAGCCGATGCCTTACAACTTTGATCAGACCAGTTACTTAACCATGGGAGTAGTTGTATTGCAGATTAAGTAGGTAAATCCGTACTCACTGTTATATGTGCTGGCAGATGCAGTGGAGTGAAGTGTCTTGCAGCACACTAGCCAGTGAGTGTACCAGTTCTAAGATGGCTCCACAGATGCTCAGCATTAGCCTTGGTGGCCATCTTGGAGCAGGGCATGATGCTTCCCTGGAGGAGAAGCAACATGAAGTCTGCAGAGTAGCACACTCCACATTTTAAGTAATTGTAAAAGAGAGTATTATTCCCCAGTCGGACTAAGAGATGTCCTAGTTCTGTTTAATTACAACAAGCCCGATTTGGATGTGTATGCTGCGACCTGCACAGGTGCGGTTTTGTATTTAGCAGACATGCAATATTTGCTTATGGCTCAGGCGCTGCCTTGTGCACCGACGGCTCGTTTTATCATTTGCAAGCATAATTGGGCAGCATCAAACCTCTGAGTAACTCTCTCCTGTCTCAGAATAATCATCTTACCTAAGACGCCTGGGACCAGTTTGTAGTTTCGGCCCAATTACGGCTGATCCCGGTCATGCCTGTTCGTACATGGGATTGGCCATAATCGGGGATCTTAGTAAATTTCCCCTATGAGCGTAATGTATCACTAATTGATGGTATCAGTGGCCACTACCTCTCCCCTCGTGAGGATTGGTCACGTTCTCCCTCAGCTTTGTGTTCCGGCTATGAGACCCATTACTACAGCCGCATCTTTCAGGCCTAGCAGTGTTCACCAAGACAGTTGGGAATTTCCCATTAAGGCACATCCCCAGGGGTGGCACCAGTTGGGCGGGGGGGGGGCACTAGTTGGGGGCGGCACTAATTGTAGGGGCACTAGTTGGGGGGGGGGCCACACTGGGATGTTTGCTTCAATACTGTCAGACCGGAATTTTAGCAATAACTGCAAAAAATATCATGAAAATCGAAATATGCAAGAATTTGTTTTGTTAAGGTTATTATTTTTTTTATAATTATCCTTCATTTATATTAAATTTATATTATATTTACAGTATATATTATCCTTTATTTATATGTTGCCACAAGGGATCTGCAGCGACCAATTACAGAGCACATAAATAAACAAGAATACAGTGACTTATAGTGCAAGACAATTGTTCAGACTTGGTCGCTGAGCTGCGAGTGTTCAGAGCCCAGTGAGGAGCTTAACCGCCCCACAGGACGCACGCCCCCTGATCTCTCCCGCCCCTTTATACATCTGCGCACATAGCCATGCAATCAGGTGGAAACCATTTACCATCAAAAGATTTCCCCCCTACTCTCAGCGCTGAGTGAGTTCCCAACGGCCGGGGAACTCCTGCATTTTCAGGGGACAACCAGAAAACTCTGGCGGCACGCCCCCAAACGGCCACTGGGTGTCAATCACTCTGCGAGCTACTGTAGCCTTCGTTTGCTGCCTCCGGCCAGTTGACTCGCTCATTTGCACTGTGTACTGTGAGCATGAGCATCGTTTGGTAATCACTCGGGTTGCGGATTTGCTGCCCAGGGTATGTGCCTGAATTGGGCCCAATATAGGACAAGTGCAGGGCACCAAAACCATAGTGGCATCAGTAGACGGCACTGACATAAGTATCAGAGTAGCAGGAAACAGCACAATTATATGCCATAGGATGGAGGGAAGAGGGCCCTGCTCGTAAGAGTTTATATTATGAAGCAATTATTATAAATGGCCGTCTTTGGACATCGTTCGTAGTGCCAGAGTGACTGAATAGTAAATCCAGGAGTTTGAAAGTCAAAACCCCTAAATGTGATTGAAATCCTGGGAAATGCGCCTTTTAGTCCATTATTCCATAGATTGTGAATTGAGTGTGAATGTTGATAGTTGTATTCTCTAGCTGTGCGCCGTGTATGTACATAGGACTCTTCCATGTGGGGGAAGCTGCTCTTACGGGATTGAATTAAAGGAAATGTTTCTTTCTTGATAAATATAGAGATCAGGGGAAATTCAGCTGCGGATCCGGGAGAAGCCTTGCCACGCTTATTGAAATATTTCCGACTACAGCGTTTCTTTACATTATATATGCTTTAGGGAACCGAAAACGCTGCTTCTCTGTTTTATCTATTTCCTGTCATATGAAGAATCAATGAGCGGCGATATGTAGCAAGTAGCAGCTTAATATATTAAGAAATATTATTTGAGAAATCCCATCGGGTGCTGCGAGTATCTAATATATCCAATCTCCGATGGATTTCATCCTAATAACTAATATTGTGCGCTTACAAAATGCTGATCCCTTTGAATACAGAGTCGTAGGTGAGTGGCAACTAAGAGAAATTAATTTCTGTATCGCATCAGGAATTTATTCCCGTCACCGATGACAGCCATTATATTCTCATCTCCGCAAAGGCGCCTATCGAGTCCGAGGGTCTGGTGTATTCAATTCCCAATGTATCAATGCAAAGTGTCAGATACAATCATGGAACATCAAATGATTTAAATAGACTTCATAGTTTAATGCAGCTGAGAAGGTATATATGGGTGTATAAGGTCTGGTATATGGGCACCCCTGACATACAGAGGCGTTCACATCGATGTCAGGCGTGAAATAAATGACAACACTTAAATGCTTTGCGGAAATGAGTGCCAAACAAAGAAATTAACAATGACGCCATTCTGATCAGCGAACCGCTCAGACTGGTGTAAAGGAAAACGACGGGTTGTATTTATCAAGTTGACTCCAAAATATAGATGTTCTGTCACTGTGGAAAATCTTATTTCGGGCCATTAATAAAAAAAAAAAGGTGCCCGGTAGCCTTAGCACTTGTCACACCAGCCAGTTGTCTACCAGTCAACAAGCTCATAACTGTCAAGTTACAGATTGTGTTTGAAAAATGATAGTGAGGAACTAGTTGGTTGGTACTTTAGTTTTAAGATTGGTAATAAAAGCAACAGGGAACATTTCTGGTGGGCCAACGCACCTTTTGGGGTCACCTCTGACCCGGATGTGGTAGTGGGTGACAGATTGGTGGTGTGGGTGTGTCAGGGGGTAGAGGGTGGCATGTTGGTGTGGGTGTGTTTAGAAGGTTTGCAGGCCACCAATGTGGACAAGTAAGGAGGCCACTTTTTGGAATTTTTTTCCAATATCACTTTAATCAGGTCCTATGAGGAGGGATCTTATAACAGACCCAGCCCCCTCAACAGGCCCCGCCTCTATTGGGACTGCTTCCAGAAAATTCTCGGTCTGGGTTTCCATCATCCCAATCTGTCCCTAGGTACTTTATCTCTGTCTGATATTTCTCTGCATGGCTTAGTAAATCAGTAAGGCTCTCAACAGCAAAATCTTTCTCTAATGGGCGAAACCATGCTGCACTGCAGGTGAGGTAGATGTAACAGGCAAAGAGAGTTAGCTTTGGGTGGGTTATATTGTCTTACACTGCATTTTATATTTCAATTTGAACACACCCCACCCAAATCTAACTCTGCACATGTTACATCTGTCCCACCTGCAGCGCACATGGTTTTGCCCGTAAGAGATACTGTACATTTTGCTTTGAGAAGATCCTTACTGAATAACCCCCTGGGACCAGTGATGTCACTGAGGTGCCTCATTTTTGCTCACTGATGACATCACTTTTATACTCAGATATGTCACAAAATCCTAGCAAATTAGGGGGAGATGTACCAAGCCTTGGAAAGAGATAAAGTGGGGAGAGACAAAATACCAAACACAAACTGTAAAATGACAGAAGCTGTTTGTTTGCTACTTTACCACTCTCCACTTAATCTCACTCCAACTCTTGATCCATCTCCATCTTTAATCAGTGAAATGTACAGTATATGGAGTTGGCTGCATCCCAGCCCCCAACAGGTGCTCTTACGGCATCGTTCTGTGAGTCATACAATTACAGTAATCGTTATCCCAGGTGGCAGATATCACTAACTCGTTAGGCCACAGATATTTGTGCCTAATTGTCAGCTCTGGTATTTGACCTGCGGCTCTCTAATAAGGGTCACGTGACCCGGCAAATTTATGGGCTTTACCAATGATATATAATAGTGCAACCTTTCGCATGCAGCCGTTGTGCGTTCCCCACAGAATACAGCGGAAACCCAATATTCTATCTGACGTGGGCTCTTGTTAACGTTACTCCTGCTACTCGCTGCGTCCTCTCGCCCCCCTCTGATGTATGTATACATATATATGTGTGCTGAAATAGATTATCTCCCAATATTTCAGGGTTTGTAATGGCTTATGCACAGAGGATTAAGACAATGAGAAGTTATTTTTAAATTGTCAACACTTTAATGGTAATTGGCGCGGTCAGCTCATACACTGAACATTGCCACCCCATATCTCATCAGCTGCAGCGCCAACGTTACACTCTGCGCAATTTAAACTCTTATGTCATCGCACGCCTAGCGCAGGAGAGCATCAGGCAAAGGGATTAGAGTGGGGGCGTTTTCCCGTCAGTCAGGTGTGTGCCCGTAATGAGGAAACTCAAGCCCGCTACCACTACGACAGATGCGGAGGGCGGCACATGTATTCACATAAAATGCTATTTTTATTCCTGTAGAAAGTCCTCATTAGTGGTCTCGCGCTCCTAATCTATGTAATGGAGAAAGTGATATCATTTTTCGAGGCGTTTGTTTTCAAAGTCTTATGATAAGGCACCCATTAGGCTGCGGCCTAGGAAAGCAGAAACAATAACGCAGTGGTTCCCGAACATTCCGGAATCACGTCGCCCCAACAATATCGACACTTTTTTCACAGCATTCGTAGCGGATAAAAGTTTATTATTGACATATTTTAAAACAGAACCAAAAACATTCAGTGAAGTACACTGTGATTAGATAAGTGCGTGGTGTTCACGGTCCCTGGGTTCAGGGGTCCAAAACTGCACACAATGCGTCCATGTTAATTACTTTTTTTTCTAGATTTGGTTCTGTCTGTTTCATGAATAACTGGGAACAGCTGAAGGTCCAAATTACTCCTAAATAAACCCCATCCACTGGTGGATTACAGGTTTCCTGACAATAAGAGATCCGCTGGTGTGTCTTACAGGTTCAGTATCCCTTGTCCAAATATCCGTTATCCAAATTATTTTGAAAACCATAGTCTCCAAAATGTACTTTTTATTTTTTATTTCTTTGCTAAAAACCTACTGACACATCTGTAACTGGCACTACTGGGAAAATAACATGTAACTGGCACTACTGGGGAAATAACATGTAACTGACACTACTGGGGAAATAACATGAAACTGGCACTACTGGGGAAATAACATGTAACTGGCACTACTGGGGAAATAACATATAACTGGTACTACTGGGAAAATTACATGTAACTGGTACTACTGGGGAAACAACATGTAACTGGGACTACTGTGGAAATAACATGTAACTGGCACTACTGGGAAAATAACATATAACTGGTACTACTGGGAAAATTACATGTAACTGGTAGTACTGGGAAAATAACATGTAGCTGGTACTACTGGGGAAATAACATGTAACTGGCACTACTGGGAAAATTACATGTAACTGGTAGTACTGGGAAAATAACATGTAACTGGTACTACTGGGAAAATAACATGTAACTGGCACTACTGGGGAAATAACATGTAACTGGTACTACTGGGTAAATAACATGTAACTGGCACTAATGGGAAAATAACATGTAACTGGCACTACTGGGAAAATAACATGTAACTGGGACTACTGGGGAAATAACATGTAACTGGCACTACTGGGAAAATAACATATAACTGGTAATACTGGGAAAATTACATGTAACTGGTAGTACTGGGAAAATAACATATAACTGGTACTACTGGGTAAATAACATGTAACTGGCACTACTGGGAAAATAACATGTAACTGGTACTACTGGGAAAATTACATGTAACTGGTACTACTGGGGAAATAACATGTAACTGGTACTACTGGGTAAATAACATGTAACTGGCACTACTGGGAAAATTACATGTAACTGGCACTACTGGGGAAATAACATGTAACTGGTGGTGGTATACAGGCAGGTGGTATGTAGGCACACAGGCAGGTGGTTTTGCATATGCGCAGCAGCATTACTAGCGGGGGTGGAGAGGGGTGTGGGATGCTGTGCAGTCCCGTTAGCGTATGTGACCGCCCAGTGTTTCATGGGTGTTCCAATGAAAACACTGGACGTACACATGCTAATGCGGAGGGGGGGCAACAGACATAACCGGATGTTAGCTGCCCACCCAATTCTTGGGAATTCTACATGCATATGTACGATGGGGGAGGTTCCCACTGGCATGCGATGGCTGTTCATGCAAACAAACCTGGTGTGCGAAGGGGGGCGGGTGTACCGCCATTTGCAGGGTGGGTTCTGGATGACTTGCAAGTGGGCGAATTCACACCCAAGCAAGTCAACCACAGTAAGGGCCATAATGTGTGATTGGCATGGTGCATTGTTCAGTGGTGACGGTGCCTCAGATGTAACCTTGCTGACGTGCCCCCTGATGGCCGGATTAAGCCATCAGGGGCCCCAAGTCACTTTAAACAGGGGGGCCCCCTCCCACTTGTCGTTCCTGGCTGCAAACTGCACGGGAGAATATTACACAGACTAAAGGCAGTATAAACTTGGGCAATGGGTAACTGCAGGGGGGGGGTGGATTAATATATATATATATATATATATATATATATATATATATATATATATATATATATATATTGTCCCTCTGTACCTTACACTGTAGGAGCCCTGACAGGCTCAGCATTGCCTCTGATTTAAAAGCCTCCCATGACAAGGCCGCTGCTGCTGTCCTCCATGAGCCTGAGAAGCATATGATGAACTCCACCGCATCGCATCGGCTCGTGTGGACACACCTTAATATGTTGTCTTTTTTCTGCAGATCTCATCAAGGGCTATTATGCATAAATCTCTGAGTATGCTGTTATTTTACTCACTGTAACTGGACTACAAACACCAGCATGCCCTGTTGTCCATAGTGCAGGTGTTCCCAATCTTTTTTGAATCACGGCACCCTAGAGTATCAGAATCTTTTCACGGCACCCCTAAGCCAAAAATAAAATAATTAGACTGGGTTTATATGCAATGCTTAAGGTCAGTTATGTTGTAAAGGGCAGTATTTGCTTCTCTTTGTACACATTTTATGATTTGCAGGCACCAGCACTGGTTTTGTTCATAAATAATGAACCATTAATAATTTGAGTTGGTCCTGGACCACCAACCCAGGGCACCCCTGCATGTGTGCCGAGGCACCCCAGGGAGCCACGGCACACAGTTTGGGAACCACTGCCATAGTGTATAAAATAAACACATTTTTATGTATTCTTAGTTCACTTGCTGCCTTATGGCCTCTGAATATAATTGTTGCAGTTAAAATGCTTTGAAATCGCAGTTGCTATTAAATTCGGGACTGAGGCCGTATCAAGTGGCCCTCAAATATTTGTTTTTGTGACCCCCAGCTTCCCAGACATCCTGTGCCATTATATTCTGAAGGAGGCCTGTGCAGCAGACAAGGGCAGGCATAGGGTTAACGTGGATTAAGAACTGAGCGCCTCAGCACCAGCCCGAGCCTTCCAGCGCTACGAGTTATACATCCAGACAGCTGACGATTATATATATTTGCACAGACCCATCTGACACACGAGGGGTGACAGCTCTGTATTGGTCAGGTGACGGCGTTTATCTTATAATTCTATAATGAGATTGATTGTGGTCAGCTGTCAGGCAGAAACAAAAATCTGCTCATGCAACACACAATTAGCACCAATTTGTCGCGCTCCCCCAGATTCCACATAATGTGTAACTGTTACATTATAGAAGGCACAGTCACCAATAGTAACATCAGCCAGGAACGCACAAACAATTCTGCACCTGAGGTGAAAGCCGACGGTATCACAGCGGGGAAAATAAATCGCTCATGCACTTTGTTTCCGATATTATAATTTCCTCACTGTCTCTAATTATATGGGTAATTTCGGTGTAGCTGTAAAACACAGCACAGTGGCCCTTATTCAGATCTGATCGCAGATCTGATCTGTTCTCAAAATGGGCAAAACCATGCGCACTGCAGGTGGGGCAGATGAAACATGTGCAGAGAGAGTTAAATTTGGGTGGGGTGTGTTGAAACTGAAATCTAAAGTGCAGTGTACAAATAATGCAGCCAGTATTTACCCTGCACAGAAACAAAATAACTCACACAAATCTAACTCTCTCTGCACATCTTACATCTGCCCCACCTGCAGTGCACATGGTTTTGCCCATTTTGAGAACAAATTTGGACTGCGATCAGATCCGAATAAAGGCCAGTATGCTGACACTTCATAGATGCCGACTGTGCCAGATAATCAGGTAGGCAGAGTAAGCATCGGCCTAAGGGCCTGGCACCATTTAGGGGCCCCGCGACAACGGATCAAACTAATATTGATTTGATCTGGAAGAAAATTACAATCAGGCTTTGTTACATTATTTCCAAGCAATAGGAAAAAATATTAACTCAAAGTTAAAACTTTACATTGATGCCTCAAAATACTGTATTAATGTAATGTACTGATTTATAACTTACAGTATATAAACCATAGACATCAGATCACAGCTTCCAGATCGACTGTTGGTTGGTGAAATTAAAAACACATTAGGAGATAATTTGCGGGGGGGGGGGGGGGCAGACTTTGACTAACTAGGGGCCTGCAATGGGTTTAGGGTGGGATCATAGGCGAATCTAAGGTGTGATCCGGGGGATACACTGGATCACCCTTTAGACCGCTGACCGCATAAAATTTAAAGAAATGACAGCCGGGCAGAGAGAGCTGTGTGCTGTCCGGCTGTAGTCTAAGCAGGAGCATCGATATTTTCAGTTCTCCAATAGGAGCTCGCGGTCCGGCAGCCAATCAGGAGTGGCTACAAATACCACCAATGCCACTCCTGATTGGCTGCCGGACTGCGAGCTCCTATTGGCTCACGGTCCAGCGGGAGAACTGAAAATATCAATGCTCCTGCTTAGACTACAGCAAGTTACAAGCATTTGCTTTTGCATTGTTGCATGATGGAAGTAAATGTGTATATTTGCCAGTTATGCACAGTTGAATGTGTCTAGCGGTACACCTGCCCAATGTCCAAATGTCTAGTGTTCCAGTGATCTTAATCACCACCAGAAAGCACTTGGCTCTGTGGAATCATACACTAGAGGGCAAAAGATATCTCCTGACTATGTGACCCACAATTCCATCCTAATACCATTTATTAAATACGTCTCTTCTTTAATGGTGCTCAACATGCCTACCGATCCCCATCTCCCATACTGGACTCTACAGTGTGCACAGTGTAAATCCTCCGCCAATGTTTAATGGAGCGTCAGCCACGTAGCGTCTATAGTGAATGCTGGGTTTTATTTTTCCCAAATGGTTTGTTAAATTGAATAAAAAGTTAAATATCTCTCTAGAAGTTCTCAAACTAAAAACATATGAACACATTAGTGGAAGGCAAAAGGGTTCAGCGCTGGCTCAGTTTTAATGGCGACAGCGTATGACTTAGTATTTTTTAACGGTTTTCCATTAGAACTAAGAACTTCAAATTTGTGCATTAAAAGAAAAAAAAGTAAAAATTATTATAAAATGTATTTATTTAAGCAACAATTTTGTTATTACATGATCATGAGTTTAAGCCGAGAACACAGGGTTTCATTACGTAGTGTATTTTTTCAATATTCGAGAACTAGTCCTGATAATTAATATTTTTGTGTATACTGTAGTAGAGTTTTCCAAAAATCACATGAAGGGAGTGGGGACTCTGCGATGTGTAATAAGTAATGTGCCCCCCCCCCCACACACACACACGCATTGCTACTTCGTCTGCATGGGGGCACTGCCATTTTATGTATAATTCATTTTTTAACACATTTTTGGTGCTTATCTAAAGTATCTACACTCTATACTAAAGAACACTGCCCACATATCATATTGGTAATTTAATAGGTTGGAGCTCCACATATAAGTTTCTGAGAAAGTTTTTAAAGTTTGCGAGCAGTAATCAATGCTATCTTCAGATGACTGGTTCCTGGTGCCCTGTTCTAGGGAAGGAAGTCTGAGGTTGCAAAGACATGAGCCGATCCCTCTATCGCCTAACTTTGGGGGAGATTCTGTAAAACAACTATGCGGTAAAAACCCCGTTGTCTGGGTTTTTACCGCATTTTGATATGCAGCAAAACCCACACGGCAGGTTTTTGCTGCGAGGGGTATCGCCAGTTGGCGATACCCCATAGAAGCATATCGGCTTCTTAACGCGACCCACGCTGCCCCGAACGCCAACACCCCCCCTCACCTGCTGTGTCCAGGCAGCACAGCGTGTGCTGCCTGGACCTGTGACTTCCTCACTGCACTGTATCCTCTTCCAGGTGCAGGGAGGAGAGGCCAGCCAGCAGCAGCATCCCCAGGTAATGGAGGGAGGGGGGAGCCGCCGGGACCCGCAGCACATCGCCGGCAAGATTGTAAAGGACAGCTCTTAACGCAAGAGCTGTCCTTTGCCATAATTATCGCATATGTTACAGCATATGCGATAATTAGGTGTGCGGTAGCCGGCGATGTGCAGCGGAGCTTGGGTGCGGATGTTACAGCATATGCGATAATTAGGTGTGCGGTAGCCGGCGATGTGCGGCGGAGCTGGGGTGCGGATGTTACAGCATATGCGATAATTAGGTGTGCGGTAGCCGGCGATGTGCAGCGGAGCTGGGGTGCGGATGTTACAGCATATGCGATAATTAGGTGTGCGGTAGCCGGCGATGTGCGGCGGAGCTGGGGTGCGGATGTTACAGCATCCCGCCCATTGTGATGCGTGCACATGGCCGTCTCCAGTAAGTAACCTTATTACTACTTCTGTAGCAGTGCCAGGGATTTCTAGGAGACCGCTGTCCCCGCAGCGAGGCCATTCTGAATTGTTCCACCTTGTGGGGGTTATTCAGATTCACTCGGAAAGGCATAACCACTCTCTAATGGACAAAACCATGTGCTGCTTTATTTTTACAGTGCAATATGGATACAGTATCAGTTTGAAGTACAACCCCCACCAAAATCTAACTCTCTCTGCACATGTTACATCAGCCCCACCTGCAGTGCATATGGTTTTGTCCACTAGAGAGTGAATCAGAATAACCCCCACAAAGTATACACCGCTGTAACTAACGCCACCCAGCCCCGCAATAATAAATAGGCCCCTTAGAGCATTTGTGAAACAACAAATCCCATTGCTCTGGGACTATTGAACCTTACAGATGGTGTTCCTCGGTGAACCCCCTAGTCCTCAGTGTATTAAAAAGCTGCAATAATAGAAACTTTCGCTCAGCCAGCAGCAGAGGTTGCAGTAGTGACTGAATAATCTGCGCCTCGTAACCATTCATTCTCTTTATTATGCCACCCTGGCTTTGGCAGAAGCGCTGGCATGTGTTACGCGGAGTGAACGCAGGACATGAAATGTCACATTGCTGTGTTTTACAACTTCTCCCATCTGTGAATCTGTATCTAAAGGTTCTTCGCTCTCCGTCTGTGTGTGGGTTTTTTCATAATTCTATTATTATTTTCCCTGCGTCTGTTCTGGATCCTGTTCTATGCTCCTTGTCAGACCCTTGTGAGTGTCGTCGCCCACAATGGTCAAGAGATACAGCTGTCAGGTAACACTCAGCAGATGGCACTTGTGGCCGATGTTTCCTACGCAGTGACATCTCGGCTCAGGGCTGACTTTAATCCAATATCTTGGAGCCGCTTCCTTTGCCAGCGTATCAGAATATGTGAAGAAGAAATATTCTATTGGTTGCTTTGTTTGAATTTAAAAAAAATTATAATAATTAAAAAAATTAAAAAATATATATAGATAGATAGAAAGCACTTACCCCCTTGCAGAAAGGATTGGAGCCGGCACACGGTAGTAAGTGAAGAAAAAAAGGGTTTATTGTAATTACATCATTGCACAAAGAGACAGCTGCCGACCTGACAGCCATTTCAACTGCATGTGAGCAGTTTTCATCATTTCACCTCTGATGAAAACTGCTCACATGCAGTTGAAACGGCTGTCAGGTCGGCAGTTGTCTCTTTGTGCAATGATGTAATTGCAATAAACCCTTTTTTTTCTTCACCTACTACCGTGTGCCGGCTCCAATCCTTTCTGCGAGGGGGTAAGTGCTTTCTATTAACCACATTATGTGCCTGGCACCGGAACAATTTTATCTTTAACCAGAGTGACAACCTGAGAACCCAACTGTCGACAGATAGATAGATAGATAGATAGATAGATAGATAGATAGATAGATAGATTGATAGATAGATAGACAGAGGGATGTATGAGCGCTGATGGTTCCAGAAGTCCTTAATTTCCAGTCATACCCTGCAACTGGGAAGGGTAAGACCAAAAAAACACCAAAGTCCAATGAGACTGCAGCTCACTTCACATGTATAGAACCTCCCGGGTCCAAGGGATTAACCGAATCTGGATGAAGCAAAGAAGATGTGAAGAAGCACTTCCTGGTGTATTAAAAGAGGATTTATTGCACATGAAAGGAGAAACACTCCATGGGACTACACTCTTATGCTTGTACCTAAAAACAATACACTGTGGACTGGATACCACAAGACTTGATATATATATATATATATATATATATATATATCTCAATAAGGCAAACGCTGCTCACTGAACTCGCATGGTTCCATCTCCTGATTCCCTCCGATGGGAAACGATGGGTTGCGCTGCGGGAGAAGCCGGTGCCGGGAACAGCCGTCAGATGAGGGGAGCTGGTGCACTTAGCAGGCCACGCACTGACGCGTTTCGTCACTGGGACTTAGCAATTTTACTAGCAAAGTTTTGGGGGTAAAATATAACGCTGGTGATTTTAGTTTAAAAAAAGTTTGTCAATGGAAATATTTTTAAATTAGCCCAGCAAACTTCTGATTCTATTGAAGAAAGGTGTTGCTATGGGAACACCCCATGAGGTTGACCACACAGGGTAATACCCAATAACTGAATTGGTCACTGCTGATAAGACCAATTTGTAATAGCAAAAATTGAAGTCACTAAAGTATTGATCTTTTTTGGTTAAAGTCAATTGTCTACTGTACCTCAGTAATACTATTATCACATATGTCATCTAGCTGGGTAAGTACCAGGTGTAATGTACTGTATATGAAAACTTCATGTAGGACACAAGGGGGATCAAAGTTAGTCCTGTACAAGTAGTTTCTTCACCTAAATCGTCCTCTACATAACTATGGACTACAGGTTGAGTATCCCTTACCCAAAAATCCGTCATCCAAATTATACAGAAAAACATATATTCAGTACATTCTCGCTAAAAGCACTACTAATTACATCTGTGACAGCACTACTAGGGGCATGATATGTTAGTGGCACTACTGGGACATGATATGTGACTGGCACTACTCGGGACATCTGTTACAGCACTACTGAGGACATGAGATGTAACTGGCACTACTGAGGACATGATATGTAACTGCCACTATTGGGAGCATAATATGTAACTGGCACTACTGGGGATATCTGTAATAGCACTACTGAGAACAAGATATGTAACTGGCACTACTGAGGACATGATATGTAACTGTCACTACTGGGGGCATGATATGTAACGGGCACTACTGAGGACATGATATGACTCTGGCACTGCTGAGGACATGATCTGTAACTGGCACTACTGAGGACATGATATGCAACTGGCACTATTGGGAGCATGATATGTAACTGGCACTACTGGGGATATATGTAACAGCACTACTGAGAACAACATACTGTATGTAACTGGCACTACTGAGGACATGATATGTAACTGGCACTACTGGGGACATGATATGTAACTGGCACTACTGGGAACATGATATGTAACTGGCACTACTAGGGACATGATATGTATCTGGCACTACTGGGAACATGATATGTAACTGGCACTACTGGGGACATCTGTAACAGCACTACTGAGCATATGATATGTAACTGGCACTACTGGGGACATATGTAAATGTTACTACTGGGGACATGATATGTAACTGGCACTACTGGGAACATGATATGTAACTGGCACTACTGGAGACATCTGTAACAGCACTACTGAGCATATAATATGTAACTCGCACTACTGGGGACATATGTAACTGTTACTACTGGGGACATGATATGTAACTGGCAGTGACGTGCGGTGAGGTCATTGCCTGGGGAGGCACTGACCTCACCACCACACCCCCCCCCCGGACATGGCGGTGCTACATATGCAGCGGCCGCCGGTACATGCGAAAAGTTCCGCTTCCCCATTCATTTTCAATTACAGCCCATTGCTGCCCCCTGCCCACCCCTACCCGCCCCCCGCTGCCCGGAGTTTTAATGTTAACAGCGGGAGGCACCTCTCCCGCTGCCTCCCACCCTCACATGCAGCAGTGTAAGAAGGTGGGAGGCAGCCGGAGAGGTAGAAATGATGAAAATAATAAAAGAAGATATATAAATATCTTCTTTTTATTATTTTCATCATTATGACAGGGGAGGTTCTGCCTCCCCTGCCTCCCCTGACTGCACGTCCCTGGTAACTGACACTACTGGGAACATGATATGTAACTGGCACTACTGGGGACATCTGTAACAGCAGTACTGGGGACATGATATGTAACTGGCACTACTGGGGACATCTGTAACAGCAGTACTGGGGACATGATATGTAACTGGCAATACTGAGCATATGACAAGTAAATGGATTAAATATGTGCAAGAAAATAATTGCTTAGCATTCATATTCAGTACCTGACATAGGACACAAACTTTGTTTCATGTTTTGAAAACTTGTTTTAGGCACAAATAGAATATGTATGTGTATATTTCATGTGATTGACGTGTTCCTACATCATACATGCAAGATACTTCAAGATACCTCATTGAAATATAACAATATTCCGAAATATGGAATAATCTGTTATCCAAAAAAATAGTATCGCCTTTGGAACCCATTGTGCTTTATCTGTGTCTGTGGGGTTGAGAGTCCTTGCCTCTCTTTTATATGAAAAAGTTAATCCACAAGGCTACTGGAGAATATACACTAGGGGTAAATTTCAGTTTTTAATCTTAGAAAATTTACCCTTATCATTCATGTAAACTACAAAATCTTTAGTCCCACATTTTGTTACCAACTCACTAGGAGAAGGGTCACAAAAAAAGAGTCTGCTGTTTTCTGGAAACTCTAAAGAGGAGAGTAACTTTTAAGGTACAGCAACATATAGAGATAACTCATAATCATATTAGGTTGCATCCCCTTCAGAATACTTAATGTTGAAGTTGGATATTGAGTATATCATCGACACCCTTTATACAGTCTGAATAAATGAGAGGGAACTCAAAAACAGTGGGAGTGTATCGAGGGTGGAGCATCTGGTGTCATCACACAGGAAGGAGGGAGCGGCCCATTACCAGGAAGTAGGTGTCGGACTGGAGCATGAAAGACCCACCGGGCAATGTAGTGGTAGAGGCCAATGTTTAGGGGTGTGACCAGTCTCTAGAGGGGGTGTGGCCAGACACCTCATTGGTCTGCCTAACCTTTATAAGTTAATATTACTAGTGCATGCATGATAATGTACCAGAATAATAACAGGAATGCACTATATAAAATGCACCATAGTCCTATGCATTATAACATAAGAAGGGACTACAGGTTGAGGATCCCTTATCCAAATATCCGTCATCCAAATTATTCAGATACTGTATGTAATTTATGTATAATGTATAATTCCAGTGCACAGGCTGGAACCTGATCCTTTGAGGAGGAGAAAGGAATATATTCACCAAGGTGCACAGAAACATGCGCTGAGGGTGTGGGATGTAGAGCTAGCTGCTCACGCAGGGGGGGAAGGGGTGTCAGTCCCCCAACAATGGGTACAGACAAAAAAGAGAAAAGGTGGTGGAGCGCTTGCCTACAAATTTATCACAACTTGATCAATTGTGTATCACATTAAAATATTAATTTATTAAAAAGAATATATATTCACGACAAATAAATATGCACACATAAAATAAGTTAGTTGACAATGGAATACTTATTGTTGTTCCCGCTTGTTCCTATTAATGCTCCCTCTTGATGGTTAGACTTGTTCTCCCATATAACTGGTATTGTGGGTGTCCATAAACCTACTAGAGTCCCAAGGTCTTTCCTGAAGATGTATAAGTCAGGTTACCCTGTAAGCAAACAGGTGGGTCTCCAATAATGAGCAGGTGGTGGTATCCCTGAGTTGAAAAGTCCAGTAGGAGAAAATGTAGCTGTTCTTGGGGATCCAAGATGAGCGTTTGTGGGGGAGATGGTCCAAGTGGGATAATTGAGTGAAAAGTCCAGTGTCCAACAGCAATCAAACTAACGCGTTTCGTTGTTCTCTGACAACTTTTTCAAAAGTCTCACTCTTAAGCAGGTCAGGGAATAAATACCCTCTAGACAGGAAGTGCATCATATGACATCATTCAATTACCCAATTGATCATTAAGTAAAAAATCATTAATAGTTTACCCCATTAATTATGGGGATGTATATATTATAGGAGGCAGTCGAAAACATAAATGTAATATATATAAAATATAAAATCTACTGAAAAATCACTGATAGCGTTTCACTTCCAGTTTTTGGAACAAACGCTGCGTCCAACTTCCAATATGTGGAGCGCATATTATGCCCGCGAAAAAATGGGAAGTGGATATAAAGCATACTTTTTATTTTATTATTATGTGGTCCGTAATAGGACTTAATAAGGTTACCAATATATATAAGGAGAAGCGGCGGTGTCTCAAAAAGCAGAGGGGGCGGTCGGAGTAATGCTCCGCTGTCCGTTGTTTAGTGTTGGAACGCAACCAGAAGTACACTATTTCCTGTGTAGAAGTGTAGAACCTCCGGCTTGCGGCTTCTTAGCATGGATATTTTATGAAAAATGTGGCTGATTACATTTTCATAACCATTATGTATTCACCATTAATAAGATTACATTACGATAAAGCCTAATAGATTCTAGAAAAAGACAATGATAACCATCGCAGTATACATTGGGATGATATTCAACTATAATATGGTTGTCATGGTAACCGCTATGTCTATTAGAGTCAATGACATCCTTCATTTTAGTTATAATGGTGACATATTGCTAAAAATAGAGTAAATAAACTAAACATTCATCTCCTGCATCATACAGTATGTATCTGTAACTTTATGGTTTTTTTTTATATTTTGTAGATTACAAATTCGGATAAATGTTGATGATTGGATTAAATGAAACTATAAAGTGTTGTTATCCTACAAAGTTTAATGAGAATAAAATATAAATGTACAGATGAATGAGAATAAAAATAAACTTAAATTGAAATTATGAAAATAAAAGAATAGAAATATAATATTAATAAGATAAAAAAATGTCATCAGAAAGAACCCAGAATGAAATATTTAAAGTAATATACATGTAGAAAAACAAAGCATAAAAAACTTCTAGACTATCATGAGTATGTTACATCACATTTAAAGACATACATTCAATTCCACTTGGTCATT
Source organism: Crinia signifera (assembly GCF_055691185.1). Classification (NCBI taxonomy): domain Eukaryota; kingdom Metazoa; phylum Chordata; class Amphibia; order Anura; family Myobatrachidae; genus Crinia; species Crinia signifera. The sequence goes on along the minus strand of NC_139224.1, from coordinate 174,526,376 downwards.
CAGACCTTCAGGGTGGATGGAGTTCATCAAATGCATCCAATATATTTCTTGTCTTGACAGAGCGTTGAAACGGTCTCCCCCTCTTTTTGTATTTTGTATATGTTCCAACCCTACGATTTGTAAACATTTGGGGTCACTATAATGGTGTGTGAGGTAATGTTCTGGAATACTATGATTATTTTTCTTGTTTATAATGTTTCTCCTTTGTTCAAGGAAATGTTTATTTGTTTTTTTTTTTTATAAAATTTGGTCTTAATGGTAAAAGGTCCTTCAACACTGGGTCACATTTTAATAAATTATAGTTTTTACTGATAATGTGTTTAATATGAAATGATTCATTATTAAAAGTGGAAATAAAAGGAGCTTCCATTTTAGTTGGGCGTTTCTTTCTTTTGGGGTCAATAGATCCGTTCTGTCCATTAATTCCACCTCATGTTGAGCCTTATCTAACAAATGTTTAGGGTATCCTCTTTCTAAAAAAGGAAGAGGTCATAATGACACTTTGTGACTGAAATGAATCTAAATCTGAACAGTTTCTGCGTAGTCGCAAAAACTGTCCACGAGGAATATTACGTTTCCAGGGGGGGTAATGTGCACTATGAAAGTGCAAATATGAATTCATATTTACCTCTTTGTTATAATTTGAAGTATGGATTTGATTATTTCTAATTTGTAATGTTATATCTAGATAATTGATCTGAGTAGGGTGATAAGTGTTGGTACATTGAAGATTGAAAGGATTAGAATTAAAAAAGTGACAAATGAAAGTGTGGATTGTGCATCTCCTTCCCAAATAAAAAAAAATAAATCATCTATGTAACGTCCATAGAGTATCAGGCCCGCCCCGTGTCCACCACCCCACATGAGTTGGTCTTCCACCATACCCATGTAGAGGTTGGCCTAACTCGGGGCAAACCTGGTCCCCATGGCCATTCCCATCACCTGTAAAAAATATGTGTCATTAAAAAGATAATAATTGTGCTGTAAAATAAATTGTATAGACTCAAGTAAAAATATTATGTGTTGATCACTGAGGTCTCCATCTGATCTAAGTCGATTGGATATGACTTCCAATCCTAAATTAAGGGTAAGGAAAGGTCAAGGGTAAGGAAAGCATAGCTCTCCCTCCACTTGCCGTCCTGAATCAATTTGAGAAAATGTTGTGTATCTTTAATGTGAGACCTCAGTGATTGCACCCGTGAGTGTAAAAAAGAATCAACATAAGCTGATAAATTGGCAATGAGGGAGTGAATACCTGAAATAATAGGGAGACCAGGGGGTGCAGTGAGTGACTTGTGGTGAATTTTGGGCAAATGATAATACGTGAGAGTGATGGGGTGTGAAGTAAAGATAAAATGTCATTCTTCCTTAGAAATAATCTTATTTTCCAAAGCTTTATCTAGATGTTGTTTTAAAATTTAATTAAAACCCAGTGTTGGGGTCTTTGTTAATTTGATATAATGAGCAGCATTAGATAATTGTCTGTTTGCACCCCCCCCCCCCTTTATCTGCTTGTTTTATTATTATTGTGGAGGTTTTTTGTACATTTTTCAAGGCCAATCTTTCTCATGTATTTAAGTTATCCTTTCTATATGAATTCTTAGCATTCGTAGCACTATTTTTGCATAGAGATTTGAAGTCTTATATCATTGCTTTATAGAAAGTGTCTAAAGCTGTCCCTTTAGACCCGATAGGATACAATTCCGTTTTTTTGCGGAATTTCTTTCTATCTTTATCTAAATCTTAAATTAACTTATTTTTTGGAGATGTCAAGTTTTCTTCTAATAGGCTCTCTAATTCATCTAGGGCTTGATCATCATCTTTATCTAATAAAATTGGTGTCTCGTTACTGTCATTGGCTCTTTTTGTGAAAAAATATTTTTGTCTACATAGAGTCCATATGTAGTGGTTAAGTTCTACAAATAACGTGAATAGGTTAGGGGGAGTGGAGGGTGAGAGTTTAAGCCCCTTCTCAAGTATTTGTATTTCTCCTTTATTTAAGGTTCTTGATGATAAATGAAAAATCTTTTTAGTTTCTTTCTGACTTATACCTTTTAGTTTCTTCAGTTTAATTTTTCGACCTCCCCTTCCTCCTCTAGATCTGAGCTTCTTCTTTTTTTGTTTGGGTTTCTGATTAACGGATTTTTCTGTCCCATCTGGTTTCCCTTTGAGTGTTCCTGTAGGGTGGGGGATCTAAAAAATCTTTTTCGGAGTTTTCATCTAGTGTCTCTCTGAGTGTAGTTTTAGGTCTTTCTCATGCATTATCGCTTTGTCTAGGAGTATGGTCAGAATGGGAATGATAAGGAGATCTATTACCAGGAGACTTGTAGTGTCTATTGGTCTCTTGTCTAGAGGAAGATTTATAATCTCTATATCGGGTTTGGTTTGTTCGGATAGGATTCGGGTCTCTCTGATTGGAGTAAACTAATTGGTTTCTAACTCTCTCAGATTGTGGGATTCTTTTCTTATATGGTGTATCACTTGTCAATATATCCAAAATAACAAACAATGGATAACTACTACTGACAATAAGCAATATAAGATCAAATCTTTTAGAAATTGTGACACTACTTTTGTAATCTATATGCTGACATGTTCATGCAATAGGGTTTATATTGGACGTACAACCAGAGCATTAAAGACCCATTTCCTTGAACAAAGGAGAAACATTATAAACAAGAAAAATAATCATAGTATTCCAAAACATTACCTCACACATCATAATAGTGACCCCAAATGTTTACAAATCGTAGGGTTGGAACATATTCAAAATACAAAAAGAGGGGGAGACCGTTTCAACATTCTGTCAATACAAGAGATATATTGGATGCATTTGATGAACTCCATCCACCCTGAAGGTCTGAATGACCAAGTGGAATTGAATATATGTCTTTAAGGGCCTTATTTTGGTTCATTCTTTCTGCCAAAATCCTTCTTAGATGGACAAAACCATGTGCACTGCAGGGGGGGGGGGGGGGGGGGCAGATGTAACATGTGCAGAGAGAATTAGATTTGGGTGAGTAATTTTGTTTCTGTGCAGGGAAAATACTGACTGCTTTATTTTTACACTGCAATATAGATCTCACTTTGAAGTAAAACCCCACCCAAATCTAATTCTCTCTGCACATGTTACATCTGCCCCACCTGCAGTGCACATGGTTTTGCCCATCTAAGAAGGATTTTGTCAGAAAGAATGAACCAAAATAAGGCCCTAAATGAGATGTAACAAACTCATGATAGTCTATAAGTTTTTTATACTTTGTTTTGCTAAATGTATATTACTTTAAATATTTCATTCTGGGTTCTTTCTGATGACATATTTTTATTTTTATTTTCATTTTTATTCTTATATTTATATTCTTTTATTTTCATAATTTCAATTTAAGTTTATTTTTATTTTTATTCTCATTCATCCTTCCATTTATTTAAATTTTTATTATTATTGGATAACAACACTTTATAGTTTCATTTAATCCGATCATCAATATATATCTGAATTTGTGATCTACAAAATTTCAAAAAACATAAAGTTACAGATACATACTGTATGATGCAGGAGATGAATGTTTAGTTTATTTACTCTATTTTTAGCAATAGGTCACCTTTATAACTAAAATGAAGGATGTCATGGACTCTAATAGACATAGCGGTTACCATGACAACCATATCATAGTTAAATATCATCCCAATGTATACTGCAATGGTTATTATTGTTTTTTTTTTCTTGAATCTATTAGGCTTTATCATAATGTAATCATATAAATGGTGAATACATAATGGTTACGGAAATGTAATCAGCCCCGTTTTTCATAAAATGCTAAGGAGCCGCAAGCCGGAGGTTCTACACTTCCGACTTGTGTTCCAATGCTGAGCAACGAATGTCCGGAAGCTGAAAATAGTGTACTTCCGCTCAGGGCCGTTTTAAGAATATAATGGGCCCCTGGGCAAAATAATTTGAGGGCCCCCCTCCCCTCACAACCCCCCTACTTTCACAACCACCCTCCCCTCACAAACCCCCTCCCCTCACCTATGTGCAGCAGGTGTCGGGGATCCGGGCAGCGGTGGGTGGAAAGGTCCGTCCAGGAAGCGGCAACTCAGACCTTGATGTAGTGCTTTTTGCCGCCAAGCGGGAAGCACTGCAGATTTTGGAAAGAATGGCTGGGCGCTGATTGGCTGAGCGTCCGGCCAATCAGCATATGGCCAGTCTTTTCAAAATCAGCACAGCAGCGCTTCCTGCCCGGCGGCAGACAGAACTACTTCAAGGTCTCCGCTTCCTGGACGGACCCTGCCACACGCTGCTGCCCATAGGCGTGCGCAGCCCATTTTCTTAGGGGGTGCACCATCACCTCAGGCCGCAGAGTCTGCCACTCCAGCACTTACAGCAGGCAGACACAGCAGGAACCCTGATGACGGCTGGGCTCTGCTGTTCTCCCTTCCCGGCTCCCGTGCCCCTCTGCTACTGCGGGCACCTGGGGTTGGAGGGGTGCTCTACAGATGGTGCTGACTCCCCAATACTGCTGGGCTCTGCTATCTCCCTCTGCTGCTGGGGGCGCCTGGGGTTGGAGAGGTGCTATACAGATGGTGCTGACTCCCCAATACTGCTGGGCTCTGCTATCTCCCTCTGCTGCTGCGGGCACCTGGGGTTGGGGGATGCTGCACCGATAGAGCTGCTGGGTGGCCCTGTGCTGACCCTCAATTGTAAAGGGGCGCGGGTGTTGGTATTACCCGTGTCTGCCCCTCTGCTGCTGCCACTGCCGTCCTCCTCCCTTGCTTACCGGCTCTCTTCACCCGGCAGGTCGGCGGGGGTCAGCGTCGCACGCTGTCCCTTCTCCTCACTCCGGCTGTGATGTCACTCCCGCACTGCTCTCCTCGGCAGGTCGGCGGGGGTCAGCGTTGCACGCTGTCTCTTCTCCTCACTCCGGCTGTGACGTCACTCCCGCGCTGTTCTCCTTGGCTCCCGGCGTCTGTGAGTCCCCGCGTCACCGCTTTCACCTGCTGTCCCGCCGCTGGCTCACTTCACTGCGGCACCGCTCAGCAGCTCCGCACACGCTGCTCTCCTGACCCCTCGCTCCACGTGAGTTCCCTTCCTCTCCTTCCTGCCTACCCTCCTCCCCTCTCCTGTATCCTCCGCCTATCCCAGGCCATGCAGGCCTGTCAGTCACTGGCTGGGGAGACGTGCTGGGGGCCGTGTTAACCCCTGAAGTGCTGGGGCTTACATCTATACAGCTGACCGCCGCACAGATAAAAAAAAAAACCTGTGTGTGTCTGGATCCTTGCGCATCTGACAGGCTGCAGCTGCCGGCCATTAGGAGGTGCCTGTGCACCCCTGGCACCCCCCGTGCGCACGCCTATGCTGCTGCCCGGGTCCCCTGCACACGCTGCCCGCTGCTCGGGTCCCCTGCACACGCCGCCCGCTGCCCGGGTCCCCTGCACACGCCGCCCGCTGCCCGGGTCCCCTGCACACGCCGCCCGCTGCCCAGGTCCCCTGCACACTTCGCCCGCTGCCTGGGTCCCCCGCTGCTGCCAGGATCCCCGCTACACACCGCCTGCCACCTTTCCCTAGGACAGTGCCATCTTCTCCATTGTGGTGGGCCCCTACTATCCTTGGGCCCCTGGGCAACTGCCCATTAAGCCCAATGGGAAAGACGGCCCTGCTTCCGCTTGTGTTCCAACACTAAACAACGGACAGCGGAGCATTACTCAGACCGCCCCCCTCTGCTTTTTGAGACACCGCCGCTTCTCCTTATATATATATTGGTAACCTTATTAAGTCCTATTAAGGACCACATAATAATAAAATAAAAAGTATGCTTTATATCCACTTCCCATTTTTTCGCGGGCATAATATGCGCTCCACATACAGTTGGACGCAGCGTGCATTCCAACAACCGGAAGTGGAACGCTATCAGTAATTTCTCAGTAGATTTTATACTGTATTTTATATATATTAAATTTATGTTTTCGACTGCCTCCTATAATATATACATCCCCATAATTAATGGGGTAAACTATTAATGATTTTTTACTTAATATGATCAATTGGGTAATTGAATGATGTCATATGATGCACTTCCTGCCTAGAGGGTATTTAATCCCTGACCTGCTTAAGAGTGACAGACCTTTAAAAAAGTTGTCAGAGAACAACGATACACGTTAGATTTCATTGCTTTTGGACACTGGACTTTTCACTCAATTATCCCACTTGGACCATCTCCCCCACAAACGCTCATCTTGGATCCCCAAGAACTGCTACATTTTCTCCTACTGGACTTTTCAACTCAGGGATACCACCACCTGCTCATTATTGGAGACCCACCTGTTTGCTTACAGGGTAACCTGACTTATACATCTTCAGGAAAGACCTTGGGATTCTAGTAGGTTTATGGACACCCACAATACCAGTTATATGGAGTACAAAATGGGAGACCAAGTCTAACCATCAAGAGGGAGCATTAATAGAAACAAGCGGGAACAACAATAAGTATTTATTTGTCATGAATATATATTGTTTTTCAATAAATTTATATTTTAATGTGATACCCAATTGATCAAGTTGTGAGAAATTTGTAGGTTAGCGCTCCACCACCTTTGAGGAGAAGGCAGGACCCGAGGCAATTGGAACCACTGTGAGTTTCCCCTGTAATCCTGGTTGCCAGTCCAGCCCCGGTAGGTGTTAATTGTTGTCTCCACATACACCTCAATGAGATTCCTCGCTCCACTACCGTTGCCCAATTGTAGTTCATGTGGATGGAATTATGAAGAACTTTTTTTTTAACAAATGTAAATTATGAAAAACTCATCCATATGGGGCATTGACCATTATCAAGTCGGTCTTTTAACTATGTTGACCTAATGCAGTAGTGGCAGACTTCTTGACTTCTGACCTTAATTCTGTCATCCTCAAGTCCAGATATAATTTAATGTCAGTAAAATAAGTAATAAAAGGAAATTGATCAAACATTATTAAAAATGCAAACAATAACAGCATAATAGAAAAATGTTTTTAAAATGTTACCACTTTCTACATATGACCTTTCACAGCGCCGCCTCATCTCATTATCCACTTTTACTCGCACGTTTTTAGAGAGACGTTGGCATTATCCATTAATAATAACAGCTGGGTGTATGTATTTTATTATTGACAATGTAATTTTAGAAAACACCATTTCTACTGAATGTCAAAACCGTCCACAGCAATACCAATCCACCCGCTTTGGGGGTATGTTTAAGCGCTGCTATGACATTAGCTTGTAAAACTCACAAATGTCAGCAATCGACTTGCATTCCAGGATACCCAAATGGTTTTGGGAAGCAATTAATTTGTCAATTTTAACAGGATTTACAGTTTTAATGTGTCATACGGCCAAGCCGTGAAAAAAAAAAAGGCAGAAATATTTTTTTCATTCCCAAATATGACTCTTTGCAAATATTGAAATAATAAAAAAAAAAGCCAATACAATGATATATCACCCGGTCTGGGAATTTCTGCTGCTGTTGAGCAAAATGTTATAAAGCAGCAACAATTACGTTTCTGCATATGTTAAGCTAATTGATTTATATTGCTCTCTACTTTCCAACTGGGCAAACAATGGCTGCAATATAATAGTTGGTTGTAAGGTAAATAGCCTCTGGGGATGCTGGGAGAGTCAGGAGGAAATAGATGTTTTCGCTTATGGGTTATTCTGTTTCCCAATTCCATAGCACAGAAATAGTGGCCGTATCATATGTCATTAGTATTTTATCACTTGAAGCTATAATTGAAGGAAAAAGGACTATTTTGCTTTTCACTGCAATTTTCGCTGCAGAGAAGACCCATTATCTGTCGAGACTGTGATCTGAAAATCCAAAGGGAAAACACGTATACAATATTATATACTAAGCACAAGGAGAGGCTTTTAAAGTGCTGTCCTCAATGTGAGTGGGCGAGCGCCCAACATTTGGGGAATTATTGGTTTTAATACTTTTCTGCTAACGTTTTTAGCCATAAATAAGATATCTTCATGGGAGCACTTAAAGTATTAGTCTGATGCAACTAAAACACCTGAATACAAAACATATTAAAGTATATTAACAACAAAATAGAGTATTTATAAAATAACACAAAAATTCATAGTTGCAGTAAAGCCAACATACGAGTCAATGGCTGTAAAGTGATCTGTGTGTATGGCTCCTATCATCCTATGCCTTTCACACCGCACCATGGACCCAGGCCATTGCTTGGATGCTTACATGCCTTGGGGAAGACTGATGCTAGAGGTCCTACCGGATCCTTAGCGCCTGTCAGGGAAGCGCAATGTGTATAGCGCTCTGTGGCGCTCTTTGTTTGTACTCTATTTTTGTTATTTATTCAATATAATGCCAAGTTTTTGTCTCCCTGTACTGTTCCTTTGTGCGGCGCTGCGAAACACTTGTGGCACCTAATAAATGAAATTATAATAATATAACCCCTGGCAATGAACATATAACTCCTGGCAATGAGCATATGACCCCTGACAATGAGCATATAACTCCATTGTCATGTAAGGGGGTATATGCTCTGTTGCGGGACCACTATTCGTGCAAAAGAAGACCATCGCCATGCTTCAAAGGAGTAGATCCTTGCTTACTCCCAGTCGTGGTCTACGCGGGTAGAACATCAACATGTGTGTTGGGCTGACCATTGTCATGACGATCTTTTAACTTGTTTACCTTTGTGAAGTAGGAGAAGGAAATGCACATGAGGGTGAATTGCCCTCCTAAGGGCCTTATTAGGAGTTCCAGCACCACAAGGCTTATACAGAAGTGGCTGCACCACCCCCCTCCCCCCACCCATACAATTATCATTTTTCTTACCTGCATGCTCATTGCCAGGAATTTCATGCTCGTTACCAGGGTTACTTGTACATTGCCAGGGATTACATGTGCTCATGGCTATGGGGTTTATTGCTCATTGCCAGAGGTTACATGTGCTTATTGCCAGGGGGTTACTGCTCCTATAATCCACACTTCTGGGTAGCGCTGGGAGCACTCTCCCTTCCCCTGACAGATGTTAGAGGTTTATTAGGACCTCTTGTGTCTGTCCCGTAGAAAGTGGTGGCCATTTTTGGGAGGTCATATTTGCAGATGTCATGAATCTGCAGAGACCCGACTCCCCCCGCCGCAGCTTCCAGTAGTAGGTACAGCCGCAGTGACTATTGCGCCAGCATCGTCAACCCCCCCCCCCCTCTCCAGGACCCAGTGCTCCAGGCTGCAAACTGATCAGCCTATTGGTTGATCAGGCCCTTAGCTTACATTCTGACTCATGTGAGATGTTGGTGTGAGAGGGTTACACACTTACTACGGTACTACTCTCTGCAGTGCTGTTATACTGTATAACCCGTTCCATCCAGGAGATGCTGCCTTATTTACTTGATCTTTTTATAATTACTTAACCTGTCCTTAGCTAATTAATTGATGTTGGAGACTTGTTTCTTTGTCAGATTATTTCTGCGAAAAGAGAGATGTAAACATGCGGAATGTCGTATCCGCCAGACAGGCCCCTGGCGGAAACGTTGACATCCGTTGCCTTTTAATGATCTGTTTACATTCATTGATGCGCAACTCTTGTCACCTGGGCTCGATCCTCACATCTATGCAAATGCAATTATTTCCTAGTCCTTATCAGCTCCACTGATTGGCCACATGTTTCGCTACAGTAAAGCGTACGCCAAAAAGGAACTTGCAATGCAATGCTTTTGTGTAATTTTGCAGAGACAGCCACCGCCCGGAAATCCCGCCCTAATTAATGAATTAATTTACACTGATTATGTGTCCATGTCAACAAACGTCAACATTAATACACAACACCTTAAAAAACAAACAAATCATGTGTCAAAATTTTCTATGTCGACTTATTGATTGTGTCAACCTTTTGTCAATGTTGACCTAGTGCAAGTCCAATTTTTTTCCTCCATGTCGACATTGGGACTGTTGACCATTCATGATCAACTATTGACGGTCGAACTAGACACTGTCTGTTTATGGATCCAGACCCAGATATTGATGATTGAACTGGTGTTTTAAAAGTATACTCTTGTAAGAAGATAATAACTAGTAGCGAGCCCGGCAGCCGGAAGCTTCTGTAGGGTACAGGTCCCTGCAGAATTACTACGAAAACCAAAGATATTATTCATATTTTTTGATCAATATAATAACCCGATCGGGATTTATTTTCTTTATTGCAAACCCAAATCCTTATTATTTGTTCTTGTCTGGTGATAAAATGGTTAAACATCATTTAAAACAAACAGATAATAACGTATATCTCGCTCCTAGCCAAGCCACGGCTGACTGTGAGTAGCAATGACAGTGGCGTGCTCTGATTGGCTAGAACATGAGAAACTGCATTGATTGGCTTCCGGCCTATAAGACTCCACATACAGCACGGGAATAGTTTGTATCAATGGCGTTCATACACAATATGTACCCAACAGCTGGACCCAGTTTTGCTGTATACCGCACCTGTGCACATGTGTGATAGTATCGGACTTAATGTTAGAGGCACATTTATTAACAGGCCTGGAAGCTTCCCTGCAGCGTAGTGTACTGTGTATTTAATGAGTGTCCCAATAGATTGTACTTCACCAAGCGATATAGCTACAGGCAACCTCAGAATGGATGCAGAGAAGAATCAGATGCATATGAGGAGTTGTGCGCCTTCTGTTAATTGGCGCTCTTAATTAGCTATAATATGTGTTAGAGACACCAAATATTAAAGTCTGTCACTGTGTACTAAGGGTCCGATTCAGACGTGATCGATGTTTTCAGAGCCCATCGATCAGGATACCGCCGACCCATGAACCACCCCCATGTCAGCGGCTAGGTATGCGGTTGCGAATGGTTTCCCCCTATGGATGCAGCGCTTAGTAAGCCAGGACGTACTCTGTGCTGTGATGGCCGTGGGGAGAAGGAGGCTGCTGGTGACATCACTGACAATCGGCCAGGGAATGCCTGCGTTTTCTTGGACACTCAGAGAATTCGCAAGGTTACCGCCCCCAAAAGGCAATCACAGGCCACCGCTAGCTGTGACCACATGGAGGGCTCCTGCATAGACCCTGCTGAGTATGTGCATTACTCGCCTGTGCTGCGAAATCACAGCTGTGCGATCGCGTCTCAAGAAAAGCTTGACACCTCTTCTCACCTCTATGGGGAGAATTCAAGAGGTTGCATGCTGGCGGCATCTAGATGGCAGAAATAATGATTCTTGTTTCTCTGTCACGGGCTGGAGGAATCATTGTCGCAGATGGGATAAACCCCAGAGACTGACAATGTATGAATTAGCGTCTGCATTAGAGATAGCCATTGTGGACCCGCAGCACAGGAAGCTCCATAGTTCTCTATGGGGCTGTAATGGGCCGTATTCAGCCAGGCTCTGGAAAGCGCAGTAGGCAATGGATGGCGTTACCTCTGTGCGTGTGCATGGTTTAAATATATATATAAGGAATGCGCTCAGCATCGCGGAGGTCAGGATGACAATATTCAGTATATCGGTGTCTGCATCCCAAATGCTGTCAGAACACCAGCGCGGGAACCTCGCAAAGGATCAGGATGGCGGAATACCAATAGCCGCCGTTCCGGTCGGTGAGTGGGCCTGATTCAGTGAGCAGGTAAATGTGACGTCAGCAGCCCATCCCAAGCAGCCATGGGCACGCATGCGTTTGCAAGGTTACTCCCATCATTTCTATGAGGAGCGCCCATGCCCTCCCCCTTCCCGCACACTATTGGGCGAACGCTCCAGTGTGTGTAAAACTCGCCAAAGGCATTCGCTCCGGGATTTGCACATGCGCAAACCCCAAACAGGCCTGACTGAGAGGGGCTGATTCACCCCCAGTATGTAGCGCAAGCTAGCGTGCAACCGGGAAGGGGGGGAGGGGGGTTAGATTTATGAACTAGCAGGATTCTATGTATTGGGATGCTGGGGTCGGCCTTTATTGTATATGTATCCTGTATACAGGTGCTTGAGACGATGCACGGTTGGACTTGGCGTCAGATCCAGGCGCGGATGGTGTAAGTAACCACGACCGGCCTGTCTTTACTTCATACAAGAAAACGATTTGCTTTGCATTGTGACATGAACTAATTAAAATCCTCCAGAGAAAGCCTTAATTTTCCAGCTAGAAATCCTGGCCTGCGTAGTGAACGCTCTCCCTCCCATGGAAATGACAAACATTGTGCCGCACTCCCCCCTTCAGAGACATAATCATTTTCCATTTCCAAATCACTCCTACAGTACAGAGCTATTTATTGTTTGCGCCGCTGCTCCAAGGCACATTTTGTGGGAAGAGAATTTCTCTGATAATCCTTTTTGTAATGAAATAAAAAAGGAGAAGGATTGAAAAGCAATTGTGGGAGTAAAACAAATTAAATTAATTGCTAAGGCAAATAAAAGCCGTTTAGAAAAGAAAAGTCCAATCTATTCACCTAAGTATTGACCTTTAACTAAACAGCTCTTTTATTTTTTATTATTGATTGAATTCCTCAAATCCTTATTTCTAATGAAATGCACTTTAACGCCTGCTGCTTAATTACAGGACGGGCGGCCATTTTGTGGGCAGAACCTATAATCATGCGGTGGAGCCTATGCCTTCAAGACACACCATTGCTTGTGACTCACGGGGAGATGTATCAAGCATTGGCAAGATATAACCAAGGCAACCGAACGGCTTCAATCATTTCATAGGCTCTCCGTGGCTGGATACATCAATCAGTCTATGGAGCTTCCTAGGGAACTGAAAATGGCTGCTCCCACTGTGTGAGTTGTGTAGTGGTTATAGGCTGCTCTGTAACATAGGGGCTGATTCTGACTTTATCGCAGTGCGCTTGTATACGGTTCGCAGTGCGCATGTGCGAACTCTCTGTGTGATCAGAGCCAGCGTTTGCGGTACCAGATGCCATCTTGTCCCCATTGCAGGTGTTAGCAGGGCTCCTGGTTTAGAACCAGTGATCTATGCCGAAGTACAGCATAGCTCCCCTGGAAGAGCAGTGGCCACATTTGGATCCTGCTGTGAACCACACAGGTGCTTCTTTACATGCAGGTGCCTATCAGGGCTCGAAGCCCAGGGAGTTATGCCCCTTCTGCTATATGCCCAACCAGAGGCGTAACTAGATATTCGTGGGCCCCATAGCAAAAGTTTGTAAGGGCCCACTATATATCAACTGATGGTGATAAATGTATGCAAAACATATTAGTTTGACAGCAAAGATGGGCCCCCTTCAGCTCTGGGCCCCATAGCAGCTGCACCCCTTGCACCTATTGTAGTTACGCCCCTGTGCCCAACCATACCTGACTTGCTCTATACCTGTTTTCCAAATGTGTCCCCTCCACCAGATACAGAAGTTTGGTACAAGCATTGAATACTCAGAGGATCTTGAAGTTACAGGTGGCTTAAGCTGGGTACACACTGAGTGATCCGGCCGATCTGACCATATCGCTCCCCTTGGCGCCTGTCAGATGCTATGCGCACATTGGGTGCCTGCGTTTGCCAGCGATGTTATCAGGTTTCATTTGCTGCACATCAAACCTGACCATATCGCTAGCGTCCTGTAGTATGCTCATGAAGGACGGAACGTGCCAGTGTGTTCGGTCAATCTGGGCTGGCGGCATACATTCCGATGTCAGAACGAATGCCCGCCGCACAAATGTGTACCCAATCATTTTTTCAAATTAGATTTATTTGTCTCTAAGCAATTATTTTTAATTAGTGAAAGTTCATCTTCCCCTGCAATACAGAATTTGTAGAATAATTTGCAGTTTCCTGGCTAGAGGTGTGTGCACATTGCTGAGGTGTGATAACAACGTAGAGTGTTATTTAGCCACTTACAGTCAGTATAAAGTGGGGAACCAATCAGGAATGAGCATTGACCATTCTAAAACCATCTAGACCAGGGGTGCTCAAACTATTTTGCTCTGGGACCCATCAGACAATAAGAATTATTACAGGACCCGGGCAAGTTACTACTGAATGGCCACCACATGTGTGGTCAGTGAAGGGAAGTGACCACTATTGCGACAGTGAGGCAGTGGGTAATGGGGGGCATGGAAAAGGGTGATAGGGGAATGGAAGTAAGAAGCAGTTGGTGTTTACTTAATGAGTTATACCGTCCCCCCTCACACAGACACATTTGCCTCATGGTCAGCAGCATAGAGTTGTGACCCCATGCTGAGGTGGTCGGGACCCACTTTGGAGTCTGGACCCACAGTTTGAGAACCGCTGGTCTAGACCAATGAATGCAATTGATTGGCTGCTATGTGCCGCTGTGTTCTTAATGACCTGCTATTTCTTGGCCTACGCCCATGAATTGTGCTTCAGTCAGACTGGAGGAACAGGAACACGTAACAACTGCAATAGTTCCTACAGACAGTATCACGGGCAAAAATTGACTCAACCAAAGAGGTAGTGGCCTCTAGCTGCGCCACTTTGGTCTAGCCCATAGCCAAATCAAGGGGGGGAGGGATACAGGGCATATTCTTTACCATGGGCCTCCAACTGGAGTGCACTGACATCACTGGCTCTCCCTCTTATGCAGCAGCAGTGCCAGGTAGTCCGAATTCAAGCAGAAGCTGGAACAGGAATGGGTCAAGTTGGAAGATATGCAAAATCAAATATAACCCACCTCCACCACTTACAACACCTTTCACTGCCCCCCCCCCCCCCCTCTTATATGCCCCGGTCACCCTGAAGGCTTAATCCAGCCCTGGTCTAGCCCACAACTTCCCAATATAAATGTTTTTAACATAGAGACAATGAACACAGAGCTCCTGGACTGAATGCTTCCGCTCAGTCTATGCGCACAGGCTCGGGCCAGGTGCAAATGGAACACGATGAGTTTAATTTGAAGAGAATCCTATTGGGGCTACAACTGCAGCGGTGTGTACAAGCAATAATAAGCTTTACCAGAGGGACTTATAAGTAACAAATCTATCACAGCCACAAAATATGAAAATCAGTCTGCAGCACACAAATTAATATTCCCGACAAGGAACTATCGCGGCAATACTTTGTTTACTTAATATGTGTGTCAATTTGGGTAGAATTCAATATTTCTGCTTTTTTTATTTTTTTTTTACTTAAAAATAAAATAAAATGCGTGGCCGGTAACCATAGCAACCAATTAGATCCCAGCTATTATTTCAGAATGTGTTATTGAGATAACACCTAGAATTTGATTGAGTGCAGTGGGTGAACTGATACTTTACCTTTAGGGTTCTACGCCTCAACAACATCTGTAGCGCAGTGGTGACTCTCATTATATGCAGCTGCATAGCGCAGAGGTATGCTGCAATGCACTTATGCTAAGCCCTCCTTCAGTGCGAAACGCGTAACACTCCACTTTAAGGCTTTGTGGAAGTGACTATTTATATATGTATACTGCACACACGCAGAACAGTATCATTCCAAACAGTTGTGCAGTGTGGAGTCATGGCATCTGAAGCAAGCTCATGTCACAGAGCCCGCACACCCCCCACAGGGAAAAACACATTAGCTTGTAGTACATTAAAAATTAGACATCTATATACAATGATTGATCCCACGGGAATAAAATAACACATTGATTTGTTACCACACAGACAAAAAAAAATAAGTAAACATTGCAACCCCCTACAGAAGATCGGCCTCATCTGCTGGGCTGATACCAGCCTCCTGTCCCTTCAGAAAGTCCAGACCAGTAAGTGCCTTCCTCCAGAGAGTCCAGGCCAAGCAAATGAGTTGAAGCTTGGTCCCTACCCCAGGTCTTCAGCAACTCATCTCCGTTCTCAGCCATCATAACCTCAGCTTCTCATTACCTTCTTCAGCCCCTCAATGCTGTTTTCTGCCCCTTATTCCCCTCTTCAACCTCCAGCAACACCTTCCTCAGCCCCATTACCTTCCAGTACTGACAGAAGCAATGTTCGGGGATATGACCTATAATTCACGCCGCTTCATTGCCAACTGTAGGTATATTTCCAGCTCTGGCTTGCCTTAGAAGAGCCCCGCTCTGCCTGGGCCAGGCTACAAGAGAGCTGCACCATGTGCCAGAGTCTCAGCAGAAACTGCAATATGCCCGCTGAAGTTTTTGGTGCTTGGAGATTGCACTTTATGTCCTTGATTACCTATAAGCAACATACCAGCGCAGACCAAACCCTAGCCAATGAACATGAAGCTGGCCTAGCAGCCCAAATTACATCTGCATACCCCACATACAGTAGATTGCTGGTCAAGATCACCAGCTGCACGAGGAAACAAAATGGCAACAATAAAGTAACCATCATCAAAGTGGAAAAGAAACAAAATTTGCGTGGATTCAGATTCCAGGAGAACCGACCCCTCTAGATTTAGGAAGTATTGAGATGATGATAGTCTAAGACAGTGGTTCCCAACCTGGGGTACTCGTGTTCCTGGGGGTACTCTGCAGACCGGTTGGGGGTACTTCAAATTAAAATTGGTAATGGCGGAAGAAGAATTTTCCCGAAGAAGAAGTCTCGGTACTTATGTATTATCTGGACTCCCATGTTAAATACACCCCATTTTTTCATACCCCTACTATCCAACTACGCATGGAGTTGATTTTATATAGTGTGGCGAGTGCAGCGAGCCACCGTGCCCGAAGCGTGGCGAGCGCAGCGCGCCCCGCGAGGGGACACGGTCTCATAAGAAAACCGGGAGTCCAGATATTACATAGGTACCGAAGTCTCTTATTGTCATGGACACAAACCACGTAACATTTCTTATGGTTCCATCTATAGCATCATCGTCATCTCCCCATGCTTTTGCCCAACCAGCAATCCACTGGTAGCTGCCCACACTGCCCTCAGACATCATCTGTCTCGTGGTGACACCGGTGGAGGAAGCACCGGCATTAATCCTACAGGCACCAGCAGGATTCTCGGAGCCAGCGGTCAGACACAGAGGGGCCGATTCCTGACCGCACACTACTCCTCCGCTACTCCTTATATAAGGACATGCATACCGCTCACTTCCACTCCACTCATTAGAACTGTGGATATTTCAAATTGAGAGGGGGTGCTCATAAATGAGAAGCCCAAACAAGGGGTGCGGGAGAGAAAAAAAAGGTTGGGAACCGCTGGTCTAAGAAAAGGAAACCCACCTCAGGGACGTGGGCCCTGCTTGTCAGATATTACATTCTAAAAAAATTTTTTGCTCTATTTATTATTAATTTACTAATGCGATATTTTGCCTCCTGCGAGCTTCTATCCCTAAATACTGTATAACATATATTATTTAGCTTTTTTTCTTTATTTTCCATCATTTATTTTTAAGTATCTTCTCTTTTATATACCATGATGTGAGCAATCTCTGTCCGACCTCTGATATAATGTCAAATTATTATACATTTTGTGGACTACAATGATGGATATTTCAAAGGTTGTGAATTTATTGGTTACTGTTCTGTATAAATGCCCGCGCTGTTTCCCTGTTTCATCTACCTGCACAGCGCTGCACAAAGCCTAGGGCAAAATATAAGTAATATTGATGATAATGATAATAATAATAATAATGATAACAGCCTTTGCTAAGGCGTGCGGGTCTGGGGGCACATCTATGAGGATGACTATGCCAGGGGTCTCCAGTCTGCAGAGAGCTGCAATGATGGAATTCCGACATACGGTTCCGGGCCTCATTTAATGCTAGCAACCAATACAAGTAAATGGTGCAGATTTGCACTTAGATAAAACGGTGTGATATAAGGGGGTGCAAATGATAGGCGGCTTTATTTTAACACTGTGATTTAGAGTTGAGTGAATAGACCAGAGCAGGCCGGCGTGTGAGAAATGAATGTGTTTAAGACATTTCTCAGAGCTAGAAGGGATAAATAGTAATTTGATCTGAAGAATAAGGAATAAAGAAGAACTGAAGATATGATCTGTGCCGCCTGGGAGGCTGATGGGGCGATGGAGGGTTTGGGAGCGAGATCTGTAAAATACCCATCTCTGAGGTTCTCCCGCAGAACGCTTCTGATTTACATTCAATCTTTTGACATTTGCAATATGTAGATATTGAATTCAATATACAGGGATCACTGAAAACATAGGGATCTAATTGTAATGTTATTGCAGACTGTCAACCACCAGCTCCTCTAGCCTCAATATCTATGATACATCTTTTGGGATGATTCAGAGATTGGTGGCGCAGGGGGAGGGGGGGGGGGGATGAGAATAACACAATGCAATTTAATCTTTGGCTACAGCGCTTCTTGTATATCACAAGCCAACTTCTTCCTGCGCTGATATGGCGGGGATAACATTGTGCAAGACATAAGTAAGGCAAGGATCTGTTATATGTATTATATGAATAATGACATTTCGATATCCTTCTGTAACCAATGCCATCAGTTTATTTTGCAATAAAGGGAGCAACGATCTTGGTAGAACTCTTAGCTGTTACCCATCATAAGATGTTTCTTGAGTGACTGCTTGGTAATGAGGCCCCGTTTTATAGGCCACCGGTTAGGAACCAGCTTAGATTAAGTGAGGGCTAGGGGTTTTTGGAAAGAGAGGGGGCCGGGCGTAGGTTTAGGTGAGGTATATAAGGGTGATTATTCTACTTCCTCTTTCAGTGTCAAGCCCCACCCATCCACTCTTTCTAATTGGCAAATTTTCAATTTGGATCACTTAAAGTCAGATGAATTCAGGAGGTACGGCGTCACTGTCAAGCGCTGGCATAGCATACGTGGCCGTTGGTATACAGTACCCCTTGACAGATGGTGGGTGTGTCCTGCCTGTGCTGGAGGACAATTAGGCTCTCATCTAGGGGTGTGGCCACATCGTGCCATGTAACGGGTTATGCTTAGTTTTGATGGGGCGTTTCAGTCGGTGTCATGGTGGTATTTGTTGTTTCTGTAATATTCTTTCCACTTATTTTAATTAAATACAACCAGAATTATTGGAGTGTCCTTCTGGGGAAGGATAGGGCAGGCTTAGAAGGGATGTGGGGAGGGAGAAGGTGGGCCTGGAAGGGCTGTGGGGAGGGAGAGGGCAGGTTTAGAAGGGCTGTGGGGAGGGAGAAGGTGGGCCTAGAAGGGCTGTGGGGAGGGAGAGGGCAGGCCTGGAAGGGCTGTGGGGAGGGAGAGGGCAGGTTTAGAAGGGCTGTGGGGAGGGAGAAGGTGGGCCTAGAAGGGCTGTGGGGAGGGAGAGGGCAGGCCTGGAAGGGCTGTGGGGAGGGAGAGGGCAGGTTTAGAAGGGCTGTGGGGAGGGAGAAGGTGGGCCTAGAAGGGATGTGGGGAGGGAGAAGGCAGGTATAGAAGGGATGTGGGGAGGGAGAAGGCGGGCATAGAAGGGCTGTGGCGAGGGAGAAGGCGGGCATAGAAGGGATGTGGGGAGGGAGAAGGTGGTCCTAGAAGGAATGTGGGGAGGGTGAAGGTGGGCCTAGAAGGGATGTGGGGAGGGAGAAGGCGGGCATAGAAGGGCTGTAGGGAGGGAGAAGGCAGGTATAGAAGGGCTGCGGGGAGGGAGAAAGCAGGTTTAGAAAGGCTGTGAGAAGGGAGAGGGCAGGCTTAGAAGGGCTGTGGGTAGGGAGAAGGCGGGCATAGAAGGGCTGTAGCGAGGGAGAAGGCGGCCTAGAAGGGCTGCGGGGAGGGAGAAAGCAGTCCTAGAAGGGCTGTGGGGAGGGAGAAGGCAGTCCTAGAAGGGCTGTGGGGAGGGAGAAGGTGGGCCTAGAGGGGCTGCTGGGAGGAACAGGCTTAGAATGGCTGTGGGAGGGAGAAGGCGGGCTTGGAAGTGATGATCACAAACACTTGCATTCAGGAAAATGAACACGGTATAATTTGTCTGGTACTGAAGAAATAATTCCTGATAAGAATCTGAAGTGCCCAAAAAGTGCCAACATTGACAAAAACAGGTTAAAATCTAGTATATGGGATATAAAGCTGAAATATCTCTAAAATGTAAAACAGATACCTCCCCAGCTAAGAAAGTCTGTTCCAAGCTTATATAATGAGAAACAGACACATCCAAGGCCAGAAATCACCTAGTAATGCGTACCAGTTACCATTACACCTTAGCATGGCACAGAGAGAAATCCTGCTCATTACAGTATGTGTCTCTACATACTCTACCATCTATTATATTTATATTGGCCCTGTAGTATACATAGAAAGTGTCCATCTGTGAATATTTGATTTATGTCGGTTGCGGCTGTTTGTATGTGAGATGACATATGCTAGTAATTTGCACAGGGCAATACACCGCGGTGCTTCCAAAAGCTGAGAGTTCATGATTTAGCATTTAGTCGAGTTGATCATTCATAACCCTGAGTTCAGATGATATCTGCTGCTATTAGGGCTGGGATAATATGAGGCTACCCCACAGGCAACGCAGAGCTGGTGTTCCCGCAGGCCTGGCTCCAGGGCTACCTCGTCCTTTATTTAACTAGGGTTAGAGGAAATAAAGCAAATACTGTACATCTTTTTTTGCTCAATTTAAAGCGTCCGACTCTTCATATACATATATATATAACCAAAGGCGGCAAACTATCAAGTGGATGTATAATATATAAAGTATCAAAGCGTCTTCACTCCAGAAATCATTTATTAAATAGACAAACAAACACACATGGATTTACTGTGTTCCTAGAAATGTCAGTGTGCTCTGTATTTACTGTATACTGCATTTTATGGCTGTCCCGGAGGGGGCGGCACAAGCGATGGTTTTCTGTACAGTTGCGGTATGTAACTTTTTAGCAACGTTTCTTTGTCGTACATGAGCTGATTAAAGTGATCATCTTCATTTAGATTTTGATTGCTCTGCTCATTTTCCGGACATTTACGTTTACTAAAGTTTGTAAAAAAAAAAAAAAAAAAAAAAGATGTTGTCCTTGGCAATGATCAGATTCTGTCTATCATTTTTTTAGGATGCAATAGAGAAATGAAAGACAGATTCTGACTGGTTGTTATGGGAAACATTACCAATTTTCATATTTAATAACTTTAATAGTAAATTTACTTAAAAACACTGAATGTGATGAAAGATAAGAACCATGGACCATCTAGTCCTGCCCCCTTTTCAGCCACATTGTTACCTAAAACCCTATTTGATCCTGATTTCTATGTAAGGAGATCCTTATGTCTATCCCATGCATGCTCTACTGTCTTACCTCTACCACCTCTGATGGAAGCTATTCCACTTGTCCACTACTCTTTCTGTGATGTCATGTTTCCTCAGATTTCCCCTAAACCCCCATCCCCCCCCCCCCCCCCCCAGTGTCAGTGCATGTCCTTGTGTTCTAATACTTCTCTTCATTTGAATAATGTCTCCCTCCTGGACCTTGAACAGTAGAACCACTAGCATCTGTCTCTAACAAGGTGATGGCCATTTTTGGAGGGCCATTCTAGTCATCCGCATGGAATCTGCAGAGAGTAGACCCTGCGCTCATCACTGTGGCCGATGATGTTTGGCAGCAGCTGGATTGGCAGTTGGTGTGGTGGCCATAATTGAATTTTGGGCTGTGCTACAGCACCACCTCTGGATCCGCAGTCAGTTCTTGAGGACGCACTTGGGAAAGCTCAGATGTACGTCCCAGGGTATTAAAATAGAGGAATTTTACTGACCCAAAAGGAGATTTGGAGGAAGATTTAGAGAAAGATAAAGAATTGACAGTACCAACCATTCAGTTCCCTACTGCCATGTTACAGGCAACTTTTTGAAAAAATACAGGAGCTGATTGGTTGGTACTTTATCTCTATCCACTTTTCTCTTTCCAAGCTTAACCCCCTTCACCTGACGTTGAGTGAAGGTTATGTATATGTAGTAGATTCACATTGATTTGTTCTTGCATCTCGGATCGAGAACCTAGACAATGATCACTACTTAAAGTTCATTCTGGTCGAGAAGTTGGGGGAATTTAATACAGCCAAAGGATGGTTCCTCTCTTGGGGCCTTATTTTGGTTCATTCTTTCTGACAAAATCCTTCTTAGATGGGCAAAACCATGTGCACTGCAGGTGGGGCAGATGTAACATGTGCAGAGAGAATTAGATTTGGGTGGGGTTTTACTTCAAAGTGAGATCTATATTGCAGTGTAAAAATAAAGCAGCCAGTATTTACCCTGCACAGAAACAAAATAACTCACCCAAATCTAATTCTCTCTGCACATTTTACATCTGCCCCCTGCAGTGCACATGGTTTTGTCCATCTAAGAAGGATTTTGTCAGAAAGAATGAACCAAAATAAGGCCCTTGGTGTGATGCACATGGCTTAACGCCCTACAGAAAATAACCATCTGTCCCACCTTTTCCTTGGTTAAGACGGTAGAAACAAAAGAGCACAATGTCACCTTCTGTCCTATTACCTTCTGGGACCTATTGTCCTGGAGTAAAGTCCCTCTAAAGCAGGAGTAAGAGAGGAATCATTACACATTTACTCCTGCTGTAGAGTGACGGTCTACCTGCTGTGAGATCTGCTCCTATGATCATCCTATGCCTGACGATTGGCAGTTATAGTACATTAGCACCCATGGCCTAGTCCAACTACCGCTGTCTATGGAGTAATCATAGATACTGGTGTAATACCTAATGATCAAAGTCCCTCGAGCGATCATTAGCATACACAAGGGGACAAAGGAGTTGCCTACAGCAACCATGCAGATCTGTCACATCAAAGTCTGTGCTTGATAAATGACAGGGGGGAGCTGATTGGTTCTTGCTGATGCCTGTTTGGTGCACTAATATTGCATGAAATGAGACTTTAACAAATTTTAGACACACGTAGCGACTGGGTTGTGCCCACCTCCGTATTTCGCATGTGGTGATTTGCAGCTAACCCCAAATGTCTTGCATTAAATATAAAAAACAAAATAACAAAATTGGCATACTATTTCACTGTTTTATACTTCCCTCTCTGCCCCTAGCCAGGCCCCGCCCCCTGTCTGTCTCCCTGAAGCAGGGAAGCCGTCGATACCATCTCCAGGATGTTTTTCTGACGGGACGCGCGAGGGAGTGAGACGCTCGCGCTTCCCAGTCAGCCAGCATGCCCGCCCGCTGTCCTCCAGCCCGCTGACGGCGGCTCCATCTGTAAAAGTAAAATGAAAATTCATTAATCCCGCACCCCCCAAAAAATAGAATAATTGTCAGAAATTATGAGAAGATTAATTTCCTGACGATCCCATATAACGCACACTTCTACGGTTAGGAAAATATGTTTAATTTTTTCCAACTACGACGCCCAAAATCTTTTAACCACTTGCTAGGAATTTATGTTCATCATCAATTAAAACCGCGCACGCCGCCAGGGCGAATCCGGTCCCGCCACATAACTGATAAGATCATTCAATCTCTTAGAAATGCATCCTCTCTTTTTTATTTTAATTGCTTTTTAGTCTTATAATATTTATTCAGACAAAAATGATGAACGATGAAAAATCTAATTTAGAAGTCAGGGATTTCACTTTCATTGAGCCTGCGATTCAGGTGGACATTTGGGAATCCTTAAATAATATATGATTGACATGTATTGACTGCGTTGCCGTGGTTACCATTCAAGGACAAAACAACGTAACCATTTCACCATTTACATTATAAAGATGATTTAATCTGTCAAAGTGGAAATAGATACAAAAAGCCCCAATCTCATTTACTTGAAAGCAAATTAATCTTACAGGGATAGACTAAATAGGGCAAAATGTTTCACTAGAAGAAAATTGTAGCCATTATTCTAGAAAATTTAAATACCGCGACCTCTTCATCATCTTTTCATGTAGTGTTTGTAGGAAAAATTACCACGGATGATGATATCATTTCACTTGTGAATACTGCCAGCTGTAGTAAAAATAGCTGGAGCCATGAGCTGGTATTAACTAGTAAAAGGCTGCGTTCCTGAGCAAATAAATCCATTATTGGGCATTAATATATACTAAATTCTAAGCATTACAGCATGAAATGAAATACATAAAATACGAAAAGTCTTAGGAACGGTATCGTTCGGCCGTAAGCATTCTAGAATAGTGTTATTGTCTGCTTTATGCTGGGAATTATTATTATTAATATTATTATTTTTATTATTTTCTTCCTTCTCATCCACAGCCTGTTCTATTACCCTTTAATTTAGTAGTTCTCAATATAGGGTGAGACGTACTAAGCCTTTAAAGTGATAAAATGGAGAGAGATAAACTACCAACCAACCAACAAGCTCCGGTCATTTTTCAAACACAGCCTGTAATATGGCAGTTAATTTATCCTGCTCCACTTTTCAAGGATTAGTACATCTGGTCCAGGGCCGTCTTTTCGTATGGGCTTAATGGGCACTTGACAGGGGCCCAGGTGTATTTTTCCAGGGATACCAGAATTTTGAAAATCTGCCAAGGGGAACTGGAGATATCCAACTTCAAAGCAGCAGTCCACATCTGACCTGTTAATTGCAATTCCCAGGCATATTTCGTAGGTTCTCTCTAACTTACAGTTTTTCTGAGAGTATATTCCAAAAGCTGGGACTCTCTCCTTACTTTCTGTAGCGGCTTGCCTCTATCATGCCCAGAACCAGAGATATCAGCCTTCCAGCAGCCGGTCCCTGCTCCAGTTTCAAACGTCTGGTGTACAATTTTATATTTTTGTCAATGGATTGCTCTGGCTCCTGATCCCAAGTTCCCAGCACCTTCTGAAAGTTGGGACTCTAGGTTTTTATACTATTGAAGGCTAAGAAATCTATTTCCAGATAATGGCAATATCTGCAGTCAAACAAGCTGCCCTTCCACCGGAAAATGATGAATATTAAGCCCACTCCATTATCCAACCCTCCCCTGCGTATATAACACCCCCAGTGGCGCCGGAACGGGGGGGGGGGCGAGGGGGCAGCTTGCCCCCCCCCCCAAATTACTGAGGCGCCAGTATGTCCGGCCCGCCCGCCTATATTACAGCCGCCCGCCCGCCTATATTAAAGAAGTATCATCCGCCCGGCCGCCTATATTTCATACCAGCCGCCGGGGATGGCTGCTGCTGCTGCCGCCGGGGAGATGTGCATAAGACGCGCCAGCCAATCACTGCCGGCGCATCCCCTCCACATACACTGTGATTGGCGGGCGCGTCTTCTACACATCTCCCCGGCAGCAGCAGCCATCCCCGGCGCCTGGTATGTAATATAGGAGGGCGGGCGGGCGGATGATAATACATAAGTAATATAGGGGCGGGCGGGCGGCTGATAATAAATCAGTTATATAGCCTGGCGGGCGGGTGGGCAGCTGATTAATCAGTAATATAGCCGGGCGGGTGGCAGGGAAGATGTGCGCCCGCCAATGCTGCTTCTCTCACCCTCCCTTCCCCAGTGACTGACACATCCAGGGGTTGTCATTTACCCCTGGATTCACACCCAAACAGGTTTATGTAATTATGTCTGATTATCATAATCAGACATAATCACATAAAACTGTTTGGGGGTGACAGTGCCACTTTTTCCACTTTTTACGAGTAAATGACAACCCCTGGATTAATGTCAGTCCTGGTGTCTCTGGCCACATGTATATGCCGCTGCCCGGTGTATAATGCCCACGTGTATATGCCGCTGCCCTGTGTATAAGCCCATACGTAAATGCCGCTGCCTTGTGTATAATGCCCACGCATATATGCCGCTGCCCTGTGTATAGTGCCCGGGGGTAACATATAGCAATTTAGGGGGCGCCAAAATGAGATTATATCTTGCCCCCCCCCCCCCAACCTAAAAACGTTCCAGCGCCTCTGAACACCCCCTACCTCTCTGGAAGTCATTTACAAAGGACCCTTCATTCAGCTCAGTGCCCCCTTCCACACGTTAGTGTTCTCCCTCCCACCACCTGTGCAGTAAAGGAGTAATTAGCAGAAGTTACTGCTCCAGGTCCTACATGTTGAGAGGAAGATAGAGCACCCCCTGCCACCCTTGGGACATCAAAGCTGCTGCTAGGAGGGGAGAATGGGTAAGGGCCCCAGTGCATTGCTTTGCCCAGGGGCCCACACTGCTGTTAAGATGGCTCTGATCTGGTCCTTTATTTTAAGCGGCCAATACCATGGCACTCTGAAACTCGGTGCCATAACTCTATTTTGGCCTGAACTACAATACCATCACCTTGTTCCTATTGGCTGCCAATGGCCGTGTTCCATCTACTTCCCTTGCTGATCTCTTCCTCATTCTCTGTTGATTCACCTACAGAGAGGTTTGCTGGTGGAACTTTCTCCGTGTGACAGCTTCATAGGGATTGTTTGTCAGGAGAACAAGACAATGTGCCTGATTTGTACGCAATGCCAATGATTGCACAGTTGACCATTTTTCTTTCTACTAACCAGTAATGGAACCTATTTCTTGTAATGCTCTCATAACACCTTATAAAACTAGCTAAAGAACTACCCTCTTTTACATACATTATTTTGCTGGCACTGCTGGGCTCGTAGCTCAGATAGTCAACACTATATTAGCAAAGGAGATGACAAACTCATTGCATTGTGATTTAGAGTTGGAAATTGCTTGTCTCATTGAATCGGTAAGCTTCCCAAGGTAGAACGTTCTAGTGTTTTTGTAGAGTGTAAATGGACGCATGCATATCCATAATGAGATGCAAGTCCCTAAAAACCCTCATCTTTCACCTACAGTAATTGAATATCGTGATCTTATTCCAAGAAAACAAATCGTCTCTTGCATGGATCTAAATTAGGTTGAGTCAACACTTTGGTACTCTAGGTCTTGCCAACTTCTTCCTTAGATCAGAGCAAATTACTCTCATGAAGTAATTCTGGAATCTAGTATCTCCAATAGGAGCCCCTGTCATTCAGCCGGGGGATGGCGATAGAATCGCCAGCCACCAGCTGCTGC
This sequence comes from Crinia signifera, assembly GCF_055691185.1. Taxonomy (NCBI): domain Eukaryota; kingdom Metazoa; phylum Chordata; class Amphibia; order Anura; family Myobatrachidae; genus Crinia; species Crinia signifera. The sequence continues at coordinate 174,499,598 of NC_139224.1, read as the reverse complement.
CAGCAGCTGGAAGGGGGCGCGTGCTCACTAGATGCTTGTGTGCCAACAAAACGCTTGTGTGCCCCGTTGCAACGGTGCTCCCTGTTAGTTCCCGCCGGTCCCCATCGGTGCCGCTGCCTCCCCGCACCCCCCCCTAACCCTGCCCATCTCCCTGAAGCGGAGGCGGGCAGGGTTCCCGATCCCCGCCGCCGAGTGAATGGGACAAGCTTGCGTGTCAGCTGGAGCCCCTTTCTGCAATCGCTTGCCAGCGGGGACATTCTGTTGAGCCCTGGAGATGAATGAGGGGCTCCATCTGTATCTTCTTGATGCAGAATAAAGTATTTATGTGATCCAGAAGAGGTTGTACCTTCATGGAATCTTTAAATTTTAAATAAATCTTTTCTTTGGCCTACATTACAAAAGACCCAAAAAACTTTTAACCCATTTGGAAATCTGTGGGTCTGCGGGGAGGGAGTGGGACTAAAATGACACAAATCTCATTATTGTGCATTATTTTAGCCCCACCCCTTCCTGCATACCTGTAAATCGCAGAGTTTGTGTGGATTGGGGGCGGAGCTTTGTTTCATCATCCTTGTTCCTGCCCCCGACATGCAGCATTGGGGTCTCCTGGAGAGGCAACTTTGATAGTCTGTAAGTATGTAGGGGGAGGGGCCCTAAACTGCACACCCTGGACATATGAGGTGCTACCTGCTGAGACCTGTAGTGCAGCAAGCAGGAGGAGGAGGAGTTTGCAGGTGCACACTAAATATAAATGCTAGACCTTTTATTATCTTTGCTATGTTGCATTGGAGGTTATTAGCATTGGGGTCTCCTGGAGAGGCAACTTTGATAGTCGGTAAGTATGCCAAGGCTTAGTAAATCAATAGCCTGCAACATGGCAGTTAGAAGCTGATTAGTTGTGACTTTACCTCTCTCCAGGATTAAGTACATCTCCCCCCTGTCCTGTAAAGACCAGGTATCAGAAGGGTTCCGCCAGCCCTTGCTGCTGTTAGCACTGTGGTACTGTAGCGATTCTTGGAGCCAAACGTAACATATAAAGTCGAACATTTTCAAAGTTTATTTGATGTTTCTGTCAGCGCAGGAAAGCCGCCCTAATACAGTAATCTGCTGCTTCATTCACAAGTGAGGAAAGATTTGGGGGAAGTAGATTACATACTGTACTACGTTCTCCTCTCTGCTACTAACATCTGTAAAGAGGATTAAGAACCTTTATTACAATTACCGGACTACACAACTAAACCCGGGGCCTAGTTAAGATTATTACTAATCTCTTTTTGTTGCTGGCCCATAAAAGATCAATGATACGGCATTTGCATATTTAAGGGGGCAGCGGCCCTGTATTGTGGATTGCTCTTTGAAGTGATCTCATGTAAAGAGCAAGGCAGGAAAAGTGACCTGCAGGCGCACACTGCAAGCACCAACAACGCTGATGATGAAGAACTCAAGGGGGGTATAAATCAGGTTCTTGCCAAATATGTAAGGCCACCCACCATGTCCAGGTGCACCTGTGTGTAGGCCGTATAAATATATCATATGTGTGCTACAGTGTACTGTATACTGTAGTGTGTACAACAAATCATATGGCTGAAGTGTGAGATCAGCCAGCTCTGGTCAGTGTAACTTTCTGGAACATAGGCAATGCCGGCTGCAGGCCTCTGTCTGCAAATAATCACCAGAGATCCCTCGGCAATACCATGTTCCGGGGCGATTACCACACATGTGCCGCTGGTCCTAAACCTGTAAGGGTTAACGCTGCTCGAATGTCTGTCCTGGTGGGTAAGTACTGTACATATATATATCGGTGGTAATAATTCCTGTATGCAGGATATCTCGCATTGTATTAGTGATCAATTATAATTACAGAGGGTAAGAGAGTGAACACAATGGTCCTGCCGCCTTACTGAGTAATTCTACATCCAGACGTGTGAAACAAGACTTTACACTGGCATTGCAATAAATTATAATATTACATTGATTACTGCAGATACGTTACCGTTTTTTTTTCAGTATTTAACCCAAAGCCATAATTAGACTTTGTGGTGCCCTGTGCCAGAATGAGATTTGTTGCCCCTCAGCAACATCTCTTTTTTTTTTCAGTTGTAATACCCTAAATAACACATTTCTATTCACTGCAATGACCCGGTTTCTAACTCCTGGCTTGTTGCATTCCACTTAAACATCCTACTCATTGAGCTTTTTGGTCCTACATAAGAACTTTGAGATTCTAGCTATATGAAGCTACTTGTACTTTGCAAAAACGAATCTGCATTGCAATTGCTCAGAGTTATATAATTCTCAGCCAATGAATAGAGTGTCTGGCTGCAGTGCCACATGTGATGGGTTCGAGTCACGTGTACGCCAGCATCTTGAAATGTTACAAGGGGGCAGTGTGACTTGTTGGCAAAGAGATGTCAAGTTGAGTTCATGAATGTTGTATAGGTAGTTGCTGATTGGCTGGTGGTTTATCACTCTCCATTTCACCACTTTTGAAGCTTAGTGCATCTATCCCAGATACTGTAAAGGCCCTTACACACTGGGCGACTTTGAGCTGAAAGCCGCTCAAAACAGCCTGTTTGAGCGGCTTTCAGCTCAAAGCGCCCAGTGTGTATGCCCCAGCGATGAGCGGTGAGCGCTGCTGCGCCCTCCGCATAATCGCCGGGAAAGCCGCTCATCTGCTGGTAATACCAGCAGATGAGAGGCGTTGAGGACGGCTTTGCATAGGTCTGCGCTATGCAACGCCGTCCTCCCCCCTCCGTCGGTGCCAGGCAGCTCAGTGTATATGAACTGAGCGGCTTTCCCCGCAGCGATGATTGGCATCATCGCCTTCCATACACCCTGGGCATAGTCGCCGAGTGTGTATGGACCTTTAGTATATGGAGCCAAATAAAGGAAACACTCAGGTTTCTGCAGTTCACTCTGGATTAAAGCCACTCCAACAATCGTCCCAAAACTCTTAAAGGGAAGTTATATCTAAAAATATCTGGATAAGACAAACGTAGAATTTGGAGGGGCTTGTTCTGGGAACATTCCAACATTCCATGTTGCTACTCCTCCAGGAAAGATTAATTCCCTGTTTCAAGATGGCCAGAGAGGCTACTACTGAGCATGTACGTAGCCATCTTGGGACTGTCAGAGTGCCACCTTGGGAGACAGGAGATATTCACTTACCATAGTGAAATCAGTGTTTGCCTGTTGCTGTTCCGGAATCCTGTACATACAGCTGTGTATATAACAGTGAGTACAGTGGTACCTACTTTATGTACAATAAAACCACTCCACTGGTGAAGTAACAGGGCTGCTAGTAGTTATAAGGCATCCGCCGGTGGGTACAGAAGCTACATCCTCAAGCCTTTACACACATATTCACAAAAATGAAGCTGCCCAGCATTTGTGGGCTACATGCAGAAGCAGCCAGTATTTACCCTGCATACAAAAAAAAACCACTAGGAATACATGTACTGTATTTGCACCCTTCTTACATTGCAACATTGTTTGTCTAAGTTGAACCCCCCCCCCGATGTGATATTGGCTTCATAATGTCAGTGTTAGCCATACGTATCAGACAGTTGGAGTCTGGTTGAGTGTAAAAAGTTATTAATCCATCAGCATAGGTCAAAAGAAAATTGATTGATTCACACTGCTTTGTTTGCAAGCTGTCTTTCTAAATATAACCGCCTGGCCTTGTGGCATTTGTACAACCGCGCATTCCAAGGTTAAACGCCGCAAATGGGCACTACACAGTGCAAACATAGAACGTATTCCATTCCTCCAGACGCCCTTCATTCCATCTAGTAAATAAATAGTAGATTTGCACCTCACAGGCTGCCTTCACCCTGTAAATAAGAACATGCGGCAACCAATATTACAGAAAGAAAAGTCCTTATTTCACTCTTCGGGGCTTGGAATTTACAAAGCAGAATTGTCTTAAGACTTTCACAAACAATCTAAAGCGCCGTAAACCTGTGATGTCATCGCATTCTCACGCTGCGCATTGCGTCATTCTGGTGCCAGGTTAAAAAAAAAAACCTCATAAAAACAAATACAGAGTGTGGCAGCCCAAGGGTGACTGCCTCAAATGTCAATTCGGTGTCCCTTTAAATAAGGCAGCCATATTCCGATACAAAGGAACATGGTAGGATCTATGCCAGGTCTCATGACATATAGACACGGAGCTACCAAGACAACACAATGCTGACGCTTAGGTGAATTTGCATCTACGTTCGCCTCAGCTGGCAACATTAAGACTTACACACCAGATGGTTCTAGATTTAGACTTTCTGCTCTCATTTGGGGCATGCATATTATCAGAACACCGGAAAAATGCTGTGGTATTAGAAAGCTCGCCCCCACCGCCAGCTCGCATTAATATTTCTCCGACTATTTGAAATTCAGCAGCAATATCTCTACAGAAAGGAAAACAGTAAACATCCTTGCACATGCTAGTCACATAGCTCATGTATAATTCTCCCGCAAATTACCATCGATAATAGTAATATTCTGTGTATTCTTGACGAAAATCATTTGAGAACAATTGCATAACCACGAAGTGCGCCCATGCATTATACAAATGTAATTATCTCTTTTTTGTCGTTATACTATGGTGTTATAGTCTTCTGTTTGCTATTGTTCCAACCATCCCCCACCTCCCCCATCCTTGTATATCAGATACTATTTTAGGCATTTTATAGAACGTTATTGTGATTCGCACATCTGGACTGGATGGAGAATGGTGCTCACTTCATAAATGGTTGGATTATCCCAATGTGCTCAGACATGAAAGGGAAAATCAGGATTGGGATCATCTCCTGAGCAGATAAATATATTTAATGGCATTATCAGAGGTACTATCGGTACAAACTGTACAATGCAACAGTTGTAAGAATTCTGTTGCTAATAAAATTGTATCACTTAGTAAACTCGTCAGTCAAACGTTAATTTAGGGAAGTAATGGGAACTGATTTGGGATGCCGACGGTTGCGCTCACAGATCAAATGTGCTGTGTGCTGCGCACCTGCCGCACCACCCTGGTTACGGCCCTGCAGTACATGAGCTACATTGAGAGATCAAAGTATATTTTTGATTTTTAAGATTAGAAATAATTTTTGAGATTTTTTATTTGTTGTAAATGTGCTGTAATTGTGTACTCGTTATTGATTTTCACATTGCCCATTACATCTTACCCCAAAGAACCTGCTAGAATTACGTCTGACTCTATAGAGCTGTTCTGTGTCTCAATTTCTAACCGTTATACTGTATGATGCAATCTGATTGGTCTGAAAATAGTTAAAGACACAGAAAAGTCGGACTTCATGCAACATTTTCCTGGCCACTAAAATTGTCTCCCATTACATCCCAGCCACTGTATCGTTACTGTTATTGGTGTAATAACCTATTGCTTCATCCCAATGGGACTGAATGTTAATTCTCTGTACAAGACAAGACAACTGATTGGTTCCTGTGAGCATCCTGCCCACTTTGTTATTCTTCATCTTCACAACTATTCTATTTATTGCACCCCACATGGTCCCCCGTGAAAGTGCAACTGAGCCGCAAAGGCATCTCATGTAAAGGGCATGTACACAAACTAGTGAGAGGTTTATTGCAATAAGTATAATGCCACGTCGAAGAATTAATTACAGAGTTTGTGCTGTATTGTGACAGATCCTTGATTAATTTAGTTTAGTTTTGAACCACTTGGGATATTCAAGTTAATTGCAGAATCATTTTGATCTATGTCCCATATACCTAGAGATGTGCCGTTCAGTTCTTTATGAATCCAAACCCACCCAAATTCTGCGGATTTGACCCAAACAGAGTCCCAGGTTTTAGGAGCATCCATTCTTGTGCACAGATGGTATCATCCAACTGAGTGAGGTAGTAATTAAGTCACCTGTGCCTTAGCGTGGATATTAAACATGGACTGCTGGGGTGACTGTGTTGTGCAGATTTCATGCGCTCTGCCCGTCTGCATGCAATCTGCAGCAGTGCTCAAAGTGGGCCGGTATACACCGGCATGGCACACCGGCACATACTTCTAGCACTGCTTTTGCTTTTTTTACTGCAGCACAGAACCTGGCTCCCCTGCTCACCCACAAGGGGGAGCTTTCTCCCCTCATATACTCAGTGGCTCTGCTTCAAAGGGAGCTGCCCATCTCCGACTGTGAGTGCTTACACCCTCACATGCCCCCCCCCCCCCCCGGCCGCCTCACACGGAGCTGTCTCCGCCCCTCCCAATCCCTGCTCACACACCCGGCAGAGGCTGCTCACCCACGGCCTGGCTGTGCGGTCTCTGTTCTCAAGTCCCATCTCTATCAATGAGTGTGAAACCCTTGGCAGCGAGCATTAAACCCCTGGCAACGAGCATGTAACCCCTGCCAATGATTGTGAAACCCCTGACAACGAGCATGAAACCTTTGGCGACAAGCATTTAACTCCTGGCAACGAGCAAGAAACTCCTGGCAATGATCATGTAACGCGTGGCAACGAGCATGAAACCCCTGGCAACGAGCATGAAATCCCTGGCAATGACCATGTAACCCCTGGAAATAAGCAAGAAACCCCTGGCAAGAAGCAAGACACCCCTGGTGACGAACATGTACGTAAAAACAAATATTCCTGCATGGGGGAGGGGCAGGGGGTGCAAAATTTCTAGTTCCACCACTGCTCCAAGTTCCACAGGTTATCTTAGGCATTCACAGTTCCCCAGACCAATACAAGCATTGTTCTGTATGTAACATAAACCTACTTGTATTTTTTATTTGTCGAGGTTCAGTCGGAGCAGGAGCGCAGAGATCCGGAAGCTTAGTACAAAGTAACATGCACTGAGGCATGGGTAAAATGTGACTCGCAGGCTCAGTCCAGCCCTGGTATTAGTTATAGGGAGGTAAAGCGGGGGGATTTCAGCGTGGAAAGCCATGAGGAGGTTTCCTCCCCTCCGCCTGTGTCTGCAGCACACTTTAAGCTGCATCTCCACATTCCGCACATCAGCGCCTGGTGATTTGTCACCGTGCACTGCCATCTTTAGGATGACAATACAGCCATCCCCGTGATAAATGCTCAAAGTGGGATTTAGTCAAGGGCTCATAATTTAATAAACCAATTTTTATTGATGGCCAATAAGCCCTGAAAGCCTGCTACAAAACATTTCACTGAACAAAAGGAGAGATGATGCATTATAAAGAAAATATCTCCTGATTTAGTAAATCACGATTGAAAGGAAAATGTCACTTAAGGTAGACACTCGCAGCCGGCATATAATCAGGTCTGGCTCCCGGATTTCACGGTTACACGCACAGGAAAGTCTGAGCGGATGAGGCACATACCGTGCCCAACACCTAATTCCTCCCAACTTACCCCCAATGTGCTGTTGGAGCCGCCATCAAGGGGGGGGGGGGGGGACAGCACTCCAGGGGGGACAGAAAGGGGGCCCAAAACTGGGGTGACAGCACAGATGATAGACAATGTCTACGTCGACCACTAATGGTTGGCAGTGACTAACTGGGTCGAAGCCTTAAAATGGTTGACATACCCATGGTCGACTTGAATAAGGTGGCATGAGTTTTTCATGTTTTTTTGGTGTTCATGTTGACACCGTATAAGTGTACCACGTCCCCCCGCATAGCACAATCGGCTCGCCATGCTTTGGGCGCGCTATTAAATTTGCGCTCTAGGCCCACTTGGATAGTAGATCCATATATGCCAGCATATAAACGCTGGCAACAACAACACGATTGGCCCTTCGTCCGGCCCGGTGAACGCCCGATTTTCCTAAAAGTGCTCTCTACCCATTTTCAGTCTATAGTTGTCCCGCTACACCGGCATTTTTGCAATTTTTTATATTTTATATTTCTACATCTACATAGCCCATAATTAGCCTGCGGCGGGAGATTGTCCTACGGGACTTCCCGGATTCCCACAATAAAATCGCTCATCTCATCCCGAAATCTGCATTTGCCTGACGTAGCGGGAATGGTGTATAACTCCTGACGCCCGGCAGATGGGACAGTGGGAAACTCTTCTTCCACTCCAGTCTCAGTATCTATTCATTGTCAAGTGATGCTTGAAGATTACATATCTTATAATTCAGCGTCGCAGCCCAGCGCCTTTATCCTCCTAAACATATAATGAGCCTCTTTCAAACTGGCTAATTCAATAATTATCTTGCACGTGATTAAATTGGGAAATCTTTAAAGCCTGTGAGCACTTAAGCGACCCATTAACACGCCGCTGCCCCCCACTCTCCCGTTACCAACATCAGTGACAAAGCGACTTTCTGCGAGAGAACTTGACCTACATTTTTTTTTTACTTTTTAAAACTTTTCACAAGGACTTGATAATTGTTCCTGTTCTCTTCAATGTGGAATAACGAAGCTCTGTTGGATTCAGGCTATTAATGCAGAATTAACCTATCTTCATAACTGCAGATTGTTTGATTGGACTAATTAACAATCACACTCACTTCAGCTCCCTCTGTTGCCTGGAAAGCACTGCTCTCTTTGTAACACCGTTATGCTCTGGAGATAGCATTTAATATACTCTGTGTATGTATGTATATATATGTATATGATGTATATATATATATATATATATATATATATCACCACAATAGTGTTATATAGCGCCCTAATATATCAATTATTGGATAATTTCTGTCTTTCCGCACCTTATATACGTATCAAAGGATTTTTTCTGTCTTTCCACACCTTATATACGTATCAAACGATTTTTTTCTGTCTTTCCACACCTTATATACGTATCAAAGGATTTTTTCTGTCTTTCCACACCTTATATACGTATCATAGGATTTTTGCATGTATGAAACATTTATTAAAAACTGTGTTCAACAAATTCTCAGAAGAAAACATTTACCCGACACGTTTCGTGTCAATGAGACTTCATCAGGGGTGTTTCCCTTGAACAGAAATCAATAGGTACCTGTCATGACGTGAAGGGGTAAAACTTTTTACTGGCTTCTAGAGTATTAAAATCTATATAAGTAATGGATAGAACTCCTATACTCAAAATGGTGGACAATTCAATTGACAATGAAAATGATAAAGATCTGGAATAACTGCAACCACTGTGTGGAATAAGAGACTTTTTATAAACATTTGAAATTATATGGACTTTTTTTCTGCATGCTAGAGTGAATTAACTTAAATAGATAGATATAAAGAATTCCTTTATTCGTCTCACAATGGAGAAATTTCAGTGTTACAGCAAGGTTCAAGTACAGATAAGAGTAGCAGCATAATAATAAGAACACACATAATAAGACAAGATCCAAACAATATAACTCAAGAATCTAGGAACATGCAGGTCTTCTTGAGACCATGACAGTTGTACATTCTAATTGCAGCCGGAAGGAACGATCTGCGATATCTCTCCGTTGAGCATCGAGGGTGAAGCAACCTATCACTGAAAGTGCTACACAGATCTATCAAAACGTTTTTGAGTGGGTGTGAAGCATTGTCCAATAATGATGTCATCTTGCTGATCATTCTCCTCTCACCCACAATCTCTACAGAATCCAAAGGCATTCCTAGGACAGACCTGGCTTTCCTTACCAGTCTGTTTAGTCTCTTATTGTCGGCTGTTGAAACACTGCTGCCCCAGCAGACCACTCCATAGAATATGGCCGATGCCACTACACAGTTGAAGAAGGTCTTCAGGAGTGCTCCGTGCACTCCAAAGGACCTCAGTCTCCTCAACAGATAAAGTCTACTCTGCCCTTACCTGTACAGAGCAGCAGAATTATCAGACCAGTCCAATTTTTTGTTAAGGTGAAAACCCAGATACTTGTAAGTTCTTACGATCTCAATAACCATTCCCTGAATCCTCACCGGTGTTGGGGGGGGGGTATGCTGACGTTTCCTGAAATCAACTACCAGCTCCCTAGTTTTCCTCGTATTAAGTTGAAGATGGTTCCCCACACACCAGGTAGCAAAGTTCTGCACAAGTTCTCTGTACTCCCTATCGTCCCCATCCACGATAAGGCCCACAATAGCAGAGTCATCAGAGAACTTCTGTAGATGACAGGTTGATGAATTGTATGTGAAATCTGCAGTATAGAGAGTAAAGAGAAGGCTTGATTGATCTAATTGTGAAGATCAATACAAGGGGCTCCACCTTACAATTGTACTCCATATTTCCCCCCCGTCCCCCATCCAACAGGGCATCTTGTAAGCTGGGCGGTCCCCTCACAGTTACTATAATTCCTGTGGTGCGACATAAGGGTCTGATCCTTATATATATATATATATATATATATATATATATATATATATATATATATATATTAATATACAAGTTTGAAAGCAACCGTCTCTCAGGACTTAGTCGTACAATATAAATAGCTGGCTCCAGTGCCTCCATCATGATCTATAATACTGGTAGGACCAGATAACGTGTTAATATCATATTAATGCAGCAGCACTAAGTTTGCGCACTGTGACAAGGGGGCAAGGCATCAGGAAATGGGGCTGGCGGGTGAATGTCTGCATGTGGACGGTGCAGAGTCTCCGTCCACATGCAGACAGAGACCCTGCGCCCCTGTTAACCCCCCTGGCAATGAGCAAGTAACCCCTGAGCAACTAGATTGGAACCCCTGGCAACAAGATTTTAGGCCCCTATTGACTAGACAGATTTGGGGTGGGATGTTGTAACATCCGCGCCCCCCTTCACCGGCTACCGCATTATTAATAACGGCATATGCTGAAACATATGCCGTTATTAATGCAAGGGACAGCTCTTGCGATAAGAGCTGTCCCTTGCGATGCGGTGCCGGCACTGGACTTCCGGGTCTGTGACCCGGGAGTCCATCTGCGCATGCGCAGACCCCGGCGCCGGCTGCAGGGCATGCTGGGAGGGATCCGTGACGCATCCCTCACACAGTGCTGCGGTAAGAAGCCCATAGGCTTCTGCAGGGAATCGCCAGCTTTTGCTAACGCGCTAACACTGCGGTGGGCTAATACAGCATACAGAAATGCGGTAAAACCCCCGATAACAGGGTTTTTACCGCATTTCTGTGTTACAGAATCGCCCCCTTGGTCTGTTTTCGTCAGATTAAGATGGATCTGACAGAGCGATCTGACTAAGAAAGTCCAAATCTGAGCTTCCTCAGATCAGATGTGCGGCTTAGTCTTTGGTGCTGCACAAATCTTTGGTGCTGCACTAAAGACCCATCTGACCTGAAGCTCTCGGGGGCTTAACATAGAACTGAGCAGATGAATCGAAAGGGAATAGAGTGGAAAATAAGCCCAGGATCAGATCAGATCCGGGGAGAGTTCAGGGGAAATCTTGTAGCTTCAGATATGTCTGCGTAGTGGGGGCTTTACGGGAAGTGCCTATCAATGTATATATATATATATATATATATATATATATATATACACACACTTAACATCGGCACTCACCTTTCCTAGTTTTGGGGTGCCCTATGGCTTGTGACCACATTGTTTAAACAGACATTGTAGGGGCTCTGCACACACTAAATTAACTGATAATAAATAGTGGAGATTTGGTTCATGAATTGATCAATGCATTTAAGCCTGCAGCCCCCTTCACGGGACCCCACTTTTCTTCAGGTCCTAACACTATCGCTGAAAATGGCTACAATACACATGATCAATTCATGAACCAAATCTCTACATATATGCATATATTAAATGCCAATGGAAGTAGATGCATAGACATCTTTGTGTGGTAAGTGCCCATCAATTTGTCCAAAGCTTTTATTTTTTTAATCAGAAATCTAATTTAGGATAAGTGGCCGTCACGATGAATGGTCTGATTACCTGGCATACATGTAGCATGCGTTATGCGATTGGCATGTGATGGGTGATGGTTTTGTGCGGACAGTAGATTAAAAGATGTGAAATGGGTTTTGCATCACTGGCACTGTGCCCGTCTGTCTCCTGCGTGTCACCAGGTGGCCACGTCCGGTTTTATGTATTTACTGGAAAGATAATTGCAGTTAAATGAGTGTTCTAAAATAAACTCAACTCCCGCCTGTGTGCCCAGGAAAACACCATATTGTAACAGTCAGTAAGAAGCTTTGCAAGGGCGATTGTCAGTGTCAAATTACCAAATAAGATATGGGCCCTGCACCTTTTAGGGCTCTTGTGATGATGGATCAGATTAATATTTATTTGATCCTGAAAGAAAATAATCTAGCTTTCTTACAATGGGCCTGAATTAAATTGACATGTCCTGTGATCAGCCATTCGTTGCCCAGCCAGAGTAAAATCCCACCCTGTGCAAGCCTGCGAATTGATGGGCACGGCCGTGCAAATACCTGCAAACTAATTTGTGTGTGCAGTCTGTGCGTAGCCCAGGATTTACTCAGCGGCCACAATAGAAACAGGTTTATCGGGGGCCGAGCTGACGTCACATGCCCAGGCACGCTGTGTTTTTCCTTACAAATACCAGAAAACGTACCGTTACCACCCACAAACAACAGCTTCCTTTCAATCAACTTGTGAATGGGCAGCGAATAGAAAAGGAGCAGGATTTGATTGCAGGGAGCATTACCAATCAAGCCTTGTTCAAAATGATAGAAAAAAAAAAAACTCTAAGGGCCTTATTCTGGTTCAATCGGTGCAATGTACGTACGGTCCGTTTCACCGTACGTTTCCCGTACGCGAACGGTGAGCGTAAGTCCGCCCACAAAACATCCGCATAAGGACGGTCACAAACATCGACAATCGGGAGTGGCGTACACTTGAGCGTACGCCAGGGCGGGCGACAAGGGGGGTCAAAGGGGACACTTGTACCGGGCCCCAGCCTTGTGAGGGGCCCCATGCCTCTGAGGGGTCAGGGGCTGCAACCCTAGCATTCGTTTTAAAGGTGCCAGCTGCCTGCATGCACACCTGGATTCCTGGTAGGGTACTTATTTACTTGGTACTTACTTGGAACCCAATCCAGTTACCCCCCTTGGTCTTGTCACCTGTCTAGCTTCTCATACTTATGAGTTGAATGACATCTTGCAACACAACAAATTGCCCAACACAAAATGCTGCGCTCTCCCCAATTACAAGGGATAGTGAATATTAATAATAAAATATATATATATATATATATATACTAGGTGATTCATCGCGCCCTACGGGCTCTCTTCACACCGTCGTAAGGGGCTGCGCCCCCTTAATTTGTGAACGTTTGTATATGAGAAATATGGTTAGAATTGTATGAAAGATGCCCTGTATTGCAACTTAGGTGTCCGCGAATCGCGGGAGGGGGGGTCGCGGAGGGTGCCGCGAATTGCAGGAGGGGGGGTCGCGGGGGGTGCCGCGAATTGCAGGAGGGGGGGTTGTGGGGGGGTGGATGCTGCGAATCGCGGGAGGGGAGGGATTGCAGAGAATCGCGGGAGGGGGGTCGCGGGAGGGGGGTTACGGGGGCGGGGGTTGCGGCGAATCATGGTAGGGGGGGTCGCGGGGGGTGTGCCGTGAATCACGGGAGGGGGGGTCACGGGGTGGGGTGCCGAGAATCGCGGGGGTGTGTGTGTGTGCCGTGAATCGCGGGAGTGTGGGTTCCGGGGGGGGTGTGACGCGAATCGCCACAAGAAAAAATCAACACAGAAAGGTCAACACATGTAAATGTTGACATAAGTGTGGCACTTCATTGGTGTCCATGTCGACACATGAGAATGAATATGAAAACATTCAAAAAATGAAAAAAAAAACTTCAAAAACTCATGTCAACCTTTTTCATTGTCGACCATAGCCATGTCAGTGTTTTCCATGTGCAATTTAATTCTGGAGCTGCCGCGAATCGCGGGGGGGGGTGCCGCGAATTGCGGGAGGGGGGGTCGCGGGGGTGGGTGCCGCGAATCACGGGAGGGGGGGTTACGGGTCGGGGGTTGCAGCGAATCATGGGAGGGGGGGTCGCGGGGGTGTGCCGTGAATCACGGGAGGGGGGGTCACGGGGTGGGGTGCCGAGAATCGCGGGGGAGGTGTGTGTGTGTGTGCCATGAATCGCGGGAGTGGGGGTTGTGGGGGGGGGGTGGGGGGGTGTGACGCAAATCGCCACAAGAAAAAATCAACACAGAAAGGTCAACACATGTAAATGTTGACATAAGTGTGGCACTTCATTGGTGTCCATGTCGACACATGAGAATGAATATGAAAATATTCAAAAAATGAAAAAAAAAACTTCAAAAACTCATGTCAACCTTTTTCATTGTCGACCATAGCCATGTCAGTGTTTTCCATGTGCAATTTAATTCTGGAGCTGCCGCAAATCACGGGGGGGTGCCGCGAATTGCGGGAGGGGGGTCGCGGGGGTGGGTGCCGCGAATCGCGGGAGGGCGGGGTTCACAGGGGTTCCGGTGGGGGGTTGCCGCGAATTGCGGGAGGTGGGGGGTCACGGGGGGTGCCGCGAATCGCGGGAGGGGGGGTTGCGGGGGGGTGTGACGCGAATCGCCACAAGAAAAAATCAACACAGAAAGGTCAACACATGTAAATGTTGACATAAGTGTGCCACTTCATTGGTGTCCATGTCGACACATGACAATGAATATGAAAAAAAAAAAAAATTAAAAATAAATCTTCAAAAACTCATGTCAACCTTTTTCATTGTCGACCATAGCCATGTCAGTGTTTTGCATGTGCCATTTAATCCTGGGGCTGCTGCGAATTGCGGGGGGGGGGTGCCGTGAATCGCGGGAGGGGGGTGGCAGGGGGGGTGCCGCCAATCGTGCAAGGGGGGGTCGCGGGGGGGTTCTTTTTGCCGCGAATCGCGGGAGGGAGGTCGCGGGGGGGGGGGGGGGTTCCGCAAATCGGGGGGGGGGGGGGTCACGGGGGAGGGTTTGCCGCGATTCGTGGGAGGGGGGGTCGCGGTTATGCCGCGAATTGCGGGAGGGGTCGTGGGGGGGTTCTTTTTGCAGCGAATCGCGGGAGGGGGGGTCGCGGGGGGTGTTTTTGCTGCGAATCGCGGTGGGGGGGGGTCACGGGGGAGCGGGTGTTTTTGCCGCGAATCGCGGGAGGGGGGGCGCGCGGGGGGGGGAGGTTTTGCCGCAAATCGCTGGAGGGGGGCGCTCACCTGGTGGCTGTGGAGTAGCAGTGCTGGGCAACATGGGAAGGCAGTGGGTGTCTGGCACTGTCTGTGGGCTCACTGGGCTGGTTCTCTGTCACATACCTCCCAACATGACCCTCTCCAGGAGGGACACAATGCTCTGTTTCTAGACTTCCCCTTAATGTATGATTGCCATCACCTGTTTTAAACAGGTTAATTTCTCAGAAAGGTGTTCAGCACAGATGAAGGCAATCACACATTAAGAGGAAAGTCCAGGAACAGAGCGTTATAGACACAGACACCCACTTTGAGTGACAGATGTAGCCAAATATATAGGAGATATATATATATATATATATATATATATACAATAAGCAATTTAATAAAAATCAGTGTGCGTGGTTGGGGGCACCAGAGAAATCAGTGTACAGGGCCCCAAGATTTTTGTTGCCAGCCCTGGCATACGCCAACGTATACGGACGGGTCTCGTCCGTTTTCACACCGACATCTTCCGTATATCTGAGCGTATGCCACGCACAGTGCACGGACGGGTCTCACCTTTTTTCAATGGAAAACTCAGCGTGTGTCACTGATCGTGAGAGTGAGCGTACGCCCGTGCACGCTGGCATACCCTTCACATATATGGCACTGAAAATCTTGCCTTTCAACTATAATTAAGACAATTAATTAATTATTCTAACTGTTATTCAATAATTGCTTTCTATTAACTCAATTGCCTACCTTAATAAACACCCTAATAAAACAACATTTAATCCTCATTACATGTATATTTATTATGTTCTAATGTTGCATTTTAATCACTATCTATGTGTCCCCACATTGGTTTTACTTTTAAATAAAGTTAAGTTGGTGTTACAGTGAAAAAGTTGACACATGTCGACTTCTGTGAATTGAGTGTCCTGCTTTTTAAAGTATACAAAAACACTTTCTGAATGGGTGTAGATGGTTATAAAATAACTACCTTCACATATGTAAGCAGGTCTTAGAATGAATCTTACCTAAAATTAAACCAAGCTTTACATGTAGAGAAGTGTATAAAGATATGCTTCCAATGTGTTTGAGGGCTGTGTGTGGCTTGCAGGTAGTGAAATCATGGTTTGGACTTAATAGGCTGCGGCATTGCTTATTACATTCAGGTGTATGTGTTTGACTAGTAATCAGCGTTAATTAGCAGACCCAGGCGTCCGCTCTCATGCGGTATCTCTAGGGGTGGTCTGGAGCTATCTTTGGCGTCCGCCTGTTTTTGGCCCAAAATGCACGGTGCGTTCGCCGATCGAGCGGTTGTAGCACCGTACATTTTTAGTGCACACCCCCGTGTACGCCCATGTTTACGCCCAGTTTTCCTCATTTTTCCGTCCGCTCCTCTAAAAACGCCCCCATGCCGCCCACAATGACCATACTCTTGCGGACAGGTTTTTTCACACGGAGAGACCCGTCTGTGAGCGGTGTGAGGTCGCCGCACCTGCGCATTGGGAAAGCTACGCATGCGCAGATGAAAAAAAAAAATGATCCGCCCGTATACGGTCCCACCGTATCGAGCAGAATAAGGCCCTAAGAAACAAAAACATCACATTAAAGACTCTATAGAGAAATTTTCAGAGGTGGCCCCAAAATGTCAACTGCCCAGGGGCCATTTTATTTCGGAACTGGCGATTGGGGTGCTGTATGTTGAATTGTTTGAGCCAGAGAGCCTAGCCTGAGAATGGGTTAGAACAGAGAAAGCTGGACAAGTACATTAATGAATGTATTTGATCTTATAATATATAAGGTTTGCTAATGGGCGCAAGTAAAAAGTTGGAATCTGAGTATTTAGCATAAGCAAAATACATGTGCTAATATTGCCACCTGGAATGGATCTTAAGTGCCACATTCGGGACTCAACGCCATATTCGCATATGCATTGTTTTTACAGCTGTTTACGCCAGCTCTGCGACAGCAGCCCCCACCCACATCCATGTTTGCCTGATTGCCGCAGATAACTATACCAGTCTAGTGTCAATAATAATAGGTAAGTCCATCTGAGCTTTGTAAACAGGTTAGACTTTTGTAGTTCCTACTGGGAGGGGCTTCTTCTGGGGGAGGAACTTGTTCAGGGGAGAAACATCTTCAGGGGAAGAGGCTTCTTCTGGTGAAGGACTTATGAGTCAGGCTTGCTCACGGTGGACAGGTGATAAAATAAAATACAAAATAACTTGATAACTGGAATGTGTTTTCCTCTCCCCGTAGTCTTCAGAATTCATTACTATTATTGAATTTATAAAGATCAGGAAGTGCTGTACTCTCCACCACTCTTTAATGCCGCCTCCACTCCTGAATAAAGCGGAAGATAAGGATTGTCTCACAATTAATTACAATTTAATAAACATTTAAGATCATGGGGCAGAATTTGTTTTTAAAAGGCGATTTCCCTTTAAAGCCAGTCTCAGCCCATTGTAGACCTTGCATTAAACGAGATTAGGCCGGTGGCGAATATAGTGGATACTGTATATGGATAACCTCCGGAGAGAAAAGTATTTCCTTCGCAGACTTTTCTGAAAAACGTATTTATAATTTGACACATTGTCGTGAAAGATTTCTTGCTGAGAAAGACGTTTCTATGTAATAAACTCTGAATTATTCCTTGTGATGTACACTGGCTTTGTACAAGAATACATCCGATTCATCACATCAGGTAACGTGAACATTTGGACATTTCCGCATGGACGGAGTTTATGGGGGTTTGTTATGTACTTCAGCGTTAGCTAGGTTTATCCAGAATACTTTGTGTAATTATTTTAATGCTGGTTGAGTTGCTTTTAGTAAATAAAGTCAATATAAGGGACAGAAAATATGCACAGATTTTCTGCCAATTAAACCCAGTGAAAATTACTAAAGAACATCTAAATATGTGTTTTTCCAGAAAAAAACACTTTGTATTTACATTGGGCTACACATATACACGTGTGTGGCAACAATTGTGTGCCATTTTTGTATCCCGATCGCGCATTTTCATCGCCGTTCAGCTGATCCCCTAAAGAATACAGGTGTATTCTATGTACAAATGTAGTGGCAGGGCATATCTAAAAATTGTTGGCACCCCCACCAAACAATTAAAATAAATCCCCCTCACCCCCCAGCCTGTGACCCGCAGAGCTACTTCTCTGCAGTCCCGGCGCTCCTCCTGGCTGGCTCCTGCTTTTGAAAATGACCTTCACAAAATGGCTGCCCCTAACAGCAGACCATTTTTGAGGATGGTAGAGGAGGCCGCCACATCCTCTAGCATCACCCAAAAGTGTCTGCTGTAAGGGAGCGGACATTTTGTGTGGGCTATTTTTCATTAGCAGGAGCCAGGAGCAGAGCCAGGACCACAGACAAGTAGATCTGTGGGTCCCGGCGGTGGCGGCAAGCAGAGGGGTAAGGCAGGCTCATCCTAGCAGCAGTGCAGCACATCGATAGCCCCACAGACCGCCAGCGCCCACAGTTACTCAGTGCCTGCCTGCGACCGCGGGGTCTGCTGAGCTATTGCTACTCTACTGGTAAATGGTGCTCCATGACAGTTGAGAGCTGAAGACATGACAATTGAGAGCTGAAGACACGACAGTTGAGAGCTGAACACATGACAGTTGAGAGCTGAAGACATGACAGTTGAGAGCTGAACACATGACAGTTGAGAGCTGAAGACATGACAGTTGAGAGCTGAAGACACGACAGTGTAGAGCTGAAGACACGACATTTGAGAGCTGAACACATGACAGTTGAGAGCTGAAGACATGACAGTTATGAGGTCTGCCACAATCCAAGACTTGGTGAAGGAAGAGAAAGACAAGTTTTGTGCCATAACTGCAGAGGACGTCAGTTCTGGTCATAGCAAAATTGCAGCGTATTCACGTCTCTCACACAATGAAGATCTCATGTACAGTGGTGCAAGTAGAATTTTTTTCTTGGTGGTACTGATAGCCTCCACCAAAAATGGGTGTGGTCATGTGTCATGAGGGGGCGTGGTCACACAAAGCTAGAGGAGAGACTAAATGACAATAGTGGCGTGGCATCAGGAGACAGGGAATGAGAAACAGGGAATGACTGGGGGTGGGTTGGCTCTTGCTTGGGGGAGAGCCGGGCAGCTTGTGCTTACAATTGTGGAGCCTGCTCTTCATGCTGTTGGCGCCACCGATGTCTGTCAATGTGACAGGCTAAATCAGCAGTAGCCGGTAGCTGCATACAGCACCAATCATAACACTGGGTGTGCGGGCTGCGGATGCATTATATTTAGACTTAAAATAAAAATAGAACTGACAGTGGGTTAGGGGTAAGTGGTACTGCGTACCTGCAACATATTTCTTAAAGGTACTCCGTACCACGCCGTACCCCCTTACTTGCAACACTGCTCATGTATCCTGGGTGTGAGGGCACCTCAAGAACAGGGTGACACCAGGGGACAGAGAGGGACAGAGCAATATATCTGCTGATCCGTGGTCCCAGCTCTTAGTCCCGTTGACCCATGCAAACAATTGCAAAGCTAGTGCATGAAAGGATGACCTTGGAGCATGCAAGAAGCAATCCTATCTGTTATGTGACCAGAGCATTGTCATGTGCAGAACAAAGCTCTGCACAGAGAGAGAGAGAGAGAGAGAGCCGCCAGTAATCAGCAGCACAGAAACCCCCATGAATAGCTGGATGGAGACCGTGCAGGGCAGTCAGGCTGGAAACCTTTGTAAGCTGTGACCATGAGCCTGGGTCCTGTACAGAATGCTGCTGCGGTGGCAGAACAGGGATTGTCTCACTCACATGCTCCCAGCGTAATGACGGTTTCTGCTGACACTGAAACAGAGCTGCTGATGCTGAAATGTGGACAATGGAACAGAATTATCTGGTGCAATCTGATCAACAACTGCTACAATCACATATCGTCAGGCTCTCTGCTCCAAATACAGTGACAACGCTCAAAATAATGGCGCAACTACAGATGTTAAGTCCTCCTGCTATGCTCATTGCCAGTGGTTACATATTTGTTGGCAGGGGGTTTCATGCTCATTGTCTGAGGTTACATGCTTAATGCCAGGCGTTACATGCTCGTTGTCAGTGGTTTTATGCTCCTTGCTGGGGGTTACATGCTTGTTGCCAGGGATTACATGCTCTGTGCTATGGGCCTATTATGAGAAGTAAAGGGGGCGTGGCAGGTGCTGTGTGGGTGTAACCAGTGCTTTGTGGGCGTGTTCTTCCTCTACACAACGTTTCAATGTTTCAGCAAATACAGAGAGCAGAAAATAATGAGGAAAATGGAAATAGATATGAAATTTTTAAGATTCATGGCCGACTATATGGCCAACTGGTGCATGGTCAGCGCTGTGCTGCTATCATGGTGAACACACTTTTATGTGGAGGCCTGTAGCGGTAGTCCCATCCCCCCATTGTTAATGTTGCACTGGATATGGGGAAGACCTGGGGGACTGTCAGACACATGTTTTTGGTATCACCTTGGTTTGCCTCCTCTGCGTACCCAACTTGTTCCGCAGATCTGTGTGCGCTGCCCTAAATCTATTTGCACTTCTGCACATCGGGGACTGCGGAGCGCCACAATGCTATGCTGCAGAGCCTCCACGTTATATACTGTACACGTCCCGATGGCTTAATGCATTCTGTACATTGTCTCAGACAGTGACAAGCCGACACTTATTGAGCAGCACAGAGATATGTTAAAGTCTATAAATGTCAGGTCTTGGGGGTTAACAGTGCCTTGTGGGTATTTTAGTTGCATGCATGTATAATGCGCCCTTGTGCTGTAAGACTCCCCAAAGCAGAACAACCCTGTAGCTTCAGATATGACCTAATTAAATAGCGCAGGATGTATCTCTGTATCTGGGCATGCCCCAGGCATAGCACTGCTTAGTTAATATGGACCCCAAGTGTTTTGATGACTTAATATAGCAAAACTGATGTGCAAACATTCCTAGGAGATTTGTGTCCTACCTCTGACAGCCGGAAGGAAGATGGCTGCCGAGCTGCTCACTTTGGCGCACATGGCAGAAGTCACATTCCAAAGTACACTTTCTGAAACACATGTAATATCGCATGGGGAGAAATCATATGTACTGCAGAGGAATGTGTCCTGCTATGGAAATATTATATATAATGTTACATACTATATAATGTTACATACTGTATGTTATATGAGGAATTGTATATTATGGCGAGCATTGTGTATTATTGTGGGCACTTTGTATTGTGGTGCCTATACTTCCCAGGTTAAGTCCCCACAATTCCCAGGTTAGGTCCCCAGACTTCCCATGTTAAGTCTTAACACTCCTTGGCAACGAGCATGTAAACCCCTGGCAAGGAGCATGTAACTCCCTGGCATTGAGCAATAAACCCCTGACAACAAGCCAGTAACTCCCTGGCAACAAGCAAGTTAACCCCTAGCAACAAGCATATAGACCCCTGGCACTATGCATGGAACCCCCTGGCAATGAGCATGTAAACCCCTGGCAATGAGCATGTAAACCCCTGGTAACGAGCATGTAAACCCCTGGAAAAAAGCATGTAAACCCCTAGCACCAACCATGTAAACCCTTGGCCATGAGCATACCTTAATAAATGTATGGGGGCACAAAATTTCTAGTTACGCCTCTGAGACAATTTAAAAAGTTGAGAGTTCTACCGATGATGGGATGTTGCTATGGTTGCCACCTTTTTTTTAAAACAGCCATCAGACTTCATTCCAACTGTATTTTTTTGAATCAGCCACAGAACCTGTGTAATTAATGTGTCTCCAGGATTAAAGTTGCCCATAGCAACCAATCAGATTATGGGCAGGATGCTGTAACATCCGCACCCCCCATCCGCTGCACATAGCCGGCTTCTGCTGTAACATATGCGATAATTATGGCAAAAGACAGCTCTTGCGTTAAGAGCTGTCCTTTGCGATCTGGCCGGCGATGTGCTGCGGGTCCCGGAGGTTCCCGGTGGCTCCCCCCCTTCCTCCCTTACCCGGCCTGGATGCTGCTGCTGCCGGGCTCTCCTCCTCCCTGAACCCGGAAGAGGATTACAGTGCAGGGAGGAGGAGGTCACAGGTCCGGGCAGCACAGCGCTGTGCTGCCCGTACATAGGTGAGGGGGGGGGGGGGCAGCACATCTTAAACGCCACAATTGAACATGATGAGCGCAATACCCACAATTCTTTGCTCTACTGAATGTGCAATAATTTCTCCTTCTTTGTTGGTGCTTCGAGTTGAAAGTTTACGTGAAGAGGAGAAACCTTCTACACTGCGATTCATCTGCCAGATACGCTGCAGCCAGAAGAGATGGGAAAATACACAAAGCAGCAACATAAGTGAATTATACTGTAACAAAAGAGTTTTTATTTTTTTGTAGACAATCTCTGCTTTGGCCGCTGCAATCTGGCGCTGTGTGTTCTAAGATCGCTGAATGAGTTTAAATAAATACATATAAATTGCTGCTGACAGTGTATACAGACGGAGAAATATGCGGCCATGCTAAACGCTGGCGTGAACGTATCTTGAAATCTTATCCGGATATTATCCAGGACACTTCTTAGCTGACATCTGTAAGCAAAATCCTTCCCTGAAATCTGGCTGTATATACAGAGGAGAGCAAAAACTCTGCTGCGAAGAAGACTCGGGAAATAGGTAATGACAGGTCCGAAAAGGGGTAAATGCTCTATTACGGAGTACAACGGCCTTGCGGCCCGATACAGAGTTGATTGCTGTTGTGCGAATTCGCAATAATATCGATTATCGAGTGATTGCACGTGCGTAGGGATCGTAGCATGCATAATAGCGATAATATATAACGTATGTATCTTATCGCAATTCCCTCGCAATTTGGCTGACAGGAAACCGGCATTTGGGATGGTAACCGGGCGTTTCCTGGGAGTGCCAGATTAAATGCCCGCATGCCCAGGCCTTATAGGGGAAGTCATGTGACGTCAGCACTGGTGGAGGGAACAGACTTACTGACATTTGCACAGACTGGGAAATCATTGATGGGAGTTATATTGAGATTTGCAGTAAATAGCGAATAGGGATCCATTCACAATTCTTTTGCAGACTTGCACGGGGCGGGTTTTTTAACACTGGGTGGCAGCTATGTACCCGCAGTCATCTGTAAATTTGCAACGTAGTTGTCTGCAAGTAGAAATCCGACACCCAAACAGAAATGCAAATTTGAAAATGTGTCGCAGAGCATTAGCCACTCGCAGAGCCATGCGGAAATCCCGGAACATCGAAGAGTCTTTGCCGTCTGAGCAAATGTGAGTAGGTCTGAGTATGCCACTAAACTGAGACAGGCTGGAAGTGGTCAGCGCTGAGGTCAGAGAAAATGTTTCCGCTCCCAAACGCCGACTTCCTGTCAGTCAAACCACTGCTACATTGCGATTGCTAACCGATCACGTTTTCAGCCTAAGCGGCTCGTTTGTGATACCATTTAAATAAATTCCTCTGCTCTGTAAACTTCTTTATTTTTCCTAAAATGGGCCTTATTTTGGACTTCTGCGCATGCACAGTGCTCAGACTGCATTGAGGGGGCCCCATGTCTTCAAGCACCCCTAGCTGTCTCAATTAAATCCCGATCACGTTGCTGAGAGGTGCATTGCATGCTTGGTGGACTTGGCCTTGGCTGGGCTACCACCAGCATGAGATAGCAAACAGATGCAGTTCTGCGGTTTTAGTTACAGTATACTGATTCTGAATGAGGTCCAATACACGGTACTGTATATAAGTTATGTTCCTGGGCTACCAATATGTTTTCTCCCCTGTATGTCACCTGCTGCCATGACCACCTGGGTGTAGTCACTGTGGAGGAGGAGGAGGTGTACGCTGAAGAAGAGGACTAAGAGGCTGCTTCTTAGACCCCCAGACACCTGCGACCAGCAGACACCCCTAATCCCTGGAGTTTCCGGGGATAACGATGGTTATTTCTTAGGCTCCGACCCAGTCCAAATTTAGTTCCGCTAAACCAAACTGTATTTAGGTTCAGGTATTTCAGAAACTGAACTTCTGCTCAGTGGGAATTATCCTCTATCCCCTGTTCCTCCTCTAGGATGGCGCCACTATCTCTGATAAAGACAAGGAGGGAGTTGGGTCATTGGCATTTCACAATGGCAGACACCCATGTTATGGATCAGAGCTTCTATTGGTTGAAGCCTTTCCCCATCCTCGCCCTATACCCAATGGCAATGCTTCTCTGTACTGGTAGGCAGTGTGACCTTCGGCACCTGAACTTATTTTCTATTGTAGCCTTGATTAAGGTGAGGGGCAGCCGTCGACCCTTCAGCATGTAGCCGACCCAATCACTAGCAACCAGTGACATCACCCAGGTGCGAGGCGCGCAGGTAATGACAACAACAGTATGATGACAGTATGTACTCTGACATGAAGGAGTTAATGTTATGATGTTGGACAGAAGAGTCAGTGTGCGCCTCCTTAATGCGTAAATAGAATTATGGAGAGGAAACTATTTATCAGCCAGATATGAAACGTTAAATGGAGAAGAAGCATTTAGATCGTATTCACCATCCATTCCAATCAATTCTCTGTTTGTTTTCAGGCTGGAAAGTCCACGTGACACAGATATTTGGCTGCGCTGAGAATCTCGCCAGACCTCCGGCTCCGTGAGCTGCTCCTAAGTAATTGATAATATTATCGTCAACAAGATGTGGGTGGGAAATAGGATCTGGCAGCTAATCAGCGGCTCCGTAGAGTCTCTGCTTTCCCGTAGGATGGCACCACTATCTCTGGCTTCCCTCATCCCCGCTAGGTCTCATTGCCCCTTCCATTCCCAT
Organism: Crinia signifera; assembly: GCF_055691185.1. NCBI lineage: Eukaryota > Metazoa > Chordata > Amphibia > Anura > Myobatrachidae > Crinia > Crinia signifera. The sequence continues at coordinate 174,474,791 of NC_139224.1, read as the reverse complement.
AATTGACTTACTCATGTGCAGTACACACGTCTTATTCATCTGGAGCGTATACAATATTGTCACACAGGTAATGATGGGGTATGTTGGAGTCCAGGGGGCCCACACTGTAACCCCTGATGGCAGCAGTAATGGGAAATTCACCGTAAAATGGCCGCAGACTATAACCGCCAGGTGGGTGGGAGAATCAGAAGTGGGTGCTATTACAGCTGCAACTGGTGCAACCAATTGGATTCCCAATGAGACATCTACCGGCAGCAGCGCTAATTCAATTGGCACTTTAGGGGAGATTTATCACACCTTTAAGAGAGATAAAGTGGAGAGAGATAAAGCAAAAACTGTGGCTGTGACTCCCCTATTACAATTTTGGAATGTGCTGCAGCCCCACCCCTGGATACGCCACTGGCAAGGAAGTCCCGGACCTAAGCACTATGAACCTAATGGGATGGGTCATGTTCTGACGTATGTTAGTGGCTCTGTGCCTAAGATTAGTCCTTGTCTGCTTGTCCATATATACAATACCTGTGCATACATAATCCAATTGGATAGACAAAATGACATTTGGTTAGTAACCCTCGATGGGATGACATTAATAATAGTTCTAAGATCAGTGGATATACACCGATGGTGAACATCTGCCACAGAGGTCAGATAGTGGCAGCATTGCATGTACGTGCGCATGTGAAATTAGTGGACATCAATGGCTTCCCCGTCATGGTGACACTGTGACCAATCAGTGGCTAACCTCTTGACGACTGCATATACATTCTGTGGGGATCAACACTTGCTATCGGTAGAAAGAGGCTGGTACTTGTTTCCTAGCACGCCCACAATCGCGGGCATCGCGGGTAATTTTTAATGGTCTACGATGCGACCGACGCGATGCCCGCAATTTCCCATTGAAATGCATTGAAAAAGTCAAAATCGCGTCGGTCGCATCGTATGCAGCCAAAAAAAGCATAAGATGGTACCGACGCGATGCCCGAACAATGTAAAATGCCTCAATTTACCCAAATCAACATAGGGAACAATGTTAAATGGGCCAGAGACCCCAAACCCCCCCCCCTGACCAGTGAAATGGCCCCCCAAAAATAGTTAACGCCACCCCACGATCAACGTCAACCCGAAGCGTGGCGAGCGCAGCGAGCCCCCGAGGGGCGGCGGTACGCGTCCTCCGACCTTTTCATACCCCCACTATCCACGTCGGCGTGGAGTTGAGAATAGATAGTGTGGCGAGCGCAGCGAGCCACCGAGCCCGAAGCGTGGCGAGCGCAGCGAGCCCCGCGAGGGGACGCGGATACCTGTGAAGCCCGCAAAGGGACGCGTTTACCGGTGAAGGTATCCGTGTCCGCTCGCCACGCTTCGGGCTCGGTGGCTCGCTGCGCTCGCCACACTATCTATTCTCAACTCCACGCCGACGTGGATAGTGGGGGTATGAAAAGGTCGGAGGACGCGTACCGACGCCCCTAGCGGGCTCGCTGCGCTCCCCACGCTTCGGGTTCACGTTGATCGTGGGGTGGCGTTAACTATTTTTTTGGGGGCCATTTCACTGGTCAGGGGGGTTTTTTGGGGTCTCTGGCCCATTTAACATTGATTTGGTTAAATTGAGGCATTTTACATTGTTCCCTATGGGAAATCGCGGGCATCGCGTCGGTCGCATCGCATGCGATTTTTTAGCCCGCATGCGATGCGACCGACGCAATTTTTTTACCTTCGATGCCCCAGATCAAGATCGTTGTGGCCATACTAGGAAACAAGTACCAAGAGGCCATTTCATAAGTGTCTTACGGCAGCGATGCCTGCGATCGCTGCTGTGTTCCCCATCACAAATCCCCAGGGCAGCACAGATGGTGTCATGGTTAGCACTACTGCCTCACAGCACTGAGGTCATGGGTTCTATTCCCACCATGTGTTATATATACAGGGCAGTACGGATGGTGTAATGGTTAGCATTACTGCCTCACAGCGCTGAGGTCATGGGTTCTATCCCCACCATGTGTTATATATACGGGGCAGTACGGATGGTGTAATGGTTAGCATTACTGCCTCACAGCGCTGAGGTCATGGGTTCTATCCCCACCATGTGTTATATATACGGGGCAGTACGGATGGTGTAATGGTTAGCATTACTGCCTCATAGCGCTGAGGTCATGGGTTCTATCCCCACCATGTGTTATATATACAGGGCAGTACGGATGGTGTAATGGTTAGCATTACTGCCTCACAGCGCTGAGGTCATGGGTTCTATCCCCACCATGTGTTATATATACAGGGCAGTACGGATGGTGTAATGGTTAGCATTACTGCCTCACAGCGCTGAGGTCATGGGTTCTATCCCCACCATGTGTTATATATACGGGGCAGTACGGATGGTGTAATGGTTAGCAATACTGCCTCACAGCGCTGAGGTCATGGGTTCTATCCCCACCATGTGTTATATATACAGGGCAGCACGGACGGTGTAATGGTTAGCATTACTGCCTCACAGCACTGAGATCCTGTGTTCAATACCCACCATGGCAATAACTGTGCGGAGTTTGTATATTCTCCCCGTACTTGCGGGGGTCTCCTCCGGGTACTCCGGTTTCCACCCAAAATCCAAAAATATACTGGTAGGTTAATTGGCTCCCCCCAAAAATTAACCCTATAATGTCTGTGTGTGCGTGTGGTAGGGAATATAGATTGTAAGCTCCACTGGGACAGGGACTGATGTGAATGGTCAAATATTCTCTGTAAAGCGCTGCGGAATCTGTGTGCGCTATATAAGAAACTGCTAATAAATAAACAATAAATAATCCAGTGGTCATGTTTAAATTGACGTAGGGAGCGCAGCTAGAGTAGACCCGTGGCCAATGCAAGTGTAGATGGTGTGACCGATGTTGTGTCAATATTTAATCCCCATCCTGACTGCACAGGCCTGAAAGCGGGCGTCTCAGCGCTCGAACACTGCAGTGCATGGTGGGGCACAAACATGGGTCTGAGACTAGCATTTAATGCAACCTCCATTACTGAGTAAGCCGCTGCCACCTCGGTCCGTTTTCTCTATTTGCCTAATTGTGTCTTTACACCACAACAAAATAAAGGAAACAACATATATAAATATAAATGAAAATAACAAAATCTGCAGCTATTCTGGTTAGCATTCAGCCAATCTGGGAGGACGGGGGTTTGCAGTGACAAAGGCTACAGCGGCTGATCAGATCTTGCAGCGAGCTGGCTGGCGATTAAAGCCCCTTCAATGTTATATCCAAGAACTGTTACAGCCTCTATGTACAAACTCCGCGAGTTAGAACCAATTTGTTCTGGGTTGGTTGCGCGCCTTACCGGGACTCTGACTGCGATTACAATCTTCTCAGAGTTCAGCGAAGTCGATCCGCTTTTGTTTGCTGGATCTGGAAGTAAATGTGGGAAGAATAAGAATAAACAAATAATAATAAACATGTGTTTGGTCCCTTCCCGGCCGCTCCGTCTGTCATTCAGGATTTGCCTTGGAGACCTCCACCATCCCAACATTAATCTTTCCCTGTCAAAACACACGGCCCTACCGCCACCTGGGATCACGCGAGTTCAAACGACTGCTAGGTTTAGTGGCCAGGGCAGCCGAGAGGAATGCCGGGCCCCGGTAAAATTTTGGGGCGTGGCCTAAGTGTGTGTTGTGGGAACCTCCCACACTTAGGCCATGCCCCCAAAATGTTTAGAGGAGGGTGAAAGAAAACTCTAAAAACTGTAATCTCAGAAGCAGCACACACCTACAGCATGTGCTGTGCTGACTGCAGGCTCAGCATGACCTCTCACACTGTCAGTGAGACACTCATGCTGAGCCTGCTGTCAGCACAGCACATGCTGTAGAAGTGTGTGCTACTGTTGCTACCCGGGAGGGATGGAGGGGCAAGGGAGGGGTCAGACCAGGGCCCCTGCGGGGCCCCTTCAGCAAGTGTGGGCCCGGGTAATTAGTACCCGCTCCCCCCCTCTCTCGGCTCCCCTGTTAGTGGCTCCCCAGTTAGCTGGGCACTATAAAGGCCTAACGCTGCGGTTGTGTTACAGGGGCTATGGGGCCACAGTGGCTTTTATTAGCCGGCGTGAGATGCGAGCCACATTTCTCGGGAGAACTGCACACGGTGTCCATCAATCTGCTGCAGCTTCGCTGTGACAACTGGTTTTGGGTTTCGGGTTGTACAGACGCACCAAGATCTGTGATGAAATACTCGCTTTATTGATAATATATGACGCCTTGCCTTGTGCAGCTGCCAGCTTGGAAAAAGACATTTGGAATTATTACAATGGCAAAAGAAGGATCCGAAGCTGGAAATTGTTAGATCACGTATCGGCGTGGCTGCGTTCTGTACCTTTTATGTGATTCTATTCACTTATAATTGACAGTTTCCCACTTAGTTACAATGTATTGTTTGGGGAGAACTAATATTCTCAAGATAGCGTTATCCACGGAGTCTACTTTGCAACCAGCTGTTAGTTTTGAATGAGATATTTTAGTGTTGGATTATGTAATACTGTATACAGTTGGGTAATTGGGGTCTGATTCAGGCTGGATCGCATTGCTGCAACTTTTTGAAGCCCTGCGATCAGTTAGCCCTCTACCCACCAGAGTGAAGTCCTGCCCCTGTGTGCAATGCTTTCCATCAGTATATGGGGACGTCCAGCGTTTCATAGATGTTCTTATGCTAATGGCCCGATGACGCAGGTGCATCACCGGATGTCATCTCCCCACCCACGTCCCTCAGAATGTGCACGTTCCACATCATTCGATGGTCGGCAACCATCGAATAATGTGGGTGTTCCACCGCAGACTGCGGATGGATGTTTATGTAAAGCATATATTCACATGCCGTGCAAACGTACGCGCCGTGCAAAAGGTGGGCCGGCGTACCACCATTCGCAAGGCGGGATCTGGTTGACTCGCAAGGATGCGAATTGGCATCTGAGCCGATCAACCAGAATAAGCCCCTTGTAGAAAAGTGACATTTACTTTCCAGATTCTGATTATTAAAAAGATGTAAGAAGGTGGAGATTATGTTTTTGGGGTCCTCTGTATGTACTTGGGATAGATACAATAGAGAGAGAGAGAGATAAAGGGTGAGATGTATTAAAATACATCGCCGCCCTTCGTGCCCCCCCCCCTTCCCGCCGTGATGCCAGCGCATATGTACTAACATATGCGGCTGGCATCGCGGTGCGGTGACGGAGCCCCCACGCGATACCTGTACTGTGGTGTGCGGGGGGTCTCCGTCACCTTCCTGCCGCCTCCTGCTCCCCTCACGCCGGGGACAGCTAAGCAGGCTGTCCCCGGCGCCTCCTCCTCCCCCCTGCAGCCGGAAGGACGTCCGGCTGCTTCACTAGGGGGAGGAGGGGCGTACCTTCCAGGGTCCAGGAGGACCCTTCAGGAAGGTAAGCCAGAGGGGGGGTCGGCGAGGCGGCGGGCTTGCGTCGGTGGTGGCGGGCGGCGAAAAGAAGCCCATAGGCTTCTATAGGGTATCGCCACCCAAAGGTGGCGATACCCTTCAATGCAGTATAATTTTTGATACATTGGAAAATGCGGTAAAACTGGGGTTTTACCGCATTTTCCGTTTGATACATCTCGCCCAAAGTGTCAGCCAACCAGCCAGTCATGTTACATTTGCACATATCGCTATTTGGCAAAGTTTGTGAATCTGTGCGAATGCCAGAGTGCGCGTACACTGCAGTCTAAGGGCCGTGGGAATGGGGCGGCAGCTCTGCGATTTCTGTGTGGTCCGGATATAGGAGGAGGAGTGTACGGAGTGTTCTATTGGGCGGCAGCATGAGGTCACATGTGGATGTAGTATTACGAGTAATGGCCACGGACCATTTGATTTGTTGCAGTCCAGAGTAACTCTATCACTCTCCACAGCTTAGTACATGGACCCAAACACCTGTGACATGGCAGATAAGAGCTGGATGGTCTGTAATTTACTGTATCTCTCTCCACTTTGTCACTCTCCAAGGCTTAGTACATCTACTTTTTCTCTCTTTACTCTATTTCTCACCAAGCTTTGATACATCTCCACCTTAGCGTTGCCCAGACAGAGATTTCAGTAAGGGCACATTATCATTATTATTATTATTATTATTATTATTATTATTATCATTATTATTATTATTATTATTATTATTATTATTTAGTTTTTGGGGAAATAATTGACCACACTACCACGTGCTACTTGCAGATGTATTTTCTGCTTATTAATTACATGCTGTCCTAAAATAACTGCAAACCTTTTGGCCGCTGGCTGGGATCAGGCAGTGTTAAGTGCTAATGCATTTAGCATTGCTGAACGCTGTACTCCTGGCGCCAAGGAGTTAAGGCTGGAAAGTATAGATAGTACATCTCTCAGAGCACCGGTGATAGTACATCTCTCAGAACCCCGGGGATAGTACTGTACATCTCTGAGAGCACCGGCGATAGTACATCTCTGAGAGCACCAGTGATACTACATCTCTGAGAGCACCGGCGATAGTGCATCTCTCAGAGCCCCGGTGATAGTACATCTCTCAAAACACCGGCGCTAGTACATCTCTCAGAGCACCGGCGATAGTACATCTCTGAGATCACCGGCGATAGCACATCTCTGAGAGCACCGGTGATAGTACATCTCTGAGAGCACCGGTGATAGTACATCTCTCAGAGCCCCGGTGATAGTACATCTCTGAGAGCACCGGCGATAGTACATCTCTCAGAGCACCGGCGATAGTACATCTCTGAGCACCGGTGATAGTACATCTCTGAGAGCACCGGCGATAGTACATCTCTGAGAGCACCGGTGATAGTACATCTCTCAGAGCACCGGCGATAGTACATCTCTGAGATCACCGGCGATAGCACATCTCTGAGAGCACCGGTGATAGTACATCTCTCAGAGCCCCGGTGATAGTACATCTCTGAGAGCACCGGCGATAGTACATCTCTGAGAGCACCGGTGATAGTACATCTCTGAGAGCACCGGTGATAGTACATCTCTGAGAGCACCGGTGATAGTACATCTCTGAGAGCACCGGCGATAGTACATCTCTGAGAGCACCAGTGATAGCACATATCTGAGAGCCCCGGTGATAGCACATCTCTGAGAGCACCGGTGATAGTACATCTCTGAGAGCCCCGGTGATAGTACATCTCTCAGAGCACCGGTGATAGTACATCTCTCAGAGCCCCGGTGATAGTACATCTCTCAGAGCACCGGTGATAGTACATCTCTGAGAGCACCGGCGATAGCGCATCTCTGAGAGCACCGGCGATAGCGCATCTCTGAGAGCACCGGTGATAGTACATCTCTGAGAGCACCGGTGATAGCACATCTCTGAGAGCAACAGTGATAGCACATATCTGAGAGCACCGGCGATAGTACATCTCTGAGAGCACCGGCGATAGTACATCTCTCAGAGCACCGGCGATAGTACATCTCTGAGAGCACCGGCGATAGTACATCTCTGAGAGCACCGGCGATAGTACATCTCTCAGAGCACCGGCGATAGTACATCTCTCAGAGCACCGGCGATAGTACATCTCTGAGAGCACCGGCGATAGTACATCTCTCAGAGCACCGGCGATAGTACATCTCTGAGAGCACCGGCGATAGTACATCTCTGAGAGCACCGGCGATAGTACATCTCTCAGAGCACCGGCGATAGTACATCTCTGAGAGCACCGGCGATAGTACATCTCTGAGAGCACCGGCGATAGTACATCTCTGAGAGCACCGGCGATAGTACATCTCTGAGAGCACCGGCGATAGTACATCTCTGAGAGCAACAGTGATAGCGCATCTCTGAGAGCACCGGCGATAGCACATCTCTCAGAGCACCGGCGATAGTACATCTCTCAGAGCACTGGCGATAGTACATCTCTGAGCACCGGCGATAGTACATCTCTCAGAGCACCGGCGATAGTACATCTCTGAGCACCGGCGATAGTACATCTCTCAGAGCACCGGCGATAGTACATCTCTGAGCACCGGCGATAGTACATCTCTGAGAGCACCGGCGATAGTACATCTCTGAGAGCACCGGCGATAGCGCATCTCTGAGAGCACCGGCGATAGTGCATCTCTCAGAGCCCCGGTGATAGTACATCTCTCAGAGCACCGGTGATAGTACATCTCTCAGAGCACCGGTGATAGTACATCTCTGAGAGCACCGGTGATAGCACATCTCTGAGAGCACCGGCGATAGTACATCTCTGAGAGCCCCGGTGATAGTACATCTCTCAGAGCACCGGTGATAGTACATCTCTCAGAGCACCGGTGATAGTACATCTCTGAGAGCACCGGTGATAGCACATCTCTGAAAGCACCTGCAATAGTACATCTCTCAGAGCAACGGTGATAGTACATCTCTCAGAGCACCGGTGATAGTACATCGCTGAGAGCACCGGTGATAGTACATCTCTGAGAGCACCGGCGATAGTACATCTCTGAGAGCACCGGTGATAGCACATCTCTGAGAGCACCGGTGATAGCACATCTCTGAGAGCACCGGCGATAGTACATCTCTCAGAGCACCGGCGATAGTACATCTCTCAGAGCACCGGCGATAGTACATCTCTGAGCACCGGCGATAGCGCATCTCTCAGAGCACCGGTGATAGCACATCTCTGAGAGCACCGGTGATAGTACATCTCTCAGAGCCCCGGTGATAGCACATCTCTCAGAGCACCGGTGATAGTACATCTCTGAGAGCACCGGCGATAGTACATCTCTGAGAGCCCCGGTGATAGTACATCTCTGAGAGCACCGGTGATAGTACATCTCTGAAAGCACCGGTGATAGCGCATCTCTGAGAGCACCGGCGATAGTACATCTCTCAGAGCCCCGGTGATAGTACATCTCTCAGAGCACCGGTGATAGTACATCTCTGAGAGCACCGGTGATAGCGCATCTCTGAGAGCACCGGCGATAGTAAATCTCTCAGAGCACCGGCGATAGTACATCTCTCAGAGCACCGGCGATAGTACATCTCTGAGCACCGGCGATAGTACATCTCTCAGAGCACCGGCGATAGTACATCTCTGAGCACCGGCGATAGTACATCTCTCAGAGCACCGGCGATAGTACATCTCTGAGAGCACCGGCGATAGTACATCTCTGAGAGCACCGGCGATAGTACATCTCTCAGAGCACCGGCGATAGCGCATCTTTCAGAGCACCGGCGATAGTGCATCTCTGAGAGCCCCGGTGATAGTACATCTCTGAGAGCACCGGCGATAGCTCATCTCTGAGAGCACTGGTGATAGCGCATCTCTGAGCACCGGTGATAGTACATCTCTGAACGGACCGGCGATAGCACATCTCTGAGAGCACCGGCGATAGCAAACGGCGATAGCAAATCTCTGAGAGCACCGTTGATACTACATCTCTCAGAGCACCGGCGATAGCGCATCTCTGAAAGCACCGGCAATAGTACATCTCTGAGAGCACCGGCGATAGTACTTCTCTTAGAGCACCGGCGATAGTACATCTCTGAGAGCACCGGCGATAGTACATCTCTGAGAGCACCGGCGATAGCACATCTCTGAGAGCACCGGCGATAGCACATCTCTGAAAGCACCGGCAAAAGTACATCTCTGAGAGCACCGGCGATAGTACATCTCTCAGAGCACCGGCGATAGTACATCTCTCAGAGCACCGGCGATAGTACATCTGAGAGCACCCGCGACAGCACATGTCTGAGAGCACCGGCGATAGTACATCTTTGAGAGCACCGGCGAAAGCACTTCTCTGAGCACACCGGCGACAGTACATCTCTGAGAGCACCGGCGACAGTACATCTCTGAGAGCACCGGCGATAGTACATCTCTGAGAGCACCGGCGATAGTACATCTCTGAGAGCACCGGCGATAGTACATCTCTGAACGGACCAGCGATAGTACATCTCTGAGAGCACCGGGGATAGTACATCTCTGAGAGCACCGGCGATAGTACATCTCTGAGAGCACCGGTGATACTACATCTCTGAGAGCACCGGTGATACTACATCTCTGAGAGCCCCGGTGATAGTACATCTCTGAGAGCACCGGCGATAGTACATCTCTGAGAGCACCGGCGATAGCACATCTCTGAGAGCCCCGGTGATAGTACATCTCTCAGAGCCCCGGTGATAGTACATCTCTGAGTGCACCAACGATAGCGCATCTCTCAGAGTACCGGTGATAGCACATCTCTGAGAGCACCGGTGACAGTACATCTCTCAGAGCCCCGGTGATAGTACATCTCTGAGAGCACCGGTGATAGTACATCTCTGAGAGCACCGGCGATAGTAGATCTCTGAGAGCCCCGGTGATAGTACATCTCTGAGAGCACCGGTGATAGTACATCTCTGAAAGCACCGGTGATAGCGCATCTCTGAGAGCACCGGCGATAGTACATCTCTCAGAGCCCCGGTGATAGTACATCTCTGAGCACCGGCGATAGTACATCTCTCAGAGCACCGGCGATAGTACATCTCTGAGCACCGGCGATAGTACTTCTCTGAGAGCACCGGCGATAGTACATCTCTGAGAGCACCGGCGATAGCGCATCTCTGAGAGCACCGGCGATAGTGCATCTCTCAGAGCCCCGGTGATAGTACATCTCTCAGAGCACCGGTGATAGTACATCTCTCAGAGCACCGGTGATAGTACATCTCTGAGAGCACCGGTGATAGCACATCTCTGAGAGCACCGGCGATAGTACATCTCTGAGAGCCCCGGTGATAGTACATCTCTCAGAGCACCGGTGATAGTACATCTCTCAGAGCACCGGTGATAGTACATCTCTGAGAGCACCGGTGATAGCACATCTCTGAGAGCACCGGTGATAGCACATCTCTGAAAGCACCTGCAATAGTACATCTCTCAGAGCAACGGTGATAGTACATCTCTCAGAGCACCGGTGATAGTACATCGCTGAGAGCACCGGTGATAGTACATCTCTGAGAGCACCGGCGATAGTACATCTCTGAGAGCACCGGTGATAGCACATCTCTGAGAGCACCGGCGATAGTACATCTCTCAGAGCACCGGCGATAGTACATCTCTCAGAGCACCGGCGATAGTACATCTCTGAGCACCGGCGATAGCGCATCTCTCAGAGCACCGGTGATAGCACATCTCTGAGAGCACCGGTGATAGTACATCTCTCAGAGCCCCGGTGATAGTACATCTCTGAGAGCACCGGTGATAGTACATCTCTGAGAGCACCGGCGATAGTACATCTCTGAGAGCCCCGGTGATAGTACATCTCTGAGAGCACCGGTGATAGTACATCTCTGAAAGCACCGGTGATAGCGCATCTCTGAGAGCACCGGCGATAGTACATCTCTCAGAGCCCCGGTGATAGTACATCTCTCAGAGCACCGGTGATAGTACATCTCTGAGAGCACCGGTGATAGCGCATCTCTGAGAGCACCGGCGATAGTAAATCTCTCAGAGCACCGGCGATAGTACATCTCTCAGAGCACCGGCGATAGTACATCTCTGAGCACCGGCGATAGTACATCTCTCAGAGCACCGGCGATAGTACATCTCTCAGCACCGGCGATAGTACATCTCTCAGAGCACCGGCGATAGTACATCTCTGAGAGCACCGGCGATAGTACATCTCTGAGAGCACCGGCGATAGTACATCTCTCAGAGCACCGGCGATAGCGCATCTTTCAGAGCACCGGCGATAGTGCATCTCTGAGAGCCCCGGTGATAGTACATCTCTGAGAGCACCGGCGATAGCTCATCTCTGAGAGCACTGGTGATAGCGCATCTCTGAGCACCGGTGATAGTACATCTCTGAACGGACCGGCGATAGCACATCTCTGAGAGCACCGGCGATAGCAAATCTCTGAGAGCACCGGTGATACTACATCTCTCAGAGCACCGGCGATAGCGCATCTCTGAAAGCACCGGCAATAGTACATCTCTGAGAGCACCGGCGATAGTACTTCTCTTAGAGCACCGGCGATAGTACATCTCTGAGAGCACCGGCGATAGTACATCTCTGAGAGCACCGGCGATAGCACATCTCTGAGAGCACCGGCGATAGCACATCTCTGAAAGCACCGGCAAAAGTACATCTCTGAGAGCACCGGCGATAGTACATCTCTCAGAGCACCGGCGATAGTACATCTCTCAGAGCACCGGCGATAGTACATCTGAGAGCACCCGCGACAGCACATGTCTGAGAGCACCGGCGATAGTACATCTCTGAGAGCACCGGCGAAAGCACTTCTCTGAGCACACCGGCGACAGTACATCTCTGAGAGCACCGGCGACAGTACATCTCTGAGAGCACCGGCGATAGTACATCTCTGAGAGCACCGGCGATAGTACATCTCTGAACGGACCAGCGATAGTACATCTCTGAGAGCACCGGGGATAGTACATCTCTGAGAGCACCGGCGATAGTACATCTCTGAGAGCACCGGTGATACTACATCTCTGAGAGCACCGGTGATACTACATCTCTGAGAGCCCCGGTGATAGTACATCTCTGAGAGCACCGGCGATAGTACATCTCTGAGAGCACCGGCGATAGTACATCTCTGAGCACCGGCGATAGTACATCTCTGAGCACCGGCGATAGTACATCTCTGAGAGCACCGGTGATAGCACATCTCTGAAAGCACCGGAAATAGTACATCTCTGAGAGCACCGGCGATAGCACATCTCTGAGAGCCCCGGTGATAGTACATCTCTCAGAGCCCCGGTGATAGTACATCTCTGAGTGCACCAACGATAGCGCATCTCTCAGAGTACCGGTGATAGCACATCTCTGAGAGCACCGGTGACAGTACATCTCTCAGAGCCCCGGTGATAGTACATCTCTGAGAGCACCGGTGATAGTACATCTCTGAGAGCACCGGCGATAGTAGATCTCTGAGAGCCCCGGTGATAGTACATCTCTGAGAGCACCGGTGATAGTACATCTCTGAAAGCACCGGTGATAGCGCATCTCTGAGAGCACCGGCGATAGTACATCTCTCAGAGCCCCGGTGATAGTACATCTCTCAGAGCACCGGTGATAGTACATCTCTGAGAGCACCGGCGATAGTAGATCTCTGAGAGCCCCGGTGATAGTACATCTCTGAGAGCACCGGTGATAGTACATCTCTGAAAGCACCGGTGATAGCGCATCTCTGAGAGCACCGGCGATAGTACATCTCTCAGAGCCCCGGTGATAGTACATCTCTCAGAGCACCGGTGATAGTACATCTCTGAGAGCACCGGTGATAGCGCATCTCTGAGAGCACCGGCGATAGTACATCTCTCAGAGCACCGGCGATAGTACATCTCTCAGAGCACCGGCGATAGTACATCTCTGAGCACCGGCGATAGTACATCTCTCAGAGCACCGGCGATAGTACATCTCTGAGCACCGGCGATAGAACATCTCTCAGAGCACCGGCGATAGTACATCTCTGAGAGCACCGGCGATAGTACAACTCTGAGAGCACCGGCGATAGTACATCTCTCAGAGCACCGGCGATAGCGCATCTTTCAGAGCACCGGCGATAGTGCATCTCTGAGAGCCCCGGTGATAGTACATCTCTGAGAGCACCGGCGATAGCTCATCTCTGAGAGCACTGGTGATAGCGCATCTCTGAGCACCGGTGATAGTGCATCTCTGAACGGACCGGCGATAGCACATCTCTGAGAGCACCGGCGATAGCAAATCTCTGAGAGCACCGGTGATACTACATCTCTCAGAGCACCGGCGATAGCGCATCTCTGAAAGCACCGGCAATAGTACATCTCTGAGAGCACCGGCGATAGTACATCTCTTAGAGCACCGGCGATAGTACATCTCTGAGAGCACCGGCGATAGTACATCTCTGAGAGCACCGGCGATAGCACATCTCTGAGAGCACCGGCGATAGCACATCTCTGAAAGCACCGGCAATAGTACATCTCTGAGAGCACCGGCGATAGTACATCTCTCAGAGCACCGGCGATAGTACATCTCTCAGAGCACCGGCGATAGTACATCTGAGAGCACCCGCGACAGCACATGTCTGAGAGCACCGGCGATAGTACATCTCTGAGAGCACCGGCGATAGCACTTCTCTGAGCACACCGGCGACAGTACATCTCTGAGAGCACCGGCGATAGTACATCTCTGAGAGCACCGGCGACAGTACATCTCTGAGAGCACCGGCGATAGTACATCTCTGAACGGACCAGCGATAGTACATCTCTGAGAGCACCGGGGATAGTACATCTCTGAGAGCACCGGCGATAGTACATCTCTGAGAGCACCGGTGATACTACATCTCTGAGCGCACCGGCGACAGTACATCTCTGAGAGCACCGGGGATAGTACATCTCTGAGAGCACCGGCGATAGTACATCTCTGAGAGCACCGGCGATAGCACATCTCTGAAAGCACCGGCAATAGTACATCTCTGAGAGCACCGGCGATAGTACATCTCTCAGAGCACCGGCGATAGTACATCTCTCAGAGCACCGGCGATAGTACATCTGAGAGCACCCGCGACAGCACAAGTCTGAGAGCACCGGCGATAGTACATCTCTGAGCACACCGGCGACAGTACATCTCTGAGAGGACCGGGGATAGTACATCTCTGAGCGTACCGGCGATAGCACTTCTCTGAGCACACCGGCGACAGTACATCTCTGAGCACCGGCGATAGCACTTCTCTGAGCACACCGGCGACAGTACATCCGCCTCCCCCCTCTGTTTATCTCTTCACTGGCTCCCCATTCCTTTCCGAGTTCTCTTTAAACTCCTCACCACCACCTACAAGGCTCTCTCCTCCTCCACAGCTCCCTACCTCTCTTCACTGATCTCTATCCACACTCCCTCCCGTCCTCTTCGCTCCATCGCTGACCGCCGACTGACCTCTCACCTAATCACCTCCTCCCACTCCCGTGTCCAAGATTTCTCTTGCGCTGCCCCCCTGCACTGGAACAACCTCCCGCCACCCATCAGGCTATCTGATTCCCTTACCTCCTTCGAGCGCTCCCTCAAAACCCACTTTTTTCGACTAGCCTATCCCTCCTCCTAACCTCTTTTGATCCTCCTATCCTGCCTCCGTTCCCCTCCGTTCCTACTTATCCTATTGTATTTCGTTCGTCCACCCACCTATTTTTAGTATGTTAACTCTTATGAGCAGGGCCCTCCTTCCTCACGTACTCACCCTACCTCATTACCTCACCTGTGCTCCTGTCCTGTTCTTCCCTTCCTCTACTTCATCTTCAGTCTCCTTGACAATTTTGACACCTACTTCTGAACTGATGCTGATTTTAGTTCTACCAGCTATACCCCTATTTATACTGTATCTTTCAACACACCCTGTACGTTACCTTGTAATTTTTTTTTTTTTTTTTTTTGCTATGTACGGCGCTGCGGACACCTTGCGGCGCCTTATAAATAAACGTACTACTACTACTACTGAGAGCACCGGCGATAGTACATCTCTCAGAGCACCGGCGATAGTGCATCTCTCAGAGCACCGGCGATAGTACATCTCTGAGAGCACAGGCGATAGTACATCTCTGAGAGCACCGGCGATAGTACATCTCTCAGAGCACCGGCGATAGTACATCTCTGAGAGCACCGGCGATAGTACATCTCTCAGAGCACCGGCGATAGCGCATCTTTCAGAGCACCGGCGATAGTGCATCTCTGAGAGCCCCGGTGATAGTACATCTCTGAGAGCACCGGCGATAGCTCATCTCTGAGAGCACTGGTGATAGCGCATCTCTGAGCACAGGTGATAGTACATCTCTGAACGGGCCGGCGATAGCACATCTCTGAGAGCACCGGCGATAGCACATCTCTGAGAGCACCGGTGATACTACATCTCTCAGAGCACCGGCGATAGCGCATCTCTGAAAGCACCGGCAATAGTACATCTCTGAGAGCACCGGCGATAGTACATCTCTTAGAGCACCGGCGATAGTACATCTCTGAGAGCACCGGCGATAGTACATCTCTGAGAGCACCGGCGATAGCACATCTCTGAGAGCACCGGCGATAGCACATCTCTGAAAGCACCGGCAATAGTACATCTCTGAGAGCACCGGCGATATTACATCTCTCAGAGCACCGGCGATAGTACATCTCTCAGAGCACCGGCGATAGTACATCTGAGAGCACCCGCGACAGCACATGTCTGAGAGCACCAGCGATAGTACATCTCTGAGCACACCGGCGATAGCACTTCTCTGAGCACACCGGCGACAGTACATCTCTGAGAGCACCGGCGATAGTACATCTCTGAGAGCACCGGCGATAGTACATCTCTGAGAGCACCGGCGATAGTACATCTCTGAACGGACCAGCGATAGTACATCTCTGAGAGCACCGGGGATAGTACATCTCTGAGAGCACCGGTGATAGTACATCTCTGAGAGCACCGGTGATACTACATCTCTGAGCGCACCGGCGACAGTACATCTCTGAGAGCACCGGCGATAGTACATCTTTGAGAGCACCGGCGATAGTACATCTCTGAGAGCACCGGCGATAGCGCAACTCTCAGAGCACCGGCGACAGTACATCTCTGAGAGCACCTGCGATAGTACATCTCTGAGAGCACCGGCGATAGTACATCTCTGAGCACCGGCGATAGTACATCTCTGAGCACCGGCGATAGTACATCTCTGAACGGACCAGCAATAGTACATCTCTCAGAGCACCGGCGATAGCACATCTCTGAGAGCACCGGCGATAGCACATCTCTGAGAGCACCGGTGATAGTACATCTCTGAGAGCACCGGTGATACTACATCTCTGAGCGCACCGGCGATAGCACTTCTCTGAGAGCACCGGCGATAGCACATCTCTGAGCACCGGCGACAGTACATCTCTGAGAGCACCGGGGATAGTACATCTCTGAGCACCGGCGACAGTACATCTCTGAGAGCACCGGGGATAGTACATCTCTGAGAGCACCGGCGATAGTACATCTCTGAGCACCGGTGATAGTACATCTCTGAGAGCACCGGCAACAGTACATCTCTGAGAGCACTGGTGATAGTACATCTCTGAGAGCACCGGCGATAGCGCATCTCTGAGAGCACAGGCGATAGTACATCTCTGAGAGCACCGGCGATAGTACATCTCTGAGAGCCCCGGTGATACATCTCTGAGCACCGGCGATAGCACATCTCTGAGCACCGGTGATAGTACATCTCTGAGAGCACCGGCGATAGCGCATCTCTGAGAGCACAGGCGATAGTACATCTCTGAGAGCACAGGCGATAGTACATCTCTCAGAGCACCGGTGATAGTAGATCTCTGAGAGCACCGGCGATAGCGCATCTCTGAGAGCACAGGCGATAGTACATCTCTGAGAGCACAGGCGATAGTACATCTCTGAGAGCACCGGCGATAGCACATCTCTGAAAGCACCGGCAATAGTACATCTCTCAGAGCACCGGCGCTAGTACATCTCTCAGAGCACCGGCGATAGTACATCTCTGAGAGCACCGGCGATAGTACATCTCTCAGAGCACCGGCGCTAGTACATCTCTCAGAGCACCGGTGATAGTACATCTCTCAGAGCACCGGCGATAGCGCATCTCTGAGCACACCGGTGATAGTACATCTCTGAGCGCACCGGCGATAGTACATCTCTGAGCACACCGGCGATATCGCTTCTCTGAGCACACCGGCGATATCGCTTCTCTGAGCACACCGGCGATATCGCTTCTCTGAGCGCTCCCCTACCCCGTACACTCATCTACTCTAGGAAGAGCGACACAGCAAGACTGAGGAAATCAAATAACGCCACTTTATCCATCCCTTCTAGACATATGGCGGGGAGTCCAGTCCATGCGAAGATATTTCAACTTAATATAGTTTCATATTTTATTAACTAGTAATAATATAATATAACACCATAAAATATTTAATTAACTACTGTGGATATACTTAGCCTAAGCTCCATGCATCTTTATAGCGTATTGCGTCCCATCCGTCACTAAATTACCTCCCTCCAATAATAACAGCATTATATTATGTCTGAGGTTGTTCTGCAATTATGTACAATTGTCTTTTTTATAGGAAACAATAGATCAGCGAGCTAAGTGCGCGCCGCGCCGAGGGTGTTACACTGCCACAATGAATCTGAGCTTTCACAAGTTCGCTTTGTAACAAAGTTAGGATGATGGCGTTTACCTGGGGTTCCACCTGCAGGTGCTTTGTCATTTTCAGTCTTCTGCGCGTCCTCCTCAGCCGCAACGCTGATACGTACGCGGTTCGCCAACATTTTTTGTACAATGCATTCATCCCGATGCGCGTCAGTACCATTCCGTATTATTTGATCTCACACAGAGGAGAAATGATTTGATAGTTACTTACCATCGGATGATTTATTCTCCTCTGCCCGGTGCTCGCAGCTGCCACGTGACGCAGGAGTCACTTGGCGGATGCACAGATCAACGTGAATTCGCCCGTCATCCAACAACCTCCAAGGGGAATGCCTGCATTCGCTGGGGCCCACCCAGCATTTCTATGGCCGTGACCACAAAAGCAGTGGGCCCATGAAACGCAGAGGTTCCACCCAGGATCGCCCTCTGTCTGTCACTCAGGCTGCGAGCACCGTGGCGAAGAAAAACGTTGCACATGTGGATTGGTGACAGTGAGCATGCGCAGTCCCAAACCATCGGTGGAGAGGACGAATTCGGACCAGAAATCCCCCTGGCGGTCCCGTCTTGGGTCAGCTGCCGCCCTCTCCTGTCAGATACTGTAAATATACGCCTTAGGAGCAGAACGTATTGGTTCAGCGGCCTCGTGTCACCTCCATAAACCTGTAACTGGTTCTATACGACGCTGCTGCGGATACTCATATTTACCATAAACTGCTGTTTATATAACATGTTCCCTTTATTGTCTGTGATGGGTTTTGGGTCCCAGGTGATGTCAATCATCGCACACAGCACTAATGCAGCTTTTCCCTGTGTTTCTGTATTCACGTAACCTTCCACCCGCTGACCTCTGCCCTCATCCCTACATCGCTCACCGGCGCAGCCTCGTTCATGGCGTATCGCAGGACGTGAGGGAATATGGACCGCCCAATAGAAACCCTCATCAGCGACCACAAACCACTCAGCCGGCTTCTGTCCCTCTGTTACAGGTCAATGTTCTAACCTTCATCAGAAAGGGACGTATTCTAACCTCTGGGAGGGGTCTCGCTGCGCTGAAATACAGTATTACTCTTGTGGAATAGGGATCTGGGTGATAGTCCGAAATTTTGACAATTTATTTTTATAATTTTTATAATTTTTAGATATTTTTCTTACTTTACATGCAAGCCATGCATGGGTACACTTTGCACTAATGTGGGGCCATGTCATCAGGTGTCGACATTGACACAAAAAAAAGTGAAAACTCATGTCAACATTTTGCTTGCGTTGTCCTTTGGTCAAGGTTGACCTTGTGCATGATGACCTTTTGGTGTTGACTGTTGACGTAGACACTGTCTATTATTTGATCCATACCCTTGAAATGTGTAATCCGTAGATATATAACTGATTCAATAATAGGCCTGATTCAGAACTGATAGCATGGACAAAACCATGCAGGTGGGGCAGATGTAACATGTGCAGATAGAATTAGATTTGGGTGAGCTATTTTGTTTCTGTGCAGTGTAAATATGGGCTGCTTTTTCCTTATACTGCAATATAGATATCAGTTTGAACACACCCCGCCCAAATCTAACTCTGCATATGTTACATCTGCCCCACCTGCAGTGCAGCATGCAAAAATTGTGACCTTGCTAACAGGGTCTGTACAAATTGGATACCAGTACTAAGGGGCGTACCACAGGGTCCGGCGCTAGGGCCTCTTCTATTTAACATATTAATGACATAGAAGACGGAATACTGAGCAGTCTGTCCATCTTTGGTGATGACACAAAACTATGGAGGGTGTTTTGAACTGGCCGAGATGTCTCCATGTTTCCGTAGGATCTAAACAAAGTAGATGAATGGGCAAAACAATGGAAAATGAGGTTCAGTGTGGC
Organism: Crinia signifera; assembly: GCF_055691185.1. Classification (NCBI taxonomy): domain Eukaryota; kingdom Metazoa; phylum Chordata; class Amphibia; order Anura; family Myobatrachidae; genus Crinia; species Crinia signifera. The sequence goes on along the minus strand of NC_139224.1, from coordinate 174,454,808 downwards.
TAAATGTAAGGTCATGCACCTTAGGAGACATAACCGGGGTGCTGCTTATAATCTAAATGGGGTAGTCTTAGGCAAATCAGACTCGGGAAAGGACCTAGTGGTGCAAATCCATAACAAAATTGGGGTCAGTACTCATTGCCATGTAGCAGCCACTAAGACCAATAGGATGCTAGCATGTGTAAAAAGGGGCATGGAAACCAGGGATGACAATGTCATTATGGAACACCCTATGGAATGCCCTCCCACGCACAATTACAGGACTGTCATCGGGCTGCTCCCATCCTATCAAATGCCCTCCCACGCGCAATTGGACTCTCATCAAGCCTCCAAACTTTCAAGCGTTCCCTGCAAACTGACCTCTTCAGGCAAGCCTATCATATTTAAGTTCTACATGCATAACCCTCTGAGGCACTTATGTATTATTTAGCTTCCCTTCTGGACTTGTAACTTGGTGGGACTGCTATGCTATTACTGGTGCCTGTCCTTGTGTTTCCCTCCTATGTCCCTATAGATTGTAAGCTTGCAGCAGGACCCTCCTACCTCCAAGTCTGTCTGTTACCCAGTTTGTTTGTTTAATGTTGTCATCAGTTGTAAAGCGTAATGGAATCTGCTGCTACTGTATATAAGAAACTGTAAATAAAATAATAAATGATGCCACTCTACAAGGCACTAGTTAGACCTCACCTGGAATTCGGGGTTCAATTCGCCTCACTTCAAAAAGGACATTATAGAATTGGAAAAATGCATAATCCGAGTAGGGGTCAACAGGATGAACTTCATGGACAGAAGTATTTTTTCAACCTCGACTATTATGTTAGTATGGAAATAGTATAACATATTATTTACATCATTTGTTATTCTAACAAATTTCAGCATTCAAAATTAAAATGTTCTTTAAGTGCCTTTACAATTTTCTTTTTCTTGCAACACTAATAAAAAGTTTACAAAACTTAAGGGAACAATTTAACATAGTGACCAATTTGTTACCCCCTTAAGATATATTTTTCTCATGAGTTAATAATTGATTCCCTGAAAACCCCGGTCGGGGTAAAACGTTGCAGTCCCAGCTGAGGAAGACTGGTCCCTGGCACGCCCTACGGAACCCAAAATAGCCAAATTTCCAAGCAGGAAAAAATAAATAATCCAACCTGGGTCAAGGTAACATCTGTATTTTCTAGTAAATTTCCCCTTATCCCAGGTGTAAGGACACATAATTCATGGAACATATTTGATATAATTGTGTCATATGTTCCTCTTATGAAATAATGTTGTCATATGCTAAGTTCCTGTAATTGTTTCATTAGTATACAGCCATCAGCAAGTTTTTAATTAACGGTATGATTAAAGAATGCCCACAGTGTATGACCGCTCACATCTCAGCAAATCAATGAGGTGCCGCCTGAATACGACCATCTGGTTTTTAATTCACCTCCAGATTTCCTGCTTCGTCTTCACATCTTACCTGGCAATCTGCGCGAGATTCTATCTGGAAAATTCAAACATTTCAATCAACTGTGCTAAAAAAAGACATGCACCTTCCGCGATGCGCCCCTTCCTCTGTATTCTATTCATCACCGGGTCTCAGGTGCGCTGACGTTATTCACAGGGGTCCAACGAATCAGATGAAAAAGTACAAACTTCATGTCGCACAATGAATACGGCGTCTATGTGGATGCTTGGTAATTTCTTATCTGAAACAAAGCTCTTCTCCGCCAGCATCCCAAATGTAACCCGGAGGTAGTGGGAAAGGGAGGAGGGTGGCATACATATCATATATATGCCCACTGTACCTCCGCCAAGTGTAAGTATGGCAGCACCAATGGGATCCTGTCTCACTTATCGCCTGATTCAGACCTGTTTGCTATGCTATGGGGCAGTACGGACGGTGTAATGGTTAGTATTACCACCTCACAGCACTGAGGTCATGGGTTCTATCCCCACCATGTGTTATATATACGGGGCAGTACGGATGGTGTAATGGTTAGCATTACTGCCTCACAGCGCTAAGGTCATGGGTTCTATTTCCCCCATGTGTTATATATACGGGGCAGTACGGATGGTGTAATGGTTACATTACTGCCTCACAGCGCTGAGGTCATGGGTTCTATCCCCACCATGTGTTATATATACGGGGCAGTACGGATGGTGTAATGGTTACATTACTGAATCACAGCACTGAGGTCATGGGTTCTATCCCCACCATGTGTTATATATACGGGGCAGTACGGATGGTGTAATGGTTAGTATTACCACCTCACAGCACTGAGGTCATGGGTTCTATCCCCACCATGTGTTATATATACGGGGCAGTAGGGACGGTGTAGTGGTTAGCATTACTGCCTCACAGCGCTGAGGTCATGGGTTCTATCCCCACCATGTGTTATATATACGGGGCAGTACGGATGGTGTAATGGTTAGCATTACTGCCCCACAGCACTGAGGTCATGGGTTCCATTCCCACCATGACTCTAACTGTGTGGAGTTTGTATATTCTCCCCATACTTGCGTGGGTTTCCTCCGGGTACTCTGGTTTCCCCCCAAAATCCCAAAATATACTGGTAGGCAGCGGCGTAACTATAATTTGGGCGTCCCCCCGCCAATAATAAAGCACCCTCCCCCCTCCACCACCCCGTCCGCCCATGCCCCCCCCATCCCCCGCATATTTACCTGTATTCGCTGCGCTGGTCCCGGCTCCCCTCCTGGCTTCATTCTGATGCTAAACACGGACCATCACAAAATGGCCGCCCCCATACAGCAGACCGTTTCATAGAACAGTTTGCTATATGGCGGCGGACATTTTATGATAGCCCGTCGAAATAGCATCAGAATGAAGCCAGGGGAGCCGGGACCACCGCAGCGAACATAGGAAAAGCTGCAGGGGATGGGGCATTATAATAGCACCGCAGCCCTCCGGTGCCCGCACTTACCCAGCGCCTCCCCGCGACCGCGGGGGCTGCGGTGCTGTAGTTACGCCACTGCTGGTAGGCTAATTGGCTCCAAACAAAATTAACCCTAGAATGTCTGGGTGCGTGTACATGTGGTAGGGAATATAGAGTGCAAGCTCCACTGTGGCAGGGACTGATGTGAATGTTCAACTATTCTTTGTAGGATATATATGCCCTATATGCCTTAATTTTCTGTATATGGAAATGTGTTTTTGCCTCCGAAAGATCCCGACGTCGAGATAATGACTGTCGGACCCCTATACCACACCCGGCATCATTACTATAACTCTAATATCTCATGAGAAAATATACTTCACTTTGCATTTTTTTAAATGGCTCTTTCGCTGACTTTCGGAGGCAAAAACTCATTTCCATATACAGAAAATGAAGGCGTAACACATGATTTGGTGCCAGATTGATATTCTCCTATTTAACTTTTGTAAAATAAAAATGAAAATGATGTTCAATAGTTACTAACGCCCAGGGGTTAAAGTGAGGGGAAACGGGGTGGAACTGAGTGGGTGTGGTATAGGGTTCCGACAGTCATTATCCCGACGTCGGGATCCCGACTGGCCGGAGCCAGACAGCATGGCGAGCGCAACAAAGCACCTTGGGGGCACGGTGGCTTGCTACGCGGGAACCCGGCTGTCGTGTTTTGACAGTCAGGATCCCGATGTCGGGTGAATGCCTGTCGGGATCCCGTCCGGCACCCATGGTGTCCCACACTCCAGAATTGGACCCAGTTAAGGAATTACCTGATACAGGCTCACCCGATCAGGTGAGCCCGTAACCATACAACAGTCTTGGGGGGTGGGTTCTGATGAAAATGGGGCGTGGCTCATGATCAGGGGCATTCCCATGAAGCCATGCCCCTGAAGAATGCATAATTAGCATGTAACAAGCTAGTCTGACACAAACAAAGGGCCTCATTCAGCAGATGATGGATTTGCAAATCCGACCACTGAAAGCGCAGATGCTGGAGGAGGTGTCAGAGGCCTCCTTGCTACACTGATGCTGCAGCCTGGGACCAACATCGCAAATACAGGTATTCGATGGTTGCAAAGTTTCCCGCAGATGTGCAGCTTACTCAGTGCAAGTTCCCCTGCAGGGTCAGGATGGGCGCATCCTTGCAGATTCTGGAAAACAGGGACGATACAACCTGTTTCTGGGCACAACAAATTACCGATAATTGGGGATCTATGCAAATTACTGATAATTGGAATTCCGCACATATCACCTATAATTGGGATTCTGCTTGCTCATTTGATTTAGGGTGTGCTGCTGAATCAGACCCAAATTGCAGTGTGTGTAGTCCAGTACGTCAGGCATATGCAGACCCATTGATCATGGTAAACCACCAACCAGATTCTGTCTCTGGTGCAGTGAGCGAGCACTCCACAGATCCACAGTGATTTGGGTCTCTTGTGCACCACCCTGTCTTCATTACAGATTCACCAGTGGTTGGGCAAATGCACTCAGTTTCCGTCCAGCTGAACATCTAGGGCTGTACTGAGCCGAAATGCAGCCCCATAGTCTGAGAGTGAACCCAGGCTGAGTAATTATCTGCTCCTATACTCAGTATCTCCTCAGTGTTACACTTCCAGGTCTGTGTTTCCTCTGTTTGTGCAATAATCTCCCAGATCTGGGGCTATGTTTATTCCTGGCACCGGCTTCTGGAAAATACACTTTTCTCCCAAGATCATTTTATCCTTTCTCTCAAATTTTATATTACAGCTGTTGTATACACATAGCGTAGGGCTGACTGACATGGCCTAATCCACAGATACAATGGTTTAAGCACATGCTGGGAGAACGTTACGTATTACCGCCAGAATAAGTAAAAGTTTCCATGGCTGCAGAAATTAGGAATACAATTGTGTGTATAAGGCTGCCTGTACCCCTCGGTGGTCTCTCTGCTGCGGGAGTGTAGACAGAATTCATCTGCAATGTGAGGGTGAAGGAAACACAATAGTAAAGGCATGGGATTCCCGGCCTTGTTATCCTCAGGTATCACGAAACAATTACCAAATACAAATGAGTATCCACAAAATGTGATATTGATAGTAATATGAGGAAATCGGCCAGATATCACCATTTGTGGCCCTCAAATAAGAAATAAATCTGGTTAGAAGATGCGTACTATTATTGATGTGTGTGTGTGTGTGGCCATATTCCATTAAGAGGACCATATGTGAGGAGCAACTATGAGGCTCACCTATAAGGAAAATCTTTGTAAAAGACCTGTGAGACCCCCCTTTGAGAAACACGAGCTTTGCTGACATATGAGGAACATCTAGTAGGACAACCTATGATCAAGACCTACAAGACTCATCTATCATGAACATCCATGAGGAACACATATAAGGTATAAATCCCACTTATGAAGCCGACCAATGAGACTCATTTATAAGGAAAACCTGTGGGGATCAACTCCAAGGCTCACCTATGAGGAAAATCTGTGAGGCTCACCTATGAGGAACATCTGTAAGGCTCACCTATGAGGGACATCAGTTAGGCTCATCTATGAGGAATATCTGTGAGGCTCACCTATGAGAACCATCAGTAAGGCTCACCTATGGAGGAACATCTGTGAGGCTCACCTATGAGAACCATCAGTAAGACTAACCTATGAGGAACACCTATGAGGGACATCTGTAAGGCTCACCTATGAGGAACATCAGTGAGGCTCACCTACTGTGTGAGGAACATCTGTGAGGATCACCTATGTGGAAAATCTGTGAGACTCACCTATGAGGAACATCTGTGAGGCTCACCTATGAGGAACATCTGTAAGGCTCACCTATGAGCAACATCAGTGAGGCTCATCTATGAGGAACATCTGTGATGCCCACTTATGAAGAACATCTGTGTGGCTCACCTATGAGGAACATCAGTGAGGCTCACCTACTGTATGAGGAACATCTGTGAGGATCACCTATGAGGAACATCAGTGAGGCTCACCTATGAGGAACATCAGTGAGGCTCACCTACTGTATGAGGAACATCTGTGAGGCTCACCTATGAGGAACATCTGTGAGGCTCACCTATGAGGAACATTAGTGAGACTCACCTGTGAGGAACATCTGTAAGGCTCACCTACTGTATGAGGAACATCTGTGAGGCTCACCTATGAGGAACATATATGAGGCTCACCTATGAGGAACATCAGTGAGGCTCACCTACTGTATGAGGAACATCTGTGAGGCTCACCTATGAGGAACATATGTGAGGCTCACCTATGAGGAACATCAGTGAGGCTCACCTGTGAGGAACATCTGTGAGGCTCACCTACTGTATGAGGAACATCTGTGAGGCTCACCTATGAGGAACATATGTGAGGCTCACCTATGAGGAACATCAGTGAGACTCACCTGTGAGGAACATCTGTGAGGCTCACCTACTGTATGAGGAACATATGTGAGGCTCACCTACGAGGAACATCTATGAGAAACACCTGTGAGAGCAACCTATGAGGAGACATTTGTTTGAATTCTGCACAATGAATAAATCAGGAACAAAATGTGTTCCATTTTTTTATTATCCAGTGTTTCAGCCAATTGTACAGAGATAATGGGCCCCTGAATCCTGAATCACTATTTTGATAATATTTACTGTAAGAAGTGGTCACTGTCCACAGACGTCAAAATGCCTCCGAGGACAAAACCTCACCACAAACAAGAAGTACAAAGTGCTAAACATTTGAAGGCTAATAATGAAAAAATGATGGTTTTGGTGAGAATTGCACAAGATAAGTTCACCATAAATTATACCGGCGCACTTGATGTTGCCGCTATCCGTTCTCCCGCTTACACCCCCACATACATCTCACACCTTTATACCTCTTGTTATTTTTAGCATTAGGCTTCTCTCTGTGGTTACTGAACGCGCTCCCACTATTCAGAAATAATGGTCATTTCGTCTAAGCTCGTTTTGATGTCTCTTATATGGGAGCATTGCAATGCTGGATCCTAATAATGATATCAGCCTCAAGAGGGAACAAAATGTGCTTAATGTCTCTTCGGTATAACCTGAAATACTGTTATTTCCCGCCTCATAATGAAAAATGACAATTTCCATTGCTGAGAAAACATTTTTTTCCCCTCCCTTTGTTTTGCAGTAAAAGGTCCGTCATGATAGTAGAGACTGTCTCCCAAAATCAGTCAGTGCATAATAGCTTCTGCTTTTCTGCACAGGAGTCATTAAACACATTCATAAATCAATGAAGCAGACTGATGCATTACTTTAATTATTATTTCTGCTCCGATGGTTGGATTATATCATGGGCTCATTTGCTAAACACGAAATATACATGAAAGGATTCACAGTCAGACTTTTCTGAGTTTTATCTCCCATGTTATGTAAGTGTGTCGCCGTCTACGTACTTCCAGCGTAAAACTGGGTACACATCCGATGGTCCTTGCTAACGATATACACGTTAACGATATCGGTAACCACATTTTTCTTGCACATTGTATAATGTGCACACATGTCGGCCCTCATTCAGGGGGTGATTCACGTTCATACGCATTTAAGCGAATTCAGCAACGTTCCGATGCCCCCCCCCCTGTTGTGTGAGTAATATCGGCGACTATCACAGTAGCTGAGGCGTTCGCAAAGATCTAGCTGGGCAGGGGGCGTACATGGCGCAGACTCATGGGAACGCCCAGCGTTTCCTGGGCGTACCCACAAAAATGGTGGGTGCACCTAGAAAAAGGCTGGCCATCCCCATGCGAATGCAGGCACGGTGACATCACATGACATCATCAGCTTCCCCCGTATGCTTGCATGGGAAACGATGTATCAGCGTACACACCCATTGGCATGCTTTCAAAGGGGATTAGCGGGGTGGCAGATGAAGACCGTTAGAAAGTCCGCTGCTTAGTGAACCAAGCTGAATGAGGCCCTCAGTATGGGATGCAATACTCTGAAAATCTGCGGCCGCAAAGTGCATGTGTGCATTGATTGCGTCCTGGAAGGATGTGATTGCACTGTGATCGACTGTGTGTTTGTTTTTGTTTTTTTGGGGGGGGCTGCATTTTTGGGGAGTGGTTCGGACAACGCAGGCATGTCCATACTGTTTTTGGTATGATGTCCCATCCCTCAGTGAAGGGAAAGATACAGTAGCGGTGGTACGTTTCCCTTCGCAGGCAGGCTGCTCAGGCAGCGGTCGACTCTTATTTCCTGGTCACTTGCAATTGAATTGTGGTCACCTCCCTGTCCAAAGCCTTAGTTCCGCAACCTGGGGATGAGAGAGTTAAACCTTTACGCTCATCAGAACTCTGATCAAACTCATCGTGAGTGGTAAAATCCATTGCGTATGATAAATGATTCTCCACCTAATCAGCACCTAACTGTCACTTGGTTGAAGTCCGGTTTATTATATGCAACAAGTTTAATCGTTCGCTATGAGTTTAAGCACTCATTAATAAATGGGCCCCTTTATCCTAAGGATCCTATAGTTCACCTTTAACCATTTTATTTCCAGATCACTCAGATTCGAAGACGCAGAGGCCACGTCATTTCTGCAATACTAACAAAACCATACAGCGGGATAAACTTCATTAAGTTTGAGGAGCCCTGGTCTAATTAGAGGAAGTTTAAACTGTACGATGATGTGTGAAATTCCGAATACGTCCATTCTATCAGTGCCAGGCAGCCTGGGAAAGTCCGATAGTTATTAATACAGGATAACGATGTGCAGAGTTTTCCATTCATTCCATCTAATTGTAACGGTCTCTGGAGCCCTTGTGGGTCAAAGGCACAACGTTTTGTTTACAATAACTGCCGCCTATTCGCCAGCTTCTCTCTGCGTTCCCCCGGATCCTTTTTGTAGAGAAGTTTTAATGACAGAGAAAAAATATTTTGTACATGTAAAAAAATGCTGTAGACTAGCGAAACGCGACGGAGCCTGAAAATAAGCAGCACCGGCCTTGATTTGTGAATCTCGAATCTGTGCTAAATTAAACTAACATTTCATTCGCAATAAACATCAACAAACAAAGCGTATGAAATACGATTATACAGTGGAAACAATGACGCTCGCCATTTATCAACTTCTACAAACTTTTTTTTTAACATGTTAAGCAGAAAGAAAAAATGACACCGTTCCAGTCTGTTTACAGGGAGAGTTCTGTGTTTAGACCACGAGAGGTTGGATTGACTGGATATGACAGGTCAGCTTTAAACACATCCTCACCAGCCCTGGCTGACGGCAGGATCCTAGCGCAGCGCAGCACAGTGCAGCGCAGCACAGTGCAGCGCAGCGCAGCGCTATTTTGTAAAACAGCTCTTGGATCTTAAAGATCAGCAATAGAATACACACAACTCTCTTAACCCTTTGAGTGCCAAGTGAATTTGTCAAAATAGGTGTGGAAAATTTGTATTCACCATAATGACCTGCAATGTTTCCTTATATAGGAAATGTAATCTTTTTTTATACATATTTTGTTTTGAATTTAGATAACAAGTGTGAGCAACGCTGTCGTTTTTACTGAACATTATGAACATCTGTCACAGAGTTGTTGGCACTCAAAGAGTTAAACCATCAATAGACACAAGAGAAAACAAATCACAGAATCGTTATGCATTTTATGTAACTTTTTGTCTTAAAACAAAACTTTATTAAAACGTATTATTATTGCTGGAGAATTTGGGTGAGGTACAAAAAGTCAGTATGAATGAGGTCACTACTGGAAAAAGGTCAATACAGCGAAAAGGTCAACATCGAAAAAGGTCGACACACAAAGTCCACTTGCATTGCTCTCATTGATCGCCAGCAGAGACTGGGTTAGTGCACAGCAGAAATCCAAAAGTAGAATTGGAAATGAAGATACATGAGCGCCATCTGTAAGATATCAGGGCTGTCCGTCACACACAGTGTAATAGACCTCAGCAGGGCGCTGCACTCACGCATAGTAGTAGTAGTAGTATGTTTATTTATAAGGTGCCACAAAGTGTCAGCAGCGCCGTACATAGCAAACATAAAAACAAATGACAAGGTAACGTACAGGGTGTGGTGATAAAATACAGTATAAATAGGGGTATAGCTGGTAGAACTAAAATCAGCATCAGTTCAGAAGTAGGTGTGGAAATTGTCGAGGAGACTGAATATTAAGTAGAGGAAGGGAAGAACAGGACAGGAGCACAGGTGAGGTAAAGAGGTAGGGTGAGTACGTGAAGCAGGATGGAAGCGGTCATCTATTAGAATGAACTTAGGTCTACAGTCATTAGGTCGACCTCACTAGGTCGACTGGCAGGAAGGTCGACCTGACTTTAGGACGACATGGGCCAAGGTCGACATGACTTAAGGTCGAATTTGCATAAAGGTCGACATGAGGAAGGTCGACTGGTCATAAGGTCGACATGAGATTTTTCACTGTTTTTCGAGCCAACATGTGCCGACAGGCGGTATTTCATGCCCTACCATCCACTAGGGCGTGGAGGAGGTTATTAAAGCTGTGGCGAGCGAAGCGAGTCACCGTGCCCGATGCATTGCGAGCGAAGCGAGCGATGCGAGGGTCCGATTCTCATTGCCAACTGTGTCCATGTCGACTGTGTCGACATTCTGATAAAAAAACAGTGAAAAACCTTATGACCAGTCGACCTTCCTCATGTCGACCTTTATGCAAATTCGACCTTAAGTCATGTCGACCTTGGCCCATGTCGACCTTAAATCAGGTCGACCTTCCAGCCAGTCAACCTAGTGGGGTAGACCTAATGACTGTAGACCTATGTTCATTCTGACAGATGTACCGATTCCGTAGGAACGGATGGGAACGGATGGAGGGGTAGGGTAGGCAGGATAGAAGGAGCGAAAGAGGTTAGGGGGAGGAGGGATAGGCTAGTCGGAAGAAGTGGGTTTTGAGGAAGCGCTTGAAGGAGGTAAGGGAATCAGAAAGCCTGATGGGTGGCGGGGGGTTGTTTCAGTGCAGGGGGGGGGGGGGGCAGCGTGAGAGAAGTCTTGGACATGGGTGCATACATGTGTATGCACATGCTCAGTCGCAAACTATCGCACCCCATGTGCGAACGCACAGATTCGAATGACCTCCTTTATACGCAGACGCACTATACACGCACATATACAGTACTATATATGCAGATATATATAATATATATATACTGTATGTATGTATATATATATATATATATATATATATACTGGATAGATAGATAGATAGATAGATAGATAGATAGATAGATAGATAGATAGATAGATAGATAGATATAGATATACAGTACTTTTCTTGTTTCAGTTGCTGGAAATGTTGCAGAAATAGTTACAAATGTTTGGTTTGAGATTCTAAGAATTATTTCCCTTCCTGACGCGACTTAGTCATACAAATAAATAGACGCAGCTGCGATACGTAACAGGTGAGTTGATGTTTTGCGTAGAACATTCAGTTCATCTACCGCCGTCCGGCTCTGATCCTCTTTATCTCATAACAACTTCCCGCTGATGACAGAGTGATCATTTACACACACTATTATATCTGCTGATCCATGCTTTTCCAAGGGAGCTGCCTATATATCCATCAGCAAAGGCATTTATCCACTTATATCCTAGTATTACAGAGTATTGGACAATGCGGGACACTATCCAAATTGTTTTCCATCATCTAGCAAATATAGGAAAAGCTCAGCGAGGATCGGGCCATTCACATAGAATCTCTTCCTGAGCGAGGTGCTTGGGGTGATGACGGACGCACGGTCCTAGGACGCTACTTTTAGGGGATTAGATGTTGAGCAGAAAGTTCTCATGCTGTGGATTGGAAACAATTTACTTTTTTTCAACACAATTCAATTTATCTTCAATTTATCTTCTCATTATGATCCCGGTTTTCGCTTGTTAATGAGAGATCGGCGCAGATTCCGTCTTTGGGTTTAGGTTCTGATTCAATTTCATTTCTTGATTTTGGTTTCTTACATTTTGATTAAACAGCCAAAACCATGTTTGTTGTTCCTACGGTATTATTCGCATCAACGGCAGTCATTTCCTGTGTGAGATGGTTCCCGAGGGAGGGACTCACATGTCATCATAAACTCTTAATATTCAGGCTTTAAATCTGAGATTACAAGTTGGAAAGTTCCCCAGAGTAGGGACTTGGTCTGAGGGCCTCATTCTGGTTCACTTGCAAAAGCAAATTCTCTCTCTAATGGACAAAACCATATGCACTGCAGGTGGAGCAAATGTAACATGTGCAGAGAGAGTTAGATTTGGGTGGGTTGTGTTCAAACTGATATCTACAGTATATTGCAGTGTAACAATAATGCAGCCAGTATTTACCCTGCACAGTAACACCCAAATCTAACTCTCTTTGCACATGTTACATCTGCCCCACCTGCAGTGCACATGGTTTTGTCCAATAGAGCGAGATTTTGCTTTTGCAAGTGAATCAGAATCAGGCCCTTCGTCAGAATGCCAAAGTCACTCGAGAGATGGGATTTTGGCTCTGCCCCATTAATTTGTAAATGCCTTTATTGCGTGAAATATTGTGGGTGCAGGTGTGAAAATGTACAGGTGGAGTGGCGGGTGGGTGTGGTAGTGGCAAGGGTAAGGTTGGGGTGCGAGGGTACCATTGGTGCCGTGAGTGGGGGAAGTTGATTGGGGATACTGTAGGTGGTGGAGTGGCAGGTGTGGGGGTGAGCCGTGTGGGTGGTGTGAGTTGGTGTGTTGCAGGGGTGCTGAGCGCCTCCATTCTCAGTGCCTCCATCCTCAGTGCCTCCATTCTCAGTGCCTCCGTCCTCAGTGCCTCCGTCCTCAGTGCTTTCATCCTCAATGCCTCCATCCTCAGTGCCTCCATTCTCAGTGCCTCCATTCTCAGTGCCTCCATCCTCAGTGCCTCTGTCCTCAGTGCCTCCATCCTCAGTGCCTCCATCCTCAGTGCCTCCATCCTCAGTGCCTCCGTCCTCAGTGCCTCCATCCTCAGTGCCTCCGTCCTCAGTGTCCCTGGTCTATGTATGTACAGATGAGAACGGATTTGCAGCCACTGGGTGACATTCTGTGACATCTGTATTTCTTGTCATCTCAGGATGTGAACTCTAGTTTCCTCCAACGTTACAGAAGACAGGACCCCAGAGCTTACATACCGAGTACATGTATATTTATCACAGAGAAGGTGTTAGGTGGTGCTCTAATATTTACTAACATGCACGTTATATTGATTTCAATGTCAGTAAATGTGTGATTCAGCCCTTGAAACAAAACATGGTTTTAGATCTATTTATATTGATATAGAAATCAATTAAGAATCAATACAAATGAATATTTATAATATATCTCCTAGATGAGGACAGCAGGTATACAGTATATTATACATATAAATGCAGTACGCAGCAGTGACTGAATAATTACAGCTGGACAGGGACACAGAAGATGACCAGAAACACTATTACAGTAAGAATCAGTCTTGTTATACGCTCCCTTAGGATATGAAGGTGGCGGCCATCTTTAGGAATCTGATTGGTGGTCAGATGGAGAAGTCCTGTGGATGCCGGATATGTGTGATAGTGACGTATGTTAGTACATAGGAGTATTTAGGCAGAAGGTGACGGATATGTGTGATGGTAAAGATGGGTCGCCTGATGAGATAACGTGTTCTTAGGATTTCAGGGGGAATTAAGGTTCCTGGTTTATACTCGTACAAAGGAGATAGCAGGAGACCCTCAGGGGGAAATGTACTAAGATGTGTATTCTACTTCACATGTGATGTTGCTATGGGCAACCCATCAGATCCTGTCTTCTATCTTCTAGAGGGTGCTGAATTATTAAGAAGTAGATTCTGATTGGTTGCCTATAGCAACATCACATGTGAAGTAGAATACACATCTCAGTAACTTTCCCCCTCAGTTTCTACCACCCTGATAATATCTCAGTGTCACGTCCCCTGATGCAGCAATGTGCACATACCGTGTACTTGTCATGTATTGTCCTGTACTGTACATCATTGCCATACACAGTGGTTTAAAAGCTGTTTGTCCGAGCGCCTTCTTTCAGTGGATATATATATATATATATATATATGGGAAGCGGTCATCTATTAGAATGAACTTAGGTCTACAGTCATTAGGTCGAACCCACTAGGTCGACTGGCAGGAAGGTCAACCTGACTTAAGGTCGACATGGGCCAAGGTCGACATGACTTAAGGTCGAATTTGCATAAAGGTCGACATGAGGTAGGTCGACTGGACATACGGTTGACATGGGGTTTTTCACTGTTTTTTGAGCCAACATGTGCCAACAGGCGGTATTTCATGCCCTACCATCCACTAGGGCATGGAGGAGGTTATTAAAGCTGTGGCGAGCGAAGCGAGCGATGCGAGGGTCCGATTCTCATTGCCAACTGTGTCCATGTCGACTGTGTGATCAAAAAACAGTGAAAACCCCATGTCGACCTTATGACCAGTCGACCTTCCTCATGTCGACCTTTATGCAAATTCGACCTTAAGTCATGTCGACCTAGGCCCATGTCGACCTTAAATCAGGTCGACCTTCCTGCCAGTCGACCTAGTGGGGTCGACCTAATGACTGTAGACCTAAGTTCATTCTGACAGATGTACCGATTCCCAAATCACATGTTTCTCTAGCACCCGGTACAGTCTGAGAACCACAAGGGTCCCTATTATTACGTGGGCTGAATGTCACGGCTAGAGCAGCGGGCATAGGACATGGCATTTCATTGCCACAACATGTTTTCTTAAATTTCAGCAAGACAGTAATATGGTTTTGGTAACAATTCTGTTATCTTCCATCAAACATTTCACTGAATGACTGTAATGAAACCTGGGGGACACTGGAGAAATTCTGTTCAGTGAGATCCCCTATAGTAGAGCCCCATAGACACAGGGTGATTTCAGCCGAAATCGCCAGAAATATGGTCGCTGAGGGATCACAGGGGGCCAGGAGTGCGCTCCCGTGACCAGCCATGCAGTGAGCGCCCTCCTGTGACCAGCGACTTCCCCTGGTAGAGTGCCATCGGCCATCGTGAATACGGGACACTCAGCAATTTGGTCGCTCAGCAATATATAGCTGAGCGACCAATTGCTCTGTACCTGGGCAGCTGATGTGCCAGTGGTGCCAGGTGCAGCGTATGTGCCAGTGGTGCCAGGTGCAGCGTATATGCCAGCGGTACCAGGTGCAGTGTATGTGCCAGTGGTGCCAGATGCAGCTCACATGCGGCTTGGTATGGGGCTAGTTGGTCTTGGGCTTTAACTCATGTTTTGCAAGCACAAAACACTTAAGACTAGAAATTTGGACCCAGACTGTGATGGGAATCCAGCACTTCTCTTTGCTCCCCTATATCTCATCTCTTCCCATCTGACTCCCCCTTTTTCCTTTTGTCTTTCTCTGTCTCCACCCTCTCTTACCCCATCTGTTTCACTCCCTCTGTCGAACAGAAGCTCGAGGTTGATCTCAGTCTAACCCAAATTACTGGGCTTTCAATCTGATACCAGGCTGATCCATTTGGGTTCATTGCTTCCAGGGATATTGCGGGTAAACTGATTTTTTTTTTCTTTCTGAAATGTAATTTCATGGCTGTTCATGTTGTTTGAGGGCAGATATCTCTGGAACCAAACGTCCCAGTTTCATGGTACCAAAATCATTCGAAGCCAACTCAAAAGTTCTTCAATATGATACTGGTCTCGTGTAAATGGGTCAGTTGGTTCCGAAGACATAGCTGGTTGGTTAAAGGTCTAAGTTGGTGTAAAAGGGGCCAGCCCGGGAATGTCCCTGCATAATCCTGGGACCATATTCCTGGGTAAATCTTTGCATTTTCTGGTGTGAAAGGGGTATTATTTCAAATAGCCGGGGCCTGCAGTGCTCTGAATACAGCTGGGCAGCCCCCTGCTCTCTGCCCGGCTGTCAATGGCTGTCATTTTTACCCGGTCACGTCTGTCCCCCAGTTACCGAGAGCATGTATTCCCCCTTGGCAATGAGCATGTAATCCCACATGGCAACTGGCATCGAACCCCTGACAATGAGCATGTAGGTAAGCAGCACTTATGTAGCATAATTTTTAATAGGCATTATGGTTTTTGGCATAATACGTAATGGACATTATGGTGTGTGGCTTAACATGTAATGGGCATTGTGGTGTAAATTTTTAATGTGTGAGTTTGGCGTGCAATGTCCCTGTTTGTGAAGCATATTGTGCATTATTGCTCAATCCATTTGGTATAGTGTGTATTTTGGCTCAATCCATGTGGCAAAATGTGAATTTTGGCTCAGTCAGTGTGAATTCTCCCTCATTCCATGTGGCATAATGTGTAAGAGGCAAGTACAGTATAAGGGGGTTACTATTGTGTTGCCTGATTTGTATAAGGGGTATATGGTGTGGTAATCTTAGGTGACCACATAAAAGGTGCTGAAATGTTGTCTACCAAGTTTTGGCTTTCAGAATTTCGCCGCCTTTTCAGAGTGCCGCCTCACCCGCACGTATCTAATGACATGGGCTTCCTGCGGGTGCACATTTGGAGGGCACCCGAAAATATATCACCCTGCATTTTTCATATGCCAGCCCCCTGCCTTTTCCAGGTATATATAATTATTTGAAAGTATTTACACAAATACAGACACACCCATGAGCAGACCACCCAACCAGAACACTGGTCATGCCCCCCCCCCATATTATTAGGTGGTGGCCACAACCCCTATTATTGCAAATAATAGGCCCTTGATCATTTTCAGCTCCGGGCCCATTTATACCTTAATCTGGCACTGGGTACAGGGTAAGAAGTGGGGTGGGGGAGGGCGCACTGTTTAGAGGACTGCGCCCCCCAGACACTAATCCTACATCCTTGTTTTCTACCTCCTCCTCTTTCCCTGTCTCTCTCCCCCTCTTTCTATTATCTCACCCCCCACCCCACCCCTTTAAGCTTTCTTTCTACCCATACTAAGAATTATGTGAACACCCAGAAGCCCTTTATTTATAATGAAAGACAATACTTAGGTGTGTGGTATTCGGGGGGGGGGGGGGGGGGGGGGTAAGTGATTACAGCTTGCCCACCACTCCCCCCCCCCCCCCCCCCGCTCTAATCAGCAGCTGCTAGCCTGACAATGACACCGGCTATGTTATAGATGCCTGTATATCACAGATATTCACTTATTAAATTAACAAATTACATCTCATCCAATATAATGAGCGTCTAAGCAACAACATACGTATCTGCAGGCTTCTATGTCACCAAGCAGCTCATTACGGTCTCCATCTCCTCTGTGCATTGCGCAGTAATTATCTATTACATTACTAGTAATGGACACGTTGGAAGCAGAAGGTCAAACAGTTCGCACACAATAGGCCTGATTCAGGTGGGCTCGTTAGGCAGCATACATTCGCTGCTTAGTGAGTCCATAAACACCGCCTGGCCGAACCTCCCGCCGCTGGATCCCCTTTGTACCATGGGTGGGGATGTGCATGAACAGATCTCCTCGCACGCCGAAGGGGAGAGAAATCATTCGTATGATGGTAATAAGTCAGTCTATATATATATCTCTGTCGCTGTGTGTCAAAGACGGGTGGGCGCTTACATCATGTGACATCACCCATCCACCCCAAGCAGGCATCACCACACCTGCTGCTACAGGGGAACGCACAGCATATATACGGCGACGCCCATAAAAGGCTGGGTGTTGCTCTACTCGCCTCGGTCCTCCCTCCCCACAACGAAGGGTCCCACGAGTGTGTAACTCGCTGAAGCCATTTACTGCCTGGGTTTGCACATGCCAAGATTGGTTTGCTATGAGCGACCCTGAATTGGCCCCAATGTTACCTTTTGGGTTCCCACTGTATGATTATGATTATTATATTATTATTATTATTATTATTATTATCGTTATATGGCGCCACGAGGGTTCCGCAGCACCAAACAATACATAAATGACCAAAAACATATAAACAACAGCTTAGAGAACAATGCAAATATATATAGATGCCTCACAGCTCTGAGGTCATGGGTTCGATTTCCACCATGGCCCTAACTGTTCGGAGTTTTTATATTCTCCCCATGGTTGCGCGGGTTTCCTCTGGGGACTCCTATTTCCTCCAACAATCCAAAAATATACTGATAGGCTAACTGGCTCCTAACAAAATAAACCCTCGAATGTCTGTGTGTGTGTGTACATGTGGTAGGGAATATAGAGGCAGGGACTGATGTGAGGGTTTAACTATAAATTCTCTGTAAAGCATTGCAGAATATGTGTGCGCTATATAATAACTGGTAATAATAGTCTCTGTACAGCGCTGAGGAATATGTGTGCACTATATAATAACTGGTAATAATAGTCTCTGTACAGCGCTGCAGAATATGTGTGCGCTATATAATAACTGGTAATAATAGTCTCTGTACAGTGCTGCAGAATATGTGTGCGCTATATAAATAACTGGTAATAATATTCTCTGTACAGCGCTGCGAGATATGTGTGCGCTATATAAATAACTGGTAATAATAGTCTGTACAGCGCTGTGGAATATGTGTGCGTTATATAAAAACTGGTAATAATAGTCTCTGTACAGCGCTGTGGAATATGTGTGCGCTATGTAAATAACTGGTAATAATAGTCTCTGTACAGCGCTGCGGAATATGTGTGTGCTATATAATAACTGGTAATAATAGTCTCTGTACAGCGCTGCGGAATATGTGTGCGCTATATAATAACTGGTAATAATATTCTCTGTACGGCGCTGCGGAATATGTGTGCGCTATATAAATAACTGGTAATAATATTCTCTGTACAGCGCTGCGAGATATGTGTGCGTTATATAAAAACTGGTAATAATAGTCTATACAGCGCTGTGGAATATGTGTGCGCTATGTAAATAACTGGTAATAATAGTCTCTGTACAGCACTGCGGAATATGTGTGCACTATATAATAACTGGTAATAATAGTCTCTGTACAGCGCTGCGGAATATGTGTGCACTATATAATAACTGGTAATAATATTCTCTGTACGGCGCTGCGGAATATGTGTGCGCTATATAATAACTGGTAATAATATTCTCTGTACAGCGCTGCGGAATATGTGTGCGCTATATAATAACTGGTAATAATAATCTCTGTACAGCGCTGCGGAATATGTGTGCACTATATAATAACTGGTAATAATAGTCTCTGTACAGCGCTGCGGAATATGTGTGCGTTATATAAAAACTGGTAATAATAGTCTGTACAGCGCTGTGGAATATGTGTGCGCTATATAAATAACTGGTAATAATAGTCTCGGTACAACGCTGCGGAATATGTGTGCGCTATATAATAACTGGTAATAATATTCTCTGTACAGCGCTGTGGAATATGTGTGCGCTATATAAATAACTGGTAATATTCTCTGTACAGCACTGCGGAATATGTGTGCGCTATATAAATAACTTGTAATACTGTATTCTCTGTACAGCACTGCGGAATATGTGTGCGTTATATAAAAACTGGTAATAATAGTCTGTACAGCGCTGTGGAATATGTGTGCGCTATATAAATAACTGGTAATAATAGTCTCGGTACAACGCTGCGGAATATGTGTGTGCTATATAATAACTGGTAATAATATTCTCTGTACAGCGCTGTGGAATATGTGTGCGCTATATAAATAACTGGTAATAATATTCTCTGTACAGCGCTGCAGAATATGTGTGCGCTATATAATAACTGGTAATAGTATTCTCTGTACAGTGCTGCAGAATATGTGTGCTCTATATAATAACTGGTAATAATATTCTCTGTACAGCGCTGTGGAATATGTGTGCGCTATATAATAACTGGTAATAATATTCTCTGTACAGCGCTGCAGAATATGTGTGCGCTATATAAAAACTGGTAATAATAATCTCTGTACAGTGCTGCGGAATATGTGTGCGCTATATAATAACTGGTAATAATATTCTCTGTACAGCGCTGCAGAATATGTGTGCACTATATAATAACTGGTAATAATATTCTCTGTACAGCGCTGCGGAATATGTGTGCGCTATATAAAAACTGGTAATAATATTCTCTGTACAGCGCTGCAGAATATGTGTGCGCTATATAATAACTGGTAATAAATAAATAAATAACTGAAGGGACAGGGCACAGTGTACAGTAATTATTAGGGTAATGATTCTTCCATGATCACCTCTTCTCAGTAACTGGAGCACATTCACTATTATGATTTATTATTTACATACTCTTATATATCGCAGCATATTTCGTTGCGCTTTACAATTAGAGACAACAGTTATTAAGCAAACTGGGTAGAAACAAACCGACTGAGAGGTAGGAGGGCCCTGCTCGCAATCTTACAATCACGATGCCTCGCAGTGCAAGGAGACCGTGCTTTCCGTCAGCTGTGCCAGTATTTCCCAAACTCAGTCCTCAAAGAACCGTAATGGTCCAGGTTTTAGCGATTCCCATGCTTGAGCACAGATGGTGTAATCAAAATTAATATCAAGGCTGGATATCCTTAAAACCCCTTAGCATGCCTTGAGGACTGGGTTTGGGAACCGGGGAGCCATGTCCTCATCTAGGCTGTGTACTGTCACCTGTATCCCCGCAGTAATGACACTTCTGTGGTTAGCCACTCTATCCTCAAGAGTCCTCTGATTTGTGAGAAGCAGACATTTAATAATGAGAGTACACAGACACACTTGTAGCAGTCAGTCTGTGTCTGCACTTATCTGAGGTATGTGGGTGTAAAAAACAATTGGCACTCACTACATATTTACATGTCGCGCTAGAAATGCACTTAAAATACCTTCGTATTATCAGCTTCTATGGGGAAAGAAAAAAAAGCAGATTTCATCTTTAATTATCTGCAGGTTTTAAAAACAGTTTTATACAATCAGTGCAACGTGGGATAGTAATGTTCCCACTGATGTATCCGTGCAGGAACTGTCCCGCTGCCTGGTCCATCAATAAAAAACATTTCTTAAATATAAATAAATTAAGAGCGAGCCCCCGTTTGGTCACGGTATGAACCCAAAGGAGACTCCCGTACCCTTTGCAAAAACCGTGCATTTTACCCACGTAATGTAATGTATCAGTCTGCGCCCGTCTCATTTGTCTTTTCTGACAGATATTGATCCATTCATGTTTGTGGTGTTTACCTTTCGCTGTGGGACAATACTCTATACAAGGGTATAACCGTTTGCCAGGTGGTCCTGTGGCCAATGTTTGCCCCATTCCTTTATTAAGTGACATTTTTTCTCTTGTACAACCCAAAAAACAAACTCTTAAAGAAACTACTCGGGATATTGGATTAAGTGACGCGCTTGAGGTTCTTCGAGCTGTGTAACCCTTTGAAGAATGGCCCATTAACACAGAATGTTGTTTGTCAAATACAAGCATTTGTTCAGTATGGTGACAGGTTTCGTTAACTCTTTCTCCTTGATGTGAAACCTTTATCAGCATGATGAATACGCGGCGGTTCAGAGGATGCTTTCCCCAGGCACGTATGGCGGTCCAGTACTGACAATGAGTAATGATAGAGTACTGGACTGAGAGCCAAGGTGCGGCCCAGGTGTAATTAGTACAAAGCATATAGTCTGTAACGAGATGGAATTTAATAAGTGCGTATTGATTGTGTAACCTTCTGAGTGCCAATGTTGCTGTGAGGGATCCTGAAAATATCCGGTAAAAATGCCAGTGCCGCTCTCAGCTAACTCTCTCTGCACCTGTTACATCACTAACATGAAATGAATGCCATTGGGGGGGGAAGTGATAAGAACGCTGCAAAGAGCATGTGGGATACACATATAATGATCAATACATATACGTCATAACACAACATAACATGAAGAGGGAATACTACCATAACAAAGAGAGCCTTCACTGAAATAGTTTCAGACACAGCGCCACCTACTGTATCTCCAGTTTAGAACAAGCAATATTTAACCAGCATCTGTTGCTTTACTCATAGGTATTACCTAAATACAGTCTAAAATAATCTTCCACCTGAAGGCGTAAAATAGGTAGACATAACTGGACTAGTGTAAGGCTTATTTTGTATTATACAAGGTAGCAGGCTTGGCAAGGGCGGATTAATGCCTTGGGGTGCCCGGGGCACTTAAGATAGGGGGGCCCAAGTGGGAGGTGGGGAGGTTTATATAAGATTGTACATATCTCCCAACGTGACCCATTTCAGGAGGGACAAATGCTCTCCTGGAATAGGCCCATGAGTGACTTACAGCTCTCTCCACCCTCCTATCTCTTCTCTGGTTGGGAAACTCCATCGGTAGCTCATGAAACTGAAACCTCCTGTGTCTCAGCCTGCACTTTATACTGTCCTGCCTGCAGTCTGCCCGATTCTGCTGCTGCATAAGAGGGAAAGCTAGTGATGTTAGTGCGCTCTTGCAGGGGGTGCCCCCTGGCAAAGGTGGTCCTGGGGTACTGTATGCCCTGCACGTCACCTTAATCTGGCTATGAAGCTTGGTACAGTACAGTATATACACTACTGTGGCTCCTGAGGAATTTATAGACCGATGATTGCGTTAATCCCCCTGTGTGGAGCTGATGGGGGGCTACAACTTTTTTGTTTAATTATTGGTTCCTACAGTAAATCAGAAACAAAATGTGGTGACGATTATTCCTCTTCTAGAAACGTGTTCTAACCTTTGTGACTGAGGTTAATTCGTTGAATCATGATTCATGTATATTAAACGATACTCTGACTTCTGGTAAAGTCTGCAACATGATATCATTTTATTGAAGCCTGACCTTTTAGTCCTCCTGGTTTTTATTATAAATGACAGTGACCTTTCCATAGCGCACCGGTAGATCAGTAGTGGACAAATACACCGGCTGTATGATAACAAATAATTACACTACAGAATATTCACAAGGTTCCACATTGTACCAACACGTGGCTGAGGTGGAAGATAGTCCGAGGGGTTTATCTGCTAATATGCCACTTCTAGTGTATATTGTATGTTGCTATGGGCAACCAATCATATAACCATCTAATGTCTTCTAGAAGGTGCTAAACAAATAGCGGACCAGCGAAAAGCAGCGGGGAGGTGGCAGACAGCAGGGGGGAGCTCTGTCGAAAAGGGCACGCGAGCGTCTCAAGCGCGCGCCCCCCGTCCGACAGATGGCGGCGCCTGGCAATTCTATCACCAGCACTCACAGTGATGAGACCGGCTGCATCTGTAGGTCAACATTAGCTCAGGTACATGGGGAGTTGTAATCAGAGTCTATGGGTTATTTTCTAGAACGTGCTAAATAAATAAAAAGTAGAATCTGATTGGTTGCTATGGGCAGCATTGTATCTTCAATAGCAATTCTATGGCTGTGAGACGATGGCTGTGAGAAAATGGCTGCGATTCTATGGCTGTGATCCTACTGTACGGCTGTGAGACTATGGCTTTAAGACAATGGCTGTGAGATGTTGGCTGTGACTCTATGGCTGTGAGATGATGGCTGTGATTCTATGGCAGTGAGATGACGGCTGTGAGAATGCAGCTGTGAGACAATGCCCATGATTATATGGCTGTGAGACGATGGCTGTGAGAAAATGGCTGTGATTCTATGGCTGTGATCCTACTGTATGGCTGTGAGACTATGGCTTTAAGACAATGGCTGTGAGATGATGGCTGGGAGACTATGGCTGTGACTTTATGGCAGTGAGATGACGGCTGTGAGAATGCAGCTGTGAGACAATGCCCATGATTATATGGCTGTGAGACGATGGCTGTGAGAAAATGGCTGTGATTCTATGGCTGTGATCCTACTGTATGGCTGTGAGACTATGGCTTTAAGACAATGGCTGTGAGATGATGGCTGGGAGACTATGGCTGTGACTTTATGGCTGTGAGAGGACGGCTGTGAGAATGCAGCTGTGAGACAATGTCCATGATTCTATGGCTGTGAGATGAGGGCTGTGATTCTATGCCTGGGATGAGGACTGTGAGATGATAGCCCCTCATATATATATATATATATATATATATATATATATATATATATATGCCACAGCCCCTTCCGCATAGCAAGAGCATTTAGCTTCCCGGGATCTGGGGCTGCCTAGGTGATGGGTTTCCTAAACGCCGGTGCTCAGGCAGGCTGGACACAGGGCAGGGATCTGCTGCTGCTCCTCTGCCCCCTCCCCCATACGCGGACACTCCAACCATGCCTTGCACCCTATGCCATCCTGAAGTAGTTATGGTGCCGGGCGCTACCCCCACAAGGCTAGGAGACCTGCAGGGAGAGAAGTCATGCGTGCTTTGTGCACCACTACATTCCTTCTCAGTGGCCAGGTGAGCAGGGAGATTGCGGCATTTAGAAGTGCGGCAGCTGTGTGTGCTGTTTGCGCCAGTCGATCCCCCCACAGTGGCCATGGAGGGATGGAGTGGTGCCATGGGAAATCAGTCACTGGGTGCAAGGAGAGAAGTCAGGGATGCGCTTCCTCCGTGTCCTTGACTGACATCAGCTGAAGCAGCAGTGCCGCTTTCAGCGCTCCCCTCAGACCCCACAGCGCTAACTCCCCCAAACCACTGCGGGGTCTGCTGCACTATAGTTACGCCACTGTATGGCTGTGAGATGATGGCTGTAAGATTATAGCCCTATACACACTAGTCGATCGACAACAATGCTGATATCAGCTGCAAACGGGAACCACCACACACACACTTGCTGGTGGGGGTGGAGCCACAGCAGGGGGAACGACTGGGGGAGCGGGGGTCATGCTGCATCTTTTTATTTGTCGACCTTGCTCGTGTTGCTCGTGACCTTTTACTCATGTTGACCATATTCATGTCAACATTTGGGGGTCCACCTAGACCAGGGGTGTCAAACTCAAATTCATCGGGGGCCGCATCAGCAGTTTGGTCACCCTCAAAGGGCCGGTTGTATCTGTAGGTCCCCCTGTATAATTATAATGCCATGACACCACAGGCTGCTCCCCCTGTATAATATAAAATGAATGCCATGACACCACAGGCTGCTCCCCCTGTATAATAATAATGCCATGACACCACAGACTGCTCCCCCTGTATAATATAATAAAAGTAATGCCATGACACATAAATGATTATACAGGAGGAGCAGCCTGTGGTGTCATGGCATTATTATTATTATACACGGGGACACCTCAGGAAACAGCAGATATATATTTTTTTTTTATTGTGAGTGTGATCCTCATCCTCACTTACTGTTTCTCCGTCTGTCCTGCAGCTGCTGCAGCTTCCAGCTTTTCTTCACTGCTTGCTGCGGCCACACTGTTCCCGACTTCCGGTCCAGCTTCCCTGCCTGCTCCTACTTCTCTACAGACGCATGGGCGGGCGGCGTCATCGTCATGACGTCCCCACCCAGTGTCTGTCACTGCCGGGCATCAGAGGGACTGTTCCTCCACGTAGTAGTTTCTGTAGCCGCATACATATGTGCCTACAGGAACATGGCCGCCGACAATGGAGGAACAGGTAAGGCGGCCGCGGTGGGGTGGGTGAGAGGAGGTGGCCTAGGCAGGAGCTGGGACACACTGCCCTGCGTGCTATCTCCTCGCGCGGGCCACATGACGAGGTCTGTCGGGCCGGATTTGGCCCGCGGGCCTTGTGTTTGACACCCGTGACCTAGACACTATGGACCTAATTACCTTTGCCCTATAATCCACATCAGCTTCTATCGGTTGTAGCTTTTGTAGTTGGGGGGGGGGGGGGGGTGCGTTGGAGTACAACATGCGGAACCCACATAATTAAATAATAGGAACTGACAATGACGATTATGATAATAATAATTGTGCAATTACTGTATGTGGCAAGAAATCTCCCACTGTACAAGCTGATACATCTCCCATCAATTCTACATGGGGCAAACTGTCAAAGTGCTGTGAGTCCTACTGGAGGAAGACCGCTATATAAATACAATTATTATTATTATTACCATTATTATTCTTCTGTTACTGTAAATTGGCAGAATCTGCTTCCCTGTCCACATATTCCTGTTACAATATCATTTTCAATGGTAAATCCAATCAGCTGTTTTCTTTCTCAACTGTCTTTAAATAAATGCTCGATGCGGTTTGGCCATTTCATACAGAAAAGAGAAACTGCATTTATTTATTTAGCAGAGTATTCCTAGCGAACTAATTTCACAACAGACTTTCCAAGGAAGGAAATCGCATCTTTAAATCCGTATAATTATTACCAGTTGTAGGGTAGGGGGGGGGGGGGGGGGGGTGTTTCATGCCAGTCAGTCCTATAAGCAGTAAATTAATTTTGCAAGGTAATATATGGGCAGGTATAAAATGCAGCAACAGACTGGTCTGTTTACAAAGAGTGGAAATTTAGCGTTTCCAGCATAAAAGTTGACTCAAATTGGAAGAAAAAAAAATCAAACAGTAAATTAGGTTAGTATTATTACCAATGAACAGAGACTCGGAAAGTCACGAACTCTATTAGGTTGCGTTCAATCCGACTGTAATATATTCCAATGTCTGTAATTGTGGGGGGGGGGGGGGGGGGGGACTTTTGCAAAATTTGTGAATATACAAAAAAATAGATTTTTTTTATTTTATTTTTCAGGTACTTGGAAAGCAGTGTAAATATTTTTGGGCCGGCAGAAATCTTACTGACAACGGAATGTCCTCTTTGGCTGAAATACAGCCATATCATAATCCCATAATCCCCTATCTCTTTTTCTCACAAGCCCTTTTCCACATATATTATGGCTCCGCAACATGTATCATCTTTCGGCCTAAAATTTATGCTCTTTACTTTAGTTGCTACGCAAAAGAAAAAAATAAATAAAATAAAATGTCATCGCATAAACCAAGGGGCCTACGTCGACTAAATCTACTTTCATGAAATTCTTCCACTTATCGGAGATGTTCAAAGCAACTTGATACATTAGATAGAAAAGGTTTTATCCTGACAGACGGACAGTATTTTATGCAGCTTACTACACAGAGCTTTCCCTCTGCTGACATCATTATGCTGAAAGCACAGTTACAGTAATCTGACGGCTTAAAATTAAAAAGGTTTCTGTGATATATTTATAATTCAGCGGATTTTTTCAAGGAAAAAAAAATATGGCTGTTAAGCGCTGAATAGGAAAAACAAACAAGAATAAAAAATAAACAAGAATATGATGCGCAAACTATACAAATCTCCGGATGTCTGCTGCCCCCGCCCACTTCCTCCTGAGGGTGCACGCATATTTAAAATCAACCAGAATAAGCCCCCTGGTGACGGAAGTGTGGAAATGACGGGAGTGAGGAAGTGACAGGAGTGGGGAAGTGACGGGAGCGAGGAAGTGACGGGAGCAGGGAAGTGACAGGAAAGAGGAAGTGACGGGAGCAGGGAAGTGACAGGAGCGAGGAAGTGATGGGAGCAGGGAAGTGACAGGAGCGGGGAAGTGACAGGAGCGAGGAAGTGACAGGAGCGAGGAAGTGACAGGAGCGAGTAAGTGAGGGGAATGAGGAAGTGATGGGAGCGAGGAAGTGACGAGAGTGAGGAAGTGATGAGAGTGAGGAAGTGATGAGAGTGAGGAAGTGATGAGAGTGAGGAAGTGACGGGAGCGAGGAAGTGATGGGAGTGAGGAAGTGATGGGAGTGAGGAAGTGACAGGAGCGGGAAAGTGACAAGAGTGAGGAAGTGATCGGAGCGAGGAAGTGACAGGAGTGAGGAAGTAATGGGAGTGACGGGAGTGAGGAAGTGACGGGAGCGAGGAAGTGACGGGAGCGAGGAAATGACGTGAGTGAGGAAGTGATGGGAGTGAGGAAGTGATGGGAGTGAGGAAGTGACGGGAGCGAGGAAGTGATGGGAGTGAGGAAATGACGGGAGCGGGAAAGTGACGAGAGTGAGGAAGTGATGGGAGCGAGGAAGTGATGAGAGCGAGGAAGTGACGGTAGTGAGGAATTGACGGGAGCGAGGAAGTGACTGGAGCGAGGAAGTGACGGGAGTGAGGAAGTGACTGGAGCGAGGAAGTGACGGGAGTGAGGAAGTGAGGAAGTGACAGGAGTGAGGAAGTGAGCGGGTGCTCAGACATTGCCCAGCATTAGACTGTGCATGCGCAGTCTAATCCCGAAATGTCAGGATTGGATACTCCAATCCCAGCATTGAAATCCTGGCAATTTTAGGGCAAAATACCGGGATCCCACTGATCCCGATACTGGGAGTGGCCACCTTAGTTATAACACTACAGGCAGTAGCAAGGCAGCATCTGACGGGGGGACAGTTCTTCCGTATCACTACTATGGGTCTAGATTATTAGACAGACAGTCAATAGGTCGACCCCAACTTTTTGACCCTGTCGACCAATTTCATGTTGACCTTTTTCATGTCGTACTCTTGAGCCTGTCAACCTATTGCATATGGACCGTTTTAGGGTAGATTTACTGACGGTCTATCGCCGGCACCAGCTACAACGCTCCTGACACTCAGCCGGCAGTTACACTATTGTAATGACAGAACACAGAGGCAAAGTGTGTCACCGGCGTCACAACAACCTCCCATCAGGGGTAATGACAGTAATAATGACATTCCGCAAACTGTCAACAAGACCCACTCTAAGACAAAGTCATAATAAATAATGAAAAAACAATCAGATCTGACGGGAGCGACGCAGAAGTGTTTTGAAAAGAAGGACAAAAAAGTAACTTTATCCGCGTGCACCGGTAAATAGCGCCAGGGAACCGGCATTATTCTATAGCGCATATTACGGTGACAAGCTGCTGGAAGATGGACCGGTTCTCAGAATATACCATTATATTGTATGAACGGCTATCTAGGGCTCCTGGACGAACTGTAATTGAAAAGCTCACTCTCCCAATAAGGTGAATAATGAGTCATCAATGGATTTGCCCTCTCATTGCCCCCTACGCACCCACCACCACCTCGCAGAAGATTCCCAAGAATGTTTAGGGGTAAATCATGTGACATTAACCGTCTGCCCCAAGCAGGTAATCACGCGCCTGGGTTCCCAGGGGAATGCTGAGTGTTTCTATGGGGGCGATCATAAAATGCTGATCGTTCCCCTGCTGCCGGTCCCTGCCCGGCCTCTGGACCCCTTTATCTAGAGCGAATGACTCGCCAAAGCCCTTTGCTCCTAGTGTTTGCGCATGAGCATAATCGCGCATGCACATGCGCAGATGTTAAACATCGGGGAAGGTGCTGAATTCGGACCACAACGAATGAGCCTAATACCTCTTTTACACTAGAGCCGCGACCCGGGTTATTGACGCTTCAGTCCGGACCGGGGCTTGGTATAAAAGGGGGAAAAAAATAACACGGGTCCTGTTACCCGGTGTCCGACCTGGCAAATGTTCAGGTTTGGACACAGGGCTTCCACGGAGTCAGGAGCCGTGTAAATGGGTAACCTGGGTCATCCGACCCAGAAACTCATTTCCACCAATCAAGGAGCCCCAACCTCCGGAACGCAGGTGTGGCAGTTTAAAACCAGGTGAAAGCCAGCCACAGAACCTGTGTAATTAATATGTGTTTCGGATTTAAGGGATGAGTTGGTCACCCAACGTGTCAGTATAAATATAACATGACGTAGAGGCAGCTTTCTCTTCCCATAGATAAATCAGAACTTACTATTAAGCAGCAGCTGGGAAAGCTATAAAATGAAAGTGATGTGAGAGGGGTCGTCACCGATGTAACACCCACCCAGAGACCCTTCCCTGGTCTGCACTGCACATAACAAGCGGATTCCGGTCCCTGTAACCTAAGATGCGGCTGAAAAGATTGGAATTCTCTTTTCAGAAGACTTTCTTGGCTTTGTGGACGACCTGAACCAATGTATGTGGAAGAAAAAACTCCTTTTTTTTTTAGTAATAGAGAAAATAGCTCAGATTATTATTATATGTTCCGCTTAGTTCCCATTATGCATATTTTATACACTTCACAGAAACCGTTAAACATAAGGGAAAAAATAACATTGTAATAAAATTGCTGTTCCATATATAACATCTCGGAGCGGACATCTATCTATCTATCTATCTATCTATCTATCTATCTATCTATCTATCTATCTATCTATCTATCTACTCATCATCTCTATGAGGTGAAGTACCACCAGTGACCAGTAGAAGACTAAGATGTCATAACAGAAAGTGAAAGCAATTGTTGCAGGGACACTGCTCTGTTTCAGACTTGTTGGATATGAAGAGGGGGAGCTGGGAAGACAGAGATTGGAAGTAGGAGCAGATAGGGACTGGGGGTGGGGTGGAGAGTTTGTGGGATGAAAACTGTCACAGCTCAAAGTGAACGTAAAAACTGCCACAGCTCAAAGTGAAAGTACATTGCATAAGCCATCATTTTGCCTGGCTTTTGACTACTATATATATATAAACATGTGGGATCCACACACTTAGTAATTTAGAGGTTGGTGCCAGTCCAGAAATCATTAATAAGAAAATGACGTATCCTTGCAGGTACAAACAGGGCAGCGCTCCTTATTCAACTGGAATTATCTATTTAATAAAACAACCAACAAGGTAACGCAACGTTCATTAGATGCAGCCAATACTTAGTGGGACACAAACATACAATCACCCATCCAAAGCATGGCTGCTAATTAAGATTGTCAGCCAACGAATCCGTTTCGGCAAATACAGCCTTTCTCCTAGACCAGTGGTTGTCAAACTCGGTCCTCAGGACCCCACACAGTACATGTTTTCCAGGTCACCTGACAGGTGCACTCATTACTTACTGACACATTTTAAAAGATCCACAGGTGGAGCTAATTATCTCACTTGATTCTGTGAGGAGACCTGGAAAACATGCACTGCGTGGGGTCCTTAGGACAGACTTTGAGAACCTGTGTCCTAGACTGACCCACACATACTGTTACCAGCAAGCTTCATATAGCCACCTAATAGCTAATTATCACCACAACACCTGTGCTCATTAGTGTGTTAGCCAATGGGCTGCAACACTACCCGACAGGCCTATGTACCGGATTTCCATATATGGTCAACAATGGACCCTTAATGGGACTGGACAAGCGCTCATTCTAACATACCTACTGACAGCAAATGTAATGTGTCAGGGAACATAATCCCATCCTCAGCGGCCTCTACTGTGGTATACTGTAGGTCATCTCTACATCAACGTGGCATCAATTAGGGCGATGATCCCCAGGTGACACACAGCACATCGTTCTGCGGTACCTGCGCCATCAGTCAGTGCCTGAGATGAAAGCTCCTGTGAGATATCCAACATGATGACCTATAACACAGTGGAGGCCGCTGATGATGGGATTATGGTCCCTGACGCACAAAATATTTGGTACTTGTTTCCTAGCACGGCCACAATCGCGGGCATCGTGTGCCTTAACTTTAAGGCACACGATGCCCGCGATGCCCGCGATTTCCCTTGAAAAAAACACTACTGTGGTTCATCGTGTCGGTCGTGTACCTTAAGAAGGCACACGACGCGACCGACGCGATGCCCACGATTTCCCCATAGGCTTCAATGTTAAAATATTTTAACATTGAAGCCTATGCGCGCCCGACGCGATGCCCCCGATTTCTCCATAGGCTTCAATGTTAAAATATTTAACATTGAAGCCTATGCGATGGACCCGATTTGTCCATAGGCTTCAATGTTAAAATATTTTAACATTGAATTTAACATAGGAAAAAATGGGAAAAGGCCCAATATGGGCCATTTCTCATTGGGTATGGCCCCGTCACAATTGACGCGAACCCGAAGCGTGGCGAGCGCAGCGAGCCCGCGAGGGGCGGCGGTGCGCGTCCTCCGACCTTTTTATTCCCCTACTATCCACGTCGGCGTGGAGTTGAGAATAGATTAGTGTGGCGAGCGCAGCGAGCCACCGAGCCCGAAGCGTGGCGAGCGGACGCGGATACCTTCACAGGTATCCGCGTCCCCTCGGGGGCTTCACAGCTGTCCGCGTCCCCTCGCGGGGCTCGCTGCGCTCGCCACGCTTCGGGCACGGTGGCTCGCTTCGCTCGCCACACTAATTTATTCTCAACTCCACGCCGACGTGGATAGTAGGGGAATGAAAAGGTCGTAGGATGCGCACCGCCGCCCCTCGCGGGCTCGCTACGCTCGCCACGCTTTGGGTTCGCGTAAATCGTGGGGGTGGCGGCCACAATGGGGGAACATTATTTTTTACACACTTGACGGGGCCATACCCAATGAGAAATGGCCCATATTGGCCCTTTACCCATTTTTTACTATGTTAAATGGACTCAGTTTCAACGTTAAAATAATTTAACATTGAAGCCTATGGACACGATGGACCCGATTTCTCCATAGGCTTCAATGTTAAATTATTTTAACATTGAAGCCTTTGGAGAAATCGAGTACATCGCGTTGGTCGCGTCGTGTGCGTTTTGGTATGCACCCGACGCGACCGACACGATTTTTTCCGACACGACCACCACGATAGAAATCGTGGTGGCCGTGCTAGGAAACAAGTACCAAATATTTAACTGGCACTACTGGGGGCATACTATGTAACTGGCACTACTGGGGGCATACTATGTAACTGGCACTACTGGGGGCATACTATGTAACTGGCACTACTGGGGGCATGCTATGTAACTGGCACTACTGGGGGCATACTATGTAACTGACACTACTGGGGGCATGCTATGTAACTGGCACTACTGGGGGCATACTATGTAACTGGCACTACTGGGGGCATGCTATGTAACTGGCACTACTGGGGGCATACTATGTAACTGACACTACTGGGGGCATGCTATGTAACTGGCACTACTGGGGGCATGCTATGTAACTGGCACTACTGGGGGCATGCTATGTAACTGGCATTGCCTGCCGGAAAGTGATGACAGGACACCTACTGTATATACCAAGTGGCTTAGGAAGCAGCCTCACCGAAAGACTAAGGTATGCATGGAAACAAGGCAAAGTGGATCAGCCAAAACCTGGAGTGCTAATACGGTGAGTACACAGAAACTCCAAAAAGAAAGAAGAAAATGCATTACAGTGAATGCTGCGGTCGCAGCCCATGACACTAAGGGGGTGATTCTGGTGGGATTGCACAGGTCCAAATTTGGCGCTGTTCTGATGGCGGGGTCTGTGCATGTACGAACGCTTTCTGCGAGTATCATACTTTGCTGAGACATTTGCACCGGTAGGCGAGGCAGGAGGGCAGTCAGAAGGAGGCTGGATGAGAGAACCCAGCATTTTTTGGGTGTCCCCATGAAAATGCTGGATGTGGCACAGAACATCAGCGCCAGCGTGTCTTCAGCGGATAGTGGCAGAAATAAAACTTGTTTTTCACTTATTTTTTTTCCGAGCGAGATCATACAATGGGATGCGGGGGTAGGGGGGGTGGGGGTGTTACAATCGTCCAGCAGGTTAGGCGTTTAGCCGCTTACTAAGCATTCAAAGAACGCTGCTTAGCAAGGGATCCCGGACATTTTGGAGACATATTTATTGTCTCTCTCTCTCTCTCTCTCTCTTTCTATATGCAGTATGTAATACACAACTGGACTGGGGAATTGCAGCTGTGCCGTTACTGTTGCAGTAATGTCAGGCTGGGATTGACCCAAATGCCTCCTGGCATCCTGTGTTAATAAGCGATGCTCCCTGTCTTGTTGGAATAGTTCAGGGACACGTGGGTCAGCTCTGATATCCACCAGGGCTGCCAAGTTTGTGTCCTTTTAGTTGATCCTCAGGCTGATTGATTTATATCAGTTATTGCGATTATTAACTACAATATGGATTCAAACAGAGTAATAGATTACGCTCTTCTCTTTATGCAGAACACCAGACGGAATGTTGGTGTGGTGGCCCGGGTCTTATTGAGGTTGTAGGTTGGAGAGCCACATTAACAAATTCAAATTGTAAGCTTGCGAGCAGGACCCTCATACCCTTTTGACTGTCTGCAACTACCCAGTTTATTGTATCAATGGCCAAATGTATTAAGCCTTAACAAGAGATAAAATGGAGGGTGATAAAGAGTAATACAGGACCAGCCAATGAGCTCCTATCTGTCATGTTACAGACTGGGTTTGTGGCAGTTAGGAGCTAATTGCCTGGTTGTTTATCCGGCTTAATACATTTGGCCCAGTATTTCCACCTGTAAAGCAAAACAGAATGTGTTGCCTTATAAACAAATCTTAATAAATAACATGATGATACCTTTGTGACTAAAGCGCGTATTACAACAATATTGTTTTGTTCTGGATAAAACAGGAATATAATTTATTTATTTGCTTATTAGTTGATACTTTTATGATGGTTTTTAATTATTTTTTTCCAGGAATAGGATTTGTATTGTTATTTAAGCCATAAAAGAAAGCTGACACTGATTCATTTTCTGCATAATGGACACAAATATCCTCTCTTATTTATCGTGTCAGATTAACTCCCCAAAAAGTTACGAGGAGCCAACAAAAAGTTGCAGGCATAGGGCAAAATGTTTTTTTTTCATTCGCCATATTCTAAGTTTGAAAATGTATCTTTGGAAGGTTTTCATCTCATGTATAGGTTCCGGGTGATGTAGTCATAACGTCGACATCCCAATGTTGAGAGATATGATGTCAACATTAAACATTAAAATGTGACCTTGAGCATGTCAGCATGTGCAGAATGTTGACGTATTCACAACGCGGATATCTGTAACGTCGACATGTGAAAAGGTTGCCGTTCTGGATGCAATGGAGGGGAAGGCAAAGCACTAGCGGGAAGGGGATGGTTAGGCTTTGGGAGGGAAGTTACTGCTTGGCACTAGGTTAGGATTGGCAATATTCTCACCGCTGTAAGTGCTGCTGGATCCACTGTTAGTCATCACTACCTGACCGTCAGACCCAGAAGACTCTGCTCGAGCCTTGTAAGTCACCACTCAACCACCAGGGACATTTTGTTGACATATGAATCATGGTGACGTCATCATTATCAACATAATGAATGTCAGCATGGTCATGCTACCTGTCAACATTATCATGTCAACTTGATGAATGTCGGCAAACTAGACTACACCCTAGGTCCCTGGATGATAGCGAAAGACTAATCTATATTTGGCTAATGTACACCCAGTTTAACACCATACTATTCGCATCAGTTACATATGTCACATGCCCTCTCATAGTGACAGTGGGCTCATACACACGCCAAGCACACGCCTACACACGCCACGCACGCACAGTGCATACTTCCCCCAAACCCGCAATGACATAAACACCTGCCACCCAAGTCATACACATCGCACCGTGTACCCTTTTGTTTTCAGCCACGGATGTAAGTGGGTCAGGAATGGCGACTTTATTCCAGAACGGTTTTCAACCAATCAGCAAACTGCTGCCATGAAACAAACGACTTCTAACGAGCTGTATTCATACAGGATTACAGGATCTCGGGGACACGGGGACATTACATTAATGATCATATTACTGTGGAACTGCTGGAGTTAGCTGGGGAACACTAACACAATACACAACAATATTGTGTCATTGAGTATTTTCTGGGAGCGATTTTGTGTGCAGTAAAGGCCCTAATTCTTATTGGCTCGGTATGCTGCGAACATCGCCGTTTACGAGCACCTGAGACGCTGCCCACCGCCGAATAACCAACCCCCCCCCCTCCCCACCGCTGAATACCTGAATCGGCCCCTTTATACACTACAGTGTGTGTTATCTGTGCGTTGTTATGCAGGTTGATTGAAGATGAGATGTTGCTGAGTCATTGACAAAGGGTCAACATTAACAGAATGCCGAAATGGGAAAGGTCAACGCATCATACGGTCGACGTGAGGTTTTTTTTTTTTTACTTTTCGTGTTTTAAACTTTACATGGCCTCCATGTAAAGTTATTTATTTACTTGTAAAGCGTTAGGGCCTTATGTAGTTTTGTTAGCAAAGCCAAAAAGGACTCAAATGGGCAAAACCATGTGCCGTGATTTCCCGCATACACCATTCCACTCACTCCTCAAGCGTTATCCACTTTGTGATACCGGACTAATAATGGATGTGCGAATAGTGATCACAGTTTTGATTACATTAGACAATTTGTGTACAAATGGCAAATGAGAATTGATTTTAAATCTGTTTTTGTCGGCAGAACCTGTTACCGAGCGTAATTGGCAATCACCTGCTGAGAATACAGGGCGAGAGTCCATTGCTTTGTGCGAGGATGGGCGCTGGTAAACAGTTACAACAATAACGCGGAGTTGGCGCTTGTAGTTACGGAGGGGCCTGCTCTCTTTCATTCCAGCCCAAGTAGATAACGTACTTTGACACAACAGCCAGATAACAAACACTCAACATTTCAGAGTGGCCCATTACAAGCGCTCATTCCATTTTTCTTTCTGTCTCTTTGATGTTCTGGTGCATTTCAATTGCAATCTTGAAAGCGACGTTTTAATTTAAACTACTCACAAAATCTTGTAAAAGCCTAAAAATAATCTAAACGTGTCTCCCCGGCCGTCCCTGCGGATTTTAACTAATGGTTTGGAAGATTTTATTTTGGGGTTTTCATTTTTCAGGCAAAGATTTTTGTTTGTAGACAAATGGTTGAAGAACGTCCGTGAGTTTTAAGGGAGTTAAAGTCTCGGGAGAAGATTAGTTGCTGCCAAGTGCGACACCAACATCTGAATGCATAAGGGGACAACAATTTTGTTGTTCTTAGGTGAAAGACATAAAGACGTAAAAAAAAATTATATGATATAAATAATAAAATAGAAAAATGGAAATATCAAAGCAGTCGAACAAGTCAGTTACATCGTGATTCCGTTCTTAACCCCTTGAGGTGTACGTCCGTCCTGTTTCTTCTCTCATAACATTAATTAGATGAAAGCATGTTTCAAACATAGTATCGCATCCGGTGATTTTGATGAGTGATTTGTACAACTTCACAATCCATAGCGGCTGCAGCTGTATAATGACATGTGACGCATTGGCCTAAGGGCCGCAGCTGCTGGGGGAGGTAGTTACCGCTAACTGGGGGCGGGCTTCATTGGGGTTAGGGCGGAGCTAAGCATTGTGTCCCAGAAACTATTTGGTTATGCTGTGCATTGATGTAAGGGAACCATCATTGATAAGCATCATTGCCGGACGATGGTCATCCCTGCCGAAGAGGCAGTCCAACGGCAGAGGAGGAGGAGCGATGAAGAGCTTGTGAAGTTATAAGATGATGTGGAAATCCCATGGCGGCGGCCATGCAAAAGAGCTTAGATGCCACCGCCCTCTGGGTGGAGAATATAGAAGACACTGCAGAAGTCCCCGGGAAGATGGTGGCCCCCATATCTCTCTCTCTCTCTCTCTCTCTCTCTGGCACACACGCATGAGACAGATCCATCTTGTGGGAGACTCATGGGAAGGCCTCCTATTATCCAGAAGCCTGACACCATGGGGAGTGGGATTGCTGTAGTAGATTGTGACGTTGCAGCATGTCTGCGCATCACAGAACATCATACACAGAGATGAGAGATGTCTTATAGCAGTCCCATTTCTCAGCAGGGGGGGAGGGAGGGGGGGAGAGGGGGGGGGGGTCCCAGCGTTACAGACGTCTCGCTTCTCGCTTTGTCCTTCCATGGAACAGTCATTCTGCACCGGATTTGTACATTTGCATTTCACGGAATTGATCATCTATAAATAGAACCTGGGAAACAGCGATCAATGAATCCTGCCCTGTGGTGGGTTTGATTTCCGGATGGAGTAAAACTGATAGGTGCAATTTCATGTGGATTCTGCAGCCGGATGCTGAATACGCTGCTCGTCCCCTTATCATGTGCCATCATTTATGTAATGAAGACGGGGAGCCGGGGGAGACCCTAAGAAAACCATATTGCCTTACACAGAAGCGCACAGAAGCCACCGCAGCAGCAGGCAATCAGTAAGGACCATGTTACCTTACACAGAAGCGCACAGAAGCTGCCGCAGCAACAGGGGACCAATAAGGACCATGTTACCTTACACAGATGTGCACAGAAGACTCCGCAGCAGCAGGGAATCAGTAAGGACAATGTTACCTTACACAGAAGTGCACAGAAGCCACCAAAGCAGCAGGGTATCAGTAAGGACCATGTTACCTTACACAGAAGTGCACAGAAGCCACCACAGCAGTGAATCAGTAAGGGCAATGCTACCTTACACAGAAGCGCACAGAAGCCACTGCAGCAGCAGGGAATCAGTAAGGACCATGTTACCTTACACAGAAGCCACCACAATAACAGGGAACCAATAAAGACCATGTTACCTTACACAGATGTGCACAGAAGCCTCCGCAGCAGCAGG
This sequence comes from Crinia signifera, assembly GCF_055691185.1. Classification (NCBI taxonomy): domain Eukaryota; kingdom Metazoa; phylum Chordata; class Amphibia; order Anura; family Myobatrachidae; genus Crinia; species Crinia signifera. The sequence continues at coordinate 174,416,728 of NC_139224.1, read as the reverse complement.
GAATCAGTAAGGACCATGTTACCTTACACAGAAGCGCACAGAAGCCACCGCAGCAGTGAATCAGTAAGGACCATGTTACCTTACACAGAAGTGCACAGAAGCTGCCGCAGCAACAGGGAACCAATAAGGACCATCATGGTCAACCTTTCAACTTCTGCGGTCCCAATCTTATACTTGTAATTGACCCACATGAAGCAACCCCCAATCGGTTTCATTCCAGAAATCCCTCATGACCCAAGATGGCCGCCCTATTTTACTCTGGGTTAACTGCTATACATTTCTGTCCACTTTATCTGTCTCAAAGCTTAGGACATAGACCCCTATGTCACAATATGTCTCCTTGTATTTGTGAGGATATAACTTATATATATATAAAAAGTAATGGACTTGGTGATAGGTCTGAAACAACTGAGATTGCTGAATAAATAATTACACATAAGGCATCACTTAAGAAGTGTATAAACAGGGCAATTCTTCGAAAGCAACTACATCATCAAAATCGCTTAGAAGGTTTGCCTGAATGGCCCTGTGTGTACGTGGTGGTTGATAGTGTTGCCAGGCCCCACAGCGCAGGCAAGGATATTCTTACTACACTGTGTAACTGGCCGCGGCTTCCAGGGCTGGCAGGATGTAGTTAGCCATCTTTTTGGCGGCTTATCTACATCTTGACACACATGAGGCGCAGCCGAAATCATCAGCACTGAGTCCCGTGTGTACACGGCTTTAGACACACAGTAACTAGTGACATCAACATGGCATACAGCAATATGTGACATCACCATTGCACACAGTAATTACTCACATCAACAATACAGACAGTGATGAGTATATCATCACCAAGGCACACAGTGTCTAGTGACCTCACCAAGGCACATAGTGATGTGTGACATCACCAAGGCACACATTGATAATGACATCACCAAGGCACACAGTGACTAGTGACATCTCCAAGCACATGGTAATTAGTGACATACCTATGGCACACAATGATTAGTGACATCAGCAAGACACACAGAGATTAGTCACATCACTAAAGCAAATAGTGACCAGTGACATCTACAAAGCACACAGTGTCTAATGATGTCACCAAGCCACACGGTGACTAGTGACATCATCATGACACACATTGACTAGTGACATCACCAAGGCACACATTGATTAGTCACATCACCAAGGCACACAGTGACTAATGATGACACCAAGTAACAAAGTGACCAGTGACATCATCATGGCACACATTGACTAGTGACATCAACAAGGCACACATTGATTCGTCACATTACCATGGCACACAGGGCATAATTCTGACTCGGATGGCTCTGAAATGCGGATGGACGGCCGATGGTTGTTGTTTGCGCATGTGCAGAGGCGTATCTGCGCATGTGCGAAGGCCGCGTACGTCCAAATACGGTGATTATTTTGTACAATCCGAACAGGGGGTGGGTGGAGAGGGGCGTGAAGGGCTGTTTGGGCTCATTACCATATGTGTATGCCCCAGTTTCATGGGTGTTCCCATGAAAACACTAGGCGTACGTATGGTAATCCAGCCGTGACGTGTGGGGGCGGACATATGACCATATCCCTGCTTTTGCACGGAGAAATGTCCGAGTGGTCTGGAGCACTCGGTGCTGCCTGACCACTCGGTCCAGCATTCGATGGTCGGCGACCATCGGAGGATGGGGGAGGTTCCCACAGATGGAGGAGGTGTTCACATGAAACATCCACTCATGGTCCGTTCGGTCGGCGTCTTACCGCATTCGGACGGTGTGAGCGATCCGTACAGTAGGCGGGGCTAAGAACACTCGGTTCCTGTACGAAAATACGCATCCGACCGAATCAACTAGAATAAGGGCCACAGCAGGGCATAAAGTGGTCATGCAGAGGTGGGGGAACTCATTTCTCTATGCCACCTAATTACATCCCCTCTCCTCCCCCCATTAGGCAGAGACAGGGCCAGTGGTAGGTTATTTGGCATCCCCCTGCAAACTAGAATGCTTTGCTGTGAGAATTACTGTGCAGGGCCAATTTGGAGGTTAAAATGTTCCACCTCACCATTTGAGGTGGTGGAACTCAGTTCCACCCCGTTCCCCCTCACTTTAAGCCCTGGGCCACAGTGACTAGTGCCATCACCAAGTGACAGCAACTAATGACATCATCATACCACACAGTGATCTAATAATCTCACAATGACACACAACAAAATACATGTTAATGTTTATTAGCTTTATCTAATTCTCCACCATATACAGTATGCCATGGTTATAACACTGGTTCATGTTCATGGTGAATATGTAAAACCGATGATATATTATGTATGTCCTTCTGTTATTTGGGGATTGTTACCTTTCTCACTATCCCACGATAAATGGTAATTGTAGCTTTTATACATTCATGTAATTCTCAAACTGCCCTCCAACCCCCACCAAAAATAAAATCCGCACCAAGCCTGAATTTTGTGCTTCGGGTTCATTCAGGTTTGATGACAATATAATATGAGCAGCAAAATATATTTTGGCAGATTTTATCGGAGCTTAAAATGTTTCCAGCTGTGACTCGCTGTCTATTTTACTATTGGCTTTATAGCTGTGTGTAAAAATAGGAGAGGCTGATGCTATTTTCTAGTTTTTTTATAAAATAAAATAAAAAAAAACTAGACATGTAATAGAGTCTGACAGGTGTATATTAGGAAGCCACAAAACTCCGGGACATTTCAAGGCGTGGCTGCAGTTTATAACGGAAGAACGACTTGGAGGCAGCGAGTGTCGTTATTCCCCAAATATTTGACTGACAGTGTAAGAATGTATCTGCTTTTCAATGGAATGTAAGTAAACACCACAATAAATGGCGCGGTTAACTGAACAAAATGTGACATTAGGCCTAATACACAACTGCACAAATACGCTGCGTATAGGGCGAATACGGGACGTTGTCCTCAGAGTGTGTTTTACTATGCTGAGGACAATCAAAAAATGGTTCGTTGTGTATTTTAAATGTAAACCGGTATTCCCCACTGTCGCAATTTTCGTGGGACCATACCATTTCTTGGAGACAGTCCCACGTCCCACTCGAGGCCGGCAGTGTCCCGCAGTGGACGCTAAGGGTGGGGTGAGGGGGAGCAGTTGTGAGTCCTCCCTTGTGTCCTGCTGTGGTGAATAGATGTCGTATATTAGATTAAAAATAATAATTGAATAATGCCTGGGTATTTTTTAGCACATCAGGGCTGAATTTTAGGGTACCACCACCCCTAGGAACCCCATTATTGGTTTCTCCCCTCCCCCAAGATAGAGACGCCTTGGTCATTGCCCCTCCAGGTCTTCCACTGTGTCTTCTTTCTTTACCCAGTGGGTGTCAGCCTATTTTGCATTAGTCACCCCAGATCCGGGACTTCAACAGCGCTTTCATTCCTCATGTGGGGGCTGCGGCCTTAGAGCTCATTTGCATGGCCGCCCCCCTCCCCCGGGACTTCCAGACATCTTTTGTCTCAGTAGCTGTTTATTGCTCGTAGTACCGTTCCTCAAGGGCCTAGTGGGAAATCCTTCACTGAGCGTCACATAATTGAGAGACATGCAAGAAATCAGGACAGCTAATGATGTCACTATGGGGCCCCCTGACAGAGTAGGGCCTGGGGTACAGTCAGTGGTGCAGTGAGGGGGGGGGGGGTGATTTCAGCCTCTCCCCACAGCCCAGAACATGCCGTTCAGAGCAGATCAATATGGTTCTGTCATTTGTTTAACATCTAACATGCTACAAGCTGATTGACATTTTATCTCTCTCCACTTTATCGCTTGGAAAGGCTTATTACATAGGGCTAAATGTAGTAAGCCTTAAAAAATGATAAAGTGGAGAGTACTAGCAAATCAACCCCTAACTGTCATGCTACAGGCTGTATTTGATAAATGGCAGTTAGGGGTTGGCTGGTAATTTATCACTCTCCACTTTATGTCATGTTCAGGCTTATTAGATTTGACCCATAGACCCCTCTGGGTTTAAGACTAGGGTTCTATAATGTTTGTGCTGTATATAACATTATTACCCCCTTAAATCTAACGAACGAAACTGGCGCCGACCAGTAGAAGCCTCGGAATTATGAGACTGCTCAAAATGTTTCATCCACTAAAAACTTGCTACAAAATGATAAATAATTCCCACATTTGAATCATCGTTTCCCTGCTAACGTATTGGGCAGAATATTTAAGAAACGTGTCATATAAAAAAGCCGTTTATTATAGATTACAGTGTTTAGCTAATTTGGGGACACAATGGATTCTGGCGTTATAAATAGAAGATGACAGCCCTCTGTAGGTAGGTCAGGCTTCGGGGTAGGGCCGGGTCAGGGATTCTGGGCCTCAGACAATGCACAACTATTTCGGTAACAATCAGATAATTAGGCCGCGTGGAATACAGAAGCCTGGGAACAATACGGTAGAAATACCGGGATTAATAATGATATTTAAAAGCCAACAGAGCACTTGAAAACATGTCATATTCACAAATGGATGAACACAGCCCTTACACTACGCACAAGGGTACAAAGTAAACTACACAATCAAACAATAAAGTGATGTAGGCTTATAACTGTTAAACCTTTATATATATATATATATATATATATATATATATATATATATATATATATACTTGGTGGGGATGGAGCGGCACTCTCAGCAGGAAGAAAAACAGGTACACATTGTTAGATAGAGCGACGTTTCAACGTCCTTTATTTGGACATTTTCTTCAGGTCCAAATAAAGGACGTTGAAACGTCGCTCTATCTAACAATGTGTACCTGTTTTTCTTCCTGCTGAGAGTGCCGCTCCATCCCCACCAAGTATGCTATCCCTCTGTGCAGGCACCCAGCCAATTTCCTCTGCATAGCTGCTGTGGACTGTGCCGGTCTCTTGGACACATATATATATATATATATATATATATATATATATATATATATATGTATCTCTCTCACACACACCTTTATACCATAGTCTTGCTTGTATCGTGATAAGATTAATACCTTCGTTTACCAGCACTTTTAGTCAGGAAGAGCGTAGGCTAATTAGACCATCATTCATTGCCCTCTATTAGGATTTTGCTAATGAGCCACAGCTAAGACTCCAAGCATTTTTTAAATTTTTTTTTTTTATATTATTATTATTGTTTTTTTTTTTTTTAATCTTCATTCATTTTCCCACAAGGCTGCTTTTAAAAATCTTTTTTTTTTTTTTTGTATTGTACTTTTTGGATATATTCCTCACTGTAGAGAACAGCCGTCACTTAAGCTGGCCTCCGCCTACAGCGCCAAATACAAACACCTGTATAATATACTTATGTGCATTTATACATACGGTACAAGAGCATTAATGCAGTTAGGAGAATTTAATTTGTATCTGTTTCTTTTCTTTCTTAAGGTGCCCATACATGGTCCGTTTAACGGATCCATTCGGGACTTAATTAGTACACATCGTATTGGATCGCATGCCAGTGTGCATGCAATGCGATCCGATACGATGTGTACCTAGTACAAAAAGTATGTGCAGCACATACTTTTTGTACCGTACTATGTGATGCGCGGGAGCGCGCATCGCATAGTACAGAACGGAGCCATACACAACGGACCGTGTATGGGCTCCTTTACTCTTTTCTTAGATGAAACAGAAAATAATATCCTGTATTTTACAACATCAAATCTAATGAAATAATTATAATATTGTTACATTTTGGTGCCACCCTCACACACAGAACCTTATATAAATATATGTATACATACATCTATGTATGCATGTATGTATGTATGTATGTATGTATGTATGTATGTATGTATGTATGTATGTATAGTATGATTAAAATAAAGGTAGTGTGACATCAGCCACAGAAGTGATATCGATGGCTTTCAATGAACTGATTCAAACTCGCAGAGGAAGAGAGGTGCCCCCTTGAGAGCAAGAGCCCGGTGGCAGATGACTCCATTGTCTCCCAGAGTTACGCCTCTGAAATACTATTGTTAATAATAATAATAATAATAATATAAATAATATTAAATCTAGCTACATAGAAAATCACATCATAACTGTTTTCCAGTGATCATTTTGCATTTTATTTTTTTTTCCATTCCAAAAATCTACGCAGGACGCAGGCCTGGGGGTGTCATGTAACAGGCCGCACCTACGATGCAAGCTCCCAAAATATAGCCGGGCTTTAAAGTGCCTTGATGTTTCAATGGAAATATGAAGGGAATGTTAAAAAAAAAAAAAAAAAAAAAAATCAGTGTATAAAATGTCAAACCGCACGGACTTACTGAATATTCTAAATTGGAATCCAAACATAATGCGCAACATTTCATACGATACATGTAATACAACATTTTCCTCAATAACCTACCTTTGCAATCTTAATGAAATGTAAGTCCCTTAGAACAGTGTAAGTGGAAGCAGGCGCAGACGGCAGCCTCCGTACACAGACAGCAATGCTGCAATAAGGGGGACTCAGAGGCAGGGACTTGCCACAATTGACCTCCTGAAGCTAAGTCCTCTTTGAGAATCAGGATTCGGGAACCATGTCCACTACCTCTGATTTGCATTGATTATCTCCACTTGAGGGGATACATTTAAATTTTTCTGGCACAACGGCAAAAGAAATGAGTAGGAGGGGGGGGGGGGGGGGGGGGAGTGAGATGTTCAGAGAAATCTATGGAATAAAAAGAAAAAACCAAGAAGCCCAAAGACAGTTGCTGGGAAGGATACAGGCATGTAAGTTTGCAGGTCTGTGATCTGTGCAGAGCTACAGTGCCCTCTAGGTGCCAGTTTGGTATTGCAGGCCCCAGTGTCGTGCTTACGACCTGCTGAACAGTGATTAACATGAGGCACATCTGATTGTGGGTAAAATTAGAAAAATGTTCAACTCTCGAGACATAAGGTTGTAATCGACCCAGAGTAATTGTAGAATTTTATAGGCCGTTTTATTAAGGGGCAAATCAATGTGAATAAACTTCCCTTGGATTTTTATTAATTTATTCATTTTTTTCTACTGTTTTTGCAAGAAGTTCTGTATTATACGGCTCAGGGTCTCAGAAGAGAGACAAAGTGGAGGCAGAGGTACTGTAGCGCACCTCATGTACTGGAGCTGATCAGATTTGTTAGGGAAGCTAAAAAGCATGCAAACGGGGAAAAGACACGCTGCATTGCAGGAGGGGAGGGGGGGGGATGTAATGTGCTCAATGCAGAATTATTAGATTGTCTTAGTAGCTCCTGGCCTGAATAGACTATGGTGATAGATAGATAGATAGATAGATAGATAGATAGATAGATAGATAGTAGTACATTTATTTATAAGGCGCCACAAAGTGTCTGCAGAGCCGTACATAGCAAACAAAAAACAAATTACAAGGTAACGTACAGGGTGTGTTGATAAAATACAGCATAAATAGGGGTATAGCTGGTAGAACTAAGATCAGCATCAGTTCAGAAGTAGGTGTGGAAATTGTCGAGGAGACTGAGGATGAAGTAGAGGAAGGGAAGAACAGGACAGGAGCACAGGTGAGGTAAAGAGGAGTATGTGAGGAAGGAGGGCCCTACTCATGAGAGTTATTACCAGACTAAAAGGAGGTGGGTGGACGAACAAAAAACAATAGGATAAGTAGGAATGGATGGAGGGGTAGAGTAGGCAGGATAGGAGGAGCGAAAGAGGAGGTTAGGAGGAGGGATAGGCTAGTCAGAAGAAGTGGGTTTTGAGGGAGCGCTTGAAGGAGGTAAGAGAATCAGAAAGCCTGATGGGTGGCGGGGGGTTGTTCCAGTGCAGGGGGGCAGCGCGAGAGAAGTCTTGGACACGGGACAGATAGATAGATAGATAGATAGATAGATAGATAGATAGATAGGGGACTATGTAAAAACCGGACCCAGACAAGGCCCTCGGACCGCCGGACCGGACATCTAAATCTGTAGTCCAGACCTTGTAGTGTCCCATCCGGGGGGTGTCTTGTCCGGGGGGATACCTGTGATAGCTTTCAGCAGGGACATGTGGAAGGGGAGATTACAGCCTCCCCGTGGGGTCCGGACCATTTTGGTTTTTGCTACATGCCCGGACCATACAGGATGGCTTAATTCTCCCCCTTCACTTCTTTTCACCTCTTCTCCCCCCCCCCCCCCCCCCCCCCCGACAGGACACCTCCAGGACCGGACACCCTCTGACCGGACAAGCTCCGGACTGCAGATTTTGATGTCCGGTCTGACGGTCCGGGGTCTTGTCTGGGTTCGGTTTTTACCATACCCGATAGATAGATGTACCGACTTGGAGAGATGGGGCCCGATGTAGCAAGCATCAAAAAGTGATAAACTGGAGGGTGATAAACAGCCAGCCAATCAGATCCTAACTGTCATTTTTCAAACCCATCCTGTAACATTACAGTTAGGAGCTGATTGGCTGGCCCTTTATTACTTTTCAAGGCTTAGTACATCTGGCCCAGTGTGTCGGCAGTTTCCCTTTTTTGTCTTGCAGGATTATTTTTCGAATGCCAAATAATTTGGTCCATTTATCCATAATTATTATGACCTTTCGGAAACTGTAATGAGAGTCGCAGAAGCTGAAAGCCTATCGCACGCGTGATCCCATCTTTATGCAGAGACCTGAATGGCGTCATTTGTTTTATAAGTGACCAGATGACGGCGGCTCTGAAATAAGAAAGTTCCATTCGTCCTGTTCTGTACATTCTGGCAAATGTTACATTATTTTAATATTATTTATTATTTGAGAACCAAGTATTGTGTGTTAGCAGGAACGTTGTGCTTCCAGAGAGGAGGGGGCACACGCAGACTGCACATGTGCTCCCTTCTTTCTTAAATTGCCCCATACTGTATCAAGGCATATGCAGGGCTGCAGAAAGCTGGGCTGGGCCCCGGTATTATTTGGGAGGCATGGCCTAATCACGGGAGGTGTGGTCTAATCCTGGGAGGTGTGGCCAAACTCCCTTTACAGCACTGCTAAACAGGGGAGTGCAGTGAGCACCCCAGCCAGGGGCAAATGCAGGCCCCGCTCCCCCTCTCCCCGCCTCAGTGACCCAGGCATATACTGTATATGATAGAATCTTATTTTAGGAGTAATGTAGCAAAACGTCCGCCAGCCAATCACAATGCATCACTGGTGAGCTCTTTGGTCAACTGTGCCTGTGCACCTGCTGGGTGACCTGGAACATGTGACCTGTCATGTGGTCTATTTTCTGTCACCCACTAAGCGGAAATACTACAGGGTATAGGCTTTTAAGGGGGCTGAAAAAGTTCCACCCAGCAGACTGTTGCACACTGCTAGCACTGGCAAGAGAAGGCTATTATATATAAGTACTATTTTGATCGTGAATAAGATATTATTTATCTCTGTCTCTGGCAGTAGCGCACGCAGGGGGGGTTTCTGAGTACCCAGAAACCCCCCCCAGAAATCTGAGGGCCTGATTCTGAAAGCTGAGGGTCCCCTCTTTCCATGGGTACAAGAATTTTTAAAATCGGCCCTGGGGAACCGGAGATATATGACTTCAAAGCAGTGGTCCCCATCCAAGCCTGTTAATTGCTATCCCCAGTCAGATATTTCAGTTTCTTTCTGACTTAGAGTTTTTATGAGGGTATATTCCAAAAGCTGGGACTCCCCCCCTTTGGGTCTACACTGCTGTGTATATATATATTATTATTATTTATATACATTTGGTCTATCTATAATACTTTAACTGACCCGGCATATACTGGGTCACCTATGTGTCCATCTCCGTGCTATGCTCCGCCCCTCTGGAAACCCCCTTCGGAAAATCCTGCGTTTGCCCCTGTCTGGCCCAGATGTATCAAGCTTCAAAAAGTGATAAAATGGAGAGTGTTAAACAGCCAACCAATCAGCTCCCAACTGTCATGTTTCAGACTGGGTTTGAAAACTGACAGACATGAGCTGGTTGGCTGGTTGTTTATCACTCTCCACTTGTTGAAGCTTGATAAATCTGTCCCTCTATGTGGGTCAAATCTTAGAAGTAAGATATATATGGGCATCTTCCCAAATAACCCACCGGTGACACGTGGCAAGCGGATGACTAGCGGACGTGGATGCGGACAGTATTTGAACAATGTAACACATTATTCCTGTACTTGCAGAATTGATACATGTGGGACAGCTTATTATATTTCAGTTGATCAAGATAGTCTGTTTTTATTTATTATCTGTATACATATTTGTATTTGGTTGCTTATATCACGTGTGAGCGAAGATGCTGCTGGATGTGCTCAACAGCTCCGTCTGCTGGACGTGCTCAACAGCTCCGTCTGCTGGACGTGCTCAACAGCTCCCTCTGCTGGATGTGCTCAACAGCTCCGTCTGCTGGTTGTGCTCAACAGCTCCCTCTGCTGGACGTGCTCAACAGCTCCCTCTGCTGGATGTGCTCAACAGCTCCGTCTGCTGGATGTGCTCAACAGCTCCCTCTGCTGGATGTGCTCAACAGCTCCCTCTGCTGGATGTGCTCATCAGCTCCATCTGCTGGACGTGCTCAACAGCTCCCTCTGCTGGACGTGCTCAACAGCTCCCTCTGCTGGATGTGCTTAACAGCTCCCTCTGCTGGACGTGCTCAACAGCTCTCTCTGATGAACGTGCTCAGCAGCTCCCTCTGCTGGTGCCCATGGAATGAACACTGCTACTCAGTGGGGAGCAGCAGCTGTTCCCCTATTTAAGGCAGCATTACCATTACCGCCTCATAGGAATGAGGTCATGGGTTCTATCCCCACCATGTGTTATATATACAGGGCAGTACGGACGGTGTAATGATTAGCATTACTGACTAACAGCCCAGAGGTCATGGGTTCTATTCCCACCATGTGTTCTATATATGGGGCAGTACGGATGGTGTAATGGTTATAGCATTACTGCCTCACAGCACTGAGTTCATGGGTTCTATCCCCACCATGTGTTATATATACGAGGCAGTTCGGATGGTGTAATAGTTACATTACTGCCTCACAGCACTGAGGTCATGGGTTCTATACCCGCCATGTGTTATATATACGAGGCAGTTCGGATGGTGTAATAGTTACATTACTGCCTCACAGCACTGAGGTCATGGGTTCTATCCCCACCATGTGTTATATATACGAGGCAGTTCGGATGGTGTAATAGTTACATTACTGCCTCACAGCACTGAGGTCATGGGTTCTATCCCCACCATGTGTTATATATACGGGGCAGTACGGATGGTGTAATGGTTACATTACTGCCTCACAGCACTGAGGTCATGGGTTCTATCCCCACCATGTGTTATATATACGGGGCAGTACGGATGGTGTAATGGTTACATTACTGCCTCACAGCACTGAGGTCATGGGTTCTATACCCGCCATGTGTTATATATACAGGGCAGTACGGATGGTGTAATGATTAGCATTACTGACTAACAGCACTGAGGTCATGGGTTCTATCCCCACCATGTGTTATATATACGGGGCAGTACGGATGGTGTAATGGTTACATTACTGCCTCACAGCACTGACGTCATGGGTTCTATTCCCACCATGTGTTATATATACGGGGCAGTACGGATGGTGTAATGGTTTACATTACTGCCTCACAGCACTGAGGTCATGGGTTCTATCCCCACCATGTGTTATATATACGGGACAGTACGGACGGTGCAATGGTTAACATTACTGCCTCACAGCACTGAGGTTATGGGTTCTATCCCCACCATGTGTTATATATACGGGGCAGTACGGATGGTGTAATGGTTAGCATTACTGCCTCACAGCGCTGAGGTCATGGGTTCTATCCCCGCCATGTGTTATATATACAGGGCAGTACGGATGGTGTAATGATTAGCATTACTGACTAACAGCCCAGAGGTCATGGGTTCTATTCCCACCATGTGTTATATATACGGGGCAGTACGGATGGTGTAATGGTTACATTACTGCCTCACAGCACTGAGGTCATGGGTTCTATCCCCACCATGTGTTATATATACGGGGCAGTACGGATGGTGTAATGGTTACATTACTGCCTCACAGCACTGAGGTCATGGGTTCTATCCCCACCATGTGTTATATATACGAGGCAGTTCGGATGGTGTAATAGTTACATTACTGCCTCACAGCACTGAGGTCATGGGTTCTATCCCCACCATGTGTTATATATACGGGGCAGTACGGATGGTGTAATGGTTACATTACTGCCTCACAGCACTGAGGTCATGGGTTCTATACCCGCCATGTGTTATATATACAGGGCAGTACGGATGGTGTAATGATTAGCATTACTGACTAACAGCACTGAGGTCATGGTTCTATCCCCACCATGTGTTATATATACGGGGCAGTACGGATGGTGTAATGGTTACATTACTGCCTCACAGCACTGACGTCATGGGTTCTATTCCCACCATGTGTTATATATACGGGGCAGTACGGATGGTGTAATGGTTACATTACTGCCTCACAGCACTGACGTCATGGGTTCTATTCCCACCATGTGTTATATATACGGGGCAGTACGGATGGTGTAATGGTTACATTACTGCCTCACAGCACTGAGGTCATGGGTTCTATCCCCACCATGTGTTATATATACGGGACAGTACGGACGGTGCAATGGTTAACATTACTGCCTCACAGCACTGAGGTTATGGGTTCTATTCCCACCATGTGTTATATATACGGGGCAGTACGGATGGTGTAATGGTTAGCATTACTGCCTCACAGCGCTGAGGTCATGGGTTCTATCACCGCCATGTGTTATATATACAGGGCAGTACGGATGGTGTAATGATTAGCATTACTGACTAACAGCCCAGAGGTCATGGGTTCTATTCCCACCATGTGTTCTATATATGGGGCAGTACGGATGGTGTAATGGTTATAGCATTACTACCTCACAGCACTGAGGTCATGGGTTCTATCCCCACCATGTGTTATATATACGGGGCAGTACGGATGATGTAATGGTTAGCATTACTGCCTCACAGCACTGAGGTCATGGTTTCTATCCCCACCATGTGTTATATATACAGGGCAGTACGGATGATGTAATGGTTAGTGTTACTGCCTCACAGCACTGAGGTCATGGGTTCTATCCCCACCATGGCTCAAACTGTGCAGAGTTTGTATATTCTCCCCGTATTTTCGTGGGTTTCCTCCGGGTGCTCCGGTTTCCTCCCACAATCCAAAAATACACTGGTAGGCTAATTGGCTTCCAACAAAAATTAACCCTAGAATGAATGTGTGTTTGTGTACATGTGGTAGGGAATATAGATTATAAGCTCCTCTCGGGCAGGGACTGATGTGAGGGTTCAGCTATAAATTCTCTGTACAGCGCTGCGGAATATGTGTGCGCTATATAAGAAACCGTTAATAATTAAATAAATATACTGCAGCACATGTGGCCTCAGTCATTGCAAAGATGGAGACAAGCATGTCGCCGTCTGCATGGGGGCCCTAAGGGACAGGTGGCCCGGGATGATGTACCCCTCTTCCATATATATATATGATACTTGGATTATTTATGTGACTGTATATCCTGCACTAACATAATCACTAATTTATTATGTCATCAAATGTATTAATGAATTTGTTTATATTTGTAAGCACGGCCAATTGAGTTTTACTTGGTATGTTACTCAGCAGCGCATACTGAACTGTTATCAATATCGTCCCCTCCCCATCCTGTCTGGGAACACTTTAATTGTCAAGGGTGTGATGTTTTCGTATCTGAATCACGTAGATAGAACTGCAATGTCCATCGTCAAGGCCCGGCCAATATCTGACCCTAAAGGTCCCTCTAAGTCAGCCAATGACCTTTCCAACCACATAAAACACAATATCTCTTCCTTTTATGAATTCTTATGACTTCCCCCAACAACACGTCCACCATGACAGGCGCAGACATTGTCATTTCACTGAGCGGAATTCTAATAACGAAACACGTCCTGAGACATCACTAGGTATAAATGCCTACATTAATTTGCAACTGGGTAATTTCAAATCATGCCCTTGAAATCAAACACCTATGTCACAAATCAGATGCGATATTACACATTCTGTCAATCTCGTGTCCTTGTCACACTTCTGCAATATTGCATTCCGGAGAGATTACGATTTATTGCTTAAACTGTGTTAAAGTCTTGGGAAAACAAGGAAGATCTGCATACTTTAACGACTTTCTTTTTGAATCGCACAATGTTACCAGTCCTGAATAATGAGCTGCCAATTCACAGAGGTGCTTACGTTTCATCTTCACTTCAGCTTCAACTTTCAGATGATACAGAGTTTGGAATGTCTTTAATTAGAGAAACAAGTTTTTATCTTGATAGCACTTAATATGCATTATATTTGCCACTGACATTCACTTTTGTAAAAAGTACAACTCTTTCCAAGAAAGTATTGGCAACTTGAATAAAATGTCATGTGACCGCCAAACAATACAGATAACTTCCAGGTGGGTGACATGTAATAGACAGAGCATCCTAATGACTGTTGTACAATGCAGAGTGCACTCCGTTGACCGCCATACAAAACATCATCTTAGATCATCTTAATGACTACCATATAATACAAAGGGCATCTCAGTGACTGACAGCATCCTAATGACTGCCATAGTGAACTTCGAACAATACACAGGGAATTCCAGAGACTTCCGTGCAATATACAAAGAATCCCAAAAAATATATTCTTAAATATAAAAATTATAAAATTAAATTTGTATAGGGTATTTAAAAATTGTATTTTAGTAAACTTTATACAATACACACAGAATCCCAGAGATGACCATGTAATAACAAAGCATCCTAACATCTACCGTACAATGCAGAAAATATTATTGTGAAATATATTCTGTTTGTGAATAAATATAACATTTTTAGGGAAATTACATTTTATTTAATTTTCAGGGAAAATTTTATATTTTTAATTTGGTGGAACATCATTAACTTAATTTTACATTACTCTTCAAATAACCATCTCACGCAAACCTAAATTCTATCTAACAACTATCTATTCTTCCACTGGGACTTCCGTCTTCCACCTAACACCAAAATTAAGTATTATGTCACGTAATTGATGCCACCACCACCACCACCGCCATAGCAGCTGAATGGAAGAAATTTGACCCTACAACTTTTCAAAAGATAATTTCCAGAATTTGGCGCACTGTACTTACCGTATGGAATTCTTGACCTATGAGGCATCCTGATAGTTGGATATGATTCCATCTGACTTTGTTCTCACTTTACGTCTCTTGTTTTTTCCTCTGCTGTTGGTCTTCCCTCTTTCTTTGTTTGGCGCGGTCTGCTTCTCCGCTCCCTCGCTTTCTCCCTTCTTTATGTAAAAGTCCTGGGCGAGGAACTGGCGTCAGTTATTCAGATGACAGCATCGCATGTCATCCCTATATTTAAAGGTATGATGGGTCCAGGCATGGCGGCCTAATTTTGTATGCTTGATGGATCCATGATCTACATCCTACATATATTACTGTATCTTCTACAGTTCCATACAGTCATGAATTAGGCCTAAATTGGGCATCCTTGCACATTTAGATGCACATTTGCACACATGCGGAAAGGCCTTTAATGGTAAAAGCATAAAGTCACAGGTGTGATTACGGCAATATTTGCTGAGGAGGTTACAACAGCACCCAACTCTAAATCAGCCTATTATTGTGTCATTTGTGAATGTTTTACTTCTGTGAGTCTTACACTGTTGGGACAGAGCGCAGCGGAACTTTGTAGAACTCTGAAGAATTTGTGGGATTGGCTCGGGACACCATCTGTCATTTTTATTATGGCCTCTGATTAATCCCCCCCCTTTCACTCAGCGTTTGTATAAGCATTGGTTATGTCCAGAGGATTTATACCACTTATTGTACAACTCAAGTTTCTATACTATGTTGGTATCAGGATCAAGCATCGCTCATCTTTGTACCTGGGTATCTGTCATCCTATGGAAGCAGATATTTTATCTTCATCGCATCTGTGGACCATCTACTACTTACATTGTTATTACCGTCTGATTCATTCCAGTGAATTAACTGCAACCGGATTGGACTCGGGATGAGTCTTCTCGATTTATGTGCTGTGTTCCTCAGAGTTGTACGATGAGTGTAACTGTCTCAGCTCTGGGATTCAGGTGTAATCAGGACACAAATGCTGCTGTAACTAATTCACAGACATTCACATTGTGATCTTGAAGATTGTATTGATTTTGCATTTGTTGGTATAGCATAACATACATTTGAGTCATTAAGCAGTTGTGAACCATTATAGGGGTATAGTACAATATTATTATTATTATTATTATTATTATTATTATTATTATTATTATTATTATTATTATTATTGTTTATTTATATAGCGACACAAGGGTTCCGCAGCGCCTGACAACACATAGATGAGCAAAAGAACAAAACAAGAAAATAAAGATTTACAGTACACATGCAAATTAAGACAAGTCTACGGTAAATAAAAGACAGTTGTAGCAGCGGACACTGATGCAATTATAACAGTGACAGAGATATATTCTAAGAAACGCACATCAGGAGAGAGGGCCCTGCTCGTTACAGCTTACATTCAAAAGGGATGGGGCAGACAAACTGGGGTGACACAGCAGGGATAGGAGCGAGCATAAACATAGGGTTAGGATGAGAAATGGTTAGATTTCAGTATATTTGTTTTAAACCGTAGGTTCCAGCACATATACTACTATGGGGATTTTCCCCATAGAAATGTATGTGCTCCGCTTGAGTGAGAGCTCAGGGAGCCCAGCCGAATATCAGAGTGCTACTGTGTGTCTGTTGGGGGGGGGGAAGAGAATCACAGTGTATACATGAATTCTCTTCACTATGTTTGGTTCAGGACTTGTATATATTTTTTTTAAACCGCTGGATGCCTACTTGGAACGAGGAGGAGCGATCTACCGTGGATTAAGTGAGTATGTTTTACTTTTTACAGGTACCCTATGGATTCTACTAAAGAAGAGGACTGAAGGGCTATAGGGGATGTAGGTAAGCGTGTGTGAGTGTGTCATTATGGCAGTATGTATTTAAGTGTGCATGAGTGTGTAATAAAACTATATTTTAATGGGGTGTGTTTGTACTATGTTTATTGTAAAATTGGCTTTACAGATGGAACTGAAGGTACCAGCAGGCATTGAATGCTGGTTCTTGTAGTTTTCCAAGTCCCAGAATGTGTGGGGGGGGGGGGGGGTGAAGGCTTTCTGGTACCTATATTAACTTCAATTTTACACATTATTGTTACGAACTTGGCACCCATCGCCTAGTGGTGTTGGGTTAAGCACCAGTCTTGAGCCCTGACCGTTTTCGTTTTGTGTCCTGGAGAGAAGGACCCCTTTATTGGGGGGTCCCCACTCCCCTAGGAAACCCAGGCCGAGGCTGACTAGTTGGGAGGTAAATGCAGGGACAGGTATACACGGAGGTGGCTTTACCTTACTGAGTAATGGAACCCAGTGATGGTTTCAAAAATAAAGGGACCACTACGTCTTTTCCCCCTTATTTTTGGAATCAATACCGGTCCAAGGGCCCAGTGCTGGTTCATCAAATACAAAAATAACCTACATAAATTCCCCCCTGTATTTTTAGAACCAGCCTGAAGCTGGTTATGCTTAGGAGGGAGGACCCCACACAGTTTTAAAACAATGTTTTAGCCCTTTCTTTTACTTTTGCATGTTTGGAAGTGTTTGTCTGTCAGCAAACTCAGCAGCCAAATACGACTGAACACACAATCCAAAAGCACAGAAGGGGTGGGTGGAAGTGCCACCTGATTTCTGGATCAGTCCCATTGCCATCGATGGTTGCCATCATTGGCAATAGTGCAACTGGCCATCGATAGTGGCATACTATGCAATGGATGACCATCAATTTTTTACCTATCGATGGTCATTCACGTTATTTGACTGATTGACCTGTGGGACAGTCAAATCATTCGGATGGGGGGGGGGGATGGGGGGGTTTCACGGGTGTCGATTGCGGAGCTATGCTCTGTCTCCCGGCCTCTTGGTGGGGAAAAAAGTGTTTATGCTTGACATCGGGCTAAACTATACTACATCGACCATAAACCATCGATGATTTCAAATCATCGATGGTCGATGGCCATCCCTAGTTCTGGGAGGGTAGTCAGGTATGGAGTAGACTTTGCGGCACATGTTGCACATGCATGTAGGCTACACACGCGAAGTAGACATGACTGCACGGGCTTAAGAGTAGACAGGCATCACACACACACACACAGCATCTCACACACACACAAACACACACACACACAGAGGATACCTTGTTGCATTTCCTGTGGTTTCTTTACCCTCTCGTAGTCTGCAGCTCACGTTACATTTAAAACATAAAGATTGTTTTCCTCTATAGCTGAACTACAGACCCCAAACCCTGTTCCTTTAGTCGTGATTTCAGATGCCTTTGTGTGCGCTGAGTATTTGAAACGTTCGAGGTCGGAAGAGGTTACGTTACACACCGCACAATGAATGCCATTACACACAAAAAAGATGTCCCCAACTTATTTTTTCTTTTTATGCTACAAATGATTTCCCATCTGATCAGAGACTCTTTCATTTCACCGGAGGCGCGAGGCGAGCTCAGCTTCATTAATTTGGTGACATATTGCACTGTGGCTAAAGCAGCTTTCTTGTGGGTTTTTTTTGCATGAGTCTTAAAAAGATCTTGAAATTCTCCTATTTTATATTATATATGTAACGGAGTGTGCGGCCGTGCTCCCGTATGCACAAGGGGGCACGAGCCGTCAACCACCCAAGGCGTATGTATATCAGAGTGGTATACCCATCTTACATAATGCTCCCTGTTGTGACAAAACAGATGCTGAAGATTAGGCTGTTTAACCCTTTGAGTGCCAAGTGAAATTGACAAAATAGGTGTGAAAATAAACATTGTATTCATCATAATGACCTGTAATTATTATTATTTTTTTCCATCAATAAATTTTTATTGGTTCAAAATTTTATATGGGGTACAGAAAAGAAGAAGGGGAACTTGGGGGGGGGGGGGGTTAGGGGTTGGACTTCACATACAATAAAGAACAACTTGGCAAATAAACATAACAATCCGCTACGCAGAGCGGGCTATACATAACGTAACACAAAGTCAGAAGTAGAGGCAATAAAAGCAATAGTCAGCAGTATAAGACAGTAACCTCAGTACAGGGTCTAACTTGTTATATCTTATGTTCTAAGTCTCAGGGCTATTCAAAGGGATGTGTTGAAGAGCTACAGGGAGGAAGAGGTGATGGGGTATGACCCTGGTTTGGGGAGGATGGAGATTCGGGGGGTTCGTTTAAGCTGAACTGCGGGAGTTGCGTGGGAGGTGCGGTGGGAAAGAACTTGGCTCCTTCTCCCTCTGTGGTATATCTGTTCCAGGGGGACCATCGGGAGTGGGGAGAGGAAGGAGTCGGCGAGTAGGGAAGGTATTTTGTCTCCATTAGGAAATGGTGGTTTGTCTTTAAGATAACCTGATGGAAAACTGGGGGGGAGGGTTGTTTCCAGTGCTGGGCTAGGTTTGCTCGAGCAGCTATGAGGTTGTGTCCGAGGACGTAAGTTTTCTCCGACGGGATTTCCTGGGGGTATACCTGGAGAAGTGCGATGAGTGGGTCGGGGGGAAGGGTCATCTGAAGAACTGCAGAGATTAATTTGAAGACCTCCTCCCAATATGTTCGGAGCTTGGGGCAATGACCTGTAATTATTACCTTATATAGGAAATATATGTTTTTTTTAACACATTTTTAATTTGATTTTCTATAACAAAATGATGGCTTGTGCTGCTGTCAGTGAGGTGGGGATGTGCTGCTGTCAGTAAGGTGGGGATGTGCTGCTGTCAGTGAGGTGGGGATGTGCTGCTGTCAGTGAGGTGGGGATGTGCTGCTGTCAGTGAGGTGGGGATGTGCTGCTGTCAGTGAGGTGGGGATGTGCTGATGTCAGTGAGGCCAGTATGTGCTGCAGTCAGTGAGGTGGGGATGTGCTGCAGTCAGTGAGGTGGGGATGTGCTGCTGTCAGTGAGGAGGGGATGTGCTGCTGTCCGTGAGCCAGGGTATGCTGCCGTTAGTGAGGGAGTGATGTGCTGCTGTCATTGTGGTGGGGATTGGGCTGCTTTCAGTGATGCAGGGATGTGCTGCTGTCAGTGAGACGGGGATGTGCTGCTGTCAGTGAAGCGGGGATGTGCTGCTGTCAGTGAAGCGGGGATGTGCTTTTGTCAGTGACGATGAGATGTGCTGCTGTCAGTGAGGCGGGGGTGAGCTGCTGTCAGTGACGGAGCGATGTGCTGCTTTCATTGTTGTGGGGATGTGCTGCTTTCAGTGATGCAGGGATGCGCTGCTGTCAGTGAGGCCAGTATGTGCTGCTTTCAGTGATGCAGGGATGCGCTGCTGTCAGTGAGGCTGTCTATGGTAGCATTGAGGCTATGGAGGCATTGTGCCTATCAGCCCTCTCCTGCCTGTGGAGGTGCTGTGGCTGGGAGCTGTCTCCTGTCTGGAGTAGCTTTGTGGCTTTGGATACATTGTGGCATAATCTGTGGCAGCTTCTGTCCTCTTTCCCTCCTTTACATCACATTCCCTCCAGCACTTGGCACCATAATGTCACACACCAAGCCCTGGCGAAGCACTGAGAAATTCTGCAGATTGTCGTGCTGTGTGGCACCTCAGTACACACCCTGGAAGGTGGAAGGGTGGTGGTCAGTGGCATAGCAAGGTGTTAAAGTGAGGGCCAGCAAAGGGAAAAATAGGTGTCATACGGGGTGTTTCTATGATGTACTGCTGGGTGTGACTGGGAAAAGGTGTTTGTGCCCAAATGTGTTTATTTAAAGAAAAATTACTAACAAAAATCCTTACCATTTATTAGCAGCACACTATGGATGAGTGCACACCAGCACAGGTGAGAATGTTTGTTATCATGTGCTGTCTCTCTCTCTCTCTTTCTCTCCTGTCAGTGGTTCCCACAAGGTGGGATAATGAGGGTCGACTCTTGACCACTATAGCAAATCACTGTGCTTCTTAGTGGCATCCCAGGCAGAATCTTAAGAATCTTGGAGATTACGAGTACAATGCAAGAAAGAAGGAGATTTATGACTTATACCAGACACTTCTGCAGGGTATGGGATGGTATGCACCTGGGTTTAGTATGATTTCTTGATGGACGTTTTACCGATGGTCATTTTACCGACACCCACTGACCCATTGTCAAAATACAGAGGTGATCAATATACCGATATTCATTATAACGACATGTTCAATTGACAGACATAGTTGAAATGCTGGCCTGTCAACATGAAAACAAACATTCTTACCTGTGCTGGTGTGCACTAATCCATAGAATGCTGCTGCTGCTAGTAAACGGTAAACGGTACAGTGTTGGAATATTGACTGTCGATCAATGGGCATAATGCTGTTGGTAAAATGTCCATTGGTAAATTGATTGCTACCCACATTAACTATCGTTAATTTAAAAAAAAAACCTCTCCGCAGTTAACATTATAAGGTTCTAATTGGCTGTTTTTTTTTGTTGTTGTTGTTGTTGTTGTTTGTTTGTTTCTAACTTCTTCTTTATGGTTTTCATAAAATTCTACAGTTGAATGTATTCCTTTAGTACCCGCTTTGATTGTGAAACGGTTGGAAATGCTTTTAACCCTGTATTTTGTGTCAACTTGAAATGCGTACTTTCACAGAAAACACATCTATAATAAAATATACGCTCTGGAGGAAGAATATAATGTATCCCTTGTAAACACTTTAATTATTGTCATTTTGACAGATTGGCGATCATTTTGCCAATACCCCGAGCAAACTGGTTCATCATAAGCAAAAAAGTTTTATCCTTGAACTATTCAAAGGTTCCAGATGTCCAGCTTCGGTGTGTGGACACATTTACAATTGTGGATAACGAGATCTTGTAGTCCTGCACCTGTGTGTCCGAGGCTATCACACACTACTTACACGTCTGTCTGAAAGCTTTCCAGTCCTGGCTGGTGCCACATCGCTGCAGGGTCCATGCCAGCTTCCCCTGCTTCAACCATGTACAATAGCCTTTGGGCGGATGTTCCTCCACCTGCTCCCTCTGTCCAAGTCCAAAATCCACAGCAATGAGTCTATAAGCGTTTCCTCTGCGTCTCCTCTTCTACAAAGTGTTTGTGTCAACTTTTAACTATTTGCAACTTTTTACTGTTTAGATTAGATTTACAGTAGATTAGAGTGGAGTAAATAATGACATCTCAATGTGATGCTAACGAAGCAAGCGCAGCTCCCGTAGGGTTGTCTGTCAATGGCAGATTCTATCATGATAAAGGTTATAAAGGTTATAAAGACAATTTGATAGTAAGTTTTAGCCACAGACTGAGAGTTATATTCAGGGTACCCAGCAGCACAGAGTATATCAGGAGATGAGGGATGTGTCAGTGAGGACAGGGCTGCATGTGACAGCGGCAGTGACATGATGTGAGGAGGGGAATGGAGGCAGCAGGAAGCCACAGACTGAGAGTTATATAGTGGGAGGAGCAGGGTTACCAGCAGCACAGAGTATATCAGGAGAGGGTTGATGTGTCAGTGAGGACAGGGCTGCATGTGACAGGGGCAGTGACATGATGTGAGGAGGGGAATGGAGGCAGCAGGAAGCCACAGACTGAGAGTTATATAGTGGGAGGAGCAGGGTCCCCAGCAGCACAGAGTATATCAGGATATGAGTGATGTGTCAGTGAGGACAGGGCTGCATGTGACAGGGGCAGTGACATGATGTGAGGAGGAAGAATGGAGTCAGCAGGAAGCCACAGACTGAGAGTTATATAGTGGGAGGAGCAGGGTCCCCAGCAGCACAGAGTATGTCAGGAGATGAGTGATGTGTCAGTGAGGACACGGCTGCATGTGACAGGGGCAGTGACATGATGTGAGGAGGGGAATGGAGGCAGCAGGAAGCCACAGACTGAGAGTTATATAGTGGGAGGAGCAGGGTTACCAGCAGCACAGAGTATATCAGGAGATGAGTGATGTGTCAGTGAGGACAGGGCTGCAGGTGACAGGTGCAGTGATATGATGTGAGGAGAGGAATGGGGGCAGCAGGAAGCCATAGACTGAGACTTATATAGTGGGAGGAGCAGGGTTACCAGCAGCACAGAGTATATCAGGAGATTAGTGATGTGTCAGTGAGGACAAGGCTGCATGTGACAGGGGCAGTGACATGATGTGAGGAGGGGAATGGAGGCAGCAGGAAGCCACAGACTGAGAGTTATATAGTGGGAGGAGCAGGGTTACCAGCAGCACAGAGTATATCAGGAAATGAGTGATGTGTCAGTGAGGACAAGGCTGCATGTGACAAGGGCAGTGACATGATGTGAGGAGGGGAATAAAGGCAGCAGGAAGCCACAGACTGAGATTTATATAGTGGGAGGAGCAGGATTACCAGTAGCACAGAGTATATCAGGAGAGGAGCGATGTGTCAGTGAGGACAGGGCTGCATGTGACAGGGGCAGTAACATGATGTGAGGATTGGAATGGAGGCAGCAGGAAGCCACAGACTGAGAGTTATATAGTGGGAGGAGCAGGGTCCCCAGCAGCACATAGTATATCAGAAGATGAGTGATGTGTCAGTGAGGACAGGGTCTTTTAGCGCTCCAACATTGATTAAGATTAATTTTTCACAATCTAAAACCATTCAACTTCGACAATAATAATAATAATTACAAAAATGTAGTTACTTTGACCAAATCGAACTTTAGTAAATATAACCAATTTACTTTGCAGCCAAATTTCCAATTGTGCCCTGGAACATTGATTAGGATTGAATTTTATTTCCTGATTTCCTGATTCCTGATTCCTCAACATTGACAAAATACTACTACTACTACTACTACTAATAATAATAATATTAATCATACATATTATAATTATTATAATTATAATTACTATTATTATTATTATTATTATTATTATTATTATTATTATTATTATTATTATTATTTGTTATTATTACAAAAATCTTCCAACATCACCCAAAATTGACACTTAGTAAATATACCCCATAAAAAATTCAACATCGACTTAGGGGGAAAAAAAAAGTTAAACAAAGAAATAAAATCGTCCAACATCTACTAGAAATTGACCTTTAGTAAATATACCCCTTAGTTTTACAGCAGAACTTCTGATTGAGCATTGGAAGTCCATCATTGATTAAGATGATTTTTAATGATTTAACGATTGGCAAAATAATAATAAAAATAATAATAATAATAATAGAAATTGGTCAACATCGGCCAAAAATGGGCTTTCAGTAAATATACCCCATTGTTTCCCAGCAGAAGTGTCATCTTCGTGTGTTCTCAATCTGATAAAACCGCGCAGCTGAACCTATAACGACAGCTCGCACCTCCACTTTTCTATATTTTTCTTAGAAATGTGTCCTTTGTTAATTTGACAGTACAAGTGCCCGCCATGAACATTACGCCAATGAGATCTGACAGTAGTGTTTAACGTTCCTTTTTCATAAGCCTCATTTTAATAAACTTAACAACTCTGGCATTTGACACTTCTAAAGATCAGCTTTCACTTGGCGGGATCAATGGGAACTATTAAACCAATTATTCGCAACCCCACCTCAGTTCCTAACATGTTTGCAATGACGAATAAAAGATATTGGAAGGAATACGTGTTCTGTACCAGAGATAAAGCTGAACTGAAATGTACATTTTTATTTAACACTTGGAAGAATCAATTATATTAACAATTTATACGGAGACCCGAAGTACATTTTTTAGAATATGCTTAAAGTTGCTGAAAATGGTAATGAAGGCGCTCAATTAGACTTCACATGTAACACATATCCAGATTCCAAATTCTCAGCCTCAAGCAGGAAAATTGGCACAAACAACTCGGTCCCCCTAGGACGCATGACTAATAAGACTCTGCAGGAGACTAAACGAAAGACCCCAGGCCACAGAAACTGGACTCTGACAGCAGAAAGCAAAAAAATAATACCAAAAAAAAAATCTGCGACATTGGGAACAACAGGAAACAGCATATGGGAGAAGAATTTTTAAGTGTATTTTGCTTCCAGATCACAAGATCGGGTAAAAGAACACTCACTAAATATTGAATAAGAGAAGAGCTCTGTTAGATGCGGTTTCCAGTGTTACTCTATCAGGCTCCTTGTACTTTCATCCCGTGTTTGCCAATCGATAATCTGCGCCATTGGCTTTGTAACTGGCTTTTGTTTTGAACTTTAAACCAGTAGTTGAGAAAGTTTTTCTGTTATAAATGTCCATTTAAAAAATAAAAATAAATATAAAAAAAAACTATAGTTCCGTCATATTTCCCAGTATTGTGCAATTGGAGAATTGGCGCATCGGCCTCACACTCAACACAATCCATTCTAGTCTGTTGAAGACACATGCTATATGCCACAGTCCATTAGGGTTAGATTAAGGTAAAATGGGAATTAAGGCCCCTGGCGCCAGAGAGGTAGGCGCTGAAAGCCGGCCGGCGGGCAAATGGTAAAAATCCCATACAAATGAATAAGCAGCCACTTAGCCGCAGAGCTCTCTCAGCCAATCAGTGGCGGCCCATTCATTTGTATATTTTTTGGGGTCTCCCTCCACCCAGATTCCAACGCGTCCCACCTGCGGCTCCCCGGGAGTTACATGTGATAAAACGTCAGGTGCACATAGCGGGTGCTTTTCCCTTGAATGACCCAGGCAGATCCCTGGGAATCCTTTTACATGTGATAAAAAAATGGCATATCAAGTGCCAAATCAGATACCAGCATTCCCGGGAGCTGCCGGAGAAGTCCAAGGGAAATCATGTCCAACTTGCCCTACAGACAGTCAGACAAGTGCATGGGGGTCTTTACTTTACATTTCTGGATCTCTAGGCTGTATGTGCCACATGGACCCGGCCACGTGGGGGAGCAGTTGCGGATGTGTGGCATCAGCTGCCCGAATGCCCAGCTCTGCTCTTATTCCACCCTCACCATCAATGGTCTTGGCCAGCACAGCCATGTGACAGCACTGACTAAGAAGTAGGTGAACCTGCTGTGCTGTACTCCTGGCACCAGGGGTATTTACATTGTAAGCACTAGGGATGGCCATCAAGGGATAATAATCATTGATGGTTTATGGTCAATGTAGAATAGTTTTGCCATCGAAGGAAAATCCCCCCTCATCACACTGCCATTGGATTAGTATCCTAGTGTATGCATAGATGTGTTCTAATTGCAGATTAATTGCATATAACACTGCATATATGTTATAAGTCACCTCTGGCTGGTCTGTGTAACTGCAGCCTGTCTCCTGTATGTGTTCTGTGCACAGTCTCACCTGCCACATAATTAGGCCATTAATAGTTTGCCTTGCGTGTCAGGCTGCCCACCTGCAATGATTCTCCTCATTAAGGGGTCATGTCCTTTCTTGCTGTTTTGATTTGATATTGTTCCCTTTATAACCCAGCCTGCCCCAGTCTTCTGTACAGATCCTGACTAGCCTGTGAAACCCAGACTAACTCACTAACACTGTTCCTGTATACGTCTGTAATACTCCTGCGTATTCCTGTATACTGTATATTTATCCTGCTGTACCTGCTCTAATAGCTTCTGTTTATGTCTAGTGCGCATACTGCATTCTTATTGTGTCCTTTATGTACTTGCTCTTATTGAGCTTCTGTGTGTATATACACCTGTTCTTACGTGTCAGCATGTCTGCTACCCCGGTGTGGTCCCTGTAGCTATTTATTTGTCTGCCCCATGGTCCGATGCCAGTCGCACATCGTAGTGTGCTAAAGTTATTGTTTGTCCTGTTTGTCTGGTCCTCCCTCCTATGTCCTTGCCTGACTCCAGTCCTGTGTTTGCCTTTCCCAGTCTCCTGTAGCAGCCTTGTCCAACTTAAGACCTGGCGGCACCGCAGTACCAAGTATACATAATTTGCTGGGAAAAAAGTGTCAGTTACAGACAAAGCCTTGGCTTGGAGGAGGCACATCAGATGTACATACATACGATTTGACACTCTTTCCACTAATTATCGGTCTGATGGGTCGGAATCATGTGGAAACGGGTAAAAAATACACAAGTACTGTATATAGGCTTTACATCCCAATGGCTTCAGACAGCGCAGAATCGGAATAAGCTGTTTAAGTGCTGTTGCTGTATGTTCTAGAACTCTACAGAGTAAACTAATAAAATACAAATTAATAATTTGCACGCTGATTATATTATTGCGATCAGACTGCGGACAATGAGACATTTCCTGTTGTTTATGCGAATCACAAGGAGGAAATGCATTTTTCCAGCTTTTAATTTACTGTTCTTGGCTAAATACAGTAATAGCCACAATCCCCTAATATACATAACATGAACCATCTATTATATGTCTGCATTATTACTCCACTAATAACACTTCAGACCCCTCTCTATTCTGCTGGAGAAACCGCCGTAATATAATGAGATTAGATCTGTTTTCTGCGCCATCTGTTCCTGTCCGGCTCGCCCTATAATGCCTGTAGTATCGACGGACTGGGGCTATTGAGTCTTCTGTAAATTAATCAGCAATTATAATTACTTCATTTTCTACATCTCTGTGATATGACTTGGAAAGCAGACTCAAAATAATACAGTAATATACAGAAGATATACTGTACTTAGCTATGATTATTTAATTGTCAATGATAAACACAACCAAACATGTACTGTATCAAGACTTTATCTAAGCTTTGGGGCTTATTCAGCAAGGAACACTAATTAGAGAAGTCACAAATTGAGTGATTATCCAATCACTGCGTACGTGTACCGTACACACTGTGCATGCACGAGGAGAAATAGTGACTGGAAATGTATACGTAATGTAGCCACAGTTTGACTGACAAGCAGTCGGCATTTGGAGGGCGGAAACCTGCCATTTTCTGGGTTTGCTCAGGCATGTTTGGGAAGGTCTCCGACATCAGCGATGACCACTTCCAGATGGCAGATCCGCTTTGATGTTGCGTAACTTGCGAAGGGATCTGTGAGTGGATAGCGATATGGGATGCATTTGCAATTTACAAAGAGGCGTCATTCTTTGTCTGGGTGGCGGCTATCTACTTGCGAATTCTCACATTTGCGATCCATGTTGAATTAAGCTCAATGTTGGCTGTAAACTACTTTCTGTTGAGCTATAATCAAATGCACATACACTATTAATGGTCGCAGGACAGTAGGGGAAAGCTTAAAGTTACACAACGGGTAACATAAATACACTTTGTTTTCTTAGTCGTCATATAGTGATGCTTGAAAGAAGCATTTTTCTTATATGACAATGACTCAATCACTTTATTGGTTACCTGTATTCTACCGTATTCAATACAAAATACTTTTACTTACACAAGCCCATAAACCGATACACACCAACATACATCTCTTCTCTTATCTCAAAGTATCATCCAACACGACCTCTACGCTCCTCACAAGATCTGCGTCTCTCATCCACACTCATTACTCGCTCCCATTCCCGACTGCAGGTATTTCTTTTGGCTGCACCAACTCTGTGGAATCCCCTCCCAGGCACAATAAGACTCCTCTAGTCTCCAAACCTAAAAGCGTTCCCTGAAAACTCACCTGTTCAGGCAGTTTATATTCCAGAACCAGCCACTTAACCTTTATGCCTATTTCCCTATAGATTGTAAGCTTGCATGCAGGGCCCTCCTACCTTTGACTGTCTGTACATACTCAGTTTGTTGTATCACTATCTCTTATTGGAATATGCTGCGCTATATAAGAAACTTAATAAATAAGTAAATGAAAAATGTAAAAAAATAAGGTTTTAAGTTAGCCTGTCATCGAGATATAAAATAACGCCCGTGCATTACATGAATATACTGTACATGAGCAAAGTTTTTGGCAAGTTGAGTTTACAACATGATTTTTGGAGCCTTTCTCTTTGGCCTCCAGATCTGCACCAGCTGCTGCCATCCTGTCAGATGGTAATCCCAGGGATGCCGTGGATGAGAATCCTAACCTAACCGGTGTGTGAAATACAGGACACCAGGCAGATCTGATTCAAGTGTTAGTTATGTGTTTGGTGCGGAAAGGCGAGGGTCCCAGATTATGTATAAGTCACATCCTGTTCACCGTATGCCAGTAGGTTATAATGTACCAGGTAGACATTTTAGTAAGGGTGGGTAATATAAGGGGTGGATCAGCAATAACCCCCCATGGGAAGATTCCTGGTGGGCCGTGGGCCATCATGACCATGGCTGGGAGAGGGTGGCAGGCTAGCGGTGTGGTTGTGTTCAGTGGTAGGGGGTAACAGACTGGTGGTGTGGGTTTGGTTGGGGGGTATAGGGTAGCATGGTGGTGTGGGTATGTTTGGGAGTAGAAGGTGTCAGGCTGACGATGTGGGTGTCCAAATTTTGGGAAATTTTTCTGGGCCACATTAGTTCCCCAATCCACCCATGACACCAGGGAAGGGCATTATAGTGGAATTAGCATAAAGTCGCAGAGACAACTGCAGGAAATGACACAAGGACAATTGCCAGTGTGTGCATCCCTGAATCAGGCCCTATAAGGAGATATCCTTCATCAGACCCCACCCCCTCATCAGACTCCACCTCCTTGAAGGCTGTTTCCAGGCATTTCCCCAGGCTAGTATACCATCCCAATTCACTCCAGGGCAGGGCCACCGAATTACCCCCCTCTCCTCCCCCCATTAGACAGAGACAGGGCCAGTGGTAGGGTTTTCTGTGAGAATTACTGTGCAGGGCCAATGTGGAGATGAAAATGTTCCACCTCACCATTAGAGGTGGTGGAACTCAGTTCCACGCCGATCCCCCTCACTTTCATCCCTGCTCCTGGGTAATACAGTCAGCCAAGAGGCTTTAGGTCTGTACCGAGGGAAGTGAAACAGGTTCTGATGCCACGTGTGCAAAGTCGGAGGTGAGCATGGCTGCCCTTCCCCAGTCATACATAGATGCCAGGGTGGCGACTGATTCCGAAGAGCGGTTCATATGACCCAGTGACGAAACCAATAGAAGCAAGGCAGAGGCCAGCAGTAAGCAAAGTACAGCCAATCAGCTCCTAACTGTCATTTTATAGACTGACAGAAGCTGATTGGTGGTTTTGAGCAACTATTCAGTTCTATCTCTTGCCAAGGCTTGGTACATCGTCCTTATTGGGATCCATCTCTACAGCGGTGATGGGTTATCCCCCTGTGGGACCAAGGGCTTCTTGTCAGACCTTAGAAATATATCATGTTTCTCATGAGTGGTTTAGTCAATCAGGGGACCCCCACACTGTAATGTATGAGATTGGCAGGCAGGTGGAACACTCAGGGTCTGATTGCCAAATCCGGCCCTGCATAGTAGTGCGTATTATTCTGCCCACATTCAGGGTTACATAGCAAAGCCTAGCCATGTACAACCTGAGAGATATCAGACCCTCCTGGGAGGATATTGTATATTCCTGGTATAGTTAGGAATCCCGGGTGCATGCAGGGTACCCCACAATTATTCCTTGTTCCTTTCCCTTGTCCAGCAGTACCCTCTTGCTGACAGGTTCTGGAGGCTTGAATATGTATTAACTGTTCAGCTTAATGAAAGTCATCTGTGAAAGTCCAAGTGGGGACAGATCGCCCGTCTCTGGTGCTGACGGATGTGCCCTCTTCAGAAATGTCCAAGAGACTCCTGAGGCTGAAATGACAGGACTCATCTCCCACCTCAGCCTCCCCTGCGGCATCTCCCGGGGGTGGCGGGGGCTTCCCTGGTTATAATATACATAGGTGAACATTGGAGCGGCAGAACCAGCTTAGAGGTTGAAAAAAACCTCTAATAAGGTTTTTTCAACCTTATTAGGTTGAAAAAAATTAAATCATTTTTTTTTTTTTGTGTGTGCTGACATGTCTCCTCTTTCTGGTTGGCCTCCGCTATCTGTGATCATTAAGGATCCTTATGTCAGGGGGTTCCCACCTCTCATACAAGGCTGTTTCCAGATTCCCTGCAGCGACGACAAGGGAAATAGAGGGAGGGGGAGTATTAGAAGCAGATCTGTCCTCACACCAGTTTCCAGGCCTAATATAATACAGACAATACAATACCTCTATATCTCCGGAAACATGACCTTATGCACTGCAACATGCGCTGATCTGAAAGGAATTATGGGATTATCCTTAGCGCTGTGTCAGTGCTGTATCACATATAGGAATGTCACAGGTTGGTGAATGTAACACACCGTGAACTAATTATCTGTGTGTGTATATAGCTAACGAGGAGCAGTGGTGCTGGGGGATTTCATTTCGCTCAGGTACTGCGTATATTACCCTGTGAACTTGTATAAACCAGAACCTCACAGTTCTCATCTGTGTTTAATTCCATTAATGTTGTTGTTTTTTTTGTATCCCAGCTGTGTTTTTTTTTATTTATACCATAATATCTTTGTATCTCATTTATGTTATTTCTTTTCTACATGTCTGCGCAACAATTCAGATCTTTACATATATTAACATGTTTTTAACGGAGCATCTTCTGTCTCTCTGTCAGTCGTCCTCAGCGCGGGTTGGAAAGGGAAGTCATGTGATCTTATTGGGATCTGAAGCACAGAAAAAAGGCAAAACACAGGTGCACAATTATAATACATTCTGTAATGTAACAAGAATTACAGTTTAGACTTTTAACATAATTTTTGGTAAAAAAAAAATGGACCCATCCACCACGATCAGATGACCTCATAAAGTGTGTCACTAACTTTACTAATGTTCAAGTCCAGAGCACAGGCCCGCTGGGCCACCACAACCCAACCACCTCATGTCATCACACCCAGTTGCCGCACAAATAAGCCTTTTTTACACTGGACTTTATTTGCACAAGATGCAGCATGCATGTTGGACGGTATGCAACAGTATGTGCAGATTCCAACTAGGATCCCTAGCACTGTCTCCTACACATGAAGGCGACCATTTTCCTAGTGGTCTTTGTACTGTGCATGCAGGAAGCACTGGAAAAATGGCCTCTTAGTCTGCACCATTTTCCTGCAGTGCTGCTCCTGCTGATGTGCGACTGCGGAGGGTAAATGCTGGGAAAAAAAGGGTTAAAGGGCAGCGGCGGCTCTCTGCGGTGGTGGGGGGCTGCCACGATGCGGGCCCCCATGCGCTGCCGCCGAGCTCATGGTCCCATCCAGCTGCAGCCGCATATCCTAGGTGCCGGTCCCAGTCCCCGTCGCGGGGCCGGCGCATGCACAGTAGCTTCTTTGGTACTGCACACGCAGCAGCCCTCAGAGGCTTATTCAGGGTCCCGGGTCCGGCGCATGCAAAGTATTGTCCTCATACTGCACATGCTCGGAACCTGGTTTTTATGGGCTGCCACTCAGAAGCCCTTGTAGAGGCGTCCCAGAGGGAGAACACACCTCCCAATGGGACTGCCTTGGGTGACTGGCAGGTCGCACTGCCAGTTATAGTGAAGCCAGAGCAGTCTGGCTTTACTACAGTGGCAGATTTTACCTGTGGGGGAGGGGTAAAAAAACATCACTGGTGCAAGGTGTGCAATGTGCGCCCCCTTGGACCTTGGAGGCCTTTGTGCACCCCATAGAATTTGACAATAGGCTTGGCCTATCTTGGATCATGTTCTTACTGCTGCAGGTGTATAAGGAAAAGTCCTCCAAAGACCTTTGATAAAGCTGCAGTCGGCAGCGAAATGCGTTAGTGCTATCCAGCTTTGCCCCTATATTCCCCGATTGGTGGATCGTACAGTGTGGACCCCTCCAGTGGCAAACTACCTCAAGCCCATATTGAGAGGATGCAAGGCCGACTGACGCTCTCCAGCCACACAAATAATTTCCACCCTTTCTTCCATTCACTCCAATCAGTGGACCGCGCAGTGTGGACCCCTCTAGTGGCAACAACATCTCAGCCCCAAATAAAAGGACGCAAGTTCAACTGATGCCCACCTGCTTTATTCACCTCCAGCGGTGGCTGGAAGCCCCGTACAACTCGTGAGGATAACTTCCTCTTGGGGGACTGGAGTCTACCTATGATCGGTACCTTGTGTAAAGTGCACTTACCTATGACTTACTCTCCACTTGGGTTATTCAGAAATCCATCCCATCCTATTTCTGGAAGAGCGATCTTGCTTTTAAACCTCATTTATCTGAATTTATTTATGCTCATTTTTATTCTTTTTGTTGTGTGTAATATATGTACTAATTGTGTTTATCAGTAAAGATGAATATTTATTTATTCAACACTTGCATTTTATATGTGATAAGTACATGCTTTTTAGTGTGATTGTATGTATAAGGAAAGTGCCAAAGTAAGAGATTTATCAAACCTTGAAGAAAGAATCGGAGGGAGATTTATCAAAACTTGGATAATGATACCGTGGGGACATAACGACCCAGGTTACCCAATGTCATAGTAGCACAGGAGATTTTACTGCTATGCGGGAGATCACCTAAGCGGGAACCAAACCATTTCCTACTCACGTGATATAATAATAGAATCATTTAATGGCTTTATTATAAAACGCATCTGTCACACACAGGAACTACGTACAGCCATTGGTGCAGAACATGTTTTATGCGAAAAATTCTAATTAAAAAAATTATGATAATAATGATAATGGGAATGATAAAGTTTTGTTAGCAAAGCAAAAAAGCATGGAAATGAGCAAAGCCATGCTGCACTGCAAAGGACAGATGTAACAGGTGCAGAGAGATTAGATTTGGGTGGTGGATGTTCAAATTGACATCTAAATGACAGTGTCATAATTAAACTGCGGGCTACGTGCAAAAGCATCCAGTATTTACCCTGCACAGAAACAATATGAATGTATTTGCTTGGCAACATGTTTTGTTACAGACACATAATGACTGTCTTCACTGAATCTGGCCCAGTGTCATTTTAAGAGAAAACTGCGACTAGGCAATAATAGCGGGTATTGATCATGAAGGCCATAGGGAATGTAACAACATGAGTCTGGGGATTACAAATATGTACTGAATGCTTCCTAAGACATAACGAGCTCCTTCCTGGGATTAGCAGCGTCTGGCGGGATGATTGACTGCTGACAGAATTAAATCATTTGCATCTAATAAACGCTGCAGATTCCATCTTGTACGACGCTCTCTCCTCTACCTGTCATTGCTACCGATAATCCTGCTGCGTTACTGCGACGTGCCAAGTGTAACATATGTTCCAATAACCTGCTACAATGTCTCGTGTCTTCTGTGTGAAACACTTATGTCATCGCCTAATTAGTAAACGATAATGTATAGCTAAACTTAACACACACAACTAATTAGTTTTCTGATGAGCTGAAATGTCATTCTTGCACATCCATTTTCTCTAAATTGACACCAAAATGTTGGCATGCCAATGTCGATATGGGAAAAAGGTCAACACAAACAAAAGTTTGACATGGAAATTGTGAAACATTTTGACAGATTTTTTCACGTGTCGATGTTTTGATTGTGTCGATTGTAGCATTTCACCAGGTACTGTAACAATTTGTAATCGCCATTCCTTGTCTCTAAAGGAACAATTAATAACAGACTCATGCGGGAAATGCCCCTTTGACCTCTGTAATGATATTTAGGGGGAATTCATCAGGTTATTTACTCCGCAGGTTTTTTTTCAAGACGCGATTGTGAGGCTGATACTCGCCCGTGTGCCGTATTCCTATGAGGCTCTCCCAGGAGCTCACAGATGTTTGTCTGATTCTACAAGTGTAACAATGAAACATGTTCTATACACAAAAGGGAACATTGAGTATTGGATGATGTCTATTTATTCATTTCTTACCCTCAGATTATATTCAGAACATTTCTCGTCAGTCGGCGAAATGTGAGATAATCACAGAAACCTAAACTGCAATGTACATTACATAAATGTTCTGCTGGGGGTGTAAGAGGCAATGGCACGGTTATTATGTAGACAGTGATAAAGTGTCATCCTCTTGGAATGTCGACATTCTATCCTGGTGGCCTATTGCGGGCACTTAGTGGTCAGATTCTCCAGCATTCCAGCGACTATTCGACGGCAATTTTTAGCCCTCCCCTAGTACATAACCCTAAGCTCCACCCCCACCCAGCAGCCAGGGGCGAATTTAGGGGCCAGGCCGCCCCTAGGCACAACATTTTTTGCCCCCCCCCCCCCCCCCCTATTTTAATGCAGGGTTGCCGACTTTTTCTGTCGGAGAGGAGACTTCCAGCTGCAGTTCGGGGGGCGGGGCTTGAGCTATACATCATTAAGCCCCGCCCCCAGGATGGTAAAAACCCCAATTCACAGATCTACGTGGAGGGGGCGGGGCTAAAATGACGCGATTTTAGCTCCGCCCCCTCCTCTGAGACCCGCGGATTGATGGATTTCAATCCAAAGGTATGGGGAAGACGCCGCAATCGGGGGTGGCGTGGGGGTCCCCCAGAATCCGGGAGGGTTGCCCACCTTTCCGGGGGGCCGGGAGGAGGACCAGATTTTCGGGATCCTCCCAGTAATTCCGGGAGGGTCGGCAACCCTGTTTTAATGTAATCATAAATGTATATATATTTTGTTATTTATATATTTCATAAAAATTTAACTGTAGCCCACCTTCATATTTTTTTAAGCACTCTGGACTGCTCACTGTACGGAGGACCCGGAGGGAGGCACTTATTAGTACAGTGATTAGCACAGTGTCTCCATCAGTCTCTCTCCGGCTCACACACTGTGACTGACTGAGCGCAGGAAGGATCTGCGCGCCAATCAGCTCAGCTGCTGGATACACAGCAGCCAATAGACTGTGTGTGTGGAGTAGCCAATGGGCGGGAGCCGGCAGCAATGAGCCATTTTCGGACGCGCAGGGGGACCGTCGGATCCAGCCACTAAGCGGTGATGTAATGCATGGCAGAGTGGTGGGCAGTGGCGGGTGATGAGCGGCGCTGCCGCTGACATAGGATAATTTGCGGCGGCGGCGCTTGTCACTCGCCACTGCCCACCCGCTGTGCCATTTAACAGAATGTCAGCCTGCCTGCCGCCCTTAATTAGTGCCGCCCTGAGGCCGGTGCCTCACGGGCCTAGGCACAAATCCGGCCCTGCCAGCAGCCTAAGCACTCAACATGCAGTGCAAGGGACAGGGTGGAGCTGCAGCACATGCCCAGTGGTAGCAGATTCTTCTACCAAGTTTGCTGTGTGTGTTGAGTCCTCAATCAGTGCACTGGACCAGAGAGCAGCTGCCAGGAAGAAGAGTCAGGAGCATTACCATGAGGTGGGAGAATGTGTGGTTAGAAAGTGCAGTACTGGTTCTATTATGTTTGTGTATTAATTTATTTATTATGGCTTCTTGACCACTTTTTTATATTATATAAATGTGTGATACAGCCTATACTATAGACCATCTATAGTGTTAAATATTAATACTGAGTTTGTGGTCCAGGATTATTTCAAATTATGTATGGTCAATGTAATAACCAAAACTGGTGTGGCTTCCAGAAGCAAATCCTGTCCCTCACTTCATAACTGAACCTAGGGATGATATATAAAAACATTTTATTTACTGTAAATCAATAGTATTTAAAAAAAATTCTCA
Source organism: Crinia signifera (assembly GCF_055691185.1). Taxonomy (NCBI): domain Eukaryota; kingdom Metazoa; phylum Chordata; class Amphibia; order Anura; family Myobatrachidae; genus Crinia; species Crinia signifera. The sequence continues at coordinate 174,380,221 of NC_139224.1, read as the reverse complement.
AAAATAAACTTTTGGAGTATGAGTGCCATGGAAAAAATTGTGATATTCTAGGGCGCCGTGATTCAAAAAAGTATCCAAAATGATGGGAAGTGGCTTCACTTGCGATGTTTTGGGCAGTTCTGTAACCTAGAGAAATGCGTCTGGCATTTGTGTAGAAACGTGAATTAGGCCCAATGCACAATATTTTGGGCAATAAATGAAGGTGAGTCGTTCCCGGTGTATTTATCCCAGTCCCTATCCAGCAGCCGGAGTCAGCGGAATCACTCAGAGCAGATGAGACAATACTGTATTTACACTTATCTGCAAACCTTTCTCTTACTAGATGTTTTATTATCTGCTGGAGATGAATACAATTGTATACAGGGCCTGATTCTAGTTCACTCGTAAATGCAGATTCTCTCTCTAATGGACATAACCATGTGCACTGCAGGTGGGGCAGATGTAACATGCGCAGAGAGAATTAGGTTTGGGTGGGGTTTGAACTTCAAACTAATATCTCTAAAAATGTGTAAAAATAAAGCAGCCAGTATTTACTCTACACAGAAACAAAATAACTCACCCAAATGTAACTCTCTCTGCACGTTACATCTGCCCCACCTGCAGTGCACATGGTTTTGTCCATTAGAGAAAGAATCTGTGTTGTGAGTGAAGCAGAGTCAGGCCCTGTATACTGTATTCACATCCAGCATCTCATTTTATTTCGCCGTGCAAGACACTTTGTATTTGTAGACGTTCCCTGACCTACATTAGCATGCACACGGTACACGCGGCGCCTGCTAAATCCGGGAAGTCATGGAGTGTAATTGATTATTGATCTGACCTGATGGACATTGGCTTTCTATATGTATATCCAATGCTAATGGTTAAAGTATACAGGACGGGGGCATCGACAGTTCAGCCGGGACGCGATGAAATTAAGGGGAGTGGGCAATGAGAGGAGGCATGGTCAGAGGCTGATAAAGACCTCTTGGGGCCCTAGTCAAGATACCGGTTTGGGGCCCTCCTCCCCCAAATAATTCATAGCACTATATTTTTATACTGATTGCAGGTGGCATTGATAGAGTACTTTGGCACACTCCACCTATAATTGCGCAGGTGCGTGACCATTTTGGAAGTAATTACTCTACCACAAAAAACAGGCGCTATAGTTTTTATAAATTAGATGAGATAGCACACTAAACGACCTACAGCGGTAACAACAGACGACCTACAGCGGTAACAACAGATGACCTACAGAGTTACCAAGAGACGACCTATAGCAGTACCAACAGACGACCTACAGTGGTACCAACAGATGACCTACAGAGGTACCAACAGATGACCTACAGCGGTACCAACAGAAGACCTACAGATGACCTACAGCATTACCAACAGATGACCTACAGAGGTACCAAGAGACGACCTACAGTGGTACCAACAGATGACCTACAGAGGTACCAACAGATGACCTACAGCGGTACCAACAGAAGACCTACAGATGACCTACAGCATTACCAACAGATGACCTACAGAGCTACCAAGAGATGACCTACAGTGGTACCAACAGATGACCTACAGTGGTACCAACAGATGACCTACAGAGGTACCATCAGAAAATCTACAGCGGTACCAACAGAAGACCTACAGAGGTACCAACAGATGACCTAGAGCAGTAACAACAGATGACCTACAGTGGTACCAACAGATGACCTACAGTCAGGGCCGGTGCTAGGGTGTTTGGCGCCCTCCTGCAAACTTTACATTTGCGCCCCCTCATACTTTACAAAGAGACAGCGCACACCGACAAAAAGATGTGTGGTCTCACAAGGAAGGGGCATGGGCACACAATAGTACTCCCAGTTCAAATCATGACACAGTAGCACAATCTTATTCTCATTATTACACAGCACCAGAGCTGTAACTGTGGCAGAAAAGGAATTGTGACCCCACCACCACCACTACAGAGAAAACAGGGAGAGTGCGCGCCGAAGGCGCGCGCAAAAAAATGTAGGGGCATGGCCACATAACAGTACCAATAACACCGTTATTACACATTATGCCACATTATGCCACATGCCATAATGGCCATTCCTCATTATGCTTCACAGTAATATCAATTACAAATTATGCCACACATCGTGATGCACCTTACACATTATGCTATGCATAATGCCCCAAGTACTTCTGCTTATACACATAATGCCACGAGTAGTGCCCCTTAAGCAATTCCCCAGTACTGCTGTGTAACCAAGTCCAGTCTAGCCCTGAGACCAGCAGAGCCTACATAGGCATGGAATTGATTTTCAAATATGGCGCCAGCTCATGAGCCAATTGGAGCTTTCGGTCCGACAGCCAATCAATAACTGCAGCTGCCGGACCACAAGCTCTGATAGTAGTCGCATTGCTTATACATAAAGCCCAATGTATCCTGCAGTAGTAGCATTGCTTATACATAAAGCTCACTGTTGCCCTCATAAGAAGCGCTGATTATATGTAACGCCCACACCAGCTGTCGACAGAACTAGCACCGTGTAACGCCCACACCAGCTGCCGACAGTAGTAGCACCGTGTAAAGCCCACACCAGCTGCCGACAGAAGTAGCACTGTGTAACGCCCACACCGGTTGCCAACAATAGTAGCACCATGTAACACTCACACCAGCTGCCGACAGTAGTTGCACCGTGTAACGCCAGCACCAGTTGCCGACAGTAGTAGCACCGTGTAACGCCCACACCAGCTACCGACAGAACTAGCACCGTGTAACGCCCACACCAGTTGCCGACAGTAGTAGCACCGTGTAACGCCCACACCAATTGCTGACAGTAGTAGCACCGTGTAACGCCCACAGCAGTTGCCGACAGTAGTAGCACCGTGTAACGCCCACACCAGTTGCCGACAGTAGTAGCACCGTGTAACGCCCACACCAGTTGCCGACAGTAGTAGCACCGTGTAACGCCCACAGCAGTTGCCGACAGTAGTAGCACCGTGTAACGCCAGCGCCAGTTGCCGACAGTAGTAGCACCGTGTAACGCCCACACCAATTGCGGACAGTAGTAGCACCGTGTAACGCCCACACCAGCTGCCGACAGAACTAGCACCGTGTAACGCCCACAGCAGTTGCCGACAGTAGTAGCACCGTGTAACGCCAGCGCCAGTTGCCGACAGTAGTAGCACCATGTAAAGCCCACACCAGCTGCCGACAGAACTAGCACCGTGTAACGCCAGCACCAGTTGCCGACAGTAGTAGCACCATGTAAAGCCCACACCAATTGCTGACAGTAGTAGCACCGTGTAACGCCCACACCAATTGCTGACAGTAGTAGCACCGTGTAACAGTTGCTGACGAGAAGTATCTGGGTGGGAGCTGATGCTGCTACTTGTCAGCGTTCTGGAAGGTAGCAGGGGTACCACTTTCTGTAGAGCACAAAAGTTTTTTTTTTTTAGAGTGCAGGGACACATATTATAATACTGTACACCTAGAACTGCTGTGGTATCTGACTGGAATATATATATATATATATATATATATATATATACATATACATATACATATACATACATACATATATAGTTGGGGGGGGGGCACTAAAATCATATGAGATGTGGTTATTACCTTATTCCTGGCACTCAGCAGCACCTCCAGTCTCCATTAATAGGAGTGGCTTCCTGGCACCAGCTTTCTCCTGGCTGACCACTCTCTGATGCTGACAGCAGCGACGGCTCACACAGTGGTAAAGGGCTCAGGGCTCCGCTGTGCTGCCTGCGTGGCGCGCTGAGCCTGCTGCTGGTGCACTGCCGACTGCGGCACCCGGCAGCAGCGCTGTTAAAGGAAACTGGCGGGGCCGGGCAGTACTCGGAGCGCCTCTCAGAGCCTGCTGCCGGCGCCAAGGCTGTCATATATTTTGACAGCTGCGTGCACTGCCGACTGCGGCACCCGGCAGCAGCAGCGCTGTTAGAGGAAGCTGGCGGGCAGGACTCGGAGCGCCTCTCAGGGCCGGCGCCTACCTGCATTGCAGGCTGCGCTGAGCGGGTAGCGCCGGCCCTGCCTACAGTGGTACCAACAGACGACCTACAGAGGTACCAAGAGACGACCTACAGTGGTACCAACAGATGACCTACAGAGGTACCATCAGAAAACCTACAGCGGTACCAACAGAAGACCTACAGAGGTACCAACAGATGACCTAGAGCAGTAACAACAGATGACCTACAGTGGTACCAACAGGTGACCTACAGTTGTACCAACAGATGACCTACAGAGGTACCAAGAGATGACCTACAGCAGTACCAAAAGATGACCTACAGAGGTACCAACAGGTGACCTACAGAGGTACCAACAGGTGACCTACAGAGGTACCAACAGATGACCTACAGCAGTACCATCTGTAGTTACCTCTGTTGGTTACAGAGGTACCAACAGATGACCTACAGCAGTACCAACAGACGACCTACAGCAGTACCAACATAAGACCAACAGAGGTACCAACAGATGACCTACAGAGGTACCATCAGAAAGGTGGGGCAGATGTAACATGCGCAGAGAGAATTAGGTTTGGGTGGGGTTTGAACTTCAAACTAATATCTCTAAAAATGTGTAAAAATAAAGCAGCCAGTATTTACTCTACACAGAAACAAAATAACTCACCCAAATGTAACTCTCTCTGCACATGTTACATCTGCCCCACCTGCAGTGCACATGGTTTTGTCCATTAGAGAGAGAATCTGTGTTGCGAGCGAAGCAGAATCAGGCCCTGTATACTGTATTCACATCCAGCATCTCATTTTATTTCGCCGTGCAAGACACTTTGTATTTGTAGACGTTCCCTGACCTACATTAGCATGCACACGGTACACGCGGCGCCTGCTAAATCCGGGAAGTCATGGAGTGTAATTGATTATTGATCTGACCTGATGGACATTGGCTTTCTATATGTATATCCAATGCTAATGGTTAAAGTATACAGGACGGGGGCACCGACAGTTCAGCTGGGACGCGATGAAATTAAGGGGAGTGGGCAATGAGAGGAGGCATGGTCAGAGGCTGATATAGACCTCTTGGGGCCCTAGTCAAGATACCGGTTTGGGGCCCTCCTCCCCCAAATAATCCATAGCACTATATTTTTATACTGATTGCAGGTGGCATTGATAGAATACTTTGGCACACTCCACCTATAATTGTGCAGGTGCGTGACCATTTTGGAAGTAATTACTCTACCACAAAAAACAGGCGCTATAGTTTTTATAAATTAGATGAGATAGCACACTAAACGACCTACAGCGGTAACAACAGACGACCTACAGCGGTACCAACAGATAACCTACAGCGGTACCAACAGATGACCTACAGCGGTACCAACAGATGACCTACGGCGGTACCAACAGATAACCTACAGAGTTACCAAGAGATGACCTATAGCAGTACCAACAGACGACCTACAGTGGTACCAAGAGATGACCTACAGAGGTACCAACAGACGACCTACAGCAGTACCAACAGAAAACCTACAGATGACCTACAGCAGTACCAACAGATGACCTACAGAGGTACCAACAGATGACCTACAGTGGTACCAACAGACGACCTACAGAGGTACCAAGAGACGACCTACAGTGGTACCAACAGATGACCTACAGAGGTACCATCAGAAAACCTACAGCGGTACCAACAGAAGACCTACAGAGGTACCAACAGATGACCTACAGTGCTACCAACAGACGACCTACAGCAGTACCAAAAGATGACCTACAGAGGTACCAACAGGTGACCTACAGAGGTACCAACAGATGACCTACAGCAGTACCATCAGGTGACCTACAGCGGTACCAACAGATGACCTACAGTGGTACCAACAGACGACCTACAGAGGTAACAACAGACAACCTACAGAGGTACCGATAGATGACCTACAGCGGTAAAAATAGATGACCTACAGAGGTACCCATAGATGACCTACATCGGTACAAAAAGATGACCTACAGTGGTACCAACAGATGACCTACAGCGGTAACAACAGAAATGAACAATTGATATTCTCTGTGCTAATAAAATAAATTAACACAGGACTGATAATCCTGCACTCTCTCTGCACATGTAACATCTGCCCCACCTGCACTGAAGTAAATGCAACTAAAAGTTTACTCGCGACCAGAAGGGTAAAATAGCCGCAGCACAACTGTTCTATTAGGCAGCTGACAAGGGGCTCTGGAATCTGGAGGGTGACCTGGAGGCTGACTATCACAACATGAAGTCTGACTGAGAGAGTCGTCCTTGTTGTACTTAATGCAAATGGCAAGTGCTGAACTTCTAACAACGCCACTTCCACACGTTCCCCGGAGGTTCTGGAAAGTGAGTATTCGTGTGTGGGAGCAGTAAGCCGATGTTTCCCCTAGGGTGCCGCAACACCTTGCACTGTCCCGGTGTCACCTGCCTGTGTTGCAGCATTCTAGTGCTAATGAAACATAGACTTGCTCCCATGTGTGATCTCATTGCCAGGGCATCCAGCTGTGGCAGCAGGACTGGCAGGTAACCATTGTACCTATCTCAGATGGTGCAATACTGTATCTTAGAGGGCAAGCAATGGAAAGCCAAAAATTCACAGTGGCCAGTGTTCTGTTAAGCTGCCTCCTGACTAGAATAAGGCATTGCAGGCTTGTTGTAGCCAGGAACTTACCCAGCCCGAAGCGTGGTAAGCCACACTTTATAAAATCAACTGCACACCGACATGGATACTGGGGGTATGACGTGGATAGTGGGGGTATGACGTGGATAGTGGGAGTATGACGTGGATAGTGGGGGTATGACGTGGATAGTGGGGGTATGACGTGGATACTGGAGGTATGACGTGGATAGTGGGGGTATGACGTGGATACTTGGGGTATGACGTGGATAGTGGGGGTATGACGTGGATACTGGGGGTATGACGTGGATACTGGGGGTATGACGTGGATACTGGGGGTATGACGTGGATAGTGGGGGTATGACGTGGATAGTGGGGGTATGATGTGGATACTGGGGGTATGACGTGGATACTGGGGGTATGACATGGATACTTGGGGTATGACGTGGATACTGGGGGTATGACGTGGATAGTGGGGGTATGACGTGGATAGTGGGGGTATGACGTGGATAGTGGGGGTATGACGTGGATACTGGGGGTATGACGTGGATACTGGGGGTATGACGTGGATACTGGGGGTATGACGTGGATACTAGGGGTATGACGTGGATACTGGGGGTATGACGTGGATAGTGGGGGTATGACGTGGATACTGGGGGTATGACGTGGATACTGGGGGTATGACGTGGATACTGGGGGTATAACGTGGATACTGGGGGTATGACGTGGATAGTGGGGGTATGACGTGGATACTGGGGGTATGACGTGGATACTGGGGGTATGAGCAGTAGAAAGCAGGTATCAGCAGTAGAAAGAAAGAAGTAATAATGCCACTGTATAGGTCATTGGTACGACCTCATCTAGAGTATTGTGTTCAGTTCTGGAGGCCATATCTCCAGAAGGATATAAATACATTAGAGACTGTACAAAGAAGAGCAACTAAAATGGTGCATGGCCTACATCACAAAACGTACCAGGAAAGACTAAAAAATCTTAATATGTATACTTTAGAGCAGAGAAGGGAAAGGGGGGACATGATAGAAACTTTCAAATATATCAAGGGCTTTAACAAGGTACAGGTGGGAGACATTCTTCACAGGAAGAGGAGCAGCAGAACACGAGGACATGCACTGACACTAGAGGGAGAAAGGTACAGGTGGGAGACATTCATCACAGGAAGAGGAGCAGCAGAACACAAGGACATGCACTGACACTAGGGGGAGGAAGGTACAGGTGGGAGACATTCTTCACAGGAAGAGGAGCAGCAGAACACGAGGACATGCACTGAAACTAGAGGGAGGAAGGTACAGGTGGGAGACATTAGTCACAGGAAGAGGAGCAACAGAACACGGGGACATGCACTGACACTGGGGGGAGGAAGGTACAGGTGGGAGACATTAGTCACAGGAAGAGGAGCAGCAGAACACGAGTACATGCACTGACACTAGGGGGAGGAAGGTACAGGTGGGAGACATTAGTCACAGGAAGAGGAGCAGCAGAACACGAGGACATGCACTGAAACTAGAGGGAGGAAGATTCAGGGGAAATTTGAGGAAGAATTACTTCACAGAAAGAGTAGTAGATAAGTGGAATAGCCTCCCATCAGAGGTGGTAGAGGCAAATACAGTAGTACAATTTAAACATGCTTGGGATAGGCATATTGATATCCTTACAAAAAAATAAGGATCAAATATGGTTTGAGGTAACATGTTTAAAAAAGGGGCAGACTAGATGGGCCAAGTGGTTCTTATCTGCCGTCAAATTCTATGTTTCTATGTTTCTATGACGTGGATAGTGGGGGTATGACGTGGATAGTGGGGGTATGACGTGGATAGTGGGGGTATGACGTGGATACTGGGGGTATGAGGTGGATACTGGGGGTATGACGTGGATAGTGGGGGTATGACGTGGATACTGGGGGTATGACGTGGATACTGGGGTATGACGTGGATACTGGGGGTATTAACCATTGTTTCGTTTCAGGGCTACAGAAGCAGTTATGTAGGTTACGTAGGCAGCATAGTGCTGTATTGGTATTCTCAATACAGCTCTACGTAAACTATGTAACTGCCGCTGTGAAACTAAACAAGTACCGAAAATTCTGCTTGGTTGCCCACAGCAACATCACATGTGAAGTCTTATTCCCATCTTAGTAAATTTCCCCCATCATGTAAAACCAGACTAGCTCTTTGGAACGGCAGATCAGAGACTCGAACCCTAAATTGTCATTATTACAGATGCAGGCACTAAATTGAATAATATAGTATATGGATAATATGTTCTTGGTAGAAAAGATACCGGGTTACATATAACATTGTCAGTGATACGCCAAGCCAGGTGGTAACGGATACATTATACAAGAGGCATATTGTGGCAGGATCCACAAAGGTTAAATATAAAGCGAGCGCAGTCTTCGGGTAAATATGCAGCGCACAGAGCGCCATGCGGAGGCACGCTGTGTCAAGGTCAGATGGGACAACAGCAGTCTGTGTTTTAAAGTTAAAAGAGAAATGTGAAGTACGGAACTCGCCAAGGTTTCAACAACAAGTAATCCATGGGGTGCGTTAAGGAATACAAATAAGGTAGCAACGGCAGATCTGAGTGACAGGCCGGGAAATAGTGCGCCGAGGGCGCGGGGTTAAACAGGAGCCGGACTTTTTTTAAACCATTTACAAAAGGGGATAAGGGAAGGAAATATACTCCAGGGACAAACTGGAATGAAAGGTCTTATATAGTGGCTTTCGCTCGGAATTTATTTTCCGATGACAGATTTACTAAAGACGATATCAAAAACGATAGTTTTGTTTGTTTATCATTTTTTAGTTTACCCTTTTAACTGGCTGTTGTTGCTATTATTATTATTATTATTATTATTATTATTATTATACGACTTTTATGAGTGACATATTTATATGATTCCGTTGCCTGAGCAGGGCACATCGTATATCCAATTAAAGGTCTGTAGATTTACAGAAAAATGTCATTGGAATGGGTTGCTTCATTTCAGAGTTATGTGGCTAAATGCATCACCATTGTGCTCTGGAAAAAGTAACAGGTAATTAACTCTCCCTGTGCATCTGCCGGGTGACCTGGAACATGTGACCTGCTGGGTTGACTAGAAACTGTGACAGTTATGTGCAGCCATCTAAGAGCACAGATACTACAGAGTACCAACACCAAAGGGGGTGAAAAAGAGTATGTTCCGTCTATCCCAATTAAACCTATAATTCTTATGGGAAACATATGATATCCCACAGCTGGGCCATGCCAACAGGGGCTCTGTAAGGGAGCTAACCCCTGCCTCCCTTACCTTCCCCCTCCGGCTTTTAGCCTAACCCAAACCTCCCATCTCGCAGCCTGACTCTCACCCTCCCTGCTAGTGCCTAACTCTACCTCCATGCCTAAAACTAACCCCCCTCCCTTCCCTGGCCTGACCATAACCCACCCACCACCACCATACTTAAGTTCAAGGTGCAGAATTGGGAGTTGGGATTCTGGCTTCGGCATCCGATGCCATTGTTTTGGAGTCAGGATTATGTCGTCAGATTTCCGGCAGCCAACATTCCAAAAGGCTGGGACGCTAAATGCATCGCATTAATATAATCACTACCAGCTGAGGTACCCGGCATTGCCCAGGTTTAGCATTACTTGAACTTTATCCTTCTTTTGTTCTAAGCTTAACCGCCATGCCCGGACCTGACCATATATATTTTTTTTAAACCCCAAGGGGGTGATGCACTAATGAAAAAATGCAGTAAAAGCGGAATTTTTACAGCAGTTTGGTATGCAGGAAAACCCACATGCCGGGTTTTCACTGCTGGTGGTATTGCCTCCAAAACCTGGCGATACCCCATAGAAGCCTATGGGTTTCATAACACATGCCCCAGCATCCCGCATAGACCGCTTCCACCCCGCACGACCTTCTCTGCCCCCCTCACCTGTGTATGGGCAGCCTCCTGTTGTGCTGCCCGGACCAGTGACCTCCTCCTTCTCCCTAGCCCCGTACGTAATTCTCCTTCCAGGTGCAGGGAGGAGTAGGCGGAGCCTGGCAGCAGCAGCATACTAAGAGCATATGTTATTAGTATCCCAGCCATAAGTGTGCGGACGTGGGTTGCCAGGGGTGCACAGGCACCTCCTAATGACCAGCACCCTCCCTCATGATTGCACGCCGCCTAGCGCCCACAAAAATTGTCCGGATTCTCTTGGAGCAGCTGGGGTGGTCAGGACTCTTGCCTCCTGCCACCGCCAGCATAGGAATCACAGCACCTCCCACAGTGGCCCTGCACCTCCTAGTTCGTTCCAATCATCTCTGTCAGCCACCTGCCGCCGGAAAAAAAACACAGCACCGCCCACAGCGGCCCTGCACCTCTGCTCATCATCACTGCCTGCTGTCACTCACACACTGTGCACGGGCCATGGCAAGGGCTCCTCCTATCCTGCGCCTTCTACTTTTGGCTGTTCTCCTGATATCCTGCCCTGAGCCATCTACTCCTGTGCTCCCAGCCTGTGGATGCTGAGCCGAAGTCCTGGCCCTGAGACCTCAGCTTCTGCTCCTGCCTGCTAAGGCTGAGGAGCCCTCTGCTCAACCCTGCTTTGAGCCTGGTGACCTCCAATCCTGCAGCTGAGGAGCCCTCCGGCACCTTCTCCTACCATACCAGTAGGTATATAGTATGCACACACATTGACAAACTTTGCTGTCAGTCACAGTAGTTTTTAGCATATTGTGTAATGGACATTACAGTGTGTGGTATTATGTGTAATGGACATTACGGTGTGTGGTATAATGTGTAATGGACATTACGGTGTGTGGTATAATGTGTAATGGACATTACGGTATCTGGTATAATGTGTAATGGACATTACGGTGTGTGGTATAATGTGTAATGGACATTACGGTGTGTGGTATAATGTGTAATGGACATTACGGTGTGTGGTATAATGTGTAATGGACATTACGGTGTGTGGTATAATGTGTAATGGACATTACGGTGTGTGGTATAATGTGTAATGGACATTACGGTGTGTGGTATAATGTGTAATGGACATTACGGTATCTGGTATAATGTGTAATGGACATTACGGTGTGTGGTATAATGTGTAATGGACATTACGGTGTGTGGTATAATGTGTAATGGACATTACGGTGTGTGGTATAATGTGTAATGGACATTACTGTGTGTTGTATAATGTGTAATGAACATTACGGTGTGTGGTATAATGTGTAATGGACATTACGGTGTGTTGTATAATGTGTAATGGACATTTTGGTGTGTGGTATGTGTAATGGACATTACGATGTGTGGTATAATGTGTAATGGACATTACGGTGTGTGGTATAATGTGTAGTAGGCATTACAGTGTAATTTTTGGCACATGTACTATCCCTGTTTTTAGTGTGTGGTAGTGTGAGCTGAATACTAGGCTGGAGTGGGTCGGTGATCATAGTAATAGTATAGTAAATGTGATAAATAACTGACTTTACTGTGGTGGCAGGAGCTGGTGCTGCAGAAACTCAGTCTGGGGAGAGAGGGCCAAGGTTATATACAATTAAATCATCTGCATGAGTGCCAGCTAATACTGTTCACTTTATTTAATATAATTTAGATTGCAATGATGCCCAGGGGGCGCTGATGGATACACCCCGTAGGTGGTAGACAAGCCCAGTAGGCGGTGATGGACACGCCCAGTAGGTGGTAGACAAGCCCAGTAGGCAGTGATGGACACGCCCAGTAGGTGGTAGACAAGCCCAGTAGGCAGTGATGGACACGCCCAGTAGGTGGTAGACAAGCCCAGTAGGCGGTGATGGACACGCCCAGTAGGTGGTAGACAAGCCCAGTAGGCGGTGATGGACACGCCCAGTAGGTGGTAGACAAGCCCAGAAGGCAGTGATAGACACGCCCAGTAGGCGGTGATAGACACACTCTTCCAATTGTGCACCCATTAATAAAATGGGCTGAGCACGCCTATGATCGCAGCAGTGTAGCCATCATCAAGCCCCGCCCCCCAGTACTGCAAATCCTGCAATTCGAGGGTCTTCGAGGAGGTGGTAGGCCTAAATGTCACGATTTGCATCTTTAGCCCCAACCCCTCGAAAAGCAGTGAATCGTAGCAATTTACTGCTGCGGCTAGGGAGAATCAGTTGGGGGGAGGGGGGATGCTGCCGGGATCCGAGAGGGTTGTTCACCTTTCCGGGGGGCTAGAAGATGGAGCCTCCAACCCTGATATTATTATTATTATTAGTATGTATTTTAGTATTTCAAATGTGGAACTGTGGTGCTTAGGAGGCATGGGTCACTAAATACACAATTTGCAAATGACTGCACAGGCGTAGCACTTGCTCAAGTGGGAATAGCGACAGAGAATGCATATGGATCGTAAACGCAGTCACCTCACAGTTTAACTGACAGGAAGCTGGCGTTTGGGGGTTGGGGGTCGGTGGATGGTTGGAAAAATGCAGGTGCCAGGAGTATATGAAGAGGGTCTATGACGTCAGCGATTATCATGTACAGCCGACTCAGTCGCAGAATAGTGGAACCATCCGTCCTACTTATATTTGTACAGACGGCAAAAACTCTTTGATGGCCCGAGACTTGCGATTAGTAAGTAAGGGGTATTATCTCGTTCTGTCTGGTTGGCGGCTTTCTTCTCGCTGAATTAGCCCCCATAGCCTGTATGTAAAGTGAGGAGGCCAAATAAAGAGGAAACATATATGATATTTTCTGTACATGTGTTTTTTGTGTGTGCCGTATTGCATTAAAGTGTTAGGAATATAATCCTGTGACAGTTTTATTACGCTTGGCGTAGGAAATGCGGCGACCAGTAATAAGGAATAACACATGCTGCTTGTTTCACTCTTCCAGAGAGCGATCATTAACTCTTCATTCTTCTCCGTGAGAACGTTGTACTGTCTCTATGGAAATGACAGAAAGATTCCTGGGTGCTCTGACTAGAAGCCTAAATAACATAAACCTATTGGGGGGAAGCGGCTTGGAATGTATGCTGATTTGCGTTGCGCCTCCGCGGAGCGCAGATGAATATAACGCAATCCCATTGTCGAGAAATTAGAGCTGTGATCAGCTCAGCATCAGCCCCACGGAGGGAACATATCGGCGTTATCTCCTTTATCCTGCTCCTATGGCTTAAAAGGATGGGTGCGGACGTCAGTGGCAGGATATCTAGAGGGGGGTTTTAAATGTCGTCCACCATCTCCCGCTCTGTATCAAACATTTAAATAATGTAAATAAGTGGTCAAGAAAAGGTTAAACATCCCACAATAAATACACAAACATAATAGAACCAGTACTGCACTTTCTAAGCTCATATTTTCCCACCTCATGGTAAGGCTCCTGTCTCTTCTTCCTGGTAGCTGCTCTCTGGCCCAGTGCACTGAATGAGGACTCAGATCCACACACAGCAAACTTGGAAGAAGAAGCTGCTACCACTGGGCATGTGCAGCCGCTCCGCTCTGTCCCTTACACGGCAAGATGTGGCAGCAGAACTAGTAATCTTATTATATACTATTGCTATAATTGTCAAGAGGAGGGGGGTTTCTGGGCAACTGAAAATCCCCTCTGTATTTTCCTCTGAAAATTGGGACTTGGTGTTACGATCATGTCCTCGGAGCCACGCCCCTTTTTCACAAGGTTACGCCTCTTTTCAGGAATGCACATAACAGGCTGCACAGGAGTCCTGATGGGAGGCAGGTGAAAGTTGGGAGGTACAGTATGACCAATAGGCAGATCCAACTGCAGCATTGTCTCTGCAAATTTTATGCGGACGGCACAGAATCTGCAAAAACAGCCTCCCAAAAAATGGCCGCCGCCTTCTAGGAGACAGATGCTAGAGGTCCTACAAGACCTCTACTGTCTGTCAGTGAAAGTCGCTAGGCAGAAGTGGGGATCATACAATAAATACAAAAACAAAGTCACTTGGCGTGTGCGCTGAAGCAGCCTATGGTGGATCCACACTGGAGAATGGTGACCCTAACACCATGAAATAGGTATAGAAGAAAAAGTAGAATGTCCCCTCCATTGGTGCTTGATAGGATAGTACCTCCCTTTTGATTGAGGTACGATCCTCTTCTCCCAATTAAACGATAACCACGGTATATAAATAAATACCGTACATCCCTCTTAGTCTATCAACGTTCCTCTTTGCCTCTGTATAATCAATTTCTGTGTCACCAAACAGAGTCCCTCTTTTTCTTAGGTGGTCTGTGAGTGATGTAAACTCTCCCCAAAAAAGAGATTCAGAAAATGGCAAAATAGTGTAATACCATTTTAATCAGACAATATAAGACACAGAAATGACACAGATAAAAAAAGAATAGGTGAGTGGTAGAATGGCCTGTTACCCGATGTGGTGGAGAACATGGATGAACAATCCAGTCCTCATAGATCGCAAAAGGAATGATGGTGATCCCGGGTTTCACCTTCAAACAGACACCGCAGCAGGCACAGAGTCCACCCAATCCAGACACGCTATCCAAGAAGAAGTCCCAGCTCCAAGCGCTTTCGAACTCCACTGAGGTCTTTTTCAAGGAGAATGCTGGGAATCCCTAGGTTTCGGGTATAAATACAGAGCTCCTCCAATAAGATTCACATAACAAAATAATGTACACTCCCCTAAACCATAGAGAGCCATATCCTCAGTCCAGATGGGTAGGAGATGAGTTCAGAGTGGCCGCATGTTCAGAAGCGTGCGGCACCAGCCGCGACTTCCGGTCCGCGATACTACACTTCCGGTAAAGTGTGCTAAGCACGTGGCCCGGTGTTTGACGTAAGGTCCGGTAGGCGGCTTCTGATATCCGGAGTTGGATCCGGCAGCCATATTGGTACACCCCAGCACGCAAATATGTGCGACCCGGATCACTGTATATAACGTTGGTAAATGTATTTCATAAGAATGATAAATGTCCGGAAACTCTATAAGAAATATAAAAATACAAATAAATAAAACATAGATATTACATGAATACATTAATTTGCAATATTGAGATAAAAAGGGGAGGATGTCTCATAAAACGAAGGATGGATATCAAATATGGGACATGATAAAAAATGACATACATAGTAAAAATGTATAAGAAAGGCTATAGTTGATAAAAAAGCATGAAGTTATAAAAACCATTTTACTTCGAAATCCTGATTAAGACCATTGGGTTTTAAAGTATTAAAATTATAAATACATTTCATCTCTTCCTGCGCCAACATGGTGGGTAAATTTCTGTTTCTAATATTCGTGGAGACTTGTTTAATACACATGAAACGAATAATGGCGTCAGTGGATGAATTGTGCTTCATTTTAAAATGATGAGATAAGGAGTGTGATTATATTGTTTAAGTGTTCGCTCAAACAAACTTTAAATGGTCTGCTTGTTCGACCTATATAAAAAAGTTTACAGGAGCATTCAAAGGTATAACATTCTTGCTATTACAGGTGAGGAAATGATCTATGTCATGGTGATAACCATTGATCTCAATTCTCTCATATTTGGTTATCCCATTGTTTTTCACCGTCTTGCAGCCTTTGCAACCCCCACACCTGTGGAAGCTCTTGGTTGCAATGGCCCCCCTGGGTTTGTTGGAGATCAAAGCACATCTAACAATCTTATTCTTAACATTGGGTGCCTTTTTATATATAAAATTGGGGCGATCTGGCAGATGGGACCCTAGAATAGGATCTTTCTTTAGAATGCCCCAATTCCTTTTGAAGGACTTCTCTATATTTTGTATTGGGCATTGAAACCAGTAATGAATGCCCATTTGAAGTCTTCATTAGTGGACGTTCTTACTTCCTTGCCCTTCAAAATTTTAGATCTTTCGATTTGGTTAGTATTTTCCATTTTTGTCTTGATGAAATGAGAATCATATCCACTATTAACGAATCTTTGGGCCATATCCGTGTCCTGTTCCTGATAGGTGGTATTCTCAGTACAATTTTGTCTAACCCTTTTAAACTGGCCGTCCGGTATTGCATTCAACCATTGTAGATGATGGCAGCTATCATGTTGAATATAGGCCAGGCAGTCTGTTGGTTTGGTGAAGGTTTTTGTCTTTAAAATTCCATCCTCTATAAAAACTGTGACATCTAAAAAGTCTATAGAAACCTGACTGATGTTAAAAGTAAGCTCGATATTAAGAGTGTTAGAATTAAGATACTGACAAAAAGAATTAAGATCTTCTTCGCTGCCACTCCAGAAAAAAATAATATCGTCAATATAGCGGTTCCATGACACCAGATACGCCCCATATGGATTATTGGTCCATACTTTGTCATCCTCCCATGCTCCCATAAAAATATTAGCATATCTGGTGCCCATTGCTGTTCTCGTTTTCTGGATATAAAAACAATCTTGAAATAAAAAATAATTATTTGTCAGAATAAAACCCACTCCTTCTTCGATAAAATTTTGAAGGTCCGGATCTAAATCGCTGTTTCGTAAGAATCGTTTTATTGCTGCTAAACCATCATGATGTTCTATAATAGTATATAGTGATTTGACGTCCGCAGTGACCATTATGATATCTTCATTATAATGTAGGTCAGATAAGATATTTAAAAGACTTTTGGTATCCCTGAGATGTGAACGATTCTTGATGACCAGGGGCTGCAAATAAAAGTTGATATACTCAGATAAATTTGCAGTAAGGGACTTTGTCCCTGACACAATGGGTCGTCCAGGCGGGTGGGTAACACTTTTATGAACTTTTGGAAGTAAATAAATTACTGGTATAGATGGTTCACTATCGAGTAAAAGCTTGTACGTTGTGTCATCTAATACTCCCTGATGTTTAAATCTCTCCAGGAGAGCAATCAGTTTCTTTAACATATTTTCAGTGGGATCGCCTCGTAATTTGTGATAAGTGGCTTTATCCTCCACCTGAGAGAGAACTTCATTGACATACCAGGTTTTGTCCATCAGTAACCTCCTTTGGCAACACACATGTAACTCCCTGGCAATGAGCATGCAACCCCTGGCAAAGAGGACATAACCCCTGGCAAGGAGGAAGTAACACTGGCAACAAGCACGTTACCCCCTGTCAGGGAGCACAAAATCCCTGGCAGCATTACGTAAACCCCTGACAACGGACAGTTTACCGCCGGTAACAAAAGTGCTAATTAATATACAGACGGAGCCGCTGTCATCCAACCAGCTCTCTGTGCGCCATTCGCAGCAATGGACGTGCAAGCGCGTCCACATTTGCCAGCCGCCAGGAATGCATCGCTGACATGCTAGCAAACTAAAATACGGCAGCTCCACCTGTATTGGGGGGCGGCAACTTCTGTATTAGCCTAGGGCAGCTGGGACCCTTAATCAACCAATCAGCTCCTAACACCCATGCTACAGGCTGTGATTGAAAAGTGTACAGTTAGGAGCTGGTTTGCCTGTAATTTAACTCCATCCTCTTTATCTCTCTTCAATGCTCAGTACATAGCAGGGACGTAACTGGGGGGGGGCTGGGGGGTCACGCGCACCGGGCACTGGAGGGGGGGGGGGGGGCGCGGGCTGCGTGTGCGCCGAGAGCCGGCACCCACCCGGTGGCCGGCGCACTCACTACACTGCCTGCTTGAGGTGTTGAACTTGTGACACCTCTGCCGCTGCCCGTGCGCTCGCTGATCACAGGCGAGTCAGCGCGGGCGCGGCCATGACACTGTGTCTGTCAGTGTCTTAAAAAAAAAAACATTGTCCAATGGGAGGGAGGGAATGCGAGCGGGCTGTCCAATGGGACGGCGGGCGGGGGCGTGGCCTGGGATGAACGTGCCAGAGGAGGCAGGGGGAGGAAGCAGCAATGTCTACTCTACAGGTACAAGCCAGGCACAAGCCAGGCACAGTCTCCAACTTTAGTGTGCCAGATATATCATACTGTATACTGTAAGCAGTGCTCCTTTGCCCTCTGACTGCTCCTGTGCTCCCCAGTCCAGCTACTTGTTATGACTCACAAGGCAGGCACGGCAGCTCAGCAAAGAGGTATTCTTCTTTGGGAGGGAGAGGGAATGCACACCCCTGGTCTATAATATATATGTGTGTGCCCATGCAATGTGTTTGTCAGTGTGCCCATTGTGGGGCATATGTATAATGGGCATCATGTGTGTGACATATGTTTAATGGAGCATCACGCTGTGTGTCATATGTATAATGGGCATCACAGTGTGCGTCATATGTATAATGGGGTTCACAGTGTGCGTCATATGTATAATGGGCATCACGGTGTGCGGCATATGTATAATGGAGCATCACGTTGTGGGGCATATGTATAATGGACATCATATGTGTGGCATATGTATAATGAGCATCCAGGTGTGGGGCATATGTATAATGGAGCATCACGGTGCGTATCATATTTATAATGGGCATCACAGTATGCGGCATAGGTATAATGGGCATCACGGACTGCACTTTTGGGGTCATGTGTATCTGTAACTGCACTATTGGGGGCACCTCTTAGAGAGCTGACCATGCCCTCATAGTGGAAAAAATGGGGGATGTAGCCTCGCAGGAGTTCAACGGTAGTAGGTGAACACTCTAATGTCTCCTCTCCTCTGCCTCCACAGTTGGGATGTATGTTTGTGGCATATTGTGTATCATTCAGGGACAGTGTTCTATCCAGTGGCAGCAGCAATTAACCATTGCTTATAATGTGTACTTGGGGGGCATAACGGTGTGTGCTATAATGTGTACTGGGCATTACGGTTTGTAGTGTAATGTGCTCTGGGCATTACAGTGTGTGCTGGAATGTGTACTGGGCATAACGGTGTGTGCTGTAATGTGTACTGGGCATTACGGTGTGTGCTATAATGTGAATTGATACTACTATGTGACCACACCACTTCTCGCCCCCCCACCCAAAAAAAAAAAAAACATGCCCTAAATTTTTAGCGCGCGCCTTCGGCGCGCACTATCCCTGTTTTACGGTTCATATAGTTTCGAGTATATATGTATCTTGATGCAAGTGGACCAGTTGAGGGATAATTTATAAATATATATTTCATTTCAGAATACAGTGTATATATAATAATATATGATATATTGTCTTGTTTGTTGGTTTAATATCACCCTTCTGTTGTCTGTAAGCACATATATATATATATATATATATATATATATAAAATTATTTTTTTTTTGGGGGGGGGGGAGGGCACTAAATAAATGTCTTGCCCCGGGCACCAGAAACCCTAGTTTCGGCCCTGTACATAGGCCTCTTAAGCCCTGTACACACGGGGGCAGGGCCACTGGGGGGTGGTAGTTGGGAGCAGGGCAGGAGGGAGAGCTGGAGGTCTGGCTTAGCGGGCAGGAGGGAGGGCTCGCTGCGCTGTGTGCAGTTCAGTCCCGGACCCCGGTGCATGTTAACTGACATTTTCCTCCACTCGCACCACGTACAGCCACTCAGCCGGGCAGCGTCTAAGGGTGAGCCAAGTGCTCAGCGCTGCCCGGCTGAGCGTCTGTACACAGTGCGGGTGGAGGAAGTCAGGAAGATATCAGTTACACTGCGTCG
This sequence comes from Crinia signifera, assembly GCF_055691185.1. NCBI lineage: Eukaryota > Metazoa > Chordata > Amphibia > Anura > Myobatrachidae > Crinia > Crinia signifera. The sequence goes on along the minus strand of NC_139224.1, from coordinate 174,360,129 downwards.
GGACTGAACTGCGAGGCCTCCCTCCTGCCCGCTAAGCTCTCCAGCTCTCCCTCCCGCCCGTTGAGCTAGACCCGAGCGCCTCACCTCCTGAAGGGTGAGTAATATATACACCGAACCCCCCCCCCCCCCGGAGCAGCACGGCGGCCTTATTCCTCCCCACCCCCCACCCGTGGAGCGGGTGAGCGCCGGGGCGCCCCCCGCCTGGGGCGCTCCGGCGCCTTGCACCGGCACTGCACGGGGGAGATATATTGCTCAGCCTTATATTGCTAGTAATATATGGCTGAGCAATATATTGCTCAGTTTCTCCTTTTCATCAGCGACTAGAGATGGTCGCTGATGAAAGGGAACCTCTGCCGGGGGAGCCTAAGAGGTAATCAGCTGGTCGCAGGAGCAAGCTCCTGCGACCAGCGATTATAACAGGGCTGAAAACGGGAGCGCGCACCCGGCGATTTATCGCTAGGGCACACTCCTATCAGTGTCAATATGGTCGCCAGCGACCATATTTCCAGCGATTTCCGCCCCATCGCCCCCGTGTGTACACAGCTTTAGTTTTGTGCGGGAGAAGGCTCACAAGGACGTTGCCTGAACATCAAGCTTGTAAACGACCCCCTTTATCTGTCGTGACTATTTTACCACGCTCGGAGTATAGACAATGCGATCCATGCTACCGTGCTTTTATGCTCCCAGCTAAGTACATAACCATATGCGTAGCAGTATAAGCTGCTTCAGATAATGTTTCACCCAATCACTTCTTTTATTTTACGTATGGAACAGAAAACGCTCGCAAAAAAAGAAACGTATAAAAAGTGTCTTACCAGACGTTAATGTTTCCAGCGCAGAAGAAAAAAAAAATATATGTATATATATATATACAGTATATATATATATATATACAGTATATAAAAAGCGAATAGAAATAAAATGAATAAAAAAAAACCTCTGCGATCCTTCTGAACTGTAAGCGCTACCAAGAGTGCTACTTATTTCCCCTTCCACAAAAACAGAAACCCACAAATTAGCCAGACTTCATGAATAAATAATAAAATGTTATTTGGGCTTGTAGTCTAGAGTCATTCCGAGCACCAAGGTTTAATTTCAGCCACAGCAGGTGGGAAAAACATAGCTGCATATTAATATAACAAACTGCAAGGAACGTCTAATATTTTCCTCTGTGAGCCATGGAACAAAGAACACACGCACTATATCCTGAAATATAACAGATCGGCAGAGACAAGTGCTCGCAAATTCCATTGTGCTCTGCAAAAAATACAAATCACAGCTTAGTCAACAGAGAACAATGTAATTTAATCAATACTCCGGGTTTGTATAAGTGAGGGGGACGGGGAGTAAATTGTAGGGTCGGATCTGATCTGATGTCAGATTGCCTTATTACCAATTACAACGTAATTCTTTGTTGCTTCTCCTAATGGGCTACCATTTCACCTACTAATGCGATTCCGTGCGCACAACTATTATCAAAACCGCAAAACGTTTATTGGGAAAACATTTCTTTTTTTATTTTATTAAATAACTGGCAAATGATGATTTTAATGCAGCTAGTGTTTCATTATGGTGTGTCTACCAGCAGCACATAATATATAGACGCAGTTCTGCTGACTGCATATGGCTGTAGTTTGGCACTTACAATGTTAGGGTCATTTACATGAAAGGACTTTATTTCTTAAAGGGGCATCCCAATACTATTAACAGAAGAATTCAATTACCCAATAGTCCCCCATGTACATGTGCCTTGATGTGGGTCATTGCAGAGTCTGCAGAGTTATCGTTGTTGCCGATTCTACATCTGAATTTATCCCTTGCACTGCGGCTGATGAGCGAGGCTCATCCGTTGGACATACCGCCAAATGGTATCCAGCTGAGATGCCTACAGGTGCAAGTTCAACATTGACAAAAGGTTGACACACGCAATATGTCAACGTGGCAATGGTCAGCACCTGAAACGTTTTTATCTTTCTTTGCGAGTGAAGCATGGCGAATGAAGGGCCCCACGCAAGTCTATGAGCGACACTAATTGAAGGGTCCTTGTCAAAAGATGTTGACTTGGACAAACATTTTTTTAAAAACCTCATGTCAGCATTTTCATATGTCGACCTTTTCTCTATTTTCCATGTCAAACTTGTGCCCGTTGACTTATTGACTATCGACCTCGACACTGTCGTAACACCCTATAAAATGTCTGATACATAGATAATGATATGTGGGTGAAATAATGATAACGATATTTAATTATATTTTAAATAAAGCATCAATTTCAACAGGTAATTACTGTAGTAACATCATTGGGGGTCATGATGTCATTGTGTGGAGTGTACAGACAGCAGAGGTATATTGTCCACTGTGGTGAAACAAGGTTAGTTCCACCAGAGAGCAGGGCCGGATTAACAATGGGCCTGATGGAGCTACAGCTCCAGGCCCACTCTCCAAATAGGCCCATTTTGTAGCTGAGGGCCAGGGCTTTCCAACGGGCCCAGCCCCGCATTGCTAGCCTCCCGGGAACCGGAGATACCGCCAGGCAAATCTGGAACGTTTTCCCCATAGGATAACATGGGACCCGCTAATTCCAACCCCACCCGGTTCCAACGGCTGCCAGTTCCCCCTCCGGCATCACAGAAGCTCGAGGTTGATCTCAAATCGTTGGGCCTTCTATCTGATACCAGGCTGGTCCATATGGGTTAATTGGTTCTACAGATATTGCGGGGACCATATTACTGGGTAAGTCCCTGCATTTTATGGTGTGAAAGGGGTATTATTTCAAATAGCCGGGACCTGCAGTGCTCTGAATACAGCCGGGCAGCCCTCTGTTCTCTGTCCAGCTGTCCTTCCTGCCCTTTGGTAATGAGCATGTAATCCCACATGGCAATGAGCATGGAACCCCTGGCAATGAGCATGGAACCCCTGGTAATGAGCATGTAGGTGAGCAGCACTTATGTAGCATCATTTTTAATAGGCATTATGGTGTTTGGCATAATATGTAATGGACATTATGGTGTGTGGCTTTAACATGTAATGGGTATTATGGTGTGAATTTTTAATGTGCGCCTTCAGCGCGTAATGCCCCTGTTTGTGGAACATATTGTGCATTATTGCTCAATCTGTTTGGTATAGTGTGTATTTTGGCTCAATCCATGTGGCAAAATGTGAATTTTGCCTTAATCTGTGTGACATAATGTGAATTTTGACTCAATCCATGTGCCATGTTGTGAATTTTGGCTCAGTCTGTGTGAATTTTGGCTCATTCCATGTGGCATATTGTGTAAGAGGCAAGTACAGTATAAGGGGGTTACTATTGTGTTGCATGATTTGTAGAAGGAGTATATGGTGTGGTAAACTTAGGTGACCACATAAAAGGTGCTGACATATTGTCTACCAAGTTTCGGCTTTCAGTATATTTTTTATGACTGGAGTGCCGCCTCACCCCACAAGTATCTTAGGACATCGGCGTCCTGCGGGTGCACCTTTGGAGGGCACCCGCCAATATATCTCCCTGCATTTTTCCTCTGCCAGCCCCCTGGCTTTTCCAAGCATATATAATTAGTTGAAAGTATTTACACAAATAGAGACACACCCATGAGCAGACCACCCAACCAGAACACTGGTCACGCCCCCACATTATTAGGTGCTGGCCACAACCCCTCTTATTGTGCATAATAGGCCCTTGATCATTTTCAGCTCCAGGCCCATTTAGACCTTAATCTGGCTCTGCCAGAGAGTGATGTTTTTCTCTGGTCACTGCTGCCCTGTTAAGAGTTAAGGAGCCGTCCAGCATCAGAGAGATTGCTTTGCAGTCAGGTAACAGAACCTGGTTCACTGCAAAGCCAGGAATGGGTCCCTGAGTTGTGTTTGGGGGATAGATGGGTGGGCTCCCAAACCTACGGCTCTAGTCCAGGTTTTCAGACCTGCACAGCCACAGGTGGGAACTGGGAGGATTGCAGGAGAAGGGAAAGAGATTTAAACCTTGTTCAGTTTGCTGCTCATTGCGCTGATTCCCAATAGGGGCCAGTGAGCAGGGACAAGTGTTATAGCACCAGGGACTTGGACTGCCAGTGCCCGGAGGCACCGTGCGCAAGGAGTGCTGGTCGGACAAATCCTAGTGTTTGTATAAAGTTTATGTTGCTGTAAAGTGGTGTTGTGGCATATATGCCATTAAATACAAGCCCAAATACCCAAAACTGCCTGCCGTGTCCTGTCTGAACAGCGAACTTGTTACACCACATATTAATATAATAGGAGAAATGTCTATATGTACATTTATGTGTGCCGTAATCCAAGGACGGAAAGCCGGACCCAGGAATAAATGCACTATAAGCAGTCACTGCCGGTGGCGGGTATACTGTTACGATGGGCAGAGCAGTTTCACCCACGATGGACCGGATGTGGATAGGTGTCTGTTGGAATGAGAAGTTCTGATGTTGGTGGAGAGGTTCTGATGCGAGTTGATAGAACTGACAGGTGTCATCGATGGTGAGGACCGGCGTGTCTGTCTCAGTGGGTAATCCCTTAAGGTGGTAATAGTACTGTACGATCCAAGGGCGCCAACGCATTTCACTACTACTGGTAACATAATGAGCATTTCATTCAAGATAACTACTATGTGAAAGTATTGGAGATAATACAAGTTTATACAGACTGGAAATGACATCACTAACACTTGTTGGTAAGGTCAAAGTTCACACCAATGGTCATTACATTCCAGCTTAGGGAGAAATGTATCAAACCTACGAAACAGATTTTACTCCGCTGACGTTTGTGCCAATGTTAGTAGTAAGGTCACCAAAAATGAGCATTCTATTAAGGTTACCCCCCTCATCTTTAGACAGATAAAGCCTTGAAGGGGGGCCTGGGCACTTAAGACAGGGGGCACGCTCTCTACCTAGACTCTTGATTGGCGTCACCTGGGTTGAACTTTTTAATTGACGATAAAGGTATTTCAACACAGGTGAATGCAATCATAATAAAAAGGAAGTCCAGATAGACAGCAATCCTCATGGATTGTATATATTGAATTAAATAAATGGTGTATATTAGATTGAAAGTAATCTATATAAAAGGCTAACCACGCCTCACCTCCGAGGTGAAGTACCACCAGTAACCACTAGTGGCCACTCGACGGACCAAATTACTCCTTAACACAAAGGGAAAGCAAAGTTATCTGTTTCAATTTTCAGACTTGCTGCATATGGAGAGAGGGAGCTGGGAAGACAGAGATTGGAGGTTAGAGCACGGACTAAGCCGTCATTTTGACAGACTTTTAACTAATAGTTTAATAGTGACCACACACTTCGATGGGGAGGAGGAAAGACTGGGATCCGTGTGTCATTTACAGCTCTCTCCCACTCCTAACTTTCTCTTTGGTCAGGAATCTATATTAGTACATTTCTTATGTCTCTGCCTGCAATGCATACTGTCCTGCTTGGTTCTGCTGCTGCACAAGAGGGACAGCTATTGATGCCAGTGCGTTCTGGCTGTAGGGGCTTCTTGTCAAATGGGAATCCAGGATACAAACTCCCCCAAAAACAAATGTGTTCTGCAGAAGAAACAGAAAAAGGAAAGCTGTGACTTCAACCATAGCCAGATTTCCTTTTTCTGTTTCTTCTGCAGAACACATTTGTTTATGGGGGAGTTTTTGTTCTTTTTGTGCACGTGCTCAGATACAGAATAAACATCAGCAGTTATTATGGTTTAAAAAACAATCAGGAACAAATATTCCTGAAATCATTTGTCTCTCGTATTCTCAAATGATATCAGTCTCCCTGGAACCATTAAAGGTTGATGTTACAGAGAATAGAAAATAACAATTTTCAAAACCAATACTCTGAAACCGAAATCTCTCCTTTAATTGCACAATACCGAGCTCTAGCGAAAACATCTTTGTAATTAACCCTTTCCAAAGCAGAGATGGTTCTCATTCATGGCGATGGAGTGATTTGGGTCAATCATAAAGGGAGAAGAGGGGCACAAAATAAAACATTTAGTAATAAGCAGATGCCGGTGAGATGCATTTAGTGGAGGCGATGTCAATTTAAAGTGTAAAAAAACCACATCTTCCATCGCCTCATTTGCGAATCAGCGTGATGTTAATAAGCCTTTTATAGTTTTTGCTTTTTTTAGGCTCTCTTAGCACCCTCCGAACGGTTCCAGCTGAGGCTCCTGTTTGAAGTTGCAGATATATTGACCAATTAAACAAGTGACGTAAAATATTACAGAATATTGGCTGAAAACACTGACGCTTGAGAAATCAGAGTGGGAAATATTATAGATATATACAGAGGAGTAACCAGGCGACATGGTGCCCAGAGCAACGATACGACGCCTCCCACCAACGCCACCACCACCCCCATGCCAGTCACCTTTCCTTCTTATAGTTGCCCCTTAAACATTATGCCACACAAACCATAATGCCCATTACACATTGGGGGTTATTCCGAATGATCCAACGACTGGGCATGGTACGCATTGTGCAAGCAGTCTGCCCAAAGGCAGCTAGTGAAGGCTAGCCTTCACTCAATGCTTGAAGGATGATTGACACCCTGCGGGCATTTGGGGGAGGGGTGCCACCAGCATTTCCCCCAGAAAATTCAGGCATTTCCTGGACGTTGGGAGGGATTGGCCGCTGACACCTTCAGCGGCCTCCGTCTCCTCACGGCCTTCGCAGAGCTGATTGAGTCCCATTCAGACACGTGGATGTACAACGGGAAAGGGCTTTGGAGTGGTGTGTGCAAGTCGCAGATGGGTGACCGCCAACAGGCGCAGCCGCCGCCAGCAAGTCTACGTCCACCTCTGAATCATCCCTATCATTTTGAATTTGTACATTTTGTTACTAACAGACTAACTAGCCCACGTTCACAAGTAAAACATCATTAGGAAGCGAAGGGAAACAGAGAGCGGGATAAAGAGATTATACCTAACTGACTGGCTGAGAGCTTCTCATTACACTTCCCCTTGTTTGTTTCATGCATCTGAGTGGTTTATCTGACCATTGGACCATGATGATGAAACACAATATAATACAACACATGAATATCAAACTGTTTAAACAGAAAATCATCGCTGTCTTGCCGGGGAATAATACAAGCTATTTGTCATGAAAGGTCTTTCAAGCACATTTTCGGCTTCAAGAAATGAGAATGGGGCTTTGTACCCTTCCTGGATTGTCTCTGATGATTTATTCTTAAACAAACAGCTACATCAATTAGTGGCTGAGCCTTCCAGCGATGCTGAGGACCTCGTAGGATGCAACATATTTATCCATATGTGTAAAAGACTTCCCACAAATTGATCATAACCTGAATAAGATAATTATCTGTAGCAACGGATGAGTCATTAAGGGAGCATTATGTGTGGTACACAACCAAGCATCAGATTTCCCTGCAAATCAATTGTTCCAAATCACAGCTGATGACGTGTCCTTACTTTATCCGGCATGAGAGATGAGGACATCTACAGCTTGTGTGATTGGCTCAATCTCTGTAACCGATCAGAGGTCGTCATTGTTGACATGATGACTTATGATGACATTGTGGAAATGTTGACATTACAAATATAGAAAGGCTTATCATTTTTCAATAAAATATAGTGGCTGATCCAGAGGAGGGGTGCTGTAGCACAGTTAAAAATTCAAATTGGGGAGCCACACCAACTGCCAGTGAGTCAGTTTGGAATGGCAGTTGGCGGCAGTTGGTGGCAGTTGGTGTGGCTCCCCTATTTGAATTTTACCTGAGCTGCAGCCCCTCCTCCGGAGCAGCAACTGATAAAATATCTGCAGTGGTTTTAGTTCCAGTAATGCAGAGTAATAAAGCTATAATACTGTAACAATGACCAATTGTATGGCCCTTAGAACTCGCACCAGTGCTGCTGCCATGATCTACAGTAACCTCTCATCCCAGAGCCGGTCCTTAGATTATATAGTACAGGCAAATGCCCAGGGGCAGCTAAATAAAGCAAATGAGCACCTGGGCAAGCTGGACATCTGAAGTCTATTTAGCAGTTTTGGGCTGTAGCTTTATTACACTAGCCGATGCTATAAAGTATTTTTTTAATTCATTATAGCACATGGTACATGATGTCCCACAGCACTGGGTAGCCAGAATGTCATATAAGGTAAGTGTGATGGCTGGAGAGACACTTGTTTGGGCTGGAGATACACAAGGAGGGATGAGGCTGTGTGGGAAGGGGGGATTCAAAGAGGGATGAGGCTGTGTGGGCTGGAGAGACAAAAGGAGGGATGAGGCTGTGTGGGCTGGAGAGACAAAAGGAGGGATGAGGCTGTGTGGGCTGGAGAGACAAAAGGAGGGATGAGGCTGTGTGGGCTGGAGAGACAAAAGGAGGGATGAGGCTGTGTGGGATGGGGAGCATCACAAGGCCAAAACCATCCATGATCCCACAACCTTCGTCATGTACCTGCTCTCCTTCACAGCTCCCACATGGGGGAAATGTACCTGACAAAATCTTGCCTTATGTCACCAAATTGGATAAGGTCAGCTCTGTGCCATCCTGATATATAGTCTTACCATTCCCCAAGTCTGCCGAGAGCTGCCACGTGCCCAGGCACTGGGAGTGTGAACATATCTCTGAAGGTGTGGTCATGCCCCCTCATAAAATTGTAAAAATGATTATCCCACATCCAGGGGGGAGGTCAAAAACCATGCAAGTGGAGCCAGCCAAAGCCAACTCTCTTCTCTCCCTCTCTCCTGATGTTTGCCACCACCTCACCCATTCCTTCAAACATGCCCTTGTCTAAGAAGTCCTCACAGACCCTAGCTATCTAGCATCTCACCTCGTACGCAATGGATCTACAAACACACACACAAAAAAAAAAAAGATAAAAACTGTTCTATGCCACATTTGTCCTTTTGGGGAGAATACTCTATCCAGTCTATTCTCATGAGAAAAAGGACATTTTCCATAAAGAATCCATAACCGGAGGATGCACTTTTTCACCTTCCTGACAAGGACGGGGGGACATTTTTTCCCAGCCTTAGAAACTCAGAGTGTAAGTATCCCTGGCATTAAGGGAACATAACATTTTTTATGCAATGCACATACCGTATTCTTATTTTCTCAGCAATAGAAAGTTTTCTGGGTTTATGGCCTAGGAGTCCATATTCTCAAGCTATGGGGAACAGAGAGGTAATATATTTGGGGGGATTTAAAGCCCATAGTAAAGGACAGTCTATTGATGATGTTGGCATATGGTCACACGCTCTAGAAGCTACACTTTCCAGAGGTTAACGTAAGCAGTAAAATCACAGTCCCAAATCTATAAGGACTTCTGTTCCACAGGGTCCGCCGCCCCTTCTCATATTTCATTAACATATTTCAGAAGTTTCACCCCATTTTAGTGCTTGATACATAATTCCTATACTGCACAAAGGATATACATTTATGGATATTTAAGGGGGTATTTATCAAAGCTCGGAGATAATAAAAATGAAAAGAGATACAGTACCAACCAAACAGCTCCTAACTATCATTTTGCAAACACAACCTGTAAAATGTAAGGCAGTCGGTACTTTATTTCTCACAATTCATCTCTCTACAAATTCTAATAAATACGCCCTTAGTATTTGAAACCTTCTTGTTACACTGAAGTCCCCAACCGAGCTGCAAAATGTTGCTTGCCTGTCCGCTCTATTACACGTCGACTGTTTGGCTGTGTTGACCTTTTGTTGACCTTTTGACTCTCTACCTAGACAGTGAAAACCTTTCAATCACCACCTTTATTTTTTACTTTTTATTTCATTAGAATTACCTTTTAAACTTTAAGCAGTTAAAACGAATCTGTTAGTTTTGCCTTAGTTGAAATATTTCCGTCTCTGTATATTCAGCACAAATGTTCCAAACTTTTTGAACCACTTTGACAACAACTTTGAAACCCCCTTTAGTCTCAGACGTCTCTTCCTAAGGTACAGCGCGGACTAGTAGCGACGTGAGGAATCCGCACATCCCTAACAGCCGGTGTGAGTCTGCGACGGGCTAATTGTATTTTCTTCTTACACTGCAACCGAATGCATTTCTCTGTGCATTTGCTGACTCCAGAACTGAGCGCACTTCCCCAGATGAACAAAAGCTTTTTTTGAATTAAATACCATATGGGACAGACTTTCAAAATTGATTGTAGGTGTTGTTTCATTTCTAGAAATTTGCATAACTAATTTGGCTTAACATAACTCATTAATATAAAGATTTTTAAGCTTTGCTCTTTTTTTTGATGCACTGTTTCTCCTAATGAGTATTTAGCTCATGAAGCACAAAAGAGAAGTGGAAAAGTCAAACAAAGAACTTAGAGAACACAAATGACTTATTTAATTTAATGAGGCCGTACCAGCGCTGCTTTATAAAGTTGAACGCTGTCTTTTATGCGATCAGTAAAGATACGATCACAGCACCGGGATTAGAACAATAGGTCTTTCTGGGTTATATACTGTAAGAAGGGCAGTATCTGATTTGAAATGAGAGCATGTCATGTGATCATGTTAGAGCCAATCACATGCTTGTAAATGAAAAACCTGTAAAAGTTTCCTATTAATTAAAAAACAATTGGGTTTTCTTATGACCACACTAGATTACCTACTGCTGGGGCCGTAACAAGGGTGGGTACGGGGCAGTGGCGTAACTATAAATGTTGCTCCGCCATCGAAATATCTTCTGCTCACTTACTGTACAAATATATACATTATATAAAGACTAAAATGACAGACCAAATGACAGAAATATCAAAAACAACAAGAAGTGACAAAAGTAACACAAAAATATAACTGGCTAACAAAAAAATGTATATATCAAATATCACAAGGAATTTTATAAAAAAAACAGCAAAATCAAAACTACACCTAGATGTAACTTTTAAGAGACTGGAACTCGTTGAGACCATTAGGAGACATGCTATTGAGGCAATCTATCCACACACATTTTCTTTGTAAAGCCCCATACACACAGTACGATTTTAGCCATTATCGCCGGGGATATGGTACGGGGCGACTGTCGACAGTTCACCCTCTGGCTCTCTCCGGCTTTTTCCTTTCACCCACATTAGTCCCTCTGGCTCTCCATGTCACCCTCTCTCAATCACTTTCTACCTCTCCCTTTCACTGTCAGTCTCCCTCTGCCTCTCCCATTTCCTATTACCCACTGCTTCTCACTTTACCCTGTCCATCCAGCACTTCTTCTCCGCCACCATCTACTTGTCACCCATTCTCTTTCCCCATCACCCACTGCCTATGCTTGTGGTGATTTGCCTCCCACTAGTTTGTGCCTCACTACAAATGATATACATCAACTAACCATCCCCCTTTCACCTATAATGCCCCCCTCCCAAGAAAGAAATGATCATGCCCAGCCAGAAAGAGTGATTGATTTAGGACATTTAACAAGTACACAGATATAAGCACATGCAATGTTGTTTTGAAACATATAGTACTTGTGGATAATGAGTGGGGAAAATTTGAATATTTTTGACAAATATTTTTATGAAACGTTTAGCTATATTCTCTTTATTACAACTAATTATAGGGATCTGTGCGCTACATGTAATAAAGTTGGCAACCATTTAAATGTTTCTCATTTTGCAGATTAACATAAATTTAAAAATATAAAGAATATGAATTATTTAAATTAGACTTCACTTAGGAAATTGTAAGAAATATTAGAATTCTACAGTAGTAATTTGTAAATAATACTCAATTTTGGCTTAGATGGGGCCAGCTGCCATCTCATCACCAGCTTCTCAAAGCTTAGATCAGGGGTCAACTGCCAGCCCATCACCCTATCTCAAGGCTTAGATGGGGCCAGCTGCCAAACAATAACCATTATCTCAAGGCTTAGATGGAGCCAGCTGCCATCCCGACACCAGCATCTCAAATCTTAGATCAGGGGTCAACTGGCAGCCCATCATCACATCTCAAGGCTAAAGCTGTGTACACACGGGGGCGATAGGGGCTGAAATTGCTGGAAATATGGTCGCTAGCGACCATATTGCCAGTGATGGGAGTGTGCCCCAGCGATAAATCGCCGGGTGCGCGCTTCCGTTTTCAGCCCCATTCTAATCGCTGGTCCCAGGAGCTTGCTCCTGCGACCAGCTGATTACCTCTGCGGCACCGCCGGCAGAGGTTCCCTTTCATCAGTGACCATCTCTGGTGAGCAATATATCTCCCCCGTGTGTACAGGGCTTTAGATGGGGCCAGCTGCTAAACAATAACCAACATCTCAATGCTTAGATGGGGGCCAGCCAATGAACAACATCTTAAGGCTTAGATGGTGGTCATCTGGCAGCCCATCACTGACCGATGAAGGTATCCAATCTGGGATGTCAATAACATATAAAGGACACTATTGCCAACAACTCAAGGCCCGCATGAAGGCCAACTGCTAGCCCATAACAAAGAACATAATGCCTAGATGGGGGCTAACATCCAGTCCATCACCAACAACTCCAGGCTTAGATAAAGGCCAAATAACAACACATCTTGAAAAAGCTAAAGGAAGCCCAACACCCCTGCCAATGACACACAATAAGGGCCAACAACTCTACAGACAACTGCCAAGCCATCACCAACTACTCGAGGCATTCAATGTATTGGCACCACAAGATCTGCACTAAGACAGCCATTGTTCTTGATTCGCTACAATGGTTTTCTATCCACTGTTACTATTCTAATGCTCTGATTGGCTAAATGTTATAGCCACAGTTACTATTCTAATGCTCTGATTGGCTAAATGTTATAGCCACAGTTACTATTCTAATGCTCTGATTGGCTACATGTTCTTGCTACAGTTACTATTCTAATGCTCTGATTGGCTACATGTTCTTGCTACAGTTACTATTCTAATGCTGTGATTGGCTACATGTTCTTGCTACAGTTACTATTCTAATGTTCTGATTGGCTACATGTTCTTGCTACAGTTACTATTCTAATGTTCTGATTGGCTAAATGTACTAGCCACAGTTACTATTCTAATGCTCTGATTGGCTACATGTTCTTGCTACAGTTACTATTCCAAAGCCCTGATTGGCTAAATGTTGTCCTAGCCACTGTTACTGTTCTAATGCTACATATAGTTTTCTGTAATCTCCCACGTTTAGTAAACCAGCGAGATGAGTCATTCTGCTACACCTGATGCATACAGTATTGAAGATACCAAATCATATTCCAATTTACGTAATTAGATCATTTTAAGTTCTGTTCCAAATCTCAACTTCTCCTCTAGAGGAAAAGTTGTAGCAGAGTCTAGTTACTAATAACATATTAATAAAAAAAAAAAAATCTATATAAATAATAAAAACCAACCCTTAACATTTGTGATGTTAAACAAACCATACCACTCATTGAAGTTTTAATTAAAGATTCAGCGTTGGATCTCTTCTAGGACATTAAGATTCAGGTGCAGTCATTAATCTTTCTAAACGAATTCACCTGTGGCTAATACTAATACATTCTCTATGAGGCTTGTCCTGGACAGCAAACGGCATACATAACCACTCTACACTTAATTACACAAGGGATTATCGTTAGTGTCATAACATAAAACTAGGCTACATACATTCCTCAGCAATGCACCATTTCATTTTTGTTAACGGAAACATAAGTATTTAAGAGTATTAAAAGTTAATTTACATCATGGCTGAACTGACGTGATAGGTCATCAAAAGGTGATGCTCTAATGATACCTAATGAGAATATGCGGTACTTATGTAGTAACTGGGCTGCCGATTTTGAAATCGGGTCCATCGCATCGCATCGCACCCGACCATATCGCATGCGATGCGATGCGATGCGATGCGATGGACCCGATTTTTCCATAGGATTCAATGTTAAAATGGACTGAGTCCATTTTAACATAGAATTCAATGGGAAAAGGGGTCCTTTTCATACCCCTACTATCCAAGTGGGCATGGAGTTGGATATAAACCTGTGGCGAGCGTAGCGAGCCACCGAGCCCGAAGCGTGGCGAGCGTAGCGAGCCCCGCGAGGGGACACAGAATACCGTCCCCTCGCGGGGCTCGCTTCGCTCGCCACGCTTCGGGCTCGGTGGCTCGCTACGCTCGCCACAGGTTTATATCCAACTCCATGCCCACTTGGATAGTAGGGGTATGAAAAGGACCCCTTTTTCCCATTGAATTCCATGTTAAAATGGACTCAGTCCATTTTAACATTGAATCCTATGGAAAAATCGGGTCATCGCATCGCATCGCATCGCATGGTCGTATGCGATGCGATGCGATATCGCATCGCATCGCATCTGATTGTATGCCTTAACTTAAGGCATACAATCAAAAAATCGGCAGCCCAGATACTACATAAGTACCGAATATGCTAATTACCATACAATAAGAGTAACAATAGCAGCCTGACAGTAAGTTCTGCTAGCCGAGGATTACAGTATTCACAATACAAAAGTAAATTGGTTGTCTGGACTTTGAGCCTTATTTGGTACCTCTTGGTAATGGTGCGTACAGACGCATAAATCTGCTTTCGCTTTCGATTCGATTTAGATTTTCCCTCTCCACCACCTTTCGGTTTTGCCTTTGATTTTCAGTTTGTTTTCACATTCGATCAGCACTTATGTAATCGATTCAATTTCGATATCAAATTCGATTTACAGTCATGGTACAGTGTACACATTCGATTTACTGGATCGAATTCGATATTTCCTGCTGCACTGTCTCGTTTTCTTTTCGATATAGAGAAAACAGGAACGCACATCGAATCGAATGGCAGTCAAAAGTGTCCTAAAAACCATTCGATTTCGATTAGGTTTCGATTTTGCTTCTTCTATGAGCAAAATCGAATCAAAAACATGGAAAAAATCGAAGCGTGTGAACACAGCTTAAGAATCGTTTGTTGCTTAACGAGTGGATAAAGGCCAACTGGCCAAATTCCTGCCACCCCCGCTGCCACCGAATCCCCTCGGTAACATGCGAGAGGATATACGCAAACACATCCCATCGCATGCAGCCGAAGCGGAGAGAAACGCTTCAATGACCGCCGACCATCGATTGATTTCTCTCCCGTTTGAAAATAAAAGTCAGTCTAAACTGTTTTTTATTCCGTCGGAGTCTGCGGAAGAGGGGGAGGGCGCGGACGTCATGTGATGCTATCGGCCCGTCTGTGTTCCCAGGGCAATGCCCGGCGTTTTCATGGGGATGGTTATAAAACACTGGGTGTTCCCCTTTGCAGCGCCCACAGGTGCAGTCACAGCTGGAGTCCCTCAGCAGCAGTCACTGTCCGGCCTCTGGATATGGGTCAGCGCTGTAGGACGCAGCATCCTGCAGTGGATATCTCCATGCCGTATACGGGAACCTGGTTGCCCTGATGTACCCATTTACACTGCCCCTTTATCTGCATCCTTCCCATCGACCTTTTCATGTGTTGACCATTTTCTTGTGTCAATCTTTCATCACTGTCAACACTGTGCATGTTGAACTATTTGGTGCCTTGACTGTTTACCTAACCATACCTAAGACACAGGGGCCTTACTTGCAGTGTGAACCTAGACAGCGATAGCGTGATCTATTCCTTCTGTGAAATTATTTCTTGTAAGTTTAATATCTGCTCATTTGGAAAATACATGTTTCTCCGAGTTTTCGCATTGTAACAATCATATAATAAAGGACAATTTGCTAGATTTACCGTCTGTGCCCTTTCAGGGAAAATTATTCACGAGAATATTACAGTTTTATTAGCAGTCCTTAAAATAATATACATAGAGGAAAATAATGCGGAGCCTGATTTTGTTTTGCTCTTTATGGCTAATACACAATATTCCATTATGCGTTTTACATTACAGCAATATCATTTCTAGCACAAAATAATCTATTTCACCTTGTTACATTTGTAAATATACCACTATTGTCTCATAGAAATGCGTGCAATTATTTTCTACAAGTATGCCTGTAACATAACAGTATATTCCGACACTACGAGGAGTGCAGGAGATATCACCTTACAATGATTTGCTAATCTAGTTTGTTTAAAAGGATCGTCCACTTTTTCATTAAGGATTTGTTTCTGACGAGGGAGCAAAGCACAGAAGACTAAAAGCCTGCCAACTGTGGTAACACCATGCTGCGCTGCAGGGGGTCAGATGTTACACATGCAGTAAGTTAGGTGTGGGAGGGGTGAGTCCTAGCTCAGGGCTACATTGCAGTGTGAGAATAAAGGTGCCCAGGATGTGTGGGCTATGTGCAGGAGCAGCCAGTAACTGAGCACCTGAGTAACACCATGATGCACTGCAGGGGGGCAGATGTAACATGTGCAGAGTTAGGTGTGGGAGGGGTGTGTCAGATACATTTCCGAGACCCTGCAATCTGCTATCTGCTGGTCCTGCTTCTCCGAGACCCTAATAACAATCTATCTGCTGGTCCTGCTTCTCCGAGACCCTAATACCAATCTGCTATCTGCTGGTCCAGCTTCGCTGAGACCCTAATACCAATCTCCTATCTGCTGGTCCTGCTTCTCTGAGACCCTAATACCAATCTGCTATCTGCTGGTCCTGCTTCTCTGAGACCATAATACCAATCTGCTATCTGCTGGTCCTGCTTCTCTGAGACCCTAATACCAATCTGCTATCTGCTGGTCCTGCTTCGCTGAGACCCTAATACCAATCTCCTATCTGCTGGTCCTGCTTCTCTGAGACCCTAATACCAATCTGCTATCTGCTGGTCCTGCTTCTCTGAGACCATAATACCAATCTGCTATCTGCTGGTCCTGCTTCTCTGAGACCCTAATACCAATCTGCTATCTGCTGGTCCTGCTTCGCTGAGACCCTAATACCAATCTCCTATCTGCTGGTCCTGCTTCTCTGAGACCCTAATACCAATCTGCTATCTGCTGGTCCTGCTTCTCTGAGACCATAATACCAATCTGCTATCTGCTGGTCCTGCTTCTCTGAGACCATAATACCAATCTGCTATCTGCTGGTCCTGCTTCTCCGAGACCCTAATACCAATCTGCTGTCTGCTGGTCCTGCTTCTCCGAGACCCTATTACCAATCTGCTATCTGCTGGTCCTGCTTCTCCGAGACCCTCATACCAATCTGCTATCTGCTGGTCCTGCTTCGCTGAGACCCTAATACCAATCTCCTATCTGCTGGTCCTGCTTCTCTGAGACCCTAATACCAATCTGCTATCTGCTGGTCCTGCTTCTCTGAGACCATAATACCAATCTGCTATCTGCTGGTCCTGCTTCTCTGAGACCATAATACCAATCTGCTATCTGCTGGTCCTGCTTCTCCGAGACCCTAATACCAATCTGCTGGTCCTGCTTCTCAGATACCCTGCTACCAATCTGCTGGTCCTGCTTCTCCGAGACCCTAATACCAATCTGCTATCTGCTGGTCCTGCTTCGCTGAGACCCTAATACCAATCTCCTATCTGCTGGTCCTGCTTCTCTGAGACCCTAATACCAATCTGCTATCTGCTGGTCCTGCTTCTCTGAGACCATAATACCAATCTGCTATCTGCTGGTCCTGCTTCTCTGAGACCCTAATACCAATCTGCTATCTGCTGGTCCTGCTTCGCTGAGACCCTAATACCAATCTCCTATCTGCTGGTCCTGCTTCTCTGAGACCCTAATACCAATCTGCTATCTGCTGGTCCTGCTTCTCTGAGACCATAATACCAATCTGCTATCTGCTGGTCCTGCTTCTCTGAGACCATAATACCAATCTGCTATCTGCTGGTCCTGCTTCTCCGAGACCCTAATACCAATCTGCTGTCTGCTGGTCCTGCTTCTCCGAGACCCTATTACCAATCTGCTATCTGCTGGTCCTGCTTCTCCGAGACCCTCATACCAATCTGCTATCTGCTGGTCCTGCTTCTCCGAGACCCTAATACCAATCTGCTATCTGCTGGTCCTGCTTCTCCGAGACCCTAATACCAATCTGCTATCCTGATGCTAATTTTCTATAAACTTTGACCTCTTGAACCTTGCTCTTGTATTGATCCTCTGTGTATGACCAATCTGCTATCTGCTGGTCCTGCTTCTCCGAGACCCTAATACCAATCTGCTATCTGCTGGTCCTGCTTCTCCGAGACCCTAATACCAATCTGCTATCTGCTGGTCCTGCTTCTCTGATACCCTAATACCAATCTGCTATCTGCTGGTCCTGCTTCTCCGAGACCCTAATACCAATCTGCTATCTGCTGGTCCTGATTCTCCGAGACCCTAATACCAATCTGCTATCTGCTGGTCCTGCTTCTCCGAGACCCTAATACCAATCTGCTATCTGCTGGTCCTGCTTCTCCGAGACCCTAATACCAATCTGCTATCTGCTGGTCCTGCTTCTCCGAGACCCTAATACCAATCTGCTATCTGCTGGTCCTGCTTCTCCGAGACCCTAATACCAATCTGCTGTCTGCTGGTCCTGCTTCTCTGAGACCCTAATACCAATCTGCTATCTGCTGGTCCTGCTTCTCCGAGACCCTAATACCAATCTGCTATCTGCTGGTCCTGCTTCTCTGAGACCCTAATACCAATCTGCTATCTGCTGGTCCTGCTACTCGGAGACCCTAATACCAATCTGCTATCTGCTGGTCCTGCTTCTCCGAGACCCTAATACCAATCTGCTATCTGCTGGTCCTGCTTCTCTGAGACCCTAATACCAATCTGCTATCTGCTGGTCCTGCTTCTCGGAGACCCTAATACCAATCTGCTATCTGCTGGTCCTGCTTCTCCGAGACCCTAATACCAATCTGCTATCTGCTGGTCCTGCTTCTCCAAGACCCTAATACCAATCTGCTATCTGCTGGTCCTGCTTCTCCGAGACCCTAATACCAATCTGCTATCTGCTGGTCCTGCTTCTCCAAGACCCTAATACCAATCTGCTATCTGCTGGTCCTGCTTCTCTGAGACCATAATACCAATCTGCTATCTGCTGGTCCTGCTTCTCCGAGACCCTATTACCAATCTGCTATCTGCTGGTTCTGCTTCTCCGAGACCCTATTACCAATCTGCTATCTGCTGGTCCTGCTTCTCCGAGACCCTATTACCAATCTGCTATCTGCTGGTTCTGCTTCTCCGAGACCCTATTACCAATCTGCTATCTGCTGGTCCTACTTCTCCGAGACCCTAATACCAATCTGCTATCTGCTGGTCCTGCTTCTCCGAGACCCTAATACCAATCTGCTATCTGCTGGTCCTGCTTCTCTGATACCCTAATACCAATCTGCTATCTGCTGGTCCTGCTTCTCCGAGACCCTAATACCAATCTGCTATCTGCTGGTCCTTATTCTCCGAGACCCTAATACCAATCTGCTATCTGCTGGTCCTGCTTCTCCGAGACCCTAATACCAATCTGCTATCTGCTGGTCCTGCTTCTCCGAGACCCTAATACCAATCTGCTATCTGCTGGTCCTGCTTCTCCGAGACCCTAATACCAATCTGCTATCTGCTGGTCCTGCTTCTCCGAGACCCTAATACCAATCTGCTGTCTGCTGGTCCTGCTTCTCTGAGACCCTAATACCAATCTGCTATCTGCTGGTCCTGCTTCTCCGAGACCCTAATACCAATCTGCTATCTGCTGGTCCTGCTTCTCTGAGACCCTAATACCAATCTGCTATCTGCTGGTCCTGCTACTCGGAGACCCTAATACCAATCTGCTATCTGCTGGTCCTGCTTCTCCGAGACCCTAATACCAATCTGCTATCTGCTGGTCCTGCTTCTCTGAGACCCTAATACCAATCTGCTATCTGCTGGTCCTGCTTCTCGGAGACCCTAATACCAATCTGCTATCTGCTGGTCCTGCTTCTCCGAGACCCTAATACCAATCTGCTATCTGCTGGTCCTGCTTCTCCAAGACCCTAATACCAATCTGCTATCTGCTGGTCCTGCTTCTATGAGACCATAATACCAATTTGCTATCTGCTGGTCCTGCTTCTCCGAGACCCTATTACCAATCTGCTATCTGCTGGTCCTGCTTCTCCGAGACCCTAATACCAATCTGCTATCTGCTGGTCCTGCTTCTCCGAGACCCTAATACCAATCTGCTATCTGCTGGTCCTGCTTCTCCGAGACCCTATTACCAATCTGCTATCTGCTGGTTCTGCTTCTCCGAGACCCTAATACCAATCTGCTATCTGCTGCTCCTGCTCCTCCGAGACCCTAATACCAATCTGCTATCTGCTGGTCCTGCTTCTCCAAGACCCTAATACCAATCTGCTATCTGCTGGTCCTGCTTCTATGAGACCATAATACCAATCTGCTATCTGCTGGTCCTGCTTCTCCGAGACCCTATTACCAATCTGCTATCTGCTGGTCCTGCTTCTCCGAGACCCTAATACCAATCTGCTATCTGCTGGTCCTGCTTCTCCGAGACCCTAATACCAATCTGCTATCTGCTGGTCCTGCTTCTCCGAGACCCTATTACCAATCTGCTATCTGCTGGTTCTGCTTCTCCGAGACCCTCATACCAATCTGCTATCCTGAAGCTAATTTTCTATAAACTTTGACCTCTTGAACCTTGCTCTTGTATTGATCCTCTGTGTATGACCAATCTGCTATCTGCTGGTCCTGCTTCTCCGAGACCCTAATACCAATCTGCTATCTGCTGGTCCTGCTTCTCCGAGACCCTAATACCAATCTGCTATCTGCTGGTCCTGATTCTCTGATACCCTAATACCAATCTGCTATCTGCTGGTCCTGCTTCTCCGAGACCCTAATACCAATCTGCTATCTGCTGGTCCTTATTCTCCGAGACCCTAATACCAATCTGCTATCTGCTGGTCCTGCTTCTCCGAGACCCTAATACCAATCTGCTATCTGCTGGTCCTGCTTCTCCGAGACCCTAATACCAATCTGCTATCTGCTGGTCCTGCTTCTCCGAGACCCTAATACCAATCTGCTATCTGCTGGTCCTGCTTCTCCGAGACCCTAATACCAATCTGCTGTCTGCTGGTCCTGCTTCTCTGAGACCCTAATACCAATCTGCTATCTGCTGGTCCTGCTTCTCCGAGACCCTAATACCAATCTGCTATCTGCTGGTCCTGCTTCTCTGAGACCCTAATACCAATCTGCTATCTGCTGGTCCTGCTACTCGGAGACCCTAATACCAATCTGCTATCTGCTGGTCCTGCTTCTCCGAGACCCTAATACCAATCTGCTGTCTGCTGGTCCCTCTTCTCGGAGACCCTAATACCAATCTGCTATCTGCTGGTCCTGCTTCTCCGAGACCCTAATACCAATCTGCTATCTGCTGGTCCTGCTTCTCTGAGACCATAATACCAATCTGCTATCTGCTGGTCCTGCTTCTCCGAGACCCTAATACCAATCTGCTATCTGCTGGTCCTGCTTCTCCGAGACCCTCATACCAATCTGCTATCTGCTGGTTCTGCTTCTCCGAGACCCTCATACCAATCTGCTATCCTGACGGTAATTTTCTTTAAACTTTGACCTCTTGAACCTTGCTCTTGTATTGATCCTCTGTGTATGACCTTGAAGTGTATGTGAACCCTTCAGGCTCTGATGCCAATTGATTGATAAAGACACTGTTGCTATTTCTAAGCTTTCTTGTGACCTTGCATATTCCGTTCACACCACTGCGGACATTCTAGACTAAAGGTATAAGCTATATAAATGTATTTGCTCTGCAGAATGGTTTGTTCCAGACACACAGTTATTGGCTTTTTATTTGTTTTCCTTACAAACATGAATCCGGCCCATGTAATGTCAGTTCTTTTTTTACTTTATTACAAGCGCAGTAGCAAGAAATGGTTCAATGATAATACATGGACATGGTCATTGTGTGCGTCTGTAACTCCATCGTATTATGGCTTAACATGGAATCCAAACAACACTTTTATTTTCATGAGTAGCGGGGTCAAATTATCAATGTTACTGTCACAAAGTGCTTTTACCCCAGCAGGTGGGAAGGTTTATGGGCGTAGGGGGGGAGGCATAGATGGAACTACCATTGGTGCAGAAGGTGAGTGCACCAGGGTCCCACTGCAACTCCTGTCACCCTCTTCCTGTCACCTACTGTTTTTTCTCTATCACACTCTGCCACCCCTGACTCTCCCCGTCACACTCTGCCACCCCCTGTTACAATCTGTCTCTACCTGTCACCCTCTGCCTCCCACTACCTCTTCCTGTTATCCTCTGCTGCTCCCTGTCACTCTCTGCCTCTCCCTCTCACTTGGGCTTTACGGAACATGACCCAATCACTTTGCTAATCATAGCTGAATACTTGGGCGTAGCTGTTTGGGAAATGACCCCAGCGATCTTGAGTGATGAGTTGTACTGTTGTTTGTATATGATGCCCAAGTGGACCCCAATAACTAGTAATAACCGCAAATCCACCATTCTAACCCTTATGATTTATATTATGAAGCTCCAGTGACCATCACTTTGATATCATTTCTTCACTACCTGTTACTGTGGTTCTTCCTTATAGAACACCATACTGTATATATAATAGTATACACAGGGGACAGGTGTTGTTTTGTAGTACAATTGATACAATAGAATCTCACGTTACCTAAGCGCAATCAGTTCTAATAATCAACATGTCACCTTGTATAATATATTGCTGTCACCGACAGCAACAGCCTTAGATTAAAATGTGAGCAGAAACCTCTCCAGCGCGGCAATCAACGCTGTCATTATGGAGTCAGATCATCGGCTGTAAATCAGCGTGGTCCCTCTGAAATAAAATGAATCACTGTGTTTTTCATCCAACCTTTCTGTCTATTGGAAAACACTTTTGGATACACTTGACACATGTACAGTTAAATAAGGTCATTTCGTCTCACAGTGCGGAATGAATTGGGAAAAAAAACCTCATCACTGCGGGATTACGCTCTATGGAAAATATGCAATAAAAAATAACTGCGGATTCTGCCATCGATCTGATCAACCTTATTATTTCTAGATACGTCTTCCGAAGGCATCTGCAATGGGGCTTCTAAATGTATTTGTGTGCGGACTTCAAGATCAGTCGGGTCCCATTAGAAGAGAAACTGTAAAACAAAAAATCAGGATTTTGGGGGATTCTGTGAAAAATCCACGCACACAAAAAAGTTATATTTAATGAGAAATTTAAATTAATCGCATCTGGAAGGACCAAAGGGGTAAGGTTACTGTGACAGCGGCCGGAATTCTGACCGGCGGCCGCAACACCTGCAACAGAATCCCAACATCAGTGAAGATTCTGATGCTGGAAGGCAGCTCTCAGCAAGCAAATGTATTACTTTAATAATCTGTAAGTGATGGATACCGAATTCTTATAGTGCATTCTGGGACATTGGAACCAATCAGTTAATAATGCTAATATCCCAAAATTCATATAAAGCGCAGCAACATGGCTGGCATAGTGGTTAGCATTGTTGCCTCACAGCACTGAGGTCCTGTGTTCGATTCCCAAGGCCGAACTATGTAGAGTTTGTATGTTCTCCCTGTGCTTTTCACAGTCTTCTGCAGGTACTCTGGTTTACTCACACAACCCAAAAATATATTAGTAGGTTCATTGGCTCCTGTAAAAAAAATGAACAAAACTAGTTTGAGTAAATGTGTCGGTATACATGTGGCTGGGAATGTAGGCCATGATTCTGGTTGGTTTGCAAAAGCAAACTCCTTCAATGGACAAAACCATGCTGCATTGCAGGTGGGGCAGATGTAACATGTGCAGAGAGAGTTAAATTTGGGGGAGTTTTTTTGTTTCTGTGCAGAGTATATACTTAATTTATTGCTGCTTTATTTTTACACAAAAATTCAGATCTCAGTTTAAACACACCCCACCCAAATCCAGTGGCATAACTATAAATACTGCGCCCCCCGCCGGAAATATCTGCAGCATCCCCCCCCATAAAATAAAGCCCACCCTCCCCCAACCCTGCCTTACCCCACTGTAAGTCCATTATATTTTTCTCTCTTCCCCAGTCCCTCTCTCCTCTTTTTCTCTGTCTCTTCCCCAGCCCCCCCAACCTGTGTGTCTATAACCTCTCACCACTCTTCCCCTCTCCTTTTCATATGTGTGTGTGTATAATATATATATATATATATATATATATATATATGGGGAGGGGGGGGCACCAGCCTTCATCTTGCCTCTCCGGGCGCCTGGTATGAACCTACGCCACTGTCACAGACACACTGACAGCCAGGGGGTCTCACACTCACAGCCAGGGGGAGGGGGTCTCAGACTTACAGCCGGGGGTGTCTCTCACTCACACTTAAATATAGTTGTTAGTAGGGCACTGGGAAGTGGAAGCATTGGGACCTGGAAGGCTAGCCATCGGGACGGGGAAGAATCGGGACTGGGGGGTGAAGGGTCAAGATTAAACACTAAACCCCCCCTTCTCTACAAAAAAAGTCTAGATCCTTCCTTTTCCCACCCTGCCCACCCCTGCACACACCCACTCCTCCCCAATCCACGGTAAAACTGTACACACCCACAGCACCCAACCCACTACGCAACTGCACCTACTGCACACGCAATACGCCCACAGCCACATGCGGATCACCCGCACCCAACCCTCACCCACCCACAGTACCCCGTCAACCAACCGTAACACAACTGCCCCACCCACAGAACCCCCCGCACTTGCCCCTCCCTTAGCCACTGCACCGCCGCAATTACAACTCCACTACCCACAGCACACCCGCCACTTCCACACCCACAACACACCCGGACACACTCCCCCCATGTGCGGCAACACCGCACCCACTACTCCCCCACGGTACTAATGCACCCACCCGCGGCACCTGCCCATGACCCACTCGCAATACCCACGCACCCATATCTCCACCACCATTGGTCCCGCACCCAGAGCACCCCCCAAAACTGCCCCTCAACTGGTGCACCCCCACCAACTCATACCACCCACAGGGGACACCCCCGCACCTGCAATTACAAATACCGCACTATCCCCGCACCCACCACTGCCACACCACTCAAAATCAACCTCGAACCCAAAACTCACCCACACACGCCACCACCACACCACCGAACCTGCCAGTCCAACACCCGCAGCACCTCCACATGCACCTGTGCAAACACCATACCCTCCCCTCCGACACCCGCAGTATTTCCCCCCCGCCCCTCCCACACAAACCATATTTCCTACAATAAAGGCATTCACAGTTTATGGGGGCGCAGTATATCACACCTGCCCCTCCTGCACAAATCATATTTCACGCAATAAAGGCATTCACAGGGTAAGGGGTGGTGTCCCTGACGACTGTGTGAAGAGCGCCCGTAGGGCGCGATGAATCACCTAGTATATATATATACTGTATATATCAAGTCACCATTTGTGTCACTGATTGATTTAAGTTGCTATATGACGGTGACATGTGGACTGGAGGAATCTATACCTGTCGCCACCTTCTCATCACAGGAGAGTGTCTGCTAGATGCTTTATATGTAGAAATATTGATTTCTGCCAATCACAGGTTGCGCTGGGCGAGCAATGTAACCAATAAACACAGAACAGTGATATCAGGTATATTAAAGCAAACGACACATTGGGGTAATTCAGACCTGATTGCATGGCTGTAATATTACTTCCCGAGTAGCGATGAATGTGCCCACTGTATAAGTAGATGTGTACGCCTTTGAATCTAATCACAGCCGAGCGAATAAGTCCATATCCTGTAGCAAGCCACCGACTGTCTAATGATATTCCGCTAGGCACAACTCATCGCAGAGCCGGAGTAGCTAGAGGCCTACTCTGCGGCTGACACACGCATATCCAGCCTGATGCTAATATCACACACCCTCCGCTACAAGGCTCAGGCACGCCTGTGTTTCCCGGTCACTCCCAGCGTTTTTTCTGGCAAGTCGTCATTTTTTTTAGTGCTCCCACTAAGCGGCCGTTTCCCCCCAAAGATGCCTACTACCTATTATTCACCTTAAGAATGCGCAGAAATAGAAAAAGTAGCAGGAGTTCATCGCTGTCAGGTGTTGCGCACGTGCCGTGCGGCCCACACACATGCAAAGTACAGGAGTTCAATAATTGGCCACCATGCAAATTTGCACCAGTGCTTTTCTTTGAATTTTCCCCATTGTCTCTTATCCAGCACCAGGGCTGACATCCCAAATGTTGGCACCTGGGACTCACAAAAAAGGCAGGGCCACCATCCCCCTTCTTCAACCCCCGATGTGCCTTGCAAGACCTATGGTGTCTGCAGCACTGGAGTCCTGCAGTCCCCACCTGATGGCAGCCCGGTCCAGCATTATTGTGGTCAGGGAAATGTGTTGAGGTTTTTTTTCAGGCTGATGGAATCCGGATGGCTAATAGGGTCTATGTAGATAGTCAATAGGTTGGCAACACATGGTCGACACACATATGGTTAAAATGTTCAAAATGTCAACAGATTGACACAAGCTATGATTAATGCATGGAAAGGTCAACATGAGTTTTTTTAGATTTTTTAAAACTTTTTTATACTATACCGTCCACATAAACGCCGCTTGGGAATGGTAAGTGTGCGGAACGCAGCGGTAGAGGAGCAAAACACCTGGTCCAATGGTGTTACAGGACATCTCACAGAGTTAGATTTTCTTCAAATTATTTTGTTGTATGATGAGTCAGTCGGGTCAGGTACTGGACTGGTGCGTTCACACGGTGAGATTTTACTTTCTATTTGACCCCTATTCAATCTG
The DNA here is from genome assembly GCF_055691185.1 of Crinia signifera. Classification (NCBI taxonomy): domain Eukaryota; kingdom Metazoa; phylum Chordata; class Amphibia; order Anura; family Myobatrachidae; genus Crinia; species Crinia signifera. Next base: position 174,333,513 of record NC_139224.1, on the reverse strand, counting down.
AGTCTGGGTTGGTTACAGTGTTTACATTCTACTTTGACTATGTAGTACAGATCTGTACTTTATAGACTTGCCTGCCAGGACTATTTTTCTATCGATTTACACTACACGGGAACGTGCACTGGGATCGGACATGTATTAAATAATCAGATACTTCCTACTTCCGGGTCACGTGATCCGCTGAAACCTCGTGATCAGATTAATATTTTGAACTCAGTTAGGCCAATTTGGACCACGATAGGATACATTTACTGATTCAAACATCCGGAAATATCTGGGTCATGTGACTAAATACCATATGATCAAGTTGGACCAATGAAAATTATATCACATAAACATATTGCTTTATTAAGAACTAAACCAATCACATAATCAATCATATACTAAGATTCTCTGTTATTGTAAGTAGCATTTTTATTTTTATTATATAATTATATATTCCAAGAGGACAGAATACGATTGCCATATATTTTTATTAATTATGATTGATGGTTGGTTTTAATTGTCTTTAATTGTATTACATTGCAAACCACCATGATGATGCTAAGTATTTAAATGGGTCCTTGAGACCATTTGAACACATGCTTCTACAGAAGCGAGGTGTGAGAAACCCAGCAAAATGCATTGAGTTGATATATGCCACTTGGACTCCTGACACCAAACTTGGACCATCAGTAACTCCATTGGATTTACAATTGCAGTTAATTGAATACTGTGTGTAGGCTTCTCTGGGCACTGATATCTGCCTGATAACTACTGAGAGTTTGCAGGAGACTATTTGCTCATTTGTAAAACCTGCTGGCTATTTTCTGCTAATTAATGGAATGAACTTGGAGTAGGTCCTAGTCCAGGAATGAAGCAATAAATAGGAGCTCATTTGTGGTTACTGAGATTTCATAAGTCCTTTTAATTATTATTTATTATTGACTTTTTATTGACTAATATAATTTTAATAAATCATTTTATTTAATTTCCAGCTATCTACAGATGTGGATAATGTAGTTTCACTTGCTGCCAACAGATGGCAGTGTTTTGGACACACACAAATGGTCACTAAATATACTGTATATATAGATGATATGTGTATATATATATATATATATATATATATATATATATTTTTTTTTTTTTTTCCCTTTAATTCTAGTATTTTACTTTAGGGGATTGACAAAAGATAGTGCTTAAGGTTGAAGGGTTCAAAGGGTCAACAGATTCAAAAGGTGAATATGAATGGCATAAAGCAAATTGAAAATAGTATAAAAACAATGTAGAGGTGGATCATAATAGAAGGTTTCTGGAGAACCCACTGGTGGTGTTCAGCAATGTAATCCAGAATAACCTCCTATGGCTGCTGTACGTTCTGACGACTGTATAAGAATCCACATATGAAGCAAAGGTATTTAGGAGATCAGGTTCCGGTTCCAACGCGTTTCCAGACCCTAGGTCTCTTCTTTAGGGCTGGGATGGCTACTGTGAACCTCTACTTTTAAAAGAAGGCCGCACCAAGCCTGTATGAAGTCAACACTTGAATTAATTTCACATTATTTCCATGCAATGATTTGCTTGATTTAAATTTCAAACTGATAATAATTCTAAAAAAATATATAATTTTTAATGATTTAGAGAATGGATGCACATAAAGAGTATATGCCTCTCTGTAGTAATAATGTTAGCTTCTATTTATAAGCTAAGAACTCGGGAGGAAAAGCAAGCATCACACACTGTGGTTTTAGTGTTCATTACTAGGATTACGTGAATTATCTCCAGTCTGTTTTTATCACACCAGAGAACAATGTAAGGCATATTAACGTCCATCTCAGTGACATTCAGTATGCCTATTTATCTTGATGAGTATCCTACTTTGGTAAAATTACACACAGCATAGACGGAGAAGGGCCATACAGTGACGATAGCTCCAACTGATATCTCTCGTTTCTTAGAGACTTGCTCATGAATGATTTCCTTTTATTACCGAGGTCAGATTGAGATCACTAACGAACTCAGCCTGAAGGAGAAACACAGAATGTATGATGATCTGATTAATTACTAGAAATCAAATGCCTTCTAGTCAGGAGCTATGTGGTTGAAAGAGACACCAGCCTTATAGGAATGCTGCACATTAACAGACATGCCTGGTCAGACAAAAACACCGTAGGGATACCGTTTCACTCTCGCCTGAAACCAAAGGATTCGAGAACGATTGTTTATCCTTGACGGCGTGACCTATGACAGTCTTTATTAAAGACTGATTTTTTGGCGAGGGAAATTTATACGAACAGATCCTTTGAAGTTAAATATCAGATGCTCTTAATTTAGATGAATCGTAAAGTATATTATTAGAAAATAGCAGTGTGGGATTTTTTTATTTGAGTATTACAGATTTTTTTTATATTAGTGTTAAAATATTTTTTTTAATCGCAAAGATTTTTTGCGACATGTTTTTTAAAAGAACTTGCAAAGAAGAAATACAAATAATCGTAACAGGAGCTAAGTAAAGTATTTTTGCCTTGCAGTTGATATAAATAACTGAACTTTGGACATAAAAAAAATGTATTCTTATTGTTTTGTGGAACTTTATATTCTCATTATAGTTATTGGTCATTTATTTAACCTTAAGAAAACCTCATTTTTATTATTTAAAATAAAAATGTAATAATTTAATTATTTTCTTGTTAAACATCGATAAATTTAAAATATACCATTTAATATTATTTTTTTAAATATCTGATTTACTTTTTGCATCTTAATTTATAGATCTGTCCATGATCTAAACACAATTCATTTATGTAGATGCAATAAATATGATGCAATGAAAAATATTCTCATTTTCTTACCATCTATTGGACGCCCATGGTATGGTGACCAGACTGCTAAATTATATATTGCGCAAAAATGACCATCTACTGTATGCTGGCAGATATTTTTGGCGATACAGCTGTCTTTGAATGATAGTCAATGTTTCATCAAAAAGGTTCTGCACTCAAACACATGGAGTCCTGGTTTACTGGATCAGATCACAGCAGCTGAAGAGAGACTGATTGCTTTATTGACCAAAACATATGAGAAAATCTATCATACTTAAGTTCTGCATATTAAATGATTTTCTGATTAAAATATTGTTTTTTTCAAGAAATACAAGGTTATGTAAGCTACTCTTTTTTTTTAGGCACCGTATGATGTTGATGCCAATGGAGATTGATAGAACGTTTGGTACCATGGTGTTTGAGTGGTTGTTGTTGCTGAGTTTTAGTACAAAACAATTATTTGAACCAATTATTTTAGTATCTAATTAAAAAAAAAAAGTTTTAGTGAATTTTGGATGAATAAATCCCGAAACATTCAACAATAGCGGAGATTTTTTTTTTTTCAAATAAAACATTATACTACACTATATGATAGAAACATCCCCGCACCCCCCCTCCCTCCCTCCCATGATTTGCGTCCCCCCACGTCCTCCCTCCCGCGATTCATGCCCCCCCCGCGCCCCCTCCCACGATTTGCGGACCCCTGCGCCCCCTCCCTTCATTCACGGCACCCTGCGCGCCCCTCCCGCGATTCACGGACCCTCACAACCCCCCCTCCCGCAATTCACTGAACCCCACAACCCCCCTCCTGCAATTTGCGGAGCCCCCCTTCCAGCGATTCAAGGCCCCCCAGCGCCCCCTCCCACAATTTGCAGACCCCGCCCCCTCACGCTAATCGCAGATCCCCGCACCCCCCTTCCCGCAATTTGCAGACCCCCCTGACCCCTTTCCGGAAATTTCCCCCCCCCCCAGCAGACCCCCCCGCAACCCCGCTCCTGCATTTCACATACCCCCATGAGAATGGGGAATCCTGTACCGCCACAAGCAGGTGCTGCCCTTTGGTGGGAAATCCGTCCCTGGCTGCTGCGCTGCAGGTTCCCCCACTGCCAGAAGTGTCCCCACGGTCCTCTGCACCAGCGCAACAACTTTTTTCAATGTCTCGCCCACATACCACTATTATACAGCCTCCTGCTCTCATGCACTCACTCCCTCCCAGTGGGAGGAGACGCTCACCCACTGCCGGGAGCTGCATACTGTCCCCCACCCTCCTCCAGTTCTAGGGATGCCCATCGACCATCAATGATTTCAAATCATCGATAGTTTATGGCCGATGTTGTATACTTTTGCCATCGATGTGGGAGGACCAGATGGTTTCCCTACATCAATGGCAAAGGAGAACCAATCAAGTTTCAAATTTTTTTAGGTGCCGTGACACGGAGCATAGCTCCCCCCCCCCCCACACCGGAAGTCCCACCACCAAGTTCTGATTGACCTACGGCCTATTTAGTCAGATATATTGAATGACCATCGATAGCTACAACAATCGATGGTTATCCAAGTAATATGTTACTACTATCGATGGCATGGTGCAAAATCGCCATCAATGCCAACCATCGATGGTGTCTGCACCAATGCCCATCCCCACTCTGCAACAGCCAAAACCCTTTACTACCCCTCATGCCCACACACCTCTATCACTGCCCTGCCTCCTGTTCTCCTGCCCCGTAACTTCCACCAGTGGGGAGCCGCTCACCCTGTGTTGCCCACATTCCCCTATCATGTTTTACCACCCAGCCTCCTGCTCTCATGCACCCTAACTCCCACCCAGTAGGAGGAGACACTGACTCAGGGCCACCATCCTGTACTGCCACGCTGGACCCTCACCCACCCTTATGCCCATACACCCCTATCAATACCCAGCCTCCTGTTTTCCTGTGTCGTGACCTCCACCAGTGGGGAGCCGCTGACTCAAAAACACCATACTATACTATTGCACACACACACCTAAACAACACGCACACACAGCCCCCCACACACCCACAAATGTCACTGTACCCTCCACACTATCAATGTACATCTTACTCTGTAATCGCTTTTTAATTAAACAAAACAATACACACCCCCTTCCACATCATATGCTCTCTATTTAACACATTTAACCTATAACTCAAGTTGCAATACAGGCATCTGTCATACAATTCTAACCATCTTTCTCACAATACAAACTTTCACAAATGAAGGGGGCTCAGCCCCTTACGTCGGTGTGAAGAGCGCCCGTAGGGCGCGATGAATCACCTAGTATACTGTGTAAACTGTATGACTTCATTTAAGCAAAAAAGTTGTAATTATAAAAGTGTGTGGTTATAAAGTGTTGGCCAGGACTCCAAATAGGTATTTTACCAAAGACAACAATCCCGTGAATGGTCTTAGGAAGAAACTGTTGGTGTCAAAGGGCCTTATTCTAGTTCACTCTTTCTGACAAAATCCTTCTTAGACGGACAAAACCATGTGCACTGCAGGTGGGGCAGATGTAACATGTGCATAGAGAATTAGATTTGGGTGAGTTATTTTGTTTCTGTGCAGGGTAAATACTGGCTGATTTATTTTTACGCTGCAATATAGATCTCACTTTGAAGTAAAACCCAACCAAAATCTAATTCTCTCTGCACAAGTTACATCTGCCCCACCTGCAGTGCACATGGTTTTGTCCATCTAAGAAGGATTTTGTCAGAAAGAGTGAACTAGAATAAGGCCCTAAGTGTGTACTCTGTACCGATGGCTATTGACGGAGAAGGCAATGGCATAAAGGGTTGACACTGTCTAGGTTGACAGTCCAAAGGTCAACACCAAATGGTCAACATGGACAAGTTCGACATAGACAAAAGGTTGACAAAAGCAAAATGTCAACATGGCAATGGTCGACACAAGAAAAACAACATGATTGTTTTCATATTTGTTGGTGTCAATTTGAAGGATACCGTGTCCCCTTGTATGGTTTACTTCTCTCACAATGCTTTGGGCAAGGCGCCTCACTCCACCACCGCTATAATTGGCCCACTTTACCATTCCCAGTTGGAGTCGACGTGGATGGTAATGTATGAAAAAGTAAAAAAAAATTAAAGAACTCAGGTTGACCTTTGTTTGTGTTTACTATTGCCAAGTTGATATTTTGCTTGTGTCAACCTTTTATCTCTCTCAACCAAATAAAGTGGATTTACTGACTGTGGAAAACGGACGCCAACCCTGGGGTATTTTTTCAATCCCAGGATTTGGGATTGAAAAATTCTGAATCCTGGATTCCTTTGATTGGCCTCCCTGCACCTTTACTTACATGGAGCGGGGTGGGAGGCAGGGGTTTGCTGCCAAAAGCTGCGGCCGGGGTGAAGCTGGAAGCATGCGAGTGGCAGTGGTGTGGCCTGTGCAGAGCCGCACGCCGGGGATCGGAAACAGCCAGGCAATGCCTGAGCCGGTTGCTACCTGGCATGAGACTGTGCATACACAGTCTAATCCCACAATCCTGACAATTTTGGGGCCAAATCCCGGGATCCTGCTAATCCTGATCCTGGGATTGGCCACCCTACTGTCGACCTAGACACTGTCAACCTGTGGACCAGATACCAATGGTGTAAGCCATCAATATTTTACTATTGACTGTTTCTTGCCACTTATGTAAGCCAATGATGACCCATCGGTGGCCACTCCTACTTCCTACCTGAGGAACATGAGCACGATTCAATTAATCAAACATTTAAATTTAATGTCTAGTTTATTTATGCATATTGTTTTAGATGTAAATGATCCCTCCTGTGTATTAAAAAAACAATCACAAAATGTTGTAGATGATGATGATGACGGGATACATTTCTGTAATCATAATCCTGCACCTTGTACTACAGTGGTAGGATCATAGTCTGTAGAGAATAACTGTTCAATGGTAACACTCATATCGAAGTCAGTTTGTATCCTGGCAAAATCTTTTCTCCTCATCGACGCCCCGGGAAACTCTTATATTTCCTTCATTGCATGTTTGCTCATTGTGTTGTGGAACAGTTTCTTATGAAATATGTACGGCTGTAATACGCCGTCTCTCATAGATCTTCTAGAACGCTTTCTGAAGATCATTTTGCGATGCGAGCGGCGCTGCCAAATACAGGGTTCTACAACTGACCGGCAGAAAGAAATGAGTTATTATTTACTGGGGGATATTTTTTATTTGAACCTCTTGTTGTAGTCAAGCATCTAATGACCACGTTCTAGAGTTTTACTGTCAGGCATTGTTCACAGGCAACTTGCACACACGCACACGCATTCACGCACACACACACACACACACACAATATACGGAAAGTCAGAAAACCTGCTTGGCTTTTTAGATTAAATTAGTTGACCACAAGTACAAATGTATCACTGTCCATGGCTTAGTGCATCTCAGTAGCCTAACCACCATGGGCCCCAGCTGATGTTCGGCACTGCACCATCTTGTCACTGTGTTAGATCGCCAAAGTGGCCGATCAGTCCTCCGCTTCCGAATAACCTTCCCCTTCCAAATCCAGTACAAGCTCCTCACACACTTACAAAGGATCAGCTTTGTTAATAGGATGAAACTGGCATTCCCATTGGTCAGATTCTCCCAAGTTTCCCAAGTATGAGTTCTTGCATAATGTCATCTGTGAGTCACGTGGGACCTGGACATTTTGCACTTGTGTGAGTTGCATGACAGAGTCGTGAGTTGATTGTTACCATAAACTATCGATCTACAGCCCTGATTGGTCGGGTAGATCCGGCACATTGGACCACCTAATCTACGGATTTCAATCCCTCTTTGATTGGAATCTGTGATTGGCGATCTCCATACATTGGTGATTACAGTTTTCTACACAATGATGTGCAAATGCAGAATTGTGTCAGCTGATAGCTTATGTGTAGGGGTATGGGTTATTGGGTCAACCCAACAAAGGTCGACATAGGGTCAACCACTGAAACTCAACAGGCCTTAGGTTGACACCATCAAGAGGTTGTCATGGCTTGAGGTCGACAGAGTCATAAAGCAGATATATTATATGCATTACCTGTAGGTCGATAATCAAAAGGTCGACATGGGGTTTTTCACTTTTTTCTCCAGAATGTTGACACAGTCAACATGGACACTGAAAAGGGGGACTGCGTCCTTTCGCATGGCTCGCTAAACTTCAGGCTCGGTGCCTCGCTGCGCTCGGTACACTATTATAATCTCCCACCGTGTCCTAGTGGATGGTAGGGAATGAAGGAATCGGCACATGTCGGCCATAAAAAAACATGAAAAACCTGTGTCGACCTTTTGACTGTTGACCTACCCATCTAATATATGTGTCGATCTTATGACCCTGTTGTCCTAAAGCCATGTTGACCTTTTGAAGGTGTTTGGCCTAAGGCCTGTAGGCCTTCAGTGGCTGACCCAATGTATGTCCACCTTTCTCATGTCGACCTATTGACCAGATACCGTGTGTAGGTCCCACGTCTATTTCACTGCTAATAACAGCAACCTTCGTGTTCTGTCGGGGCTGAGTGACCACATACATGTGTCCTCCTACATACATGTGTCCTCCTACATACATGTGTCCTCCTACATACATGTGTCCTCCTACATCGTGGCTCCATATAACAGTGTTCTGTGATGGGACCACTATGTGTGCACACGCCACCGGCCCATTACAGAGCTTGGGTAAGCCGTACGTATAGCAGCCTTCGTGTTCTGTCAGGGCTGAGTGACCACATACATGTGTCCTCCTACATACATGTGTCCTCCTACATACATGTGTCCTCCTACATACATGTGTCCTCCTACATACATGTGTCCTCCTACATCTTGGCTCCATATAACAGTGTTCTGTGATGTGACCACTATGTGGACACACGCCACCGGCCCATTACAGAGTGTGCGTAGTGGCAGCTTGGGTAAGCCGTACGTATAGCAGCCTGAGTATAATAGAACGCATCTGTAGGTCAGTGCATGGACCCACCATAATGAGGAGGATGGGGAAAGGTCTGAGGAGATCCCACCAGTGCAATCTCTGATAGCACATAATACATTGAGATGACCGGCGGTGGGGATACCAGTGATCAGAATACCGGCATCCTGATGCAGGGAATTCTGGTAAATATATTTTACCTTCCTCCTGCCCCTCCCCTTACACCCCACAATAAACCTCCCTTCTAAGACTGAACCCCAACCTTCCTCTTTCCCCACAGCTTAACCCTAAGTCCCACGCTGGTGTATAAACTTAACCCTTTCCCTCCTCTCCCTCTATTTCCTAACTCTAAACTGCCTCACATACTTACGAATGGGATACTGGCAGGGAGGATCCTGGCGTCAACATCTTTATCTACTGGCCACAAGTTGACATGCCGGCATTGGTTTTCTGACTGCCAGCATCCCTTCTGCCGGGATCTTCACCCAAGAGCTAATTGTTAGTACATTCTTAAATATTTTAACCTACATTTTGAGGTATTCATTTGGAAAGTCATCTCACTAAAAAATGTTTTTAAAAAAAATGTGTCCCGAAGAGTTAAAAAAAAGTGACGACTTGTCCTTTTGTTGATGCAGACCTGTGAGGTTCCTGCCATAAACTACATATAGTATCAGTAATTCCTGCTATCGTCTCCTGGACGCTGTGTGAAATATACGTGTGCAGCATAAGCGGTGAATGGAGTGGATTACAGATTTAATATTCTGGCTCTGGAAGTGCTAATTCTGCTGCTGTTCTAGCAAACTGCCTCCATAGGGAACGTGGAGGATGATGTACTATCTTATCCTGTGAGATCACTGTAACCCAGCCATTATCCTTGTAGCCTTCCTGGACTTTTGCCACCAGTCCTGGAAAATAATTAGATTAAAACATGTTCTACCTGTTCCCTCGTTCTCGCACAGTCTAGCATCATATGGTTTTCTCATATCCAAACACTGGGAAGCTTTAAGTACCCCTATTATCCTGCGGTATTAATGACTTAACTGGCCACGGTGAGGAGGGAAGGTATTCATTTACACGTTCCGATGCTGAGAAATACGCTTAATGCCGGAAACAGCTAGATTTAATATCGTGTCTGTTTGGATTGATTTAATGTTTTTATGTGTTTTTATTTTTAAAATATAGTGGAAGAGGTGTTTCTGGATATTTATGGGGGGGGGGGGGATAAATCATGTACTGCTGGAACTCAGAGTGTTATACGTTGCTTGTGCCAATACTACGCGTACTGTGTATATATATATATATTATATATATATATATATATATTGCACTTACCAGGTCATCTTTCCTAGGGCCAGATGCATCAAGCTTTGAGAAGTGATAAAATGGAGAGCAGTGGCGTAACTACTAGATTTGCGCCCCCCCCCCCCCCGCCGATAATTTCAGAAGCACCCCCTTCCCCCCCAAGTAAAGTTAACACCCCCAACCCTGCCTTACCCCTCTGCATGCCGCTTCTGTCTGACAAAATGTCCGCCTCCATACAGCAGACAGTTTTTGAGGATGCAAGAAGATGCCGTTTGGGGGTGGAAATTTTTGTGATGGTCCATTTTCATTTTCAGCAGAAGCCAGGAGGGGAGCCAGGACCGCAGACAACTAAATCTGCGGGTCCCAGCCACAGACGCAGCAGGTCCTGGTAGGCAGCAGCAGCGTTACAATAGCCCCACAGACCCCCGGCTCCCACACTTACACAGCGCCTCCCCGCCAATGCGGGGTCTACGGGGGTTATTGTTACGCCACTGATGGAGAGTGATGAACAGCCAGCCAATCAACTCGTACCTGTCATTTTTCAAACCCAGCATGTAACACGGCAGATAGGAGCGGATTGATTGGTTGGCTTTTTATCACTCTTCATCACTTTTTGAGCTTGATGCCGCACATCTGACCCTTAATCATTGAAAGTTTCTTACTTTATTCCATCATTAAAGGTAGTGAGTGACACATAAAATCGTCGTTTCTTCTGCAGAAGTGCGGCCTTAATGATGACCTCACAACTTGACAAGAAACAGACAAAAAAAAAGAGTATATGCAGGGAATGCAGGTGGGCTGATGCCTGCTTCAGCTGAAACCAACCGAAATAAAGGTCAGTATGGACTGACGTATTTCCGAAGGGTAGGGATCATCCAATGATTTCTCTTCCCTACAGCCGCATGCAACGGGATGTGTTCGGGGATTCGGCAGGCAACAGTCTATTATGATAGGTGCATGGAATCAGGGTATCTGTTTACTCACATAAATATGTATCTGTTTGATTTGATGGCAGTGTTGGCCTGTCTATTCTGTGTTCCTATTGTACATGATAACAGCGCCTACTGTGGGTCATTCTTTTATGTATTAGTATCTCCTGTCATCACTCACCAAGAGCACTACCCTTCTGGCAGATCTCAGCCTATCCCCTCCACCCGCCCACAGCTACACATGTCTTCCCCTGCCTCTACCTACACCTAAACGTCAGTCTTTGCTCATATGCACTGTACAGTCCCAGCTGGCACTGAGCATAGCCCACAACTACTTATCCCATCCTTGCCTCTCAGAGCAGTGACACACAGAATGGTAGTTGCCATTGGCAGCTCTTACCTTTTGGGGGGAGGGGGCTACCTCTGGCCGTAGTCACCACGGGGGTACTGCATTGCAGGCACCCCTCCTGTCGCCAATGCCTCTCCTCCCAGTCCCCGTAGAGTTACCGGCGCCTGCGCTATGACAGGAGCCGGGACTGGTGTACACGCAATACATATCTCTGTACTGTGCATGTGGCCAGCTTCTATTGGTTGCTTCGGCAACAGCCCATAGAAAGGAATCATGGTCCCGGTGCCTGCATAATACAGATGACAGGCACCGGGACCAATGCGTGCACAGTACTGATATAGGTACTGCACATGTGCAATCCGGGAATTTGCATGGCAGCCCGTAGAAAGGCGTCCCGGAGGGAGGGAACACCTCCCAATGGAACTGGCTTGGTGATTGGCAGGTCGGACTTCCAATAGGAAGTCATTTCCAGTCACAGTGAAGCCAGTGCAGTCTTACAGACTGCATCTAGCCTCACTTCAGTGGCGGATTTTACCTGATGGTGCTGCAGCCCATAGGTTAAAAAAAAAACACCATAGAGGACCAGGAAATAAGACATGCATCCTATATAATAATAATGCAGAGATATCAGTTAAATGCACTTACAAACTCAAGCTAAGCTTCCAGCTTCTCCAGATGTTCTGATATACATTATAAGTGCAGCTACCTTTAAATATTTATAATTCAGAGCCAACTCACCTAGATGCACTCCAAACAAATCCTCCAATGTGGCCCTACAAGGATCAGCAAAACCTACACCTGCTGATCTCATCAACACCTCTTAGAACAGGGATGCATGGAATATTATTACTCAAATCTATTGGTCCATCACAGGTGCAGGCAAGGAATGGGATTATCGAACAAGATAAACCAAAGAAATGTACCAGAGATCTCTGCATTTCTATTATCATGTAGAATTATCATGTCTCATTTGCCAGCCCATTATGAATGCTGGGGGGGGGGGGGGGTATTTATTTTTGTACAGTACTGTAGCTAGATTAACCTCTTTCTTGTGATGGACCAATAAATTAATATGATCAACTACCATTCTGTGTATCAATATTGAAAAAAAAAAATCAATATCTTGGATAATAGATAATTTAAAGAATAAATTACAAACTAGATTGTAATAAAACATCTTTGTTTTCTTAATAAAGCTCCATTAAACAGTTCACTTTATTGATGCATTAATTGTAAATCAAATATACATTTAGACGTAACACAGAAGAACCCCCACTGCTTAAATATTTTGACGATTTTGGAAGCTCATTAAATATTTCCTTTTAATGTGACACAGAAATCATAAGCAATAAAAATATAAATTAATTTTGGTATACGGGTGATTATGAATTTCGAATTAAAACATTATGCTTTTTTGGTATTTTTTTTTAAACTAATACAATTTTGTTGCAACATACCTTCCTGAACCTTTTGCCCACCAAGGGCAAAGGTTGTTCTCAAAAACAATGAAGTCGCTTGAAAAAAATGATTGATGTGTTTTTAAATACATCTAATGGCGTGTGTAATTTGAAGGGTTATGGTTTCAAATGTAAAAAGCACACAAATATCAATTGTCTTGGGAATTCATTTATAAATACGTGAATTTCAATAGTCTAGTGTTTAAGAGCTTGAGAAAACTAACACAAGTATACTACATTTAAAATCTTAATTTGTTTTTCAGACATTGACATTTTAAAAAATTCTCTGTAAAAGAAATTCATTTTTGACAATTTTTAACCCCTTCCCGACATTTGACGTACATTTACGTCATGGCCGGGAGGTACTTCCCGACACATGGCATAAATGTACGTCATGAGTTTAAACTGTCACTGCGTCTCGAGACGCAGTGACAGAGGGACGATGTCTGCTGTCCCTGACAGCAGACATGTCCCTGCATGCCCAGGGGGGGCTGCGATGTCGCCCCCCCGTCGGCGATCGCTGTGATTGGCTGTTCAGTGTGAACAGCCATTCACAGCGTTTTCCTGTGTTACCAGCGAATCGGACGCTCGGTAACACAGGTGTCAATCACCGCCGGGCGTCAGGGGGCATGAGGGGGTCATCGGTGACGATGACACCTCACCCCACCCTCATCCCACCTGCCCCCAAGGCTGTGATTGGTCCGTGGGACCCACGGACCAATCACAGCCAAGGCGCGACATTTAAACTGACGGTGACTGCGCTGCAGACGCCATTCCGGTCTGGAATAGCGTGCAGAACGGTCACCGTGCCTGCCTGCCGTGAATACCGACCTGATCCTTGCTAATACTTACCTGATCCTTGCAAATACCTTACCTGATCACCTTATCACTGCTTGTAGCGTGCTGGACGCTTCCTGGATCTGACTTCCTGAGACTTCCTGCTGCTGCTGCAGTGTGATAGAGAGATAGAGAGATAGAGAGAGAGATAGAGAGAGATAGAGAGAGATAGAGAGATAGTGACAGAGAGAGCTATATTTTGTGTCTGCTACCCCCCCTTTTTGGGGGTGCAGGGGTTTTCTATATATATATAACTGTCAGTGCTGCTGCTGCAGTGTCATACAGTGATAGATAGTGATAGATAGTGATAGATAGTGAGAGGTAGAGAGATAGAGAGATTTGTGTCTGCTACCCCCCCTTTTTGGGGGTGCAGGGGTTTTATTTTATATATATAACTGTCAGTGCTGCTGCTGCAGTGTCATAGAGTGATAGATAGTGATAGATAGTGAGAGATAGAGAGATAGAGAGAGATAGTGACAGAGAGTGATAGAGAGTGTATATTTTGTGTCTGCTACCCCCCCTTTTTGGGGGTGCAGTTTTTTTTTATACATATAACTGTCAGTGCTGCTGCTGCAGTGTCCTAGAGTGATAGATAGTGAGAGATAGTGAGAGATAGAGAGATAGAGAGAGATAGTGACAGAGAGTGATAGAGAGTGTATATTTTGTGTCTGCTACCCCCCCTTTTGTGCTGATCAGTATATCTGTGCTGATCAGCAACTTTTTGGGGGCGCAGAGGTTTTTTTTTTTATATATATACCTGTCAGTTGCTGCCAGTTGCACTGTCAGTTGCACCAAAGGTTGTGCACCTGCTGTCCCTCACTGGTAATCAGTGTCGCATCACTGATCACCTTTTTTTTTTTTTGTGAGTGCTGTGGGGTCTTTTTTTAATTTTTTTTTTACACACACTGATTTTGTGGGTGTCCTGTGGCCACTGTGCGCCGATCAGTGACGTACATCACTGATCAGCTTTTTCGGTACAGGGTTGATCAATTTTTTTTTTTTTTTTTGATCAGATTCCTGTTGCCTTTGAGCGCTGTTCAGTGACAGACGTTACTGACCAACATCTGTGCTCAATTTTTGGCGCAGGACCTTTTTTTTTTTTTTTAACCCCTTCAATTTTTTATTTTTAACCCCTTCATTTTTTTTTTTTTTATTGGTATAAAGTATTTTTTTTTTCTGCACCACATACACACTACATACCCCCCGGATTGAAATAAAGTTTGTACCCCCCCCTACACTATACACGTGTTGAAACATTTCACTACCAGTAACACAAAAATAAAAATGGCATCCCAAATGTCCTCCCAAATGTCCTCCCAAATGTCCTCCCAAATGTCCTCCCAGTCATCCAGGAGAATGTATTCAGTGGAGGAGGCATATGCCATGCTTGCTTCTGACTCTGACACAGCCAGTGATGCAAGCGGGGAATTTGAAGGATTCGTCTTAAGCTCCTCTTCCTCCTCTGGTGATGAGGGACCCCCTCAAAGACGCCCCCGTAGATCAGCTGAGATTCCCCCCCCAATAATTGATCTAGTATGGACCCCACCACCAGACAATTTTGAGCCCCAGGTTCCTGAGTTTTTGGCCATGCCAGGAATCCAATTTGATTCCACAGGTCTCAGAGAAATTGACTTTTTCAAATTATTTTTCTCTGATGATTTTATAAATTTAATGGTGGACCAAACTAATTTATATGCCCAGCAGTTTATTGCTCAAAACCCCACGTCATCATTTGCTAGGTGGACCCCTGTAGATGCAGTAGAGATGATGACGTTTTGGGGTCTGGTGTTTCATATGGGCATAGTAAAAAAGCCAGACATTAGGCAATATTGGAGTACAGATGTTCTGTACAGTACTCCATTTTACCGTATGGCCATGCCCCGGACTCGATTTGAGACAATTCTTAAATTTATACATTACACCGATAATGCACAGTGCCCACCCAGAGATGATCCCACCTTTGACCGGCTATTCAAAGTCAGGCCGGTCATTGATCATTTCAGTGCCAAATTTGAAGAGGTGTACATCCCTGAAAAATTTATTTGTATCGACGAGTCCCTTATACATTTTAAAGGAAGGGTTAAATTCCGCCAGTACCTTCCCAGTAAGAGGGCAAGGTATGGCATAAAAATGTATAAACTGTGTGAAAGCACCTCAGGGTACACCCACAGGTTTAGGGTTTATGAAGGGAAGGATTCAAGAATTCAACCGCCAGAATGCCCCCCCTCCCTCGTAGGTGTTAGTGGGAAAATTGTCTGGGATTTAGTGCACCCCTTCCTGGATAAAGGTTATCACCTCTATGTGGATAACTTTTACACTAGCATCCCCCTGTTTAAGGCCCTTGGTTCAAGAGGTACAGCAGCTTGCGGTACTGTGCGCAAGAACCAAAGAGGCCTCCCAAAAACGCACATTGCCCAAGTAATGAGAAGGGGTGAAAGCAGGGGAATATGCACCGAAAATATGTTGTTGGTCAAATATAAGGACAAGAGGGATGTCCTTATACTGACAACAATTCACGGAGACAGTACCACCTCCGTCCCTGTACGAGGTACCAGTACCCACACCTCCAAACCTAATTGTATCCTGGATTACAATAGGTACATGGGCGGAGTGGATCTTTCAGATCAGGTACTGAAGCCGTACAGTGCCCTGCGGAAAACAAAAATCTGGTACAAGAAGGTGGCCGTGTATATCATCCAGATGGCACTGTATAACGCTTACGTGCTATTCCGTTCTACCGGCCAGAGGGGGACATTTATGCACTTTCAAGAGGAAGTCATAAAGGGCCTAATATTTGGGAACCAGCAGGCAGAGGGCCCCAGTACTTCTAGTACTGGCCCCCGTATTGTACCAGGGCAGCATTTTCCTGATGAAATCCCCTCCACTGGAAAAAAGGGCAGGACACAAAAAAGGTGCAAAGTTTGCTATAAAAAGGGAATAAGAAAGCAAACTATTTTCCAGTGTGACACTTGCCCCGACAAACCCGGCCTATGTATAAAGGAGTGTTTTAAAATATACCACACATCTATGGAATATTAGGTTCATAATTTCACCGTGCTTCGGGGGTCTTGCTAATGCCACATAGCACCCACCATTCATTCCACCAGAATCTGAGCCGCAAAATCCAAAAATCACTCCTTCCCTTCTGAGTCCTGCCATGCACCCAACTGGTATTTTTTGGTCACATGTGAGGCATTACCGTACTCGGGAGAAATTGGGGCACAGATTTTGGGGTGCTTTGTCTCCTTCATTCCTTGTGAAAATGAAAAATTTTGAGCCAGAACTGCATTTTTGTGTAAAAAAATGTAATTTTTCATGTTCACTGCCCAGTTTTATCAAAATTGGTGAAACCCCTGGGGGTTTGAAATGTACACTATACCCCTAGATGAATTCCCTGAGGGGTGTAGTTTGCAAAATGGGGTCACTTGTGGGGGGGTTCCACTGTATTGGTGCTTTGGGGGTCTTGCTAATGCGACATAGCACCCACCATCATTCCACCAGAATTTGTGCTGCAAAATCCAAATATCACTCCTTCCCTTCTGAGTCCTGCCACTTTTTGGTCACACATGAGGCATTGCCGTACTCGGGAGAAATTGGGGCACAGATTTTGGGGTGCTTTGTCTCCTTCATTCCTTCTGAAAATGAAAAATTTTGAGCCAGAACTGCATTTTTGTGTAAAAAAATGTAATTTTTCATTTTCACTGCCCACTTGTATCAAAATTGGTGAAACCCCTGGGGGTTTGAAATGTACACTATACCCCTAGATGAATTCCCTGAGGGGTGTAGTTTGCAAAATGGGGTGACTTGTGGGGGGGTTCCACTGTATTGGTGCAACATAGCACCCACCATTCATTCCACCAGAATCTGTGCTGCAAAATCCAAAAATCACTCCTTCCCTTCTGAGTCCTGCCATGCACCCAACTGGTATTTTTTGGTCACATGTGAGGCATTGCCGTACTCGGGAGAAATTGGGGCACAGATTTTGGGGTGCTTTTTCTCCTTCATACCTTCTGAAAATGAAAAATTTTGAGCCAGAACTGCAATTTTGTGTAAAAAATGTAATTTTTCATGTTCACTGCCCACTTGTATCAAAATTGGTGAAACCCCTGGGGGTTTGAAATGTACACTATACCCCTAGATGAATTCCCTGAGGGGTGTAGTTTGCAAAATGGGGTCACTTGTGGGGGGGTTCCACTGTATTGGTGCTTGGGGGGTCTTGCTAATGCGACATAGCACCCACCAAAATTCCACCAGAATCTGAGCTGCAAAATCCAAAAATCACTCCTTCCCTTTTGAGTCCTGCCATGCACCCAACTGGTATTTTTTGGTCACATGTGAGGCATTGCCGTACTCGGGAGAAATTGGGGCACAGATTTTGGGGTGCTTTTTCTCCTTCATACCTTCTGAAAATGAAAAATTTTGAGCCAGAACTGCATTTTTGTGTAAAAAATGTAATTTTTCATGTTCACTGCCCACTTGTATCAAAATTGGTGAAACCCCTGGGGGTTTGAAATGTACACTATACCCCTAGATGAATTCCCTGAGGGGTGTAGTTTGCAAAATGGGGTGACTTGTGGGGGGGTTCCACTGTATTGGTGCTTGGGGGGTCTTGCTAATGCCACATAGCACCCACCAACATTCCACCAGAATCTGAGCTGCAAAATCCAAAAATCACTCCTTCCCTTCTGAGTCCTGCCATGCACCCAAATGGTATTTTTTGGTCACATGTGAGGCATTGCCGTACTCGGGAGAAATTGGGGCACAGATTTTGGGGTGCTTTGTCTCCTTCATACCTTCTGAAAATGAAAAATTTTGAGCCAGAACTGCATTTTTGTGTAAAAAAATGTAATTTTTCATTTTCACTGCCCACTTGTATCAAAATTGGTGAAACCCCTGGGGGTTTGAAATGTACACTATACCCCTAGATGAATTCCCTGAGGGGTGTACTTTGCAAAATGGGGTGACTTGTGGGGGGGTTCCACTGTATTGGTGCAACATAGCACCCACCATTCATTCCACCAAAATCTGTGCTGCAAAATCCAAAAATCACTCCTTCCGTTCTGAGTCCTGCCATGCACCCAACTGGTATTTTTTGGTCACATGTGAGGCATTTCCGTACTCGGGAGAAATTGGGGCACAGATTTTGGGGTGCTTTTTCTCCTTCATACCTTCTGAAAATGAAAAATTTTGAGCCAGAACTGCATTTTTTTGTAAAAAAATGTAATTTTTCATTTTCACTGCCCACTTGTATCAAAATTGGTGAAACCCCTGGGGGTTTGAAATGTACACTATACCCCTAGATGAATTCCCTGAGGGGTGTAGTTTTCAAAATGGGGTGACTTGTGGGGGGGTTCCACTGTATTGGTGCTTGGGGGGTCTTGCTAATGCGACATAGCACCCACCAAAATTCCACCAGAATCTGAGCTGCAAAATCCAAAAATCACTCCTTCCGTTCTGAGTCCTGCCATGCACCCAACTGGTATTTTTTGGTCACATGTGAGGCATTGCCGTACTCGGGAGAAATTGGGGCACAGATTTTGGGGTGCTTTTTCTCCTTCATACCTTCTGAAAATGAAAAATTTCGAGCCAGAACTGCATTTTTGTGTAAAAAATGTAATTTTTCATTTTCACTGCCCACTTGTATCAAAATTGGTGAAACCCCTGGGGGTTTGAAATGTACACTATACCCCTAGATGAATTCCCTGAGGGGTGTAGTTTTCAAAATGGGGTGACTTGTGGGGGGGTTCCACTGTATTGGTGCTTGGGGGGTCTTGCTAATGCGACATAGCACCCACCAAAATTCCACCAGAATCTGAGCCGCAAAATCCAAAAATCACTCCTTCCGTTCTGAGTCCTGCCATGCACCCAACTGGTATTTTTTGGTCACATGTGAGGCATTTCCGTACTCGGGAGAAATTGGGGCACATATTTTGGGGTGCTTTTTCTCCTTCATACCTTCTGAAAATGAAAAATTTTGAGCCAGAACTGCATTTTTGTGTAAAAAAATGTAATTTTTCATTTTCACTGCCCACTTGTATCAAAATTGGTGAAACCCCTGGGGGTTTGAAATGTACACTATACCCCTAGATGAATTCCCTGAGGGGTGTACTTTGCAAAATGGGGTGACTTGTGGGGGGGTTCCACTGTATTGGTGCAACATAGCACCCACCATTCATTCCACCAGAATCTGTGCTGCAAAATCCAAAAATCACTCCTTCCCTTCTGAGTCCTGCCATGCACCCAACTGGTATTTTTTGGTCACATGTGAGGCATTGCCGTACTCGGGAGAAATTGGGGCACAGATTTTGGGGTGCTTTTTCTCCTTCATACCTTCTGAAAATGAAAAATTTTGAGCCAGAACTGCATTTTTGTGTAAAAAAATGTAATTTTTCATTTTCACTGCCCACTTGTATCAAAATTGGTGAAACCCCTGGGGGTTTGAAATGTACACTATACCCCTAGATGAATTCCCTGAGGGGTGTAGTTTTCAAAATGGGGTGACTTGTGGGGGGGTTCCACTGTATTGGTGCTTTGGGGGTCTTGCTAATGCGACATAGCACCCACCAAAATTCCACCAGAATCTGAGCTGCAAAATCCAAAAATCACTCCTTCCCTTCTGAGTCCTGCCATGCACCCAACTGGTATTTTTTGGTCACATGTGAGGCATTGCCGTACTCGGGAGAAATTGGGGCACATATTTTGGGGTGCTTTGTCTCCTTCATACCTTCTGAAAATGACAAATTTGGAGCCAGAACTGTATTTTTGTGTAAAAAAAATAATTTTTCATTTTCACTGCCCAGTTGTACCACAATTGGTGAAACCCCTGGGGGTTTGAAATGTACACTATACCCCTAGATGAATTCCCTGAGGGGTGTAGTTTGCAAAATGGGGTCACTTGTGGGGGGGTTCCTAACTTTTAGCATCTTATGGTGCCTAGAAACCTACATGGTGCCTAAAAAATAATCTCATAAAAAGGAGGCTCCAAAATCAAGTAGGTGCTCCTTCTATTATGAAGCCTGTGGTTTGGTCACCGTGCACACTAGGGCCACATATAGGATATTTATGAAAACAAAAGAATTGGGGGAATCAATTTTCAGTCACATTTCTCTAGTAAAATGTACTGTGTTCCTTAGAAAAATGTATTAAAATTGCAAATCTGCAAAAAAAAAGAAATTTTGAAATTTCACCTACACTTTGTTTTAATTCCTGTGAAACACCTAAAGGGTTAACAAACTTCCAAAATGCTGTTTTGAATACTGTGAGGGGTGCAGTTTTTGAAATGGCATCATTTATGGGGGTGTCTCACATACAAGTCCCTCAAAGTCACATCAGAACTGAACTGGTCCCTAAAAAAATCAGTGTTTGAAATTTTCTTGAAAATTTGAGAATTTGCTATTCATATTTGAAGCCTCCTAGTGTCCCAAAAAATTAAAAGGAAGTTGAAATAATGATGTCAACATAAAGTAGACATATGGTCTATGTTAGTTATTCACTATTTTGAGTGGTAAGATTATTTGTCTCACAAGCAGAAAATTTAACATTTTGCAAATCGCTAAATTTTCCATTTTTTCACGATATTTTGGTATTTTTCACAAAAAAACACAGACTGTATCGACCCAAATTTACCACTAATTTGAAGTACAATGTGTCACGAAAAAACAATCTCAAAATCACTGGGATAAGTAAAAGCAAAAAAAAGTTATCCCCACTTAAGTGAGACATGTCAGATTTGAAAAAAAGGGCTCTGTCAGGAACGCAAAAACTGGCTCTGTCAGGAAGGGGTTAAGGTAATTCTAATTTATTTTTTTGATGGAAATTTTTAAAATACATTACCACTTTATTTACAATTACATTGTTACCTTGACCATAAACTAAAATAATCTAAAGAAACAGTTTTACAAAACTACATTATATGCAGCTGTAACAAACAAACCTGTGTGCAATAAAAAAAATTAACAAGATAAGAGCTGCAACTTTTTGACCTACAGTAGTATAGGGCGAGCTGGAGCAGTCGTCATTGATGATGGCGTTTGGATTTGTTGAAAATAGGTGACTTTTACGTAGACCTTTATTACTGATCAGTCTAAACTGGATTTACTTACATATCTGTATCATCTCAGATGTATGTGTGGTGAAACGCGTCAATATCACATATACATTTACACATGAATAGCCCAGCTTTGGACATTGCTGTGGACACCATATATCATTTATGTGTGGAAGATAGATATTAAACATTTGAATGAATCACATGCTAACTGTAGATTATAGCTGCTTCCCGTATATTATAACCGATTATAATAAGTCATGGCTGCTACAATAGAGATTTGACAGCCTATGACAGTCCCCTATTTGAGGTCCAATATATGTGGGACCTATATTGTACAGCTATGATTAAGACACCTTCTATACTGTATTTTGAGGACCTTCCAACTCTGCTGACATTAGCCATGTTGACCTATTTCAGGTGTCGACCTAAGCCCTGTTGACCTTTCTTGGTTGACACAATGCATGTTGACATACATTGGGTCCACCCAATGACCCATACCCCTGGCAAGGGGCAGCTTTGATATTCGGAACCTCAAGTAGAATAATATCACTCTACATAGAGAGTGCAGATGTCAAGTGTATCCAAATAATGACGCAGGTATGGGTGCCGGATTCTGTATGTGTTGTGGACACAGATCTGGGACCACCGGATAGGACTGGTAGGAGCTGGAGTAAATTACACTAGGTGAATGAATGACACTACTCTTTAACCAGTTCAATTTCCAAAATATATCACACCAATAGGAACAGTGTTGGTGTGATGCATAGCAATGCTTGAATTTATATATATGTATGTATGTGGTTGTGTTAGGAACACACAGTATAGTTTAGAACAGGGATGGCCAAACCTGTCCTCAAGATCTACCAACAGTTCATGTTTGTCAGGCAACCTGTGGATCTATAGTAGGAATGAATGCAGAAGGTTTGAAAATGTGACAGTTAGTAATGGCTACAGCTGTGCACCAGCTAGGTGGTCTGGGAAACTTGGATCATTGGTAGATCTCCAGAACCAGTTTGTTCAGCCCTGGTTTAGACCAAAGTGCATGCTAGGGATTAGTGCTGATGAAGATCATTAATATTAGGACCAGGGCCGGCGCCACCACTAGGTAGCTCTAGGCATTTGCCGGAACGCGTGCAGGGATGACGCGGGAGCCGGACACTATGCAGGCTGAGGCAGGAAGTCACGTTCGGGAAATGCAGCAGAGGTACCCGGCAGGAGAGGAGGATGTCCGCGGGTAGCGGTGAGGTGTACGGCGGTTGGTGGAGGCTGGGTCAGCGGGAATCAGGCACCCGACCCCCCCCCTCCTCCCCTCCCCTCCGTGCCGCAGTATCGTGTGTCGTCGGTCTCCGGAGCGCGTGTAGTGTGAGCTGAGCTGACCCCCCCCCCAACAGAGGGCAGGGGGGAAAGGGGGGGCGGGTGTCAGGGGGGATTGCCTAGGGTGCAGAGAGGGCTTGCACCGGCCCTGGTTAGGACCCTGCTGAATGGGACAGAAACTACACAAAAATATTGTAATGAATGGTGGAAGCAGGAATATAGTGACTGAGACTGCATAAAGTAAGTACAAGTTGGTTCTGCATGAAGGGTGAGATATTGCAAGAAGATTTCAGGCTGGAGCAGAAGATCACACTGGTGTAATGGAATGGCGGAGCACCAAGTAGCTTGCAAGAAGCAACAGGAGAGTATTAGCACAGTGCTTTATCTGATCCCATAAATGAAGATTTCAACACTCCTCTCCTCATCCTACTCCACTAGTTCTCCTCTTCCTCCTACTCCACTACCTCTCTCTCTCTTGACCCTTTATCATCAAAAATAAGTAAAGCTCTGTCTCTTGTGCTCATTTGTAATCTCTCTCTCCCTCTCTACTGGTATATTTCTGGTTATTACTCCCATTCTCAAAAAACAAAATTCGGTACTTGTTTCCTAGCACGGCCACACGATTTACATCGGGGTGGTCGTGTCGGAAAAATCGGGTCGATCGCATCGCATGCGATTTGGTCGCATGCGATGCGATCGACGCGACCGACCGATTTTGGACCCGATTTTTTTTTTTTAATGAAATGTAAATCGGGTCCCTGGGACCCGATTTTACATTGGATTCAATGTAAAATATTCCCAACCCCCCCAAATTTCACGGCGTACACCCCACCCCACGATAGACGCCAACCCGAAGCGTGGCGAGCGCAGCGAGCCCGCGAGGGGCGGCGGTGCGCGTCCTCCGACCTTTTCATTCCCCTACTATCCACGTCGGCGTGGAGTCGAGAATAGAATAGTGTGGCGAGCGCAGCGAGCCACCGAGCCCGAAGCGTGGCGAGCGCAGCGAGCCCCGCGAGGGGACGCGTATACCTGTGAAGTTATACGCGTCCCCTCGCGGGGCTCTCTGCGCTCGCCACGCTTCGGGCTCGGTGGCTCGCTGCGCTCGCCACACTATTCTATTCTCAACTCCACGCCGACGTGGATAGTAGGGGAATGAAAAGGTCGGAGGACGCGCACCGCCGCCCCTCGCGGGCTCGCTGCGCTCGCCACGCTTCGGGTTGGCGTCTATCGCGGGGTGACGGGGACATCTATAATGTGAAATGGGTCATATTGGCCCATTTCACATTTTTCACATTTTTTCAGGATTTCAATGTTAAAAAATCTTTTAACATTGAAGCCTATAGAAAAATCGGGGGCATCGCGTCGGGACCTATGTTAATGGTCCCGACCGACGCGATGCCCCCGATATTTTACCTTTCCCGACACGATTTCAATGTTAAAATATTTTTTAACATTGAAGCCTATGGGGAAATCGCGGGCATCGCGTCGGTCGCGTCGGGACCATTGTTAACGGTCCCGACCGACACGATGCCCCCGATATTTTGTCCTAGCCGGCCAAATGGACCTGATTTCAAAGGAAATCGGGTCCATCGTACCGATCGTGTACCTTAACTTAAAGGTACACGATCCATACGATTGTGGCCGTGCTAGGAAACAAGTACCAAAAATTCTGAGATTAACTCTCTCTCTCTAAATATCTCTAAATACAGTATCTCTTACAGTATCTTCCATGACTCTCCAAGCTACTTAAGGGACTTGCCTACACTTACCTTATTTTGCCCTCTTAATTTAGGCTTTTGCTCCCAACACTCCACAGAGACAGCATTGACTAACATACTGAATGATCAGGTCACTGCTAAGTCCTAAAGCCATTACTCACTTCTTCTAGATCTCTCTACTGCATATGACACTCTTGTCATATTCCACTCCAGTACAATCCAAATCTCTTAAGGACGCAGCCCTTTCTTGGTTCTTATCCTACCTGTTATCTCTTTTTTCAGTGTCTGCACTCTAAATCTGTCTGCTCTTTGCTAGCTCTATCAGTTGTCTGCTCTTTGCTAGCTCTATCAGTTGGAGTACCTCTGGCTCAATCTTAGATCCTCTGCTTTTCTCAATCTATAACACATCTCAGTGTCAACTGTATGTGAATGATACCCGAATCCTGATATCCTCCCCAGACCAGTCTCCATCTTTGTTGGGCCGTGTCGCTGATGCCTTTCTGCCATTTCATCATGGATGTCATCTCACCACCTCATATTGTATATTTCGAAAACAAAATTTATTATATTTCCACTGAATGAGAGTAGTTACCAAATTGAAATCTCTATCATTGTTGAGAACACAAAAATACATCCTACCCCACAAGATTGCTGCCTAGGTGTCACCCTAGACTCTGAGCTGTCCTATGTTCCCCATATTCATATTATCTCAAAATCAAATCCATATTCTATTATCTCCACATTGATTATTGCAATATTCTCATGCCTGTACTTCCCTGGTACAGACTCTCACCACTACAATCCACCCTGAATGCATATTTAGAAAGAAAGGGTTGTAATCGCACAGGAAAAAGGATGAATATAAGTCACAAATTTTGGCCCCTCAAATAGGTGTCTTAGTAATTATATCTGTATAACATGTGAGGGTGTGCTACCACAGGACATCAAAAAGTTACGTATAAGATTTTGGACAGAAAGGAATGTCACTATGTGATGCACCAAATCAAGAGTCGATTAAAATCTAACCTTTATTAGTATGGGTTAAAAATATAGCGAAATATAAAAAACACAAAACATAAATGACACACAAATTGTTTAAAAAAGGATAGAAATTATCCTTGTTACGTGGGGTCCCACACTCCTAATTTCAATTTCCTTAGTATCAAGTCCGTGATCTGTCGGTTAATTGTACCAATTTGTTTACATGTGTATGGCGGGCATCGAACATATATTATAGAATTTTCCTAAAATAGGAAAAAATGGGTATGTAGTGAATTCGCTGTTAAGGGCGGATATACCAATTGGTTTGAGATATAGTGTTGTGTGATGACTTCAAGGGTATAATTCCCAGATGTCCAGAGTTTATTTTACAAGACACTGAAAATTTATTCTAGTTAGTCACTGATGTATCAGTATGAGGTATAGTGACATAAAGAGTGCCTAGAAATAATTAGGCAAAGATGAATAGTACTGATTTCTACGGAATGTCGACACACGCTCTGTATGTAGTATTAGTATATCTACATGAGCGTGTCGATATCCTGTGTCTGTGTGTAGAAATAATCGCTGTAACACGGCCAAAAACCAATGGTGGTAGGATCGATACAGTCCTTGGAGTGTGGCGTGTCGATTTGTACGACACGTTATCTCATAATATCACAGGACTGATTGGCAGTATAAGTCAGTGAGGATACAATCCCTGGAGTGCGGCGTGTCTATTGGTATGACACCCGCCTCACTATATGATAGGATTGCGTATCAATTGTTACTTATAATATGATACAGTCCCTGGAGTATGCAGTGTCGATTTAAACGACACGTTATCTCACAATGTAGTAGGACTGAGGTCAGTGAAAATATAAATATAATCCCTGGAGTACGGTGTGTCTGTTAGTAGGACACTCGTCTCACTATGTACCGGGATTGGATAACAGTAATTGCTCACAATATTATGCTTCATCAACTAGACACTCTATAAATTAGTCAAAGTACCATTGCCAAATAGTTTGGACGACTCAGTGTATTATGGTTATACTATAAAGTATAATGCCGTCAGTATTTTATTCACTGCTGTTTTATATTGATCAGCTGTTAAATGGGCACTTTATTTAGTGCTGTTAGCAGTTTGGACAGTGCTCATACTAGAAAAGATAAATCATAGGTCATCACATGGTGTGTGGTATTCACACATTAGATGTTCCAATAGCGGTAGCGATCACTTAAACTATGGTTAATGCGCATCAAATAACATTCATTCATAGTCCCTAGAGATTAAATACATTTCTTTATTAAGACAAGTTGTCTCTCATAGGATAAGACTAGATGGTCAGAGCGCATCAAATATGTAAGTATCATACGCTTGCTTACTAGAGTATTAGTAGCGGCGTTGATCGCTAACACGCTAACTCAATGAAACATTCACAGCGTGGGGAACACGGTCCCTGGAACACGGCGGTTGTGCGCCGTCCCACACTGGGGAGGACTGGGTGGTACTCGCAACACCGATACGCGCCCTTCAGCCGACAGATTATGTGTCGATGCGCCCGCTCAGTAATACAATAAATCAAATTTTAAACTAGACAGATCGAAATTAGTACATTTCAATGGGGGTAAGGGAGTGGGGATAGCCCACGAAGTGTACGGTCATATTTTTTTAAACAATTTGTGTGTCATTTATGTTTTGTGTTTTTTATATTTCGCTATATTTTTAACCCATACTAATAAAGGTTAGATTTTAATCGACTCTTGATTTGGTCCATCCTGAATGCAGCTGTGTGGCTAAACTTCCTCGCCAGATGTTCATCGTCTGCAGATGCGCTCTGTGAATCCATCCATTGGTTTCCTGTATTCTGCTGTATTCAATATAAAATACTTTTACATACACACAAGACCATAAACTAAACTACACCAATGTACATCTCTTATCTCAAAATATATCCAAACTCATCCTCTTTGCTCTTCACAAGATGTATGTATCTTATCCTGTTAGGATGGGTGTGTAAGGAACCCTGTTATGGAACATTACTGTCTTGGTGGCCTCCTGCAGGCTAAGGCTTCACCTCTAACACCCACGTTAGAAAGGGTAAATTAGGTTCACCCCAACCCCGGTGCTGCCAGGACTTATGGGTGACAAGGATGCTGCAGGAGGTAGAGAGCCGCAAGATGAGATAAACAGACTTTGAGAACACAAACCTTCCAAATGAGGGTTAAACCCACCAATGCAACAATGCATGAAGATAACAAATACAAGAAATGACAAAGACAAGTACATGTAACAATACACAAGCTGATACAATGAAGTAATAAAATGAATGGCATGCAATAATGCAAAAGGATGGCACTAGTAAAGTACACAAAGAGTTAAGCAGATATCTCCTGTCTTATCTGTGAGGTGGAAATTGCAGGCCAGAGCAGGAGACACATACAGCTGGTACACTGGGACAGCAATACAATGGGACCAGGATCATGCAGGACTGCAGCACAAGCAAGGACAAGGGCTCAGGATGCTGGAACTCCAGAAGCTGGCAGACAGGGTAAGAGACACTGGAACAACAGGAGCAAACAAACCAGGAACACCTGGGACTAGCTGATTAGCTTTCAAACTGCTATCTCCAGCATCTGGGTGAAAGGCAGCATGGTAGATAAAGGGACCATTCCCAATCAGAATAGTTATTGCTGATAAGCTGCCTTAACGAGGAGACTTACTACAGGTAAGCAGCCTGACACACAAGGCCCAGAGCTAATGATCTAATTATACAGCAGCTGCACTGCACATTGAGGACACAGGAGTCAGGCTGTAGCTACAGAGTGCCAATACCATATACCAGAAAACATGTCATGCAAATAGACAGAAATATGAAACAGGAATGAGCCACTGCTGTGGCTCATAACACATCCACATGCATAAATTGCTCTCATTCAGGATTGCAGGACGTTCTTTTGGCTGCACTATCTGTGAAATCCCCTCCCACATACAATAAGACTCTCCTCTAGTCTCCAAACCTTCAAGCGTTCCCTGAGACCATATATTCAGGCAGCTTATACCACATAACCTTCATAAACCTTTCCTATCCAACTATATCCAGACTGTGCAGTCCACACCTATCCTCACTTATTTTTTCTGTCTTTATCTTTCAATCCTCCTGACCAAAGGCTAACATTTGTTAGTTGACCGTATCATGCAGCCCATCAAGAATATTTGCAATCTGGTTGATCATCATGCAATAGATAGCACATATTATTTTGTACTAAAACCCATTGGGAGCAGGGCCCTCCTACCCCTATGTCTGTGTACCCAATTTTCTTATTTATCACTATTGCTTCCATTTCTAAAGTGTAATGAAATTTGCTGCACTATATAATAATAATAATAATAATAATTATTATTATTATTATTATTATTTAAAAAAATCTAAAATTTTTAAATAAATAAATTACCTATTAGTAATAATAATAATAATTATTATTATTTTTATTATTATTATTATTCATAATTAAAAAAAATAGTATTAGTGTTTATATGTTTCTGCCTTCAGTGAATTGTTGTTTATATTTTATCAAGAGCAATTCTTAAAAATTAGAATTATTGGTACATTTAAGCAATTTCTTCATTCACCGATAAATATCCTGTACATCCGTATTGAGCGCTGCACTGTTGAATACGAATATTACTACAAATTTGTGCAGTAAAAATTGAGAGCCAAAAGAATGAAAGCAAAATGTAATTTGACAAATAACACGACTGTGTTAATAGAACAATCATAATAGTACAACCATCACACGACTGCGTTAATAGAACAACCATTACACATGACACAATCTTCATTTTCTAGACAGATTGCGAATTTAAAAGTATTATCTGTCTGGGATAAATATATTTGTTCTTTTTTTTCCTCGAATGCTGATACAGTTCATTGCAGCATCTTTTAGAAAATGGAATTATCCTTCATTTATAGGACATGATCATTTCAAGAGAATTGGTTTAAATGAATCAGCAAATTAAAATGAACAGAGAGAAAGAACTTTATATTAGGATCAATAGTCGTTGGCAAATATTTGTTTGGTGCAATCTATAACAGACTAAAACCTGAAGCAAGCTTCTATTTTGTCATAATGCTTACTGCTAATTTGTTAGAGTTTATCAGCACATTGTCTCCTAACCTGTCAACAGCCTCGTACAGATCTATATTAATGAGACAAATACTTAGAGGATGCTTTCCATATAGATTTATGTACGAGCGCATTAAGTAGCACAGAGTTTCAAGAAAACTCAGAAGAGTCTGAAGTTAAGTAAAGTAGCTTCAAATAGAAATCAATGAAGCTAATCAGAGACTCTTCTTTCTGTATTTTTCAGCTAGCAGTCTTGAAAATACTTGAGAATCACAATGAATAAGTCTAAGCATTTGCTAGCTTTTACTTTCATTCACTCTAAAAATACTTAAAGGATAACTAGGCAGCTGCGGCGGAATAGTGCTCCCTGGCACCGTCCATGCTGGCTCAACCCCTTAAACTGTGATGTCACTAGAGAGGGCGGAGCCATCATCAGCGGAAGTGTGGAGACCTTCCTTGATGCTCAGGGAGGGGGGAGAACGACAAAACACATCATAGCTAGGAATCAAGTACCATAGTTTCCTTTACAATTAGGGCAGGAGTGGCCAATCTGGTATTTGAGATCTACCAACAGTTCACATTTCCCAGACCGTCTACCTGGGGCACAGGTGCAGTCATTAATAACTGTCACATTTTAAGACCACTGAGCTGGTGCACAGGTGCAGTCATTACTAATAGTCACATTTCCCAGACCGTCTAGCTGGGGCACAGGTGCAGTCATTACTAATAGTCACATTTTCAAACATATGCTGAATTCATTCCTAACCGATACATTCTACAGATCCACAGATGGACTATTGGTAGATCTCGAGGACCAGTTTGGGCACACCTAGATTAAGGGGCAATTCACTTGTTATTTGGGCACCCACCACTAGAGGATGCCCGCTAGCAGAAATAATGTTGGGCAGTAACATACAACACCAATGTGTTACTTAGGGTGGTAATCAGTTGTTATATCACACCCAAACTCCACTATGAATGATGGGAAATCCTAGTGTGATTTTCAATTGATCTATTTTTCTTTGCTAATATCGGGATCATTATGGTCAGGTTTAGCAACGCATTTGCACATTTCAGCTCACCACCCCTGGGGACAGCAAGCTGAAATGCTGGTGAAAAACAACTGATTACCGTACATGGGGTCACACATAATCGAATAGAATCAACTTTATTGGCCATGTATGCTTGCGCACACTAGGAATTTTTTGTGGATTACAGTGCAGCATCAGCAGGGATGAAGGGGGAGGACATTACATACATTACATTAATACATTACATACTGGGGGCACATGCCCGCCGAGCTGCGCAGCACCTAGGCTGCCAATCAGCAGTGCCACTGGTCGTTGCAGCAGCCAGGTAGGTAACAAATATGAGCAGGAGCAGTACAGTTATCACACAGGGAACACATACCTGCCGAGCTGCACAGCGCCTAGGTAGCCATCAGCGGCACCACTGGTCATTGCAGCAGCCAGGTAGGTGACAATATAAGCAGGGACAGTACAGTTATCACACAGGGAACACATACCTGCTGAGCTGCACAGCACCTAGGCAGCCATCAGCAGCACCACTGGTCATTGCAGCAGCCAGGTAGGTAACAGTATAAGCAGGGACAGTACCGTTATCACACAGGGAACACATACCTGCTGAGCTGCACAGCGCCTAGGCAGCCATCAGTGGCACCACTGGTCATTGCAGCAGCCAGGTAGGTAACAATATAAGCAGGGACAGTACAGTTATCACACAGGGAACACATACCTGCCGAGCTGCACAGCGCCTAGGCCGCCATCAGCGGCAGCACTGGTCATTGCAGCAGCCAGGTAGGTGACAATATAAGCAGGGACAGTACAGTTATCACACAGGGAACACATACCTGCCGAGCTGCACAGCCCCTAGGCAGCCATCAGAGGCACCACTGGTCATTGCAGCAGCCAGGTAGGTAACAGTATAAGCAGGGACAGTACAGTTATCACACAGGGAACACATACCTGCCGAGCTGCACAGCGCCTAGGCAGCCATCAGCGGCGCCACTGGTCGTTGCAGCAGCCAGGTAGGTAACAATATAAGCAGGGACAGTACAGTTATCACACAGGGAACACATACCTGCCGAGCTGCACAGCGCCTAGGCAGCCATCAGCAGCACCACTGGTCATTGCAGCAGCCAGGTAGGTAACAATATAAGCAGGGACAGTACAGTTATCACACAGGGAACACATACCTGCCGAGCTACACAGCACCTAGGCTGCCATCAGCAGCACCACTGGTCATTGCAGCAGCCAGGTAGGTAACAATATAAGCAGGGACAGTACAGTTATCACACAGGGAACACATACCCGCCGAGCTGCACAGCGCCTAGGCAGCCATCAGCGGCACCACTCGTCATTGCAGCAGCCAGGTAGGTAACAGTATAAGCAGAGACAGTACAGATATCACACAGGGAACACATACCTGCCGAGCTGCACAGCACCTAGGCAGCCATCAGCGGCACCACTGGTCATTGCAGCAGCCAGGTAGGTAACAATATAAGCAGGGACAGTACAGTTATCACACAGGGAACACATACCCACCGAGCTGCTGAGTGCCTAGGCAGCCATCAGCAGCACCACTGGTCATTGCAGCAGCCATGTAGGTAACAATATAAGCAGGGACAGTACAGTTATCACACAGGGAACACATACCCACCGAGCTGCTGAGTGCCTAGGCAGCCATCAGCAGCACCACTGGTCATTGCAGCAGCCAGGTAGGTAACAATATAAGCAGGGACAGTACAGTTATCACACAGGGAACACATACCTGCCGACCTGCACAGCGCCTAGGCAGCCATCAGCTGCACCACTGGTCATTGCAGCAGCCAGGTAGGTAACAATATAAGCAGGGACAGTACAGTTATTACACAGAGAACACATACCTGCCGAGCTGCACAGCTCCTAGGCAGCCATCAGCGGCGCCACTGGTCATTGCAGCAGCCAGGTAGGTAACAATATAAGCAGGGACAGTACAGTTATTACACAGAGAACACATACCTGCCGAGCTGCACAGCACCTAGGCAGCCATCAGCGGCACCACTGGTCATTGCAGCAGCCAGGTGGGTAACAGTATAAGCAGGGACAGTACAGTTATCACACAGGAAACACTTACCCGCCGGAAGCACCAGTGTAACACTTACATAATATGTGATTGGTATGTTCCTAAGCCTCTGCTTAAATTCTCAAAGAACCGAGTCTGATCATCTCTTATTTACAGTATGAGACATGCAATTTTAGCGTGAAAGGTGCTCTGCGCAGAATAGTATCTTGGGAATTGGCGTCTGTGCCGAGAGGCTTTTTGCCACGACTTGGGGACATCATATGAGGACACTGCATACTGTAATTTGATTTTAATGTACTATATATTCATTCAATTGTATAAAATCGTTTTTTACTGGACACATTTTGCACCTGTGAATTGGATGGGCCTCATTATGCCTAATGAAATGATTTACTAGGTCATTACTTCCTCTTAAATGTAGGGAGTGGGTGATACAAAGAAGGATTAAACTGCAATTAAAGTAAGAAAATAAAAACACATGTTAATCTGCGGCAAAATTGGAACAAGAGGTGGAACCAGCG
The DNA here is from genome assembly GCF_055691185.1 of Crinia signifera. Lineage (NCBI taxonomy): Eukaryota > Metazoa > Chordata > Amphibia > Anura > Myobatrachidae > Crinia > Crinia signifera. The sequence goes on along the minus strand of NC_139224.1, from coordinate 174,300,094 downwards.
CTCACAATTATTGAAGTGTACATTGTCTGAAAATGTGCTGATTGCTGCCACTGGAATTGTAACTAAAAACCACAGTCAATAATTTCCCATGAATGTGGAAATGGTGGCATTAAAAAAAAACAATAAAATCAACAATGGTTGTCCCCTAAGAGTTCCACACCCCTCATAAGTTTTACAAGAACAATAAACATTTAAGGACCCATTGAATCCAGAAGTCATTCTTTGCTTGGATACTTTTTTTTTCATGAGAACCTCTCTAACCCTAACCCAACCCCTGTGCCGGGAATGTGTCAAGTCCCAATGTTGTGATGTGTCACACATACGGATTGACATCGCTAAGCAAAGTAAACAAACTGCAATTACCAATGGATAATTAGAGCAATTATGTAAAGGATTCTTGAAGGCTAATTCTTATGGACTGAAAACAGGGAAGGAAACGTCGACTCCAGGAGATGCAGTTATTTAACAAATTCTAATGAATAAACATTGTGTTTTGTCAGCAGTAGACACTTGTGATCTCTACAGGTGGGCACAATGCCGCTAATATTCCTGAGTCAGTGCAAGTATAATATCTGGTTTCCATGAATGAATGTAAGGCCGTTATAGTCTGATAATAATGTAGCCTTGTAGGTTCCATTGGCTCAATACTAAGCCCAACATAAAGTTTTTATCATTGGTACAGCCTAAATAAAAATAATTAAAAAAATGTTCTAGAAGTGTAAAAAGTTGCTTGCCGAAAAAGCTCAATGTAGCCGATTCCAAAAAAAGTCCATGTTCGGTTGTGTTAGCCCTGACATGAATATGTATGGAGCCATATGAGCCAGCTCTGGGGGACTGGTGGACCTCTCAGCATTGCGACACTGCTGTAGCAGAGGAGTCTCACGGTTAGTAAACAGTTGCGGATCCTGAAGGTGGCCAAGTGGACAGCTCTTTAGTCAGCCCTAAAAAGGCGCCACTGGGGCAACTAAAGTTTAGGCTTGTTGTCCTCTCATACCTGAACTCTGGGTGCCAGCACCAATCATATCACCTTCAATGCAGTTCAGGATGTGGGTGCTTGAGCAATTCCAATATTTGTGCTGCCTTGGCCACTAACCATGTCACTATATGGCATATTTTAGGCATAGAGACTGATTTAGGCACCTCCAATTGCAAAAGTTGGATTCCATGGATGTAGAGGATTAGAGACAAGAGGGTTAATCATAGAGAAAGTAAAAAATAATTGGTGAAATTATACATTTGCCAAAATTTTGATGGTTCGGGTGCTGGGAGCCTAATTTTGAATTGGGGTACATTAACCTTCTAGATTGGATCATTGAGTTGCAACGACGTTCTACGTCATGGCTGTGAGGCTTTTCTGACATTGATGGAACCTACATCTTCGTCTAATGTCCACTTACTGAAGGTATAATGATGGAAAGTCAAAGCCATGCAGACTGGATATTAACCATTCATAGTGTCATGAACCCCGGTTCTCGCACTGCTCGCATGCGCCCCTTACCGGCACGCTGGGGTAGTGTCCTCCGTAGATCAGCTGCCGGCACAGTCGGCAATCCCTGGCGTGATGTCTTTTGTTTCCAAGTCGCCCTTGCATCACTGTGAGCTCCAGGTGTATTCCCTGATCAAGCTGCGGGTCACATGATCCAGGTAAGCTCCAACTTACTTCCTGGTCTGTGTGCTGCTGCTGCAGCTAATTTCATCACCTGCGTCTGATTACCTAATCACCTGGAGGGATAAAAGCCCAGCTCACAGTCTCCTCCTGGTCTTGAACAACTCGTCAGTTTACCTGTGAGTTCTCCAGCGTTCAGCTACTGTCAAGACTCCCCACGTGCTCCAGAGGTCCGGTTTCCTGAGTCCGCTGTCACCTGTGTTACTCTCAGCGTCCTGGTCATTCCACTCCTGCCAGAAGTCTCCACGTGTTTCCATCTGCCGTGTGATCCTGTCTTCTTGTGCAGCCCAGGTTATTCACTCAGTGTCCGGTTAGCAGTGGGTTCCGTGCCCGTCCCCCCTCGGCTCCCAGGCCGCTCCAGCGATCCCCAGTGATCTTCAGTATCGGCTCCCTAGCCGCTCCAGCGATCCCCAGTGATCTCAAGTATCGGCTCCCTAGCCGCTCCAGTGATTCCCAGTGTCTCCAGCGTCTCCCTGTGTTACCTCCGTGTCATCCCCGGCTTCCAGGTCGCGTCTCACATTCCTCAAGTACCCTCCGTGTTGCTGTATAGCATTCAGTGCCATCGATCACCATCATTTCTAAAGACTCTTGTATCCTAACCCTGCCAAAGCCACAGGGGAACCTGGGCAGAGGGCCGCGACCTGGTCGGCAGTTGCAGCGAAGTCCATATCCCCTTGCGGGGGTCCCTGGTGAATACCACTGTCGGCTTAGACCCTGCTCCTCTGCTTTAGGTCTCAGCCAATCCTCTGTGTCCCCGGCAGGTCATCTCCTTCCAGCCTCCGTGCATGAGCTCCAGCTACCTCAAGCCTCCTCGCTTCCAGTTCCCTGCGCCCTCCACTAGCGCACCCAGGTCAGTGCCGGGAACACAGACAGTCCAGGCTGTGACAGATTGTTCAAGACCGATGGACTCGGCACGCGACCATAGTGTGGGGCCAGCGGCTCTCCAAGATGTCACCTCGCGTATAGAAACACAAGAAGCGACGCAGCAGCAGGTGATTACATACCTCCAGGTTGTGTCCACTTGTCTGGATTCCCTCCAGCAGTCTCTCCGGCCACCTCCGCCACCAGTATCTAATCAGCCTGCCACTCATGCCCCAGCATATATTCCTCGTCTTCAGCTGCCTACTCCTAATAAATATGATGGCAATCCCAAAGGTTGTAGAGGCTTTCTAAACCAATGTGACATCCAATTTGAACTTCTACCGCAGAACTTCCCGACTGCCAGAACCAAGATAGCATATATTGTCTCCTTGCTGACTGGTTCTGCCCTAGATTGGATATCACCCCTCTGGGAAAGATCTGATCCAATTCTCACCGATTATGACAGATTCGTCTCTACCTTCTGACGGATATTCGATGAGCCAGGAAGACCTGCATCAGCCTCTACAGAAATTCTCCGCCTTAAGCAGGGCTCTCGCTCCATGGGCCAATTCGTGGTTCAATTTCAGACTCTTGCTGGGCGTTTCAGAACGCATCAAAGATGAACTTGCCACCCGAGATCTCCCTGAGCAGCTTGAAGAATTAATTTCCTTGTGTGTCAAAATAGACCTGCGCCTAAGAGAGCGAGGTTTAGAAAGATTAAAGAAAGTAGTTCCCCGAGTTCCGCCTCCGCCTCAGCACCGTCCTGCGACAACCGCTACAGAAGAACCTATGCAAGTAGGTAGATCCAGGTTATCCACAGAGGAACGGTCCAGGAGGCAAAAGGAAAAATTATGTATTTACTGTGCTGCCCCCGGCCACTTCATTGGGTCCTGTCCCGAGCGTCCGGGAAACGCCAAGCCCTAACCTGCAGTGGGGGAGTCAGGTTAGGTTGTCTCAGTAAAACTCCTCCCATCACTGACTTGATTCTACCTGTTGCCCTTGTGTCCCCTGTGGGTACCCTGCAAGTCTCAGCCCTGGCAGACTCCGGGGCTGCAGGGAACTTTATCTCAGCCGAGTTGGTTAAAAAGTGCAAAATTCCGATTCTGCCTCTTTCCCAGCCTCACTACCTAACAGCGGTGGATGGAAGCAGGATTCCCGGAAGTGATATTGTGCATCGGACAGTTCCTGTCTCATTCCACGTAGGGGTACTTCATCAAGAATGTATGGATTTCCTAGTCATTCCTAAATCCTCCTATGACCTTGTGTTAGGGTTGCCGTGGCTACAACTCCACAACCCCCGTATCGATTGGTGATCTCTCCAAATTGTGGAATGGAGCGAATATTGCCAAAAACATTGCTTGACTGAAGTAACTCCGGTTCGATCTTCTGCAGTTAAAAGCCTTCCGGGTCTTCCCTCTGTGTATCATGAATTCAGCGATGTATTCAGTGAACAAGCCGCTGATGTGCTGCCTCCACACCGCCGATGGGATTGTCCCATCGATCTCCTCCCTGGGAAGTCCCCTCCTAAGGGGCGTACCTATCTGCTGTCAATCCCTGAGACCAAAGCGATGTCCGAGTATATTCAAGAAAATCTCCAGAAAGGTTTTATCAGACCCTCTACCTCCCCTGCTGGTGCAGGATTCTTTTTTGTAAAAAAAAAAAGATGGAGGGTTACGCCCATGCATAGACTATAGAGGTCTCAATAAGATAACCATCAAGAACAGTTATCCTCTTCCCTTGATCACTGAGTTATTTGACCGTATCAAAGGTGCAAAATTTTTTACCAAGCTTGACCTCAGAGGGGCGTACAACCTAATCAGAATTCGCAAAGGCGACGAATGGAAGACTGCCTTCAACACTAGAGATGGGCATTACGAGTATCTAGTGATGCCCTTCGGTCTCAGTAATGCACCTGCCGTCTTTCAAGAATTCGTCAATGAAATTTTCAGAGATGTCTTATATAAATATCTTGTTGTGTACCTCGACGATATTTTGATTTTTTCTTCAGATCTCCAGTCCCATCGTTCTCAAGTCAAAGAAGTGCTATCCCGTTTACGTGCTAATAAATTGTACGGTAAACTCTCTAAGTGCACGTTCGAAGTTCCCCAGATACCCTTCCTAGGGTATATCGTGTCTGGCTCAGAGTTGCGAATGGATCCCGCAAAACTTGAAGCCATCAATAGTTGGTCCCAACCAACCACTCTCAAAGCAGTCCAACGTTTTATTGGCTTTGCCAACTATTACAGAAAATTTGTCAAAGGATTCTCTACCCTCATCTCTGCCATCACAGCTCTCACCCAAAAAGGTGCCAACCCAGCTGTCTGGTCCGAAGAAGCCTTGTCCGCATTCCACCTGCTAAAGCAAGCCTTCATATCTGCCCCCATCCTCCGGCAGCCAGATACAGATAAACCCTTCCTCTTGGAAGTCGATGCCTCGAATGTGGGTGTTGGAGCTGTGCTCTCTCAAGTTACAGACGATGGCAAACAGCACCCCTGTGGGTTTTTCTCTCGAAAATTCCTCCCTGCCGAGAAAAACTACTCCATTGGCGATCAAGAGTTGTTGGCAATTAAACTTGCACTGGAAGAATGGCGATATCTGTTAGAAGGGGCCAAGTTTCCCGTGTCCATCTTCACAGACCACAAGAACTTACTGTACGTCCAGACTGCCCAGTGTTTAAATTCCGGTCAAGCTCGTTGGTCCTTATTTTTCTCACGATTCAGTTTTAAAATTTTCTACCGTCCTGGGTACCAGTATGCAAAAGCCGATAAACTATCCCGTTCTATGGAAGATGACACAGTGCTGCAAGAACAGCGTCCCATCATTAGTCCTACGGCTTTTGCCACCACCCATGTGTCACCTATGCCACCTCGAGGAAAGATGCTGGTTCTACCAGAGCTCCAGCCCAAAATCTTATCCTGGGCTCATGCCTCGTCCTTCTCCGGTCACCCAGGCGTTCACAAAACCCTGGAGATTCTTCGCCGGTCATATTGGTGGCCTCACATGAAAAAGGATGTCCAGGATTTTGTGGCCTCATGTCCTACTTGTGCCCAGCATAAAGTCCATTGTCAATCCCCTGCCGGTGCTCTCCTTCCGTTGCCCACTCCCATGCGTCCCTGGACGCACATTTCCATGTACTTTATTTCCGAGCTCCCAAAGTCTCAAGAATGTAATACCATCTGGGTGGTGGTGGTAGACCGGTTCTCCAAAATGGCACATTTCATCCCGTTGACTGGTCTGCCCTCTGCTCCCAAGCTCGCTCAGATCTTCATCCAACATATCTTTCGGATTCATGGACTCCCTGCAGATATTGTCTCCGATCGTGGAGTGCAATTTGTAGCCCGCTTTTGGAGAGCTCTCTGTTCTGCCCTGAAGGTGAAATTGAACTTTTCCACAGCGTACCACCCGCAGTCTAATGGGCAAACAGAGAGGGTTAACCAAGATCTGGAAGCATTCCTCCGCCTGTATGTCTCCTCGTCACAAGATAACTGGGTCAGTCTGCTGCCTTGGGCAGAATTTGCCCACAATTTCAGATACCACACAGCTACTGGCTACTCTCCTTTCTACGTAGTGTACGGTCAACACCCTCGACCACCGATCTTTGAGCCTTTACCAGCCTTGGAAGTGCCTGCTGCATCTTCCACACTCAAGCATTTCTCACAAGTTTGGAAAAATGTGCATGTTTCTCTCAAGAAAGCCTCAAAAAGATATAAATTCTTTGCTGACCGTAAAAGGAGGGCAGTTCCTCAGTTAAAACTTGGCGACAAGGTATGGCTCTCCACTCGAAATCTTCGCTTATGAGTCCCGTCCATGAAATTCGCCCCACGATTCATCGGGCCATTCCCTGTGATCCAAAGGATCAATCCTGTAGCTTATTAGCTGAAGCTACCACCATACTTGAAAATCCCAAATTCCTTCCACATATCCTTATTGCGACCTCTTGTTCTCAACCGGTTCCAAAGTGCTACTCCTGAGCTCCCCAGAGTTTATACCCATCGAGGGGTTGAATTCGAGGTCGATAAGGTGGTGGATTCTCGCAGAAGATATGGAAACATCCAATATCTCATCGATTGGAAGGGCTATGGCCCAGAAGAAAGAAGCTGGATCAATGCTGCAGATGTGCATGCTCCCCGTTTGATTGCAGCTTTTCATAAAGACAACCCGAGTAAGCCCAAAGGGTGTTCGGTGCCCACCCTAAAAGGGGGGGTACTGTCATGAACCCTGGTTCTCGCACTGCTCGCATGCGCCCCTTACCGGCACGCTGGGGTAGTGTCCTCCGTAGATCAGCTGCCGGCACAGTCGGCAATCCCTGGCGTGATGTCTTTTGTTTCCAAGTCGCCCCTGCATCACTGTGAGCTCCAGGTGTATTCCCTGATCAAGCTGCGGGTCACATGATCCAGGTAAGCTCCAACTTACTTCCTGGTCTGTGTGCTGCTGCTGCTGCAGCTAATTTCATCACCTGCGTCTGATTCCCTAATCACCTGGAGGGATAAAAACCCAGCTCACAGTCTCCTCCTGGTCTTGAACAACTCGTCAGTTTACCTGTGAGTTCTCCAGCGTTCAGCTACTGTCAAGACTCCCCACGTGCTCCAGAGGTCCGGTTTCCTGAGTCCGCTGTCACCTGTGTTACTCTCAGCGTCCTGGTCATTCCACTCCTGCCAGAAGTCTCCACGTGTTTCCATCTGCCGTGTGATCCTGTCTTCTTGTGCAACCCAGGTTATTCACTCAGTGTCCGTTTAGCAGTGGGTTCCGTGCCCGTCCCCCCTCGGCTCCCAGGTCGCTCCAGCGATCCCCAGTGATCTTCAGTATCGGCTCCCTAGCCGCTCCAGCGATCCCCAGTGATCTCAAGTATCGGCTCCCTAGCCGCTCCAGTGATTCCCAGTGTCTCCAGCATCTCCCTGTGTTACCTCCGTGTCATCCCCGGCTTCCAGGCCGCGTCTCACATTCCTCAAGTACCCTCCGTGTTGCTGTATAGCATTCAGTGCCATCGATCACCATCGATGGTTTTAGTACCCGTCTAAAGACTCTTGTATCCTAACCCTGCCAAAGCCACAGGGGAACCTGGGCAGAGGGCCGCGACCTGGTCGGCAGTTGCAGCGAAGTCCATATTCCCTTGCGGGGGTCCCTGGTGAATACCACTGTCGGCTTAGACCCCGCGCCTCTGCTTTAGGTCTCAGCCAATCCTCTGTGTCCCCGTCAGGTCATCTCCTTCCAGCCTCCGTGCATGAGCTCCAGCTACCTCAAGCCTCCTCGCTTCCAGTTCCCTGCGCCCTCCACTAGCGCACCCAGGTCAGTGCCGGGAACACAGACAGTCCAGGCCGTGACACATAGTACACAGACAAATTGTGAAATAAAATATACAGTACATCGTGGGAAACTGGAATTTGGGTGGGTAAAATAAATGAAAAGTTTCTTTATTGGATGGCATAAATTGCCTTCAAAGAACAAATGAACAATGCATCGTATTTCTATTATGCCCTATACATGATGACACAAAAAAAATCTCTACTAAGCTGTTGCCTGTAGTCATATCGTGTTGGCTAGGACTTTATATAAGATAAACCTGTTGGCATTTTCAAGTACAGTATATGTTTCCATGTCAGCAGCTACATATGCCATTGGCATACAGTATGTAGAGAGCGATAATAGGGAGAGATAAAGAACCAACCAATCAGCTCCTGTAATTTTTCAAGTGCAGCCTATATTATGACAGCTAGAAGCTGATTGGTCAACCCCCCCCCCCCCCCGTAGACATACGCATTCATACATGTATTGGTTTCTGGATATTGGTGGGAGCGGTAAGGTGAAGCTTTGCCAAGGGTACGGAAACACCTTGCACTGTCCTTGTACTCATTGCTACTTTACCTGTTGTATCGTGCCCCAGGATGCACAGTATAGTAGTACACCTTCATTCTGTTCCTTGGGTGTTCTTGTTGGAGACCTACAGTAAGAGCCAGGCTGGATGGGGAACGGGACACGCTTGTTCTCAGACCTGTAGCCACCACTGTTGCATCCCTGGCCATTATTCCACTGCATATTACTTAACAATAAATCAGAATTATCATTAGCAGTCAAATTGCTAAAAAAAAAACCTCTTTTTCTCCCCATTGTTTAATTTAAGCCTAATGTCCGCTTATTCTCTCATGAACTGAACGTGGCCATAAATAATTCTGCAGCATGCCTAAACATCTCCCTCCACAGCAATATTCTAATTTGATCTCTAGAGAGGCTTCTTGGTAGCTGCATAAAATATTTTCATTTACTCTAGAAGAGCCGGCACAATCTTACATTTTTAATCTCATGTTGCCCAGGAATGCCTTCAGAAGAGGTCCTCTGCAAATCATTAAACTTGTTCAATAACACTGCTACAAAACACAAGAGATTTGTCGTTAGCGAAACAAAGAAGTTTTTCCAACAGAAAATAAAATTGGAAAAGATAACTTGAGTTTCTAGGGCAGTTTTGCGGATTGTTTAATATTTAAGCATTTCTAGAGGAAAACCTTTAAAATAGGTCTGTCAGATGTGTTTGATATCTGCGACTTTCAAGTGTGTCCTCGTTACTGATCAAATTATGTTTATTATTAAAATTTGGTTTTGGTGCAAGCTAAATATTTGCCAATCTTTTTTTCAGTGTGTAAAATATATATATATATATATATATATATATATATATAGATATATAAATAGAGAGAGAGAGAGAGAGAGGGAGGGGGAGAGAGAGGGAGAGAGGTAGAGAGGGAGAGGGAGAGAGGGAGAGAGCTCTTTTAGATTTGCTCAGACGGTATTTCTGACACAAACCCGATGTACGGTACTTTTTTTTTTAGAATATATTTAAATAAAGATTTTGTACAGGGAATAGAATATTGCAATATGTCTATAGCTGTTTCTATAATAATCTAAAGAGGTTTCCTATTCTTTTTCATGGCTAATCATTCCGGCTGATGGAGACGCGGCCCAAATAGTGTGTGTGATATCCAATCCGATCTGATTCGCTGGCCCATGTGCATCCAACCGGAGCCAGAGATCATGCATGCTGCATGGAAGATCTCCGGGTCTGACCTCCTCCCGGTGGCAGGGAACGAGGTTAGCATACGATGCATTGTATCATATGCAATCCTGCCGCCCAGGAAGGTCTCAGGCAGCTCAAGTGGATTTGGATACGACTTCTCCGTGGGGAGAAGACGCACAGTGTACCCTTTAGGGGTAAATTTACTAAGATGGGCCTTCTATTGAAGATTGGATGTTGCCTATAGCAACCAATCAGATACTACTTATTTTTTATTTATCACCTTCTAGATGTTAAGAGATAGAATCTGATTGGTTTCTAAGGGGAACATCCCATCCTCAGTAGAACTCCCATCTTAGTAAATTTACACCTAATTAGTTTTAGGGGATAATCGATGTTTCACTATTCATTATTTCACTATTCATCCCAGTGTGTTTGCCAGGGTAACTGCAGGGACTGACGTTTACAGATCCGGTGCTTTGAAAAGCAGAAACTGAATTTGCGGAAACAAACGCAAGATATTCGAATTAGCAGAAAAAGACGTAGATTTGTGGATCCACGTCTTTTCCTATTTTCGGATTGTTCACAGTTGTCAGGTAATCCTACCCCCCCCCCCCCCCACAGCCTGACCCTAACCCATCCCCATGGCCTTACCCTAACATCCCAGCTACAGCCTAAACCTAACCCCCATACTCCTCTGACTTGAATCTACCCCCCACCCCGCAGCCTTACCATGATGCTCTCAAGTAAGTGCCTAAACTATAGCAAAAAGAAAAATTTTGATCTATAACTGGCGCTGAGTGCTAGATTAGCAGACACGACCCACAGAGACCATCATTCTCTGTACAATGACTATCAAAGTAAAAGGTACTCTTTACCTAGAACGGCGCCCACGATGTCCATCGCGGTCATCAGGGGTAAAAAAATCGCGGGCATCGCGGGCATCGCATGCACTAAAAAAACGGGTGCGACGCGATGCCCGCGATGCCCGTGATTTTCCATAGGGATCAATGTTAAAAGTGTGATTGGACGCGATTTTAGTGTTAAATGCCTCAATGCCCGCGATTTTTCCATAGGAAACAATGTTAAATGGGCCACAGAGCCCTAATAGTCCCCCTGAAGTCTTAAATGGCCCCCACAATTTTTAACGCCACCCCACGATCAACGTGAAACCGAAGCGTGGCGAGCGCAGCGAGCCCGCGAGGGGCGGCGGTACGCGTCCTCCGACCTTTTCATACCCCCACTATCCACGTCGGCGTGGAGTTGAGAATAGAATAGTGTGGCGAGCGCAGCGAGCCACCGAGCCCGAAGCGTGGCGAGAGCAGCGAGCCCCGCGAGGGGACGCGGATACCTGTGAAGCCCGCGAAGGGACGCGTTTACCTGTGAAGGTATCCGTGTCCCCTCGCGGGGCTCGCTGCGCTCGCCACGCTTCGGGGCTCGGTGGCTCGCTGCGCTCGCCACACTATTCTATTCTCAACTCCACGCCGACGTGGATAGTGGGGGTATGAAAAGGTCGGAGGACGCGTACCGCTGCGCTCGCCACGCTTCGGGTTGACGTTGATCGTGGGGTGGTGTTAACAATTGTGGGGGCCATTTCTGACTTTAGGGTGACTATTTGGGCTCTGTGGCCCATTTAACATTGTTTCCTATGGAAAAATCGCGGCCATTGAGCCATTGAACACTAAAATCGCGTCCAATCACACTTTTAACATTGATCCCTATGGGAAATCGCGGCCATCACGGGCATCGCATCGCACCCGTTTTTTAGTGCATGCGATGGTCGCGATGGTCGCGATGGGCGCCGTTCTAGGTAAAGAGTACCAAGTAAAACGTGGGATGAGTAGAAACCAGCGCTGGTAAGAAACTTGCTTCTGTGACGTTCTATCTCGCGTTCACAAAGCAGTTTCTTTCAAACACTTTCCATGCCAAGGTACAGCGGTGTGCCATTCTTAACAATAAACACTTACTTAGCACTTACTTAATAATTCTCAATGTAAATCTTTTACTTCAAATCATCAGTCAAATGCACATTGGAACATATCTCACTTCCTTTTTATTTCTGTCAGGAATGCATGTAACAGGTTCTTTAAAAAGTCCAATCCACGAATCCAGGAAAAGTGGTTAATTGAAAAAGTCCAAGGTACAAAACTGTTAAAAACATTTCAAATCCATAAAAAAGACTAACATGCAAGCGGTGGTGGAAGTCCGTTACAGGTGGTTGTCGGGCACTGCAGACGCACGAACGCTCCAGGTTCCTGGTACCGATTCTCATCAACGCGTTTCGGATATGATCCTTTATCAAGATGTCTTGATAAAGGATCGTATCTGAAACGCGTTGATGAGAATAGCTGCTGCTGACGCCCTTCATATGAACTACAGCGCGGAATCGATACCAGGAACTTGGAGCGTCTTTTTATGGATTTGAAATGTTTTTAACAGCTGTGTACCTTGGACTTTTTCAATAAACCCCTTTTTTTTCGGCTGAAGAGAATTTCCTTGAGTAGTAGCTACAATTCTGAATTTTTTTTTTTTTTTATTGAAGCAAAAGCATTGAAAGTTTACATACAAAATATACATATGCAAAGAATGGGAAATTGCAAGAGCAGTATAAGGTAACAATAAATTACTTTTAAATAAAGCTGGTTACAGTAATGTGTCTTTTTATCACCTATTTAACAATTAGAATTAGTCATTGATAGATACATGAATAGAATGTACAAATTGCATGTACTGTAGGCGTTATTATAGAGAAATTACATTGAGAAATTAACACACAAAAAATATATATATTTGTCTGATGCTCACCCGCTGGGCATTCAATAGGAGGATAATCAGTTAAGACACGATTCTCGTACCATTGAGTTAGACGCATGGTATTGTGGATCTGGAATTGTGTTGAAACCGGTAGAGTAGCAATAAAGCTTTCCCACATGTTAAAAAAGGAGACATCTTTCTTTTCTTTGTCAAATATGGTTTCAACCCATTCCATTTGAAAAATCAAAGTAAGTTTTTCTTTATACAGTCTAAAGTTTACAGGGGTTGGTTGAATTCTCTCTTGGAGAATAGTTTTTTTGGCTGCTGCACTTATTGCAAGAAGTAGTTTCCTACATCCCGGAGCGAATCTCTGTCCTTTCGGGAAGATACCGAGAACCGCCCATTCTGGAGTGAAGGGTATCAAATTAATTAAGTGGGTTTCAGCATCTCTTCTAACCTGTCTCCAGAAGGCCTGAACCACTGGGCAGTCCCAGATGCAATGATATAGGTCTGCCTTTTCTATAGCACATCTAAGCAGCGGCGTAACTATAGCACCGCAGCCCCCGCCACCGCGGGGGGTGCTGTGCATGTGGGGGCGCCGGGGGCTGCGGTGCTATAGTTACACCCCCCCCCCAATCCCCCGCTGACTTACCTTTCTCGCTGGTCCCGGCGGCTCCGTTCTTCTGCTGAGGACCACCACAAAATGGCCGCCCCCATATAGCACACAGTTCTCTGAAACTGTCTGCTGTATGGGGGCGACCATTTTGTGGTGGTCCTCAGCAGAAGAACGGAGCCGCCGGGACCAGCGCGATAGGTAAGGCTGCGGGGGATGGGGGGGTTTGCATGGGCGGCGGGGGGGGGGAGGTAGGGGGTGCTTGGTGGCGGGGCGGCGGTGGGGGGGGCGCCCAAAACTAAGCTACGCCACTGCATCTAAGATATATATTATTGTCTGATAAGCCCATTCTAAAGCATCTATGGGGAATAAATGTGATAGATGTCTAGAAATAATTCATGATTCGTACTAGCAGTTAATAAGGTACGAGATTTTAGTAAGCCATGTAATAGATCTTGCATAGAAAGAGATGGAAACTGTGTCAACCACTGACGTAGTCCTTGGCTAACGAGGTCATGGTCTATATTTTTGCTTAGAAATCCATGATATATAGACATGGCTTTACGTGAGGGTGTTGGGTTAGAAAGGCAATGATCTAATGTATTATCCCAATCCTTTTCTGAAAAAGTTTTTTTATAACAGAAGCACTATATAGGCCTGGTAATAGGCCAATGGATAGGCCCGTATATTTAGCAGTTGCCTCAAGGAATGTCAGGGGCCGTTTAGCATCAAACTCAATTAAGTGTTGTAAGCTATGTATTCCTCCCATCGTCCATATTGTGAAGGTATATATAAGATGCTTTTCCATCCTGAAAATATGGGTTTAAAATAAATGGGAGGTGAATCGATTTATGGGCATTAAGACAGTTTTTGTGGCATGAAATGTGCCAACGTCATCTAGTTGTCATAACAAATGATTATCTTGAACCTCATCTGGGACCTACTGGTCATGAATATGTAGGAACCCATTTCAGAGACATTTTGGGTAAAAATGCTCTACCTAAATATGAGAGGGTCATATGTTTCCAGCTCCTGAGCGCCTCATCAATTGATTTAACTGTCCGGGATACGTTTATAATAGAACTTGCTTTTTATGATAGAGTACTCCCAGATATTTCAACCATGTAGGAGCCAAAGGCGAATGGAAAGGATGAGCTCCAGGAAGGAGTGGTGATGGTGGAGTGGAGATACATCACCCTCAGCAAAGTCTTTGTAACGACTCTGCAAGGAATTTATTTCAGTATTACCACAGGATAATTCTTAGGAAAAGGACCGACCAGCGCAATCTGTAACCCAGGATACAAATTGGAAGATGGTCCAATTGAGTTGGGGGTTATGCAAATGTAGCCAGGACAGTCCTAAAACGATGGCATGGGAATTTGGGGAAGCGCAAAGGAAGGTGATGAATTCAGAATGTTTATTTCCAATTTGAAATTGAAGCGGTTCTGTAGTATGTGTCATTCTTCCATGTTGGGTGAATGTCCCATTGACAGTGGTCAGCATGATGGGCCGTGGAAACAATGTAAATCATAGTTGAAATTTTGGACTACCTCAGAGAAAATAAAATTGCCAGCTGCTCCAGAATCAAGAAGAGCTAGGAAGAAATTAGAGAGACCGGAGTTACACAGGGACACTTCAACTGATTATCAGTGTTGGGAAAAGCTCTCCGCGACAGGTTAGGGATGCTAGTTTCCCGGATGGGCTTGGCAATTCTTCAGGAAATGTTCTGATGACCCACAGTAGATGCAAAGATTCTCTTGGCCCCTCCATGAACGTTCTTTGGGCGTAAGTCGGGAACGACCTAATTGCATGGGTTCATCCGGTGGTGGAGATTTACAATGGGATGGTGGGGACTGACAAGGGTGGAGTCTTTCCCCGCTGCTTCTCTCCAACCCCCTTTCACGTAGCTGAATATCTATCTTAACCAAAATGGATATTAGATCATCCAGGAAGTTGGGAATATCCTGTGCGGCCAACTCATCCTTCAGACGTACCGGCAGTCCATTAATGAAGGTGGCCTTGAGCGCATCATTGCCCCAACTGAGTTCTGATGGATAGAGTCTGGAATGGGACCATATACTTTCCCACAGAGTGGGAACCCTGTTTGAGTCATGGCATATTGGTGGAAGCTGCTGCTGGACAACCTGGTTAATCGAATATACTTTTGAAGGCAGAAACAAAGTAAGCGTAGTCAGACACTAGCTGGTCTTTTCGCTTCCAGAAAGGTGAGACCTATTCAAGAGCTGGACCTTCCAACAAAGAAATTATATAGGAAATACGAGACTGTTCCGTTGGAAAGTTATGTGGAAGGGAGGAAAACTGCACTTCACACTGGTTTAGCAAACCCCTGCAATTCTGTGGGTTGCTGTTGAATCGATTGGGCATTGGTAGTCGAGACTTAACATTCACCGAAGCCCCTGGCACTGGAGCAGGAGCTGAAGGCAGTGCATGTGAGCTTAACGAGGTGAGGGCTGCCTGGATATGACTCGCTTGAGCTGAGAGATCTCTCAAACCTTAAAGGAGGTCAAGCAAAAAATGTTAGATAGTTCCTAAATTGTGCTCTTACCACCTGGACTATTTGGTGGCCATGGGACAGTCCTTTTCAAGTTCTTTTTCCTACCATCAAGAGGGGTGGTTGTAAGTAACTCTTTTTCACATGGAGGTTGTGGGTAGCAGTGAGAACTGCCGTTAGATATTACTGGAAGCAGAGAATCTTCTTGTATCACTGGATATGCCCTGGGTACACGGACTCTGGTCACAAGGTACTAAGCTACATGCATTCAAGTTGCAATAGAAGCTACACTGTACTAGAAGCCTGGGTCATGGTGATATTGGTGACAAGCTAGTACAAGCTATACAGTACATAAACATAATAGGGGAAAATCTGATCTCTGATTTTATAAAGCACGAGCGACACGAGGGATAATTCTATCACTAAAATACTTATAATAATGCACACTTAAAGACATTCCATTAATTCTGTTCTCTTATAATGCAGCCAATGAGAAGCCTCACTGTACGTGTTTCATAGATTATTATTAATTTGTATCAAACACATACACCCATATATTTAAACTAAATTATAAAAAAAATAACCCTTGGTTAAAACACATACCCATTGTGGAAGTGTTACACAGTAAAAATGCATCAGCTCCCAAAAGACCATCCGCCACCACTAGTTCCCGCATCTACTGCACTCCATACTGCCTATGGCTCTGGACCCCTTCTGGATATTGCTACAGAATCTGATGCTTCCTCGGCTGTAAATCATAGTGATGGGACCAGTCTCCTATAACATAGCTAAATGAGCTTTCATATCATGACATCATTTACAAGTGTGTCAATGCCATTAATAATAAATGACACTGTAAATTGCCCAGATGAGGGTTAGCTGAGCTCCTGCTGCTTGTGCACTCAGTTACAGCGAGAGCGGAATGGAGAGACCAGATATAAGAGAAATGCGATGTGATGCACACAGATAGAACGGAGAGACCAGAAATACTGTAAGAGAGATGCGATGTGATGCACACAGAGAGAATGGAGAGAGCAGATATAAGAGAGATGCGATGTGATGCACACAGAAAGAACGGAGAGAGCAGATATAAGAGAGATGCGATGTGATGCACACAGCTAGAACGGAGAGACCAGATATAATAGAGGTGCGATGTGATGCACACAGAAAGAACGGAGAGAGCAGATATAAGAGACATGCGATGTGATGCACACAGATAGAACGGAGAGAGCAGATATAAGAGAGATGCAATGTGATGCACACAGATAGAACGGAGAGACCAGAGTTAAGAGAGATGCGATGTGATGCACACAGATAGAACGGAGAGAGCAGATATAAGAGAGATGCGATGTGATGCACACAGATAGAACGGAGAGACCAGAGATAAGAGAGATGCAATGCGATGCACACAGGTAGAACGGAGAGACCAGAGATAACAGAGATGTGATGCACAGATAGAATGGAGAGACCAGAGATAAGAGAGATGCGATGTGAAGCACACAGATAGGGGCCCATTTATCAAGTAATATTTGCGGTTAAATCCCCGAAAACATCTGTTTTCGGGGGTTAACCCCAAATATTAAGTAGCACTGGGATGTATTAAGGGGGAACGATCTCCGATCCCTGCTGCGATCCCCCCCTGCAGCGCCGCTGTCCGCATCCCCCATAGGTTTCTATGGGGGATGAGAAGCTGCCCGATGTATCAACATCGGGCAGCCCGGCATCGCACCCCTGGGCTATCGCCATTCTGATATGGCGATAGCCCATTGTAGCCTATGGCTACATATCGCACTGCCTGAGCGGCAGTGCGGTCAGCAGAGTCGTGGGGGGGTCAGCGGATAACCGCGCATGCCCTGTCCCTGCGCCCTGCCAGGTAATACATTCGGCCGAAATTATCACATTTTACAATGCGATCCTCGGCGGTAATATTCCACCCAGATCGCATTGTAAATGTGATCAATGATAAATGGGGGCCTTAGAACGGAGAGACCAGAGATAAGAGAGATGCCATGTGATGTGGGTGCGATGCGATGTGAAGGCTGTGGCCCCATAATTATTATAAGTTGGGTCCAGAAGTCAGAACAGAATAAATCTATGTAGCTTTTACCTGCGAATATATTTTTAGTGTACAAAGTCCCTTAATATCCACGATACGTAGAATTTGCGTAAGATGTAATTGAAGTGTTTCTGATTGATGTGAAGGCTGCATATATTGTAGCGCAGCGTTACAATGTCACTGAACTTGTTATGAGCCAAATGTGTCTACTGTAGAGAGATACTCGATGTTTGAGTTGCATAAAACTGAGTTACATTTAATAGTGTAACTGGGTCGCAAGGTGCCTGCTGCTGAGTAAGTTCCTTGTCCGAGACAATTAAACTCAGAAACTGCCTATTTCAAGAAAGTCCTCCATAGTGTATCCTAATATTATCTGCAGAAACACAGCGGGGCGCTCTGAATATATTAAAGTCTCATTCTCCTGATTTCAACAATCTTTTATCCTACTTTTTAATCAGCTGATTTTCTTTTTATACAGGGTTGTTAATAAAATATCGGTATGGTTTTCTAATCGGAGTGATACTAATGGAAGTGGCTGTTTAAAGACAGCCTGTGGAGTGATAGGAGTTAATGAAGGAACCGGCGCTATTTCTCCGAGATAGATTTAAAGGACCAATGACCCCAAAAAAGAAAGTTTTCTGCCAATATCATAGAAAGATATATGGACAGCGTACCATGCAGGGTTGTGTCGCACCTGAATACAGAGGAAATACACAGCCTCAGATGAAATCTTCTCCCAGGCACAACCGTGTCTTGTTACAGAGGTGTCTCATTTACAATTGCGCTGATTGTCACAAATAATCGGCCACTTTGTCACTGTGATTGGCTCAGGCAGGATACGGCAGTTTGCACTCAGCTGTGTTGCAACAGAGGTAGATATTGTTTTTGCTGAGGTTTGCACTAAATTTGACAACCTCTGCAAAAATGTTGTCTCTAAATGTCTACCAGTGCACCATCGATCTCCACCAATTATCATTCCCTGCTATTTATTCCCTTATTTTACAATTGTGTGTAACAGTCAGTCACCAAGAGAGTGGGGTGTTAGATGGGCACTTTAATGCTTCTCCCTTCCAACTAGTGATTTGCCCAATTAGGTAGTATACCGAATGGGTATTGTTCCACAACAGCAGGTATTTCCTCCATTGGAAACAGGGCTATATAGGTGGGTGACATGAGGTTGTTTTTTTGTTTTGTTCGGCGTTGATGAATAAGATGTTCGAGAGCACAGCACAAGACAGTGAGAATAGGACATACCCTACTAACATCAGCGTGGGCCCCTGGACAAAATAATTCACTGCCCCCCCCCCCCCCCCCCCCCCACACACACACACACAGATACCCCACCAGTCGGTCCGGGCCGCGGCTTAAAGGCAGCAGGTAACAGGGCAGTTGCGTCCAGGCAGCGGGGATCCGGGCAGTGGCAACTGGGAGCTTGTAGCGCCATTTGCTGTGCGGCATGGCAGAAAGCGCTGCTGAATTTAAAATTTTTTGAAAGACTGGCAGGACGCTGATTGGCTGAGAGAATTCAGCCAATCAGTATCCGGCCAGTCTTTTCAATATGACTTCAAATTCAGTAGCCATTCCTGCCCCGCCGCCCGGCAAATAGCACTACAAGCTCCCAGTCACCGCTGCCCGGATCACTGCTGCCTGAATGCCACTGCACAGACCCCACTGCCTGTTGCAGCAGCTCTCTGGTGCAGTGCCGTCTTTCCCATTGGGATGGGCCCCTAGAATCCTTTGACCCAGGGGCAAATGCCCATTAAGCCTAATGGAAAAAATGGCACTGGACATAAAAACTTTGACACCCACATAATGTCAACGCAGTCAAATAATCAACACATTAAATGCCAATACTCTCAAAATGTCAACACAGGAAATGTTGACACAGTGAAAATGTTTACAATAAAAAATGTTATGGTTGGGGTAGAGGACGGAGATAGTGTTGGGGCCTGGGTATAGATTAGTTTTAAGGATGGAGTTACAGTTGGCAGTAGGCCGAATACTTACCTGTCCACGTGTGGCAAGGGCTCGCCCTACTGTAGTATGGTGTTCCGGGGGAAGGCGACAGGAACAGTGCATGTCAAAGGTGGGTGGGCAGCAGATTTGGGACACTGAAGTGGGATATGGTCGGCACAACCATCTTGGTTCTGCCCCTTCCTACTGAAAGCCAAGGGCAGCCATACTCTGGGCACATAAAGGGCCTGCCTAGAGCAACTGGTGTCAGTGCACAAAGTCTTCTGAGCTGTGTGCATCCTGGGGTCTTCCGGCATAATCTGGCCTTTTGCTTGACTATCTATAACCAATCATCTTCTTCTTAGACTTTAGGAATTCCCAGCCTGGTTCCGCAGTCTTACTCTGATCCAATAATCCTGTTCAGCATCCACACTAAACATGGAAGCCTTCAGTACGTTCAGCTGGAGTTCCGGGATCACTCCCTCGTCCTCTGACAAATCATCACGTCTTCCAGTTATTCCTATCCCACAAGTCTTCCTCAAACCTCAGTCTTATGGGTTTTTTTTCAAGTTACAGAATCCTTTTACGAGTCTTCTGTCTTCATCTTCATTTTCAATCCTGTTACTATTTATTGTCAAAAAGGACATTTATGAAGACATATATGTAAATGGTGGAAGACCTCCTATTGTTTTCTCCAAAGACATTATTTCTTACTCGTAATATATGAGCAAAAGCATTATTAAACCAGCTCGTTTTCCCACCATCTACTGAGTCTCCAGTGGTTCCTGCAACTCCTACGTACCCGCAAATACCCAGATAGTGACATGGGGTTTGGATTAAGCTTTGTGTTAGGGTTGGAGTTTAGGTTGGGATTATGGTTGGGGTTTGGGTTAGGTTTATGGCTGGGGTTTGGGTTGGGGTTTGGTTAGTCTTAGTTTTTAGGTTGGGTATTGGATTAGGTTTATGGTTGGGGATTTGGTTATGGTTGGCATTTGGGTTAGGGTTGTGGTTGAGCTTTGGGCTGGTATAAGGGCTGGGGATTTAGTGTGGCTTAGTTTTAAGGTTGGGGTTTGGATTGGGCTACTGGTTGGGGTTTTGGTTGGGGTTACAGTTTAGATTAGGGTTATGGTTGGGGTTATGGTTGGGGCTGGGGTAAGGGCTGTACTTTGAGTTAGGCTTAGTTTTAAAACTGGGTTTTGACATTATGTACCAGTCAACAGTTTGTCTGTCAACGCTCTGAACATTTTGACATACTGTATAGTGCATCGACCTTAATGTGTTTATATTATTACTGTTGACATTGGGGGAAATTTACTGAGATTGAAGTTCTATTTCAGATGGGATGTTGCTATGGGAAACAAATTAGATACTATCTATTATCTTTTAGAAGGTGCTAAATAAATAAGTAGATTCTGATTTGTTGTTAATAGCAACATCCCATGTGAAATAGAATTCCCATCTTAGTACATTTTGGCCATTGTGATTGTCAACACATATAACAATAAATCAAATACCAGGACGTGTTGGGTGATTTATATTACACCTGTTCCAGTAGTTCGGGTGTGTGTATGTGGTTGTGGTGGCGGTGGCTGTAGTGTATATTCTCCTTAGCTTTTTACTGTTTCTAACCTGATTTATCTATTGTGCAAGTCCCACAGTTGTACATAGGCAGTAACACGGAACACCTGCTTCCTATTTTGGACTTGTAGTGTTTCAGTAAACGGTGACCTTCCTGTCCACTCCTGATACTTTGTACCTTCATCATCTTCAGTTGTACTTATTAATTTGGCCAGAAATTCCAGCATCTTGATTTAATTGCAGCGGGACTGAAACATGAAAAAGGAACAAACTGTGTGTTGGTGACTTCCATAGCTCGGCATTACCATGCAAACTTACAGCGCTGGGAGTTAGTGATTGCATTAAAAATGTACGAGGGTTTTTTTTAAATGTGCTTAAATTGAATTATGGTAAATTTTGAACAATTATTTTGATGAAATAATCACAAATACAGACTATTTTTGCTACATTAAAGACGAAAACGCAACACATTAAAAAACGATTAAAGACACAATGTTAAGACAACATGCATAAACTAGAAGAACACTAAATTGGACTTAAATGAAGAGAACACGGTTATTATACAAAGTACTTACGCATTCCATCAGTAACTAATGTATAAGCAACTTAAGCACCAGTAACTAATGTATAAATAAGACACTATGTATATAAGCAACTTAAGCACCAGTAACTAATGTATAAATAAGACACTATGTATATAAGCAACTTAAGCACCAGTAACTAATGTATAAATAAGACACTATGTATATAAGCAACTTAAGCACCAGTAACTAATGTATAAATAAGACACTATGTATATAAGCAACTTAAGCACCAGTAACTAATGTATAAATAAGACACTATGTATATAAGCAACTTAAGCACCAGTAACTAATGTATAAATAAGACACTATGTATATAAGCAACTTAAGCACCAGTAACTAATGTATAAATAAGACACTATGTATATAAGCAACTTAAGCACCAGTAACTAATGTATAAATAAGACACTATGTATATAAGCAACTTAAGCACCAGTAACTAATGTATAAATAAGACACTATGTATATATGTAACTTAAGCACCAGTAACTAATGTATAAATAAGACACTATGTATATATGTAACTTAAGCACCAGTAACTAATGTATAAATAAGACACTATGTATATATGTAACTTAAGCACCAGTAACTAATGTATAAATAAGACACTATGTATATAAGCAACTTAAGCACCAGTAACTAATGTATAAATAAGACACTATGTATATAAGCAACTTAAGCACCAGTAACTAATGTATAAATAAGACACTATGTATATAAGCAACTTAAGCACCAGTAACTAATGTATAAATAAGACACTATGTATATAAGCAACTTAAGCACCAGTAACTAATGTATAAATCAGACACTATGTATATAAGCAACTTAAGCACCAGTAACTAATGTATAAATAAGACACTATGTATATAAGCAACTTAAGCACCAGTAACTAATGTATAAATAAGACACTATGTATATAAGCAACTTAAGCACCAGTAACTAATGTATAAATAAGACACTATGTATATAAGCAACTTAAGCACCAGTAACTAATGTATAAATAAGACACTATGTATATAAGCAACTTAAGCACCAGTAACTAATGTATAAATAAGACACTATGTATATAAGCAACTTAAGCACCAGTAACTAATGTATAAATAAGACACTATGTATATAAGCAACTTAAGCACCAGTAACTAATGTATAAATAAGACACTATATATATAAGCAACTTAAGCACCAGTAACTAATGTATAAATAAGACACTATGTATATATGTAACTTAAGCACCAGTAACTAATGTATAAATAAGACACTATGTATATATGTAACTTAAGCACCAGTAACTAATGTATAAATAAGACACTATGTATATATGTAACTTAAGCACCAGTAACTAATGTATAAATAAGACACTATGTATATAACGTTAGTAACCGATGTTATCAGTAGTGTCGGGAGGTATACAGTACTTTCCTTTTTTAAATGTTGAGAGCTGCTCACTTCCACCGGCCTCTATCTATCAGCGTAACTATGAATATAGCAGCCCCCCACCCCGGAGGTAAACATAGCCGACCACCCCCGCTGCTCACCAGCCAGCCAATCCCACCCCCGTTCAACCAACCAGCTCCCAACCAAATCCCCCCTGCTGCTTGCCGACCATCAACCTAATCACTGTCAGAGGACTTATTTTTTCTCCGGAGAAGCTGAGTACTCTCTCTTCTACCCCCATTAAAGTTGTCACTTCCAAAATGGCCGCCGCACTGCTCTGTGAGGCCATTTTGGGAAAGACATTTTGAAATTGATAGGCACAGTGGCAGACAGCTTCATGCAGTAGTAGCAGTATCCCCACACAGGTGCTCGGTGCCCACAAGCCCCCAGGTAGGGTTACCACCTCATCCCTTTAATTCCGGACACATACTAATTACACAGGTTCTGTGGCAGTTTAAAACCAGGTGAAATGGAGTCTTGAAGTCAGCCAGCCAAAGAACCTGTAATTAATATGTGTCCGGAATTAAAGGGATGAGGTAGTCACCCTACCACCAAGTGGGGTCTGCAGGTGCTATTGTTACACCAATAACCATCTATCTACTGTATATATCTATCGATATCATATCTCTATCTATCTACCTATTTTTCATTTCTCCTACAGCAGAGCAGATGAAAGCCAGGGGAAGGCGCCAGGACTGATCATTTGATCCGGCAGCAGTAGTCTCTGTGCTGTACTGTGCTGCTGTCATGTTCTACAGCACAATGAGCTAATGAAATGTAGTACATGCTAAGCAGTGGCAGAGGGCTAGCAACCATTGACAAGACATCACTTGGTCCACTCTACTGGAGAGACTGCGCTTGTTGTTCACCAGCAGGGGGCAGCCTTCCCTGTATGACAGCTGCCTGCAGTATACAGGGTTATAATATGGCTTAACAATAACTGTGAATTTTATTATGGTAATAATCTGCATAGTATCAGCAGCCCATACTAATGTACTTTAAGAGATACACACACACACATATATATATATATATATATATATATATATCATACATCGGTACTCCTTATATATATATATATATATATATATATATATATATATATATATATATCATACATCGGTACTCCTTATATATATATATATATATATATATATATATATATATATATATATATATATATATATATCTATCATACATCGGTACTCCTCCTGGTGAAAACTCCTTAGCAATGCTCCTGTGCCTTCCCTACATTGGTATCCGTATATAACAAGCAATGAAGGTGGCACTTGGTGGCTGTAATAAGTAAACTTAAAAATGCATTTATTTACGGTCACGTTTCGGGAGTGAGCCCGCCCTCAGGCAGTTCTGGGCATACAATACAGTATATTAAAAACATTTATATAGCCTAGACTGAGATTACCTGATCAGGTGTGATCCTGTCCCGGCACCTTTTGTCCCGTCCCGGAGTCTTCCATCCCGTTCATTGACGGATACACGTCAGAGCTCCTTCCGGTGAGCGGGGGTGACCTCCACCAATCAGCCGTCAGCACTCGTCGGCATAGCAACAATAAAATCTAAACAAAACACATACACCAAATTCAAATGATAAAAATCTAAAAACATAGGAAAAAACACATTTTTCAGCACATTACTGCTATATTCCCCTTTGGATACTTTATATGTTATACAAATAGGGTTATATCATCTCATAATTATATTAAAAAAACATTGTAGACCTACTGTAGGTATTCATTCAATCCCTTTGGTTCAATTGTATCCAAGGTAAATATTCATTTACTGTACGTTCTAGCTGTAAATGTTTACGTCCCCTATCTCCCCCTCTGTTGTTTGCAGGCACGCAGCATATGATTTTTGTTTGTATACTGGCCAAATTATTAGCTGTAATACAATGGTGTGCTACTGGTGGATCGCTATGTCCTGACTGTAACAGCTAGAATGTAAATGGATATTTACCGTGGATATAATTGATTGAATGGATATAATCATATTTGTATAACATATAAAGGGGGTATTCATCTTGGGTCACGGCTGTCGAGCTGGCCTGACAGCCGTGACCCTGTCCCGTTCTCGTTCTGCTCGACCGAGAATTTGCAGGTGGGATTCAATGTCCCGCCTGCCACAGGACGAGAAGGAGGCGTGGATGCGAACTGCGGACGGGAAGAGGCGAGCAGCAGAAATAAAGGCCTTTTTACGTTAACTTATTACAATCTCCAAGTGCCACCCCCTTGTTTTATATATATATATATATATATATATATATATATATATATATATATATATATATATATATATATATATATGAAGTGGAAGACCGGCACTCAAACACACAAAGGATTACTTGCCAGGTTGCCATCTAAATTGAGCACGGGTCAGCGTGGTCAGATATAGCAGGTTTGTTGGCGTCACTCTGGTCAGGGAAGGAAGTAAATCAATGAAGTACACGAAGCACCATGATTTAGCAACGTTTCAACTCCTTTATTGGAGTTTTTTTCAAGCCATAGTGCATAGTACAAACGACATTGTTTAAATAGCAATGTGATTACACATGACACCTCCCATTTCCGGAACGCAGCCGGTGGGAGTGACGTCATCCAACAGCCCAAACATAGTGATACAAAAAACATACATACAAATTACAAAAAAAAATACAAAATGTCAACATGTGCTGACAATACAAAAAAGCTAGCGGCAGCATAATATATACAAAGAACATCAAATGACAAAGGCTAAAAATCCCGTCAATAGGAAATCTGCAGGCAAAAAATATATATGGTCATCTGTAACTAATAACAGGATACAAGGTATATAGATTAGCCGTAAGTATCAACAAGTAATTCATCACAATGTAACAATAGAAAGCATGCAAGAATTAAAGATAACATTGTAGGCCCAATGACACATTAAGGCCTCTTGGAGCCAGGGAATCTAATCGGGTGATCTACCTGGTCTCCAGCCTTAACAATAGATTGGACCGATCACCAGAGCCGGCCCTAGCCTAAATTACGCCCTAGGCAAGATTTTGGCTGTTGCCCCCTAGCACCGCCACTAGTTCCGCCTCTGACCCTGCTCCCCTTTCCCAGCACCATCAACCCTCATCATATCCGTCATCATTTTGGTGCTCCTACCCGCAATATTTTAAATAGAAACAGTGCACACATTCGGTGCGCAGCCCAAACAGGGGTGTGTTCTTGCTGGGAAGGGGCATGGCCATACAATAGTACCCCCAATTCAAATTATGCCACACAGTAGTGAAACTTTATTCACATTATATCATGCGATGGTGTCCCTTATTCACGTTATATCACACAGTAGTACCACTTTACCTTATATACATTACTCCTCATATTATTCACATTATACCCTTAGAAAAAAATCCTGAGAAAATATTGTATTTTAAGCACCTCCATGGCCACACTGCAACCCAGCACAAAGCAGTGTGTGCTGGACAGATGAGAAGAGCTGCAGCTGCTGCTGTCACTTAAGGGGACAGGGCCCGGGGCCCCCACTGGGCCCTTCCATCAGACTTACCATGGGTAATTTGTACCCCCTACCCCTTTCTCTCGGCACCCCTGATAATACCCACACAGTAATGCCCCTTACACATGACACACATTATTAATGTCTATATAACCATAATGCCCCTTACACATTATGCCAACCTTTATTAATGCCCTTCATACACATAATGCCCCTTACACATATGTCACACATTATTAATACCCTTATACACATGACACACATTATGCCCCTTACACGTATGCTGTACACTATTGCACAACCAACCCACCCGCAGACAGGACTTGCACAGCCGCTAACACTGTGACCTCTGCTTGGATACAGATGTTTCCTCATACATCTTGCCTCAATAGGCCATGCAGCTCCTGGACAGTTCTGCTAACGTTGGGTGCCTTTTTTGCTGAAAATTTGCATTGTTATGACCAGCACACACAAGGAGCTTCTGATGATTAAAATGATATGCAGCATGCCTATATTCTGTGTGCGACTGTGGCTGTACCTGCATACGGAATGCTATGTTACAGTGATTTCCATGAATACACTGTATGCAGATACAGCCTCACTCACACACAGAATATAGGCATGCTGCATATCATTTTAATCAGCAGAAGCTGCTGATGCCCCTAGGCATTCCAAATGCCCTAGGCAATTGCCTAGTTGGCCTATACCTAAGGCCGGCTCTGCCGATCACCGCCACGTACCAATGCAGGTACATGATCTATAATACGGTACCTGAGAGTCGCAATACTATGCTTGGCTTGCACAAAGTGCCCTGCGACTGGCTGCTCACTCCCACCAGAAAGTAAGTGTGGCACCCCAGGGGGTACCCCTTTTATTCCTGTACCCCCAGGTTGTTAACATTGCAGCCAATGCTGCCAGAACAGGTCCTTTCCCTGTCAGCAGGGCTGTGAGGGGTTAACAGAGTCAGCTAGTGTCCCAGCTCCCCTGCAGACAGGAAACTGGAAGGTCAGAGGTGATCCCAGCAGCAGTGTGAGAGGGAGTGTGGAGAGAGGAGAAAGCCCTGTGAACTCCCTGTGAAAAAGAGCAGTGTGCTGGATATGTGAAGAGCAGCCCAGAGAGTAATGGGAGAAGAGGACAGCTTGTAGCTTGAACCTGGAAGCAGGCAGAATAGTGACCCTGCAGAGAGAGAGAAGAGAACAGTGGAGAGGCACACATCGAGACCCATACCCCTGCACGTGATACAGAGAGCTGGGAGCCGCATGGTGGTGCATGGTGCACCTGGAGACACAAGAGCTGCACAGCTGGTGGTTAACTGGCAGGAGCCAGCAACATATAAGGTCTTCCAGGAAGAAGCGGCGAACATCGGAAGCAGGAGGGTCCAGCTCAAGGTACGCCATCTTGCACCACACCGTGTCAGTGAGCCTGTCACACTTGGCGTCATACCGAACAGGATCGGACATGGAAGTGCATAAAGGCAACCCCACCGCATATGACCAGTCCATCAGTGAAATGTCTGTCGCACTGGATGGAATCATAAAGATGATGACGGAGGTGAGGAAAACCCTAGCTGACCAGAGAATAGAACAGGAGGAATATGAGTATAGAAGATGGCGACGTGAATGTGTCAGAAGGCGCAGACAGCAGTGGAATCCCCCATTGAGGTCAGAACGACTACCCTCTGACCGAGTCATCGCATGCCCACAGACCGCGAGAAGACACGTGAAAGGAGGTTCACCGGCAGTGCTTCAGAACACAGCAAGAACATCCGGTGTGAGACAGTCGAGGGATAGACCACGAACCAGACCAAGAAGAATTGCTGGTCGTGTCCTATGGTTTGATGTACCACGCGGGTATGGCTTTATTAAACGTGCAGATACCGGGTGTAGCTTGTATGTCCATTATACCGCCATCCAGCATGCTGACCCCCAAAACTGCTTCCGGAGCCTGAGCGACGGTGAGGCTGTCGAATTTGAACTGGTGAATGGGAGGAGAGGCATCAAGGCCGCCAAAGTGACTGGGCCGAATGGAACACCGGTGCTGCACTACAGACATGCCCCAGAGCAACATTGGCGCCACCCGCCTCATAGTGAGCCTCCACAGCACCATCAGCAAGGCTACCAGCAAAACAGGAATGGAGAGCAAGCGAGGGAAGCCAATGGCGAGAGTAGCAGTTTTAACGCCAACCCTCCTCGACCTGGACAGATGCCCCACCCACCGGAACCTGACATCATGAGGCAATGCGAACCGCCGAGAGAAAGTGAACAACCAGTCGTGCGGAGTGAGGCAGTCCATCAGAACTGGCAAGAAGCGACCAGGCCTCAACGTTCTCCAGAGCCAACGCGGGAGTATGTACCAAGAATGGATGATGCTGATTATCGGGCGGCGAACCTAGGGCCAAGAAATGCCAGAATTGTAGAACAGCAGAGAAGCCCTGAGATTGTGGTCCACATGGCTGCGACAGAGACCGTGGAGCTCTCAAAAGCAGAGCCAGCTATGCCACCACATGAATCTAAGGCAGAGGAAGAAATGCCATTGGGAGATGAGAAGGCCGAGACCTGTCCCACTGGATTGAAGCCTATAACAAATGGTGAATACACAACTATATCAGGAGAGGAATTCGCCATCAGGATTCAGCAGACGATACTGAGGTCTAAGAAGCTAGACCAAGAGGCAAGACGCAATTAGAACCGGTCGTACGCCGTGAGAGTGGGCGCCATCCATTTACAGCAGTGAAGCACCTGGACCGCAGAGGGATGGGAGTCCTGTGGCGGAGGGATGGTTGACCCAGGGAGCCCACATTGGATAATCAGGTGACAGAGAGGTAGCGATGTATATTTGTTGAATGTGTGTATGTTCACCGTTTTCTGTTGTCATTCAAATATTTTGTCATGGACATTGAAAGACTGTACTCAGGATTTAATGCCCCTGGTTGGTTGCCTGGGGACAGGCAAGTTTCTAGCATGGAGGTATGTGGCACCCCAGGGGGTACCCCTTTTATTCCTGTACCCCCAGGTTGTTAACATTGCAGCCAATGCTGCCAGAACAGGTCCTTTCCCTGTCAGCAGGGCTGTGAGGGGTTAACAGAGTCAGCTAGTGTCCCAGCTCCCCTGCAGACAGGAAACTGGAAGGTCAGAGGTGATCCCAGCAGCAGTGTGAGAGGGAGTGTGGAGAGAGGAGAAAGCCCTGTGAACTCCCTGTGAAAAAGAGCAGTGTGCTGGATATGTGAAGAGCAGCCCAGAGAGTAATGGGAGAAGAGGACAGCTTGTAGCTTGAACCTGGAAGCAGGCAGAATAGTGACCCTGCAGAGAGA
Source organism: Crinia signifera (assembly GCF_055691185.1). NCBI lineage: Eukaryota > Metazoa > Chordata > Amphibia > Anura > Myobatrachidae > Crinia > Crinia signifera. Next base: position 174,270,272 of record NC_139224.1, on the reverse strand, counting down.
GAGAAGAGAACAGTGGAGAGGCACACATCGAGACCCATACCCCTGCACGTGATACAGAGAGCTGGGAGCCGCATGGTGGTGCATGTTGCACCTGGAGACACAAGAGCTGCACAGCTGGTGGTTAACTGGCAGGAGCCAGCAACATATAAGGTCTTCCAGGAAGAAGCGGCGAACATCGGAAGCAGGAGGGTCCAGCTCAAGGTACGCCATCTTGCACCACACCGTGTCAGTGAGCCTGTCACACTAGGCTGCTCGGATGGCGCAGCGGATCTGCACCATTCTCTCCTTAAAGGTGCAGTCAGTCTTGCCTACATAGATGCGAGAACAGGGACACTTGTGGTGGGAGTGAGCAGCCAGTCGCAAGGCACTTTGTGCAAGCCAAGCATAGTATTGCGACTCTCAGGTTCCATAATATAGATCATGTACCTGCATTGGTACGTGGCGGTGATCGGCAGTGAGGGGGAAAAAAAACTCGGGGGCCCCCCAAATTTTGGAACCAGCAACGGGCTCCAATAGACCGCAGTGTCATGCCACAGCCTGGGGATACTTTTTACATAATGTCCCCCTGCCGTACAATGCTCACCGTAGCTGGTCAGCCCTGCATGTCCCAGCAGGCCTCCCCCGCAAACTGGGACTTGGGGGAACTACAGACACAGAGAACAGTAACATTTTATTATACACACATTCATTTTACACCTATACTCACAAATCCAGACTCCAGCGTTGTCTCTGTCATCTCCTGCATCTCCCCACAACCACAGCTGGGCGAGCTGTGCTGTCATGATGTCATTTGTACGGTACCGAGCTTGCTACATCTCTAGCAATAACACCCTCACAACTGTTTGTGTAGTACAGGGTCTGCATTACCCTCATCGCTACTGACTCACACGCAATATTCCCGGGCCGCCAAAACACTGTCAGTGCATAAGAGAGGAGCTGCTGCCCTGAGGAGCAGCATGGTGGGAGAGCTGTCTCTCCATAATGTCTGCCATCTCAGAGGAGACAGTTATTAAGGATTCTAGGAGAGGGAGTGGCCATTTTGGGAGGGACACTTTCATTAGTAAGAAGGTGGCAGATATGAACAGAGGTCCCTTACGGGATCACAGAACCATGGCAGGGGCTGGGGTGGGTTAACCAATAGTAACAAGCAGGTGCTATGGAGGGGGGTGGTCACCAGAAAGTTTTTTGGTAGGGGACGCACAATTTGTAGTTTCTAGAGGTTACATGCCCGTTGCCAGGTGTCTCTGTTGCTAGGGGTTTCTTGCTCAGGGCTAGGGGTTAAATGCTAGTTGCCAGCAGGTTACATGTTCATTGCCAGGCTTTACATGCTTGTTGACAGGGGTTTGCAGCTTGTTGTTAGGAGATCACATGCTCATTGCCATGGGTTACACAAGAATTAAGGGTTCACAGCGCGCCTGCGCTTTCAGAACCTCTAGCATCTATCTCATCCATTTTTGGAGGGCTGTTTTCAGCATATTCCATGCAGATGACCTGACCACATGAAATCTGCCGAGACCCTGCACCCCCGGGGAAACAGCCACCACCCCCATCGCAACCACCACCGCTTGGATTGCGGTGGCATTGTTACGCCACAGAACGGCTACTGGTTTCCGCTGTGTCTGTTAGCGGATATCTGGTAACAGTGGGGTGCAGGATGGACAGTTTCTGACCTAAACACAGATTGTGGGGGCACTTTGATAAGAGATATGGCTGTCCAGACCAAAGAAGCAACTGTACATGTACATTAGAAATCTAATTGTAAATCAATTTTATTTTTTTATAACCGTTGTAAAAGAAGCCTATTTTGCAAGCAGAAGTATATTGTGTATGACAATACAAGTTCAAGCTTAAGTCTATATTAGCAACTTTTTGTGTATTTTGATAAACAACCCCAATGGAGAATTGCCCGCAACCGGGAGCTGTTCTGAGCCTCCACAATCAGACATAATCCCCCATTATCTTATACAGATAAGAAGATCCTCCAGTGTTTTAACAATTTTCCTTGTTTGATTTTTGTGTTTACTACTTAAATGAAGTGCCAGGACACTGCTGGGTGTACAGCTGGTATACAACCAGCGCAACGGGGACATTTTATCCAACTGTTTAATGCAACCAGTAAATTGCTTAATAAGAAGATTGTAAAACATTTATTAAGTGCTTCCTGTCAAATCAATAATTCATTATTTTTCTCAGGGTCTAGCTTTATGCTTCTTGCTCCGAGAGGCAAGGTCACCTATTAATGTTTGGGGTACGTCTGTACAAATTCATGTAATTAGGAGATAATACTATACATGGCGGATTCACAAGTTGGAATAAAGCGGTCATCATTTTATTGGTGGTGGGTTGTGTAGCCGTATCATTTAATTAAATAAATAACGATGTCAAACTAGACAAATTAACTGTTAATTAAGTTATTTGGGTTTCGTTCTTCAAGCAGGAAATGCTTAGACAAGGTAGCTTTGCCTTACAATAATTTGGGCATTGTAATTGATACTGAGAAAATAGCTACTGTATCAAATCAGTTCGGAACATGATACATGCAATTACCCCACTCATGTTTAGTATCTCCTCTGCAAACATTTCCGATTGCTCTAATTGTAGCTGAAACAAAAGAATTCAGCATCCTTGGTTTTGAAGTGCGTGCATGCTAATTAACTAGGCACTTTCAGTAACAATGACAAAAGGATTTCTTTAGTGCCATTATCTGAATCCAAAGGTGCATCTCTCTGAGTGTATTAATCCTAACCAGGATTAATTTACCTGTACATAGGGCAATTATTTTAACGGGGCTAAGGAGGCATCCACCCTCTCAGACACACAGTGATCACGGTAGGTCACTTACCAGATTCTCTCTCTAAAGCAATGACTTATTTGCAGCAGCTCCATTATGCCCCTTCATAATGAATGTAGTTGCTTCTGCCCTCCACCCCCCCTCCTCCCCCCAACCAGGTAGGTAACAATATAAGCAGGGACAGTACAGTTATCACACAGGGAACACATACCTGCCGAGCTGCACAGCACCTAGGCAGCCATCAGCGGCACCACTGGTCATTGCAGCAGCCATGTAGGTAACAATATAAGCAGGGACAGTACAGTTATCACACAGGGAACACATACCCGCCGAGCTGCACAGCGCCTAGGCAGCCATCAGCGGAGCCACTGGTCATTGCAGCAGCCAGGTAGGTAACAATATAAGCAGGGACAGTACAGTTATCACACAGGGAACACATACCTGCCGAGCTGCACAGCGCCTAGGCAGCCAACAGCTGCACCACTAGTCATTGCAGCAGCCAGGTAGGTAACAATATAAGCAGGGACAGTACAGTATCACACAGGGAACACATACCTGCCGAGCTGCACAGCGCCTAGGCAGCCATCAGCGGCACCACTGGTCATTGCAGCAGCCATGTAGGTAACAATATAAGCAGGGACAGTACAGTTATCACACAGGGAACACATACCCGCCGAGCTGCACAGCGCCTAGGCAGCCATCAGCGGCACCACTGGTCATTGCAGCAGCCATGTAGGTAACAATATAAGCAGGGACAGTACAGTTATCACACAGGGAACACATACCCGCCGAGCTGCACAGCGCCTAGGCAGCCATCAGCGGCACCACTGGTCATTGCAGCAGCCATGTAGGTAACAATATAAGCAGGGACAGTACAGTTATCACACAGGGAACACATACCTGCCGAGCTGCACAGCGCCTAGGCAGCCAACAGCTGCACCACTAGTCATTGCAGCAGCCAGGTAGGTAACAATATAAGCAGGGACAGTACAGTATCACACAGGGAACACATACCTGCCGAGCTGCACAGCGCCTAGGCAGCCATCAGCGGCACCACTGGTCATTGCAGCAGCCAGGTAGGTGACAATATAAGCAGGGACAGTACAGTTATCACACAGGGAACACATACCTGCCGAGCTGCACAGCACCTAGGTAGCAATCAGCGGCACCACTGGTCATTGCAGCAGCCAGATAGGTAACAGTATAAGCAGGGACAGTACAGTTATCACACTGGGAACACATACCTGCCGAGCTGCACAGCGCCTAGGCAGCCATCAGCGGCACCACTGGTCATTGCAGCAGCCAGGTAGGTAACAATATAAGCAGGGACAGTACAGTTATCACACAGGAACACATACCTGCCGAGCTGCACAGCGCCTAGGCAGCCATCAGTGGCGCCACTGGTCATTACAGCAGCCAGGTAGGTGACAATATAAGCAGGGACAGTACAGTTATCACACAGGGAACACATACCTGCCGAGCTGCACAGCGCCTAGGCAGCCAACAGCTGCACCACTGGTCATTACAGCAGCCAGGTAGGTAACAATATAAGCAGGGACAGTACAGTTATCACACAGGGAACACATACCTGCCGAGCTGCACAGCGCCTAGGCAGCCAACAGCTGCACCACTGGTCATTGCAGCAGCCAGGTAGGTAACAATATAGGCAGGGACAGTACAGTTATCACACAGGGAACACATACCCGCCGAGCTGCACAGCACCTAGGCAGCCATCAGCGGCACCACTGGTCATTGCAGCAGCCAGGTAGGTAACAATATAAGCAGGGACAGTACAGTATCACACAGGGAACACATACCTGCCGAGCTGCACAGCGCCTAGGCAGCCATCAGCGGCACCACTGGTCATTGCAGCAGCCAGGTAGGTGACAATATAAGCAGGGACAGTACAGTTATCACACAGGGAACACATACCTGCCGAGCTGCACAGCACCTAGTCAGCCATCAGCAGCACCACTGGTCATTGCAGCAGCCAGGTAGGTACCAATATAAGCAGGTACAGTACAGTTATCACACAGGAAACACATACCTGCCGAGCTGCACAGCGCCTAGGCAGCTATCAGCGGCACCACTGGTCATTGCAGCAGCCAGGTAGGTAACAATATAAGCAGGGACAGTACAGTTATCACACAGGGAACACATACCCGCCGAGCTGCACAGCACCTAGGTAGCCATCAGCGGCACCACTGGTCATTGCAGCAGCCAGGTAGGTAACAATATAAGCAGGTACAGTACAGTTATCACACAGGGAACACATACCTGCCGAGCTGCACAGCACCTAGTCAGCCATCAGCAGCACCACTGGTCATTGCAGCAGCCAGGTAGGTAACAATATAAGCAGGTACAGTACAGTTATCACACAGGAAACACATACCCACCGAGCTGCACAGCACCTAGGCAGCCATCAGCGGCACCACTGGTCATTGCAGCAGCCAGGTAGGTGACAATATAAGCAGAGACAGTACAGTTATCACACAGGGAACACATACCTGCCGAGCTGCACAGCACCTAGGCAGCCATCAGCAGCACCACTGGTCATTGCAGCAGCCGGGTAGGTAACAATATAAGCAGGGACAGTACAGTTATCACACAGGAAACACATACCTGCCGAGCTGCACAGCGCCTAGGCAGCCATCAGCGGCACCACTGGTCATTGCAGCAGCCAGGTAGGTAACAATATAAGCAGGGACAGTACAGTTATTACACAGGGAACACATACCTGCCGAGCTGCACAGCGCCTAGGCAGCCATCAGCGGCACCACTGGTCATTGCAGCAGCCAGGTAGGTAACAATATAAGCAGGGACAGTACAGTTATCACACAGGGAACACATACCTGCCGAGCTGCACAGCACCTAGGCAGCCATCAGCGGCACCACTGGTCATTGCAGCAGCCAGGTAGGTAACAATATAAGCAGGGACAGTACAGTTATCACACAGGGAACACATACCTGCCGAGCTGCACAGCGCCTAGGCAGCCAACAGCTGCACCACTGGTCATTACAGCAGCCAGGTAGGTAACAATATAAGCAGGGACAGTACAGTTATCACACAGGGAACACATACCTGCCGAGCTGCACAGCGCCTAGGCAGCCAACAGCTGCACCACTGGTCATTGCAGCAGCCAGGTAGGTAACAATATAGGCAGGGACAGTACAGTTATCACACAGGGAACACATACCCGCCGAGCTGCACAGCACCTAGGCAGCCATCAGCGGCACCACTGGTCATTGCAGCAGCCAGGTAGGTAACAATATAAGCAGGGACAGTACAGTATCACACAGGGAACACATACCTGCCGAGCTGCACAGCGCCTAGGCAGCCATCAGCGGCACCACTGGTCATTGCAGCAGCCAGGTAGGTGACAATATAAGCAGGGACAGTACAGTTATCACACAGGGAACACATACCTGCCGAGCTGCACAGCACCTAGTCAGCCATCAGCAGCACCACTGGTCATTGCAGCAGCCAGGTAGGTACCAATATAAGCAGGTACAGTACAGTTATCACACAGGAAACACATACCTGCCGAGCTGCACAGCGCCTAGGCAGCTATCAGCGGTACCACTGGTCATTGCAGTAGCCAGGTAGGTAACAATATAAGCAGGGACAGTACAGTTATCACACAGGGAACACATACCCGCCGAGCTGCACAGCACCTAGGTAGCCATCAGCGGCACCACTGGTCATTGCAGCAGCCAGGTAGGTAACAATATAAGCAGGTACAGTACAGTTATCACACAGGGAACACATACCTGCCGAGCTGCACAGCACCTAGTCAGCCATCAGCAGCACCACTGGTCATTGCAGCAGCCAGGTAGGTAACAATATAAGCAGGTACAGTACAGTTATCACACAGGAAACACATACCCACCGAGCTGCACAGCACCTAGGCAGCCATCAGCGGCACCACTGGTCATTGCAGCAGCCAGGTAGGTGACAATATAAGCAGAGACAGTACAGTTATCACACAGGAAACACATACCTGCCGAGCTGCACAGCGCCTAGGCAGCCATCAGCGGCACCACTGGTCATTGCAGCAGCCAGGTAGGTAACAATATAAGCAGGGACAGTACAGTTATTACACAGGGAACACATACCTGCCGAGCTGCACAGCGCCTAGGCAGCCATCAGCGGCGCCACTGGTCATTGCAGCAGCCAGGTAGGTGACAATATAAGCAGGGACAGTACAGTTATCACACAGGGAACACATACCTGCTGAGCAGCACAGCGCCTAGGCAGCCATCAGCGGCACCACTGGTCATTGCAGCAGCCAGGTAGGTAACAATATAAGCAGGGACAGTACAGTTATCACACAGGGAACACATACCTGCCGAGCTGCACAGCACCTAGGCAGCCATCAGCGGCACCACTGGTCATTGCAGCAGCCAGGTAGGTAACAATATAAGCAGGGACAGTACAGTTATCACACAGGGAACACATACCTGCCGAGCTGCACAGCGCCTAGGCAGCCATCAGCGGCACCACTGGTCATTGCAGCAGCCAGGTAGGTAACAATATAAGCAGGGACAGTACAGTTATCACACAGGGAACACACACCCGCCGAGCTGCACAGCACCTAGGCAGCCATCAGCGGCACCACTGGTCATTGCAGCAGCCAGGTAGGTAACAATATACGCAGAGACAGTACAGTTATCACACAGGGAACACATACCCACCGAGCTGCTGAGTGCCTAGGCAGCCATCAGCAGCACCACTGGTCATTGCAGCAGCCAGGTAGGTAACAATATAAGCAGGGACAGTACAGTTATCACACAGGGAACACATACCCGCCGAGCTGCACGGCGCCTAGGCAGCCATCAGCTGCATCACTGGTCATTGCAGCAGCCAGGTAGGTAACAATATAAGCAGGGTCAGTACAGTTATCACACAGGGAACACATACCTGCCGAGCTGCACAGCGCCTAGGCAGCCATCAGCGGCACCACTGGTCATTGCAGCAGCTAGGTAGGTGACAATATAAGCAGGGTCAGTACAGTTATCACACAGGGAACACATACCCGCCGAGCTGCACAGCGCCTAGGCAGCCATCAGCGGCACCACTGGTCATTGCAGCAGCCAGGTAGGTAACAATATAAGTAGGGACAGTACAGTTATCACACAGGGAACACATACCCACTGAGCTGCACAGCACCTAGGCAACCATCAGCGGCACCACTGGTCATTGCAGCAGCCAGGTAGGTGACAATATAAGCAGGGTCAGTACAGTTATCACACAGGGAACACATACCTGCCGAGCTGCACAGCGCCTAGGCAGCCAACAGCTGCACCACTAGTCATTGCAGCAGCCAGGTAGGTAACACTATAAGCAGGGACAGTACAGTTATCACACAGAGAACACATACCTGCCGAGCTGCACAGCGCCTAGGCAGCCATCAGCAGCACCACTGGTCATTGCAGCAGCCAGGTAGGTAACAATATAAGCAGGGACAGTACAGTTATCACACAGGGAACACATACCTGCCGAGCAGCACAGCGCCTAGGCAGCCATCAGCGGCACCACTGGTCATTGCAGCAGCCAGGTAGGTAACAATATAAGCAGGGACAGTACAGTATCACACAGGGAACACATACCCGCCAAGCTGCACAGCGCCTAGGCAGCCATCAGCAGCGCCACTGGTCACTGCAGCAGCCAGGTAGGTAACAATATAAGCAGGGACAGTACAGTTATCATATAGGGAGCACATACCCACCGAGCTGCACAGCACCTAGGCAGCCATCAGCGGCACCACTGGTCATTGCAGCAGCCAGGTAGGTAACAATATAAGCAGGGACAGTACAGTTATACACAGGGAACACATACCTGCCGAGCTGCACAGCGCCTAGGCAGCCATCAGCGGCACCACTGGTCATTGCAGCAGCCAGGTAGGTAACAGTATAAGCAGGGACAGTACAGTTATCACACAGGGAACACATACCTGCCGAGCTGCTCAGCGCCTAGGCAGCCATCAGCGGCACCACTGGTCATTGCAGCAGCCAGGTAGGTAACAATATAAGCAGGGACAGTACAGTATCACACAGGGAACACATACCTGCCGAGCTGCACAGCGCCTAGGCAGCCATCAGCGGCACCACTGGTCATTGCAGCAGCCAGGTAGGTAACACTATAAGCAGGGACAGTACAGTTATCACACAGGGAACACATACCTGCCGAGCTGCACAGCGCCTAGGCAGCCATCAGCGGCACCACTGGTCATTGCAGCAGCCAGGTAGGTACCAATATAAGCAGGGACAGTACAGTTATCACACAGGGAACACATACCTGCCGAGCTGCACAGCGCCTAGGCAGCCATCAGCGGCACCACTGGTCATTGCAGCAGCCAGGTAGGTAACAGTATAAGCAGGGACAGTACAGTTATCACACAGGGAACACATACCTGCCGAGCTGCACAGCGCCTAGGCAGCCATCAGCGGCACCACTGGTCATTGCAGCAGCCAGGTAGGTGACAATATAAGCAGGGACAGTACAACATCACACAGGGACCATATGCCCGCCGAGCTGCACAGCGCCTAGGCAGCCATCAGCAGCACCACTGGTCATTGCCGCAGCCAGGTAGGTAACAATATAAGCAGGGACAGTACAGTATCACACAGGGAACACATACCTGCCGAGCTGCACAGCGCCTAGGCAGCCATCAGCGGCACCACTGGTCATTGCAGCAGCCAGGTAGGTAACACTATAAGCAGGGACAGTACAGTTATCACACAGGGAACACATACCTGCCGAGCTGCACAGCGCCTAGGCAGCCATCAGCAGCACCACTGGTCATTGCCGCAGCCAGGTAGGTAACAGTATAAGCAGGGACAGTACAGTTATCACACAGGGAACACATACCTGCCGAGCTGCACAGCGCCTAGGCAGCCATCAGCGGCCCCACTGGTCATTGCAGCAGCCAGGTAGGTGACAATATAAGCAGGGACAGTACAGTTATCACACAGGGAACACATACCTGCCGAGCTGCACAGCGCCTAGGCAGCCATCAGCGGCCCCACTGGTCATTGCAGCAGCCAGGTAGGTAACAATATAAGCAGGGACAGTACAGTTATCACACAGGGAACACATACCTGCCGAGCTGCACAACGCCTAGGCAGCCATCAGCGGCACCACTGGTCATTGCAGCAGCCAGGTAGGTAACAATATAAGCAGGGGCAGTACAGTTATCAAACAGAGAACACATACCCGCCGAGCTGCACAGCGCCTAGGCAGCCATCAGCAGCACCACTGGTCATTGCAGCAGCCAGGTAGGTGACAATATGAGCAGAGACAGTACAGTTATCACACAGGGAACACATACCTGCCGAGCTGCACAGCGCCTAGGCAGCCATCAGCGGCACCACTGGTCATTGCAGCAGCCAGGTAGGTGACAATATAAGCAGGGACAGTACAGTATCACACAGGGAACACATACCTGCCGAGCTGCACAGCACCTAGGCAGCCATCAGCAGCACCACTGGTCATTGCAGCAGCCAGGTAGGTAACAATATAAGCAGAAACAGTACAGTTATCACACAGGAAACACATACCTGCCGAGCTGCACAGCGCCTAGGCAGCCATCAGCGGCACCACTGGTCATTGCAGCAGCCAGGTAGGTAACAATATAAGCAGAGACAGTACAGTATCACACAGGGAACACATACCCGCCGAGCTGCACAGCGCCTAGGCAGCCATCAGCGGCACCACTGGTCATTGCAGCAGCCAGGTAGGTAACAATATACGCAGAGACAGTACAGTTATCACACAGGGAACACATACCCACCGAGCTGCTGAGCGCCTAGGCAGCCATCAGCAGCACCACTGGTCATTGCAGCAGCCAGGTAGGTAACAATATAAGCAGGGGCAGTACAGTTATCAAACAGAGAACACATACCCGCCGAGCTGCACAGCGCCTAGTCAGCCATCAGCAGCACCACTGGTCATTGCAGCAGCCAGGTAGGTAACAATATAAGCAGAGACAGTACAGTATCACACAGGGAACACATACCCGCCGAGCTGCACAGCGCCTAGGCAGCCATCAGCGGCACCACTGGTCATTGCAGCAGCCAGGTAGGTAACAATATACGCAGAGACAGTACAGTTATCACACAGGGAACACATACCCACCGAGCTGCTGAGCGCCTAGGCAGCCATCAGCAGCACCACTGGTCATTGCAGCAGCCAGGTAGGTAACAATATAAGCAGGGGCAGTACAGTTATCAAACAGAGAACACATACCCGCCGAGCTGCACAGCGCCTAGGCAGCCATCAGCGGCACCACTGGTCATTGCAGCAGCCAGGTAGGTAACAATATACGCAGAGACAGTACAGTTATCACACAGGGAACACATACCCACCGAGCTGCTGAGCGCCTAGGCAGCCATCAGCAGCACCACTGGTCATTGCAGCAGCCAGGTAGGTAACAATATAAGCAGGGGCAGTACAGTTATCAAACAGAGAACACATACCCGCCGAGCTGCACAGCGCCTAGTCAGCCATCAGCAGCACCACTGGTCATTGCAGCAGCCAGGTAGGTAACAATATAAGCAGGGGCAGTACAGTTATCAAACAGAGAACACATACCCGCCGAGCTGCACAGCGCCTAGTCAGCCATCAGCAGCACCACTGGTCACTGCAGCAGCCAGGTAGGTAACAATATAAGCAGGGACAGTACAGTTATCACACAGGAAACACATACCAGCCGAGCTACACAGCACCTAGGCAGCCATCAGCGGCGCCACTGGTCATTGCAGCAGCCAGGTAGGTAACAATATAAGCAGAGACAGTACAGTTATCACACAGGGAACACATACCCACCGAGCTGCTGAGTGCCTAGGCAGCCATCAGCAGCACCACTGGTCATTGCAGCAGCCAGGTAGGTAACAATATAAGCAGGGACAGTACAGTTATCACACAGAGAACACATACCCACCGAGCTGCACAGCGCATAGGCAGCCATCAGCGGCACCACTGGTCATTGCAGCAGCCAGGTAGGTGACAATATGAGCAGAGACAGTACAGTTATCACACAGGGAACACATACCTGCCGAGCAGCACAGTGCCTAGGTAGCCATCAGCGGCACCACTGGTCATTGCAGCAGCCAGGTAGGTAACAATATAAGCAGGGTCAGTACAGTTATCACACAGGGAACACATACCTGCCGAGCTGCACAGCGCCTAGGCAGCCATCAGCAGCACCACTGATCATTGCAGCAGCCAGGTAGGTGACAATATAAGCAGGTACAGTACAGCTATCACACAGGGAACACATACCTGCCGAGCTGCACAGCGCCTAGACAGCCATCAGCTGCATTACTGGTCATTGCAGCAGCCAGGTAGGTAACAGTATAAGCAGGGGCAGTACAGTTATCACACAGGGAACACATACCCACCGAGCTGTACAGCACCTAGGCAGCCATCAGCGGCACCACTGGTCATTGCAGCAGCCGGTAGGTAACACTATAAGCAGGGACAGTACAGTTATCACACAGGGAGCACATACCCACCGAGCTGCACAGCGCCTAGGCAGCCATCAGCGGCACCACTGGTCATTGTAGCAGCCAGGTAGGTAACAGTATAAGCAGGGACAGTACAGTTATCACACAGGGAACACATACCCACCGAGCTGCACAGCGCCTAGGCAGCCATCAGCTGCATCTCTGGTCATTGCAGCAGCCAGGTAGGTAGCAATATAAGCAGGGACAGTACAGTTATCACACAGGGAACACATACCTGCCGAGCTGCACAACGCCTCGGCAGCCATCAGCGGCACCACTGGTCATTGCAGCAGCCCGGTAGGTAACAAATAAGCAGAGACTGTACAGTTATCACACAGGGAACACATACCTGCCGAGCTGCACAGCGCCTAGACAGCCAACAGTGGCACCACTGGTCATTGCAGCAGCCAGGTAGGTAACAATATAAGCAGGGACAGTACAGTTATCACACAGAGAACACATACCTGCCAAGCTGCACAGCGCCTAGGCAGCCATCAGCTGCATCACTGGTCATTGCAGCAGCCAGGTAGGTAACAGTATAAGCAGGGACAGTACAGTTATCACACAGGGAACACATACCTGCCGAGCTGCACAGCGCCTAGGCAGCCACAGGGAACACATACCTGCCGAGCTGCACAGCGCCTAGGCAGCCATCAGCGGCACCACTGGTCATTGCAGCAGCCAGGTAGATAACAATATAAGCAGGGGCAGTACAGTTTATCACACAGAGAACACATTCCTGCCGAGCTGCACAGCGCCTAGGCAGCCATAAGCAATGTCTTCCAATCTCCTGATTGGTTGTGACTTACCTTGAATACAAGGCATTGGCTGTCTGGCTTTTATCAAGCCTTGTTTTTTTTTTTTATTATTAAGTTGCTTGGATTCATAAGTGCAAGGTAAGGTCAAGTTACTGTATCTGGGGGTTTTATTTGCTTTAAATTCCCCAATTAGATCACATTGGATCAAGACAGGAACGAGGGTACATGTAAATAGAAGTTAGGGATTTACTTTTTTTTCTTATTGTGGAATTTAGTTTTTATCATAAAGATGGCATTACTTAAATATTGAATTGCTATGGTAACACTTTTGATTTATATATCATTAGAAGTGGGCACACTAATATTATTTAGCTAAAAGGGGAGATATATGTATAATATATATTAAAAGAAATATATTTTTTTATACTGTAAATACAGTTAATAAAAATAAAATGTTAGCCACGATGACCAAACTACCCACAATCTGTTACTTTTACACCCATCACACATTGCTGGGCTCAGGGCCGGATTAACAATGGGCCTGATGGAGCTACAGCTCCAAGTCCACTGTCCAAATAGGCCCATTTTGTAGCTGAGGGTCAGGGCTTTCTAATGAGCCCAGACCTGCGTCGCTAGCCCCCCAGGAACCGGAGATACCGCCAGGCAAACCTGGAACGTTTTCCCCATAAGATAACATGGGACCCGCTAATTCCGACCTCCACCCGTTTCCAACAGTTGCCAGTTCCCCCTCTGGCATCACACAAGCTCAAGGTTGATCTCAGTCGAACCCAAATCGCTGGGTCTTCAATCTGATACCTGCTCCATATCTGTTCATTGGTTCTACAGATATTGCGGGTAAACCATTTTTTTTTTTTTTTTCATTTCTGAAATGTAATTTCATGGCTGTTCATGTTGTTTGAGGACAGATTTCTCTGGAACCAAATGGCCCAGTTTCACGGGACCAAAATCATTCGAAGCCTACATGTAAATGGGTCAGTTGGTTCCGAAGATATAGCTGGTGGATATAGCTAAAGGGGGCGGGGGTGGATTTCTCTCCCCTTTACACCAGAAAATGCAGGGACTAGGCTGGTGTAAAAGGGGCCAGTCCGAGAATGTCCCTGCATGATCCTGGGACCATATTCACAGGTAAATCCCTGCATTTTCTGTTATGAAAGGGGTATTATTTCAAATAGCCGGGACATGCAGTGCTCTGAATACAGCCGGGCAGCCCCCTGCTCTCTGCCCGGTTGTCAATGGCTGTAATTTCTGGCCAGCGGCGGCTGTCCCCCAGGTACCGTGAGCATGTATTCCCCCTTGGCAATGAGCATCTAATCTCACATGGCAATGAGCATGGAACCCCTGGCAATGAGCATGGAACCCCTGGCAATGATCATGTAGGTAAGCAACACTTATGTAGCATAATTTTTAATAGGCATTATGGTGTTTGGCATAATACGTAATGGAGATTATGGTGTGAGGCTTAACATATAATGGGCATTATTAGGGAAGCCAATCCCTGGGCATTTTTTCATTCCCGGGATTCGGGAATAAAAAATGCTCAATCCCGGGATTCCCGGGTTTGGCTTCCCTAAAAAAAAAAATGCCTGCATGTTTACTTACATGGAGCTCGGTAGGTGGCTGGGCATGGTGATGTTGCCGGTTGGGGTCGCTGGAAGGGTTGGCGGGGAGCCGAGAGGGGTCTCCAGAAGCAGGGAGCCGGGTGGGTAGGCAGGGTCTTCGTGAGCCAGCCAGCACGTTCAGGATACTTCTACAGGCTGTCTGTGCAGCCTGCGCAGCATGACCTATGACCTTGTCACGCTGCGGAGGGCCGCATTGCCGGGTACAGGGGAAGTCGGGCAGCATTTGAGCGAGGCTCAGATGCTGCCTGGCCTTAAACTGCGCATGCGCAGTCTAATCCCAAAATCCCGGGATTGGATACACCAATCTCCAGATTGAAATCCTGGTGTTTTGGGGGCCAAATCCCGTTATCCCGCCTATTCCGATCCCGGGATTGGCCACCCTAGGCATTATGGTGTGCACGCCTTTGGAGCGCAATGCCCCTATTTATGAAGCATATTGTGCATTATTGCTCAATCTGTTTGGTATAGCAGGGCCGAAACAAGGGTTTCCGGCGCCCGGGGCAAGGCAGTCTTTTGGTGCCCCCCTTGTCATGCTGCTGCGCGCCGTAGGCGTGCCGAAATTTCCGGGGGCGTGGCCTAATTTGGGGGCGTGGCCTATAATCGCTGCTCCCCGCGAGGCCACGCCCCCATTTTGCCGCTATGGGGGCACGACCCAGAGGCTCTGTGTGCCTCTAGCCATGCCCCCAGCCCCCTGGCTGCGGGAATAGACGCTGTGCGCATGCGTACAGCGTTTATTCCCCGCTGCTTAGTTAGCAGCTGACAGGGGGGACCGACCAAATGACGCCTTGTCCCTGGCGCCGGAGACCCCCCCCTCCCCGCACAGTCCTCTCACCGTTGCGTTGAAGCCGCATCTTACTGACTTCGTCCATCTCGACTCCTACTAGCGCGGCTGCAGGAAGCGCTGATGACTGCAAAAAGACTTGCCGGACGCTGATTGGCTGAATTCAGCCAATCAGCGTCCGGCAAGTCTTTTCGAAGTCATCAGCGCTTCCTGCAGCCGCGCTAGTAGGAGATGGACGGCCACACACCTGCCCTGTCACCGGACCTCACAGCGCCCCTCACCTCCAGCGCCCGGTGCGCGTGACCCCCCAGCCCCCCCCCTAGTTACGGCCCTGGGTATAGTGCAGGCAAGTCCAAACTATGGCCCTCCAGCTGTTGTGAAACTACAAGTACCATCATGCATTGCCACAGTTTTGCTATTAGGGAATGCTAAAACTATATCAAGGCGTGTAGTTTCACAACAGCTGGAGGGCCACTGTTTGGACATGCCTGGTATAGTGTGTATTTTGGCTCAATCCAAGTGGCATAATGTGAATTTTGCCTAAATCTGTGTGACATAACGTGAATTTTGACTCAATCTGTGTGCCATAGTGTATATTTTGGCTCAATCAGTGTGAATTTTGGCTAATCCCATGTGGCATAATGTGTAAGAGGCAAGTACAGTATAAGGGGGTTACTATTATGTTGCATGATTTGTATAAGGGGTATATGGTGTGGTAAACTTAGGTGACCACATAAACAGTGCTGAAATGTTGTCTACCAAGTTTTGGCTTTTAGTATATTTTTTATGACTGGAATGCTGCCTAACCCCGCAAGTATCTTAGGACATCGGCATCCTGCGGGTGCACCTTTGGAGTGAACCCACCAATATATCTCCCTGCATTTTTCTTATGCCAGCCCCCTGCCTTTTCCAGGGATATATAATTTTATTTTATTTTTTTAATACTTTTTATTAGGCATATATAATTAGGTGAAAGTATTTTCACAAATACAGACACACCCATGAGCAGACCACCCAACCAGAACACTGGTCACGCCCCCACATTATTAGGTGCTGGCCACAACCCATATTATTGCGCATAATAGGCCCTTGATCATTTTCAGCTCTGGCTGGGCTGAAAGTGGGATCCAGATGATACAGTAAGTCATCCGTCAATAGGTCCACAATAAAAGTACAACATGCATTAGGTAACCAGCAAAAAGTTGACAATAGTCAATAGATGAAAAGGTCGAAATTAGAGATGAGCGTTTCGGATTCCACAGAATCTGAACCGCTCTGAACATAGCCGGCCCGTGAGCCACGCTCGCGAGTTTCCAGCTTTGTTCGGAAACCCGATCGCAGCGTCCCGAGAATTCTGCACCATTTCACAGTCACGCTTCCTGCTGCACACAGCTAAACTGTTCTTGGCGGTGGCGGGTTCTGGGGTGTTGTGCACTGGGGTGTTTTATACTTTAACTGGGGGTGTTGTGCAGATTTAAACTTGAACTTGTACTTGCTTTCATTATTGCAATTACAGTACATTAGTGTGCAGAGGGGTGTTGTGCAGACTGCAGAGGGATGCTGTGCCGTGCAGACAGAGGGGTGGTGTGAACTTGTGCAGTACAGACTATACACCATATACTATCAGAAGAAGCAGAAAAAGTTCACTGTGTGATTGTTCTGCCTCCACGGTCCACGCATTGTTATCCAAGGGCCGTCCATAAAAAAGAAATACCATATAAAAATAAATGTTAATGTTCTTTATTTGTTTGCTGTATACTGCACCCCAATAGTATACACCACAAGTTGCGTGTGTGATTTTCTGCCTCCACGGTCCACGCAGTGTTATCAAAGGGCCGTCCATAAAAAATAAATACAATCTAAAAATACATTTTTCTGTTCTTTATTTGTTTGCTGTATACTGCACCCCAATAGTATACACCACAAATTGCGTGTGTGATTTTCTGCCTCCACGGTCCATGCAGTGTTATCAAAGGGCCGTCCATAAAAAAGAAATACAATATAAAAATAAATGTTGCTGTTCTTTATTTGTTTGCTGTATAGTGTTCTGCACCCCAATAGTATTATATACCACAAGTTGCGTTTGTGATTGTTCTGCGTCCAAGCAGCGTTATACAAGCTGTGCATTAAAAACAAATTAAATAAAAATAATCCTAGTCAATTTTTCTCGTCTTTAATTATTCATTCTTTGTGTGTAGTGCACCCAGAAAGTATATACTGTCAGAAGGTGGGTGAGTGATTTTTGGGCCTCCAAGCAGCGTTATACAAGCTGTGCATTAAAAACAAATGTAATTAAAAAAACTGTAATCAATTTTTCTCGTCTTTCTTTATTGAGCTCTGTCCTCAAAAACAGCTTGGACCAAATACTCCCGCACCAGCTGCTGCCATCTTTAATGGTGACAAATATGGTAATACTACTAATACGAACGTCGTCGCTGATGCTCATCCTCACCGGGCAAGGACAGTTACCCCAAAAGGTTTCTAAAACAAAAAACCTCAAACAGGAATAAAAAGAAAAAGTAATGGGCCCCACACACAGGGCGAAATTCAGGCATTTTCTGAGCGATTTTACTAAATCACTCAGAAAATGCCTAAAAATGCATGTAAATCGTTATGTGTGTCAGCCCCACCGTTCTGAATCTGCCCTAGATTCAAAACAGACGGGTCAGATAATTTCTCTGCAGTCGCTCAGAAGCTCCTGCACATCTCCCGCATGTGTGGTGCGGGCAGATGAGCGGGGCCTCTGAGCGGGCGACGCGGCACCCCCCTCCCAGACCCCCACTAGCAACACCAGCCCCACTCACAGCAATTCTGGCCCCCTCCCCCACTCGCGGCACCCGGACCCCCCTCCCCCACTCGCGGCACTTCCGACCCCCCCCCCACTCGCTGCATTTCCGATCCCACCCTCCCCTCCACCCCCTCGCAGCACTTCCGAACCCCCCCACCCTCAATAAACTCACCCTGGTGGTGGCGTCGGCGGCGGTCCTGGTCCCCATGGGTGGTGGTCCAGGTCCCCCTCATCCATTGGTGTGGCGGAGGCACAAGAGCAGAGAAAAACAATCAAAATGGCCCCAGCCACCACTATTGACTGTTAACTTAGACACTGTGTGCGGATAATTGTCGGAGAGCGAATCATCACGACACCGGGCGCACTTTACGACGGGCCGAATTCGCTGTAAAGTGCTTGCACCTCCATAAGTGCTTGCCCCGCGAAAAGTGCGAGTTAGGGTTAATTTGGGTGCCATTTTCAGCATGAAAACAGAACCCGAAGGCAAGTCGCACCCCTCGGGGTTAATAGGATTGACCCCTGTCTATATTAAGATCCACAGCTGCTGGGAGCTTGGTTCCTCACCTTCCAAATTGCTGGTTATTACACTCATAGATGTAAATTTACTAAGATGGGAGTTAAATTGAAGATGGGATGTTGCCCCTAGCAACCAATCAGATTCTACTTATTATTCATTTGGTACCATCTGTACCAAGGATGGGGAACCTTCTGCCCTCCATCTGTTGTTGAACTACACAACCCACGATGCCCTGCTACAGTTTTGCTATGTGGCCATGCTAAAACTGTTGCAGGGCATGCTGGGATATGTAGTTAAACAACAGCTGGAGGGACGAAGGTTCCCCATCCCTGACCTAGAAGATAATAGATACAATCTGATTAGTTGCTACGGGCAACATCCTATCTCCAATTGTTCTCTGATCATAGTAAAAGTTCTCCATAGATTTGTAGGCCAAAATAGCCAGAACGTTTCGCTCCCTTGGGTCAATTTATAAATCCCCGCAAATCCCGGGTCTGAGACGTTCCTCAATAAGATATTACCTTAGAAAAGGACTATTTTCAATAGATTTAAAATCAGTCTCCAATCAATCAACATTCAGAACATTTCAGATGCTCAATCCTACATTTACAACTGTCAATTTAGAATCTATTTTAAAAGCTTCATCGATTTGTGGAATATTTTTTCAGTTTAAAGCCAGTTATGTTCGTTCCAGTCAAAAATTTTTGCAAAAAAGAATCAGTTACAAATCAGCCAAAATATCGATTCCCACTTATTTATATTGGACAAAACATACAACCTGCAAGAAGCCTCTGTGGTTCCATTTGTGGCGCTGCAAAAGAGAAGAGAAAATGTAGCAGCGCTTGATAATTGGCAACAAGTAATTGGTTATGTATACTGCATTTAATAGACAATTTACAGCCTTAGAAAGTTAGGAAATGATTTATAAAAGAAACATAAAACATATTAGATGTGAACCCACAATAAGAATTGCATAAAAATTGCGTACAAATCGGAGTATGCTTATATAGGTCCGGACAAAGTTCCAAACAGAATTAATAACACACACGTTATATCCGTTCGCACCTGTGTGAATATGTCTGAAATCCTTTGAAACAAGCTCAACATCGCATGATATTTACATATGGCAAAAGTCATTGAAGGCACCACGTAAAGCCTGATACTTACAGTACGTGGTTCTGCAATGGAACACAGGAACATCCCGGCTGAAGATGAAGTCACAAACCCTCCCCTAAGCCGGATTGGCACACCTGCGTTTTTTTCCAGCATTCTCAGCATTTTTTTCGCCCTGCGTTTTTCTTGCCACTCCCAAAACAGCCCGTTTCCTCCACCCCCCCCCCCCCACACACACACACACACACACACATAAACTCCCTTTCAATTGCTTTGCGAACAGCCAGCGAACAGAACTAGTTGCAGGATTTCATCGAATGACAGCCTAGTGAATGTGTACTGTGAATCGTACGCAGGCACAGTGTATTGGTATTTGCCCATTCTGCGAATTCGCAACCATGCGGTTAGGTTGCTATGGACTCTGTATGTGAGATATCTGTAGCATAATACAACAACGTATAAATATAAGGAGACCGTTACAGGGACCATGCACAGCACAGACACAGTAACAATAATCTAATTAGCTGATTCCCCTGCCAAATCAATAGGAAATTAAAAATAAAATGATCCTAATTCAATCATTTGAGTCATGGCTAATATCTAATTGAAAAGATAATGACCATATTTAATATCCAGAGACAGGTAATTTAATTTGTAGTATTGATTGGTTATTGCCAGAATTATTTAATTGAGCGTTTATTACCTGTGTATTGCAATAATAATATTTCTCTATAACCTTTAACAAACCTTTTAACTGGAACATATAAGAACTTAAATACAATAGAAGTAAATACATTATAGGCCCAGCCATAGTGCAGGAGCTTATTACTAGAGTTTGTACATTAATAGATAACATATAATTATATAAAGGATAAAACAGCGCTGTTCTCTGCTGTTTGCATACTGATATCGTCTCACGCATCACAATAACGGATGAATGAGGAAGTAGAACAAGTTCATTGCAAAACACAAATTTCTGTTCTCAACAGAATAGCGCAACACCGACAAAGCCCTGATATGTCAAAATGCGTTGCATGATCAGTCATGTGACTTGCACTAAGTACACTTTACCGTTACCAATCATGGTTTATAAAACCATAAAAATTGTGAAAAATGCATGTTGACCTTTTTATGTGTTAGTCATCATCATGTTGACATATTGTCTATGTTGACATAATGCATGTTGCGCCAAAGTCCAGAGCCCCTTTGATTGGTGTAGGATGGATGTAGGCAGGGTTGCCATCAGAAGTTGTAGGGCCCGGGACTGACAAAACAGGCAGGACCCCCTCTTCCCTTTATCGAACACCTGGAATGACCGATGAGACCTCCAGTGTATGCAGCACTGGCCGCACTACTTCACCTCTACCTTGCCTCACGGGAAATGTGATCTTTGTGTATGACTAATTATACTTTGTAACCTCCAGTCCTGGGCCCCTTTTCTGTCTGGACCCGGGACTGGAATCCCCACAGTCCCCCCTCGATGGCTGCCTTGGATGTAGGTCTACACATTAGATGCCTCTCCTGGTTTGCAGAATCCTGCAATGGCTGATGTCTTATCTCTCGGCCAAGGTCACTCAAGGAGGTTGTCAGGTCTTTCACTTTACCAGCGGTGCCTTGACACTGAGGTATAACCCTGCACTACCCGCCGCCTACATATAGTG
This sequence comes from Crinia signifera, assembly GCF_055691185.1. Taxonomy (NCBI): domain Eukaryota; kingdom Metazoa; phylum Chordata; class Amphibia; order Anura; family Myobatrachidae; genus Crinia; species Crinia signifera. Next base: position 174,248,716 of record NC_139224.1, on the reverse strand, counting down.
TAACACTGCGCCATGAAAGCAATGTTCCATCTCCCTGTAACACCGGCCTTTACTATTCATCTCCTGTGAATCTTCTTTCTCTGTTTATTCCATCAGATCAGCAATAAGGTCACAACCCACAATCTCGCCTCCTTTGTATCTAGACTACGTGTTGTTTTCTTTATTCATTTTTTCGATTTGCAAACTTCAATCGTCACACGCTAAAGGAAAAACAGATGTGGAGAAACATTTTTCCAGTTGTCATTTGTAATGCCAAAATAAGAAATCATTAATCATGAAACCATACTTCTCCCGTCCTGCGTGATTGCTAAACGCACTTGATTTTCATCGGAGATGCTTCTTTTCAGCTGCTGCAGCAGCGAGCTCAAGGCAAGAATTAGAAGCTGGATAACGTCCAATACAGAATGTGAAATTGAGCTAAATTGCTCGTCTGTAGGAAGACTGGCCATTGTTAGGGGAAAATAAATATTTTTTATGGCTTATTCAGGGACTGTCATTTTAATCACTTTCATGTACAGAATAACTAGATCTGTTCTGTATTGCAGACGGTGCTAGAATGCAGCAGAAAGTCAATCCACGGCACGGCGTAGAGTCAGAGATAAGGAAACACAATATCATGCAGATGTTGGAGACAGGTTATTTACGATGTGCCATAACGTCTCGGGTGCATATACTCTCTCAATTGCTTTTTTTGGCATTTTTGTACTGGAAAAAAGTGTCTTGAGGTCTTCAAGTAAAAGTGCATCATGCTTACACATTGGGGTGTCGGTAATTGTAAGCATATGGCAAATAGCAGTGCCTGCAAAAGAAAAAAGACAAATCTATCTATCTATCTATCTATTTATCTTTATATATATTTTTGAAGATCTACCCAGATCACTATTTGAGATTAGCTAATAATAGTTACACGGTATGGCTTGTCTTGTCTCCCTCCCCCATATTCTCATTTTCAGTCTTCAGTCTTATTATTCATCCATTTCATATTCACCTACCCCTTGATTTGCCCCCTTTACCCACCAACTGGGCTATTTTCTCCTCAGCTTCTGCCATTGCACGCTTGATCGCCCTCTTAGCTTCTTTCCATCTGGTAAGGTACACCTCATTGTCATTGTTATTTTAAATCTGTATACCCTAAAGGCAATCTATTTTCTTTAAGACTAGTTGATACCTTTTTTTGTGAGCCGCACTGGCTTCCATTTCTGGAGAGATATTGTAGGAATTGAGAAACAGAAATGGTCTGGAGCTGGAGAGTCATTGTGGTGCTGGAGAGTCAGAAGGAGGCTGGAGCTAGAGAGTCACTGGGAGGCTAGATATAGAGAAGTAGACTGGTGTTGAAGTGTACGAATAATCTAATTGTTTCCCCCAGCACACTGAATGATACCAGATACCGGCTACTGGTATCATTCAGTGTGCTGGGGAAAACAATGTGTTTTTTCTCTCAGTTTTACCCAGTGGCCACTGTACTGAAGCCAGATGCAGCCTGTGAGACTCCTCTGGCTTCACTAGGACTGGCTGTGCCATCCGACCTGCCAGTCACCAAGGCAGTCCCATTGGGAGGTGTTACCTCCCATTGGGACATATCTCTATGGGCTGCCATGCAGTACATCTGTACTGTGCATGTGCTGGTCCAGGTCCCTGAATTCCTTTTGATGGGCTGTTGCCGAAACATTTCATGTGGCCTTATACTAGTTAATTATAGGATCCACACTGGGGTTAACATGGGCCTGGATTGGTGTGATTTGGCAGCACACCTATACATTCTGTTTAACACCTCTCTCTTACTAATAATCTCACAAACGCTACTCCTTTAATATTTTAATTCCATTCATCACTTTTGTATCACTCTCTGGGCATAGTGTAGATCTGGCTTCTTAGCACTAACACTTATAAATTCTTTAGTTTTCTCACTGGTGTGCTGCACTAGGCTTTCTGGGTTATGCTGATTATGCAGCCCCTAAATATAGCAACAGGGACCCACAATTCTCAGAGAAGCCTTGACGGACATGGACTTGGGGGCTTACCCATGTATTTGAAAATATATGTAATCAAGGTCTCTGAATTGTGCTAACGTGGTTTTTAAACTTGGTTACTGGTATTTATTATTTATTTATTACCAGTTATTATATAGCGCACACAGATTCCGCAGCGCTTTACAAAGAATATTTGACTATTCACATCAGTCCCTGCCCCAGTGGAGCTTACAATCTATGCTCCCTACCACATGTACACGCACACACAGACATTCTAAAGTTAATTTTTTGGGAGCCAATTGACCTACCAGTATATTTTTGGATTGTGGGAGGAAAACGGAGTACCCGGAGGAAACCCATGCAAGTACGGGGAGAATATACAAACTCTTCCCAGTTAGAGCCATGGTGGGTATTGACCCCATCACCTCAGTGCTGTGAGGCAGTAATCTTCATTAAAGCACAAATTCAAAAGAAACAGTACTGAAATTAGCAAATACATTTTAATAATATAAAAAATGTTCTTAGGGAAGTTCACATTTTGCTCCGCACCATAACATCTGTTACTCTGTATTATCCGGTTTAGGGTGATTTATTCTATCTGTCATTCAACCTAGTCAATGTGGGCTCCATTCTTCAGACTGGCGGAATATATTCCACCAGTCGGAAAGTCCCGGCATCTGTAAAAACGGCCTATGATAGTCAGAAACGGACATGGATTCGACAATCCAGTGGCCGCTTTGGACAATACAGATTTGCCTCCTTAGGGAGGAGAACCTGTTGCAGGTGACTCCGGGCCGGGATTCAATACTGTCGGCCGCTGTCACCGCCCGGTAATTCAATACCCCCTTAATCATTCTAGTTTATTACAATAACACCACCGGTGTAAATCCCTGATAATCAATGTAAAAAAAAATGATGTTACAATGAGCTGGGCCTAATTAGAATTTAAATATGCACAAGGCGCGGTGGAATATGAGAACAAATACTAAATAATAAATAAAAAATAACTTGACAGAAGTTATCAACACAGAGACTGGATGCAGCAGTAAGTGTGGGACGGTGAATGGGATGCAAGGTCTCCGCAGAGCCCACAGTCATGGAGAAACTTTAAAGTTGCAACCAAATACACACCTCACAAATACAGGGAGAACATTGAGTCGTTCCCATCAGCGTGAGGATCAAAACCCACTGATGTTATTTTCCTAGATGCAGAAAGAATATCTTATATCAACCTGCCCGCAGACAGAAAATAATTGGAAAATATGCAGCCGGCAATGATACAAAATCTCACAAAAATATCTTGAATATGCCTAGAACCTGAATGTACAGTAATAGCCAATACGAGGCATAGAAAACGACAACAAATTACACTAATGAATGCTTGAAAGGCGGCAATGGGATAGAGCAATATGGAAGCCAGAAGAGAGGCTCACATAACAGATATTAGATAAAATGATGAACTAAAAAAGATACAAAGGGAAACAGCAGTCAATGAAAATAGATTAAGAAGAATCTATCGTGTTTTATTACCCATAACCCAACACCCCACCACCACCACTACTACCACCCCCGATCACCACCACTACCATCAATCCTGGCCCCCCATCACCATTGCCTCCACCACAACCACCACTCTACCACCCCCACCACCACCTTGAATTTATTTACTAGAGTTGTGCATGAATCACCCGATTTTGGATCGGGTGGATTTTTGCAAAACCAACTTTAAGTATTTTGGAGCAGAATTTATCTGGTTCAGTTTAAAATTAATAATAATAATAATAAAAAAAGACTACATTGATAAAACAAATTAATACAAATTATTAAAAACTGCTAGCATTTGACATTTTTGCAATCCAAAACCTGAAATTAAGATTTAAAATCCAAATCAAGACCTGCAGGAAGATCCGAACTAGGACTAGGGCTCCGGGCTGGGTTATGATTTAGTTCTGATCCACAATATTTGGGTGGACTCCCTTTCCTACATCTCTGCTTTTTACAGAATGACTGATACATTTCTATGGGGGGCAGAACAGATATCGTTGTTCTTCTATAGGTAACTTATTCATTGTTCTGTGTCTGAGTAACTGGAATACCGTACGCGCTGGTACTAGGTTTAGAGATTATGCAGATTATGCAGTCAGGCAATGTGAATCTTGAGTGTGAGTTATTTTTATACCATTATGGAAGAATGGAGCAAAACTCTTAAAATACATATTCCATTCCTATTGCAATATATTATTCCATTGGTTCCTAAACCGGTGGCGCAGGACATTTGCAGGGATGCCGCTAGTTGGCAGTCCAGTGCAAAATAAAATTATTTATGTCAAAATAAAAGGCAAAACCAGTGCTAGGGACTACCATTCCTAATATATAGGGATAAACAAAAGCGTAACCCTGTCTACCACCAATACCCTGATCATAAGGATAACAGGTAGGTACAAGTCCCTTAATATTCGAAACAAACCTTTAAACTAGGGTTCTGTGAAGAAAAACACTGATACTCTAGGGTGCAGTGATTCATGAAAGTTTGGGAAACCTGCGGTAAAAAGATGATCTCATCCGCCTAAAATAATCCTAAAACTCCAGATTATTCTCAGGTCTGTATGAGAACTCACAGGTGATTTATATCCAACTAAAGTGTGTTTCATTTCGGGGAGAGAATGGAAAGAGTTTGACGTTACTGTTGAGATAATATAAAATAATATAATATAAACATTCCTGTTATACATAATACAATAGAAACACTCCCGTGATACATAATACAACATAAACACTCCTGTGATACATCATATAATATAATACAATTTATTCCTATTCGGTAAAAGATAGTTCTGATAATTACATTTACAAGTCAGCCTTTTGGGAAAGCGTTTTACCTACAAAGTAGCGCACATATGTAGCCGCGCTCATCGTTGCGGTAATCCAACCATTCATGCTTTTATTGCATGCCAAATTGGCACCCGATATGAGTAATCGCATGCTGCGATATTACGAATCAATGGCTTCCTACGAGCTATGCCAGTGAATGAAACACACGTGCATGGCGACAGGTTTGCGCCAATTGCCGCAGAAGTCACACTTGGAGATTGGTGTGGCAACAATGAGTTGGCTACATCTGTAAATAGCAGTACTCGACTAGTCAATGCTACCGTAAAGGTGCCCATACACTAGTAAGATTTATCTTCAGATCTGGCTGGTTGGAACAAAAACATGGTTATGGATGAGTGACAGTTTGTCAGTTTTCCAGCATTTCCAAGCAAATGGTCAACTGTAATTTGCTCTCATCCATAACCATGTTTTTGTTCCAACCAGCCAGATCTGCAGATAAATCTGCTTGTGTATGGCCACCTTTACTGACAGAATTGAGAGGCAGTAAGATACAACTTATTTTAAAGTCGGATCTGTTTTTGTCAGAAACGGCAGTGGATTGTCCGATTCCTGGACGATTTTCCACAATCCGCTACCGTTTTCGCAAATACAAGGACTTTCCGACACTCAACAGTCAGAACATTGAATTCTGACTGTCGAGTTACTTTTGGATCAGACTAAAACATCCCAGGATTCCGACTGTCGGGACTTATGACTGTCAGAATCCAGGATTAAATCCCCCCCTTAGAGTTGAACAACCCAAAAAACTTTTAGAGAGAAATATGTTGAAATTGTAAATATTTTATAATTATTGTCTATTGCTACATTATCCCCAGGGGTTCAACCTGCAAGAATCAACTTAAATTAGCCCCAGGAAGCCCTTATTCCTCCATACTAAGAAATCCAAAATTGCAGAGAGGTTCTGAAATAAGCTGCAATGTATTCTCAGTCTCCAGACCCGCCGCCTCTCTCCCCGCTGTACAGGAATAAAATATAAAATATTGTGTTTCTTTTAAACTTCACAGATTTTATACATGGCTGAAATAAAGATGCAAATCACAAGACAATAAATTCAAAGCTTTGTTACAAACACCCTGAAGAAAACCTGTACAAATCATAACTGTCAGAGGGATGGATGATGAAAGTTTTTGGCAGGGAAAGAGATACAGAACAAATCACTTTGCTGTTTTGAACATTCCTCCGTCTTTCCTAGTTGCAGGCACATCATCAACCTTAATGATGGGAGCCTTCCACAGAAATAATTCCTACGCCTCAGAAACGCACACCTACCTGACACCATTAGAATGTACTCGGCAAACAACATCAATCTCCTTGTGAGTGTGATTTACCGTCCATCCTTCCAGATTGTTGAGAAGAATTGTTGAGCACAATTGGCGTCGGGCTGGGATTTTACTCCAGTCTGCTCCTTGGCCCTGGTATAGTAAGAGATGGAGGTTTTTCTTCGGTGAATTAATACACAATTTGCAACCGATTGAACAGATTTTTGGCTGATTATTAACACGCCCCCACCCACCCCATCCCACTCCATTGGAGAGTCAAAGTGCATGACCAGCACAGAGGCCAATCTGCAACTTTTTCTATAGCCAAAAAAGTTATGACTAGCAGTACACAGTGTGCACCATAATGCCCGACAGATGGCCATTAGCGATGGTCTAACCCATTCAAACCAAGCTCTGCTGTTGTAGAACATAAGGTCACCTAAATCATTCACGCTCCCAGGCAGGTACACACACTGTCAGCTATGGACTTGAATTTGTGACTAATAGTCCAAGAGTTGGAGTCCAGAGTGTGATAGGAGAACCAGTAAAGCTGTTCCGATCCACAAAAATGTACTCTGTTTTACCTCTTTTATCTTAGGTTAAAAGATGAAAGATGAAAGGTGGATTTGTCATTTTATTGGGGGTGACAGTGTTGTTATGTAACTCTCCCACATAATAAAAAAGTTTTCTACTGTCTAATATCTTCGCCCCAACCCGTTCCATTCTGAAAAAGAAAAATAACTTTGACTTGAAGAGTGCTAAACTGGGAGGATCAGGAAGAGCCCACACTTGCAAAATTGCTTTTCCTGCGTACCAGCATTTAGACAAATCCATGAGTCTTTTAGTAATTCCATATGGTATAGAACATTAGGAAAAGACCCTCTTATACAATTATAAACATATGTCTTTTAAGTTCTTCAGAATATTTCTCTACATAAATTCATTAACTCATTTTATCGTCTATTTAATCTAATATATATTTTTCATTAAAAAAAAATGACCTGTACTATTGATATACAGTATTGAAATGTATTGTTTCGATTGGGGCAGATGAGTGCAACAATTATACGTACAACTGTAATTCGTATTGTAACTTTTTATGATTAATTTCTAACTTGAGCACATTTTAAACATATGTCTTGTATGTTCTTCCCAATATCTATCTATTTATAATGATAAGAATTACCTGTACTAGTGATGTATTTAAATATTGGTTTTGGTTGGGGGAGATGAGCGTAACAATTATACAAATGTAATTCATATTGTAACTTATTAAGATTAATTCCTAACTTGAACAAATTTCCAAAATGTACACTGAATGTTCTTATGATGCATTGCTTCAATTATAAAAAAAAAAAATATATATATATATATATATATATATATATATATTTATATATATAGTCTGTATTACCCGGCACTCTGATGAAGAAAGTTAGCTGCCTGGTTGCCCTCCTGGAACGTAATACAAGCAGGGGTACCCCCCTTCTCGGAGATGAGAAGGCGGAATGAGGCGGCACTCACAGGACTTGGTGTAAAAATCGTAGGTGGATTTATTCAAAGGGCATCATAGGTTTGTCCAAATGATCTACGTTTTGAGGCATTCATCTCTTCCTCAGGACGGACAAGGGAGATAAGTGCAAGTGCTGAATGTAACAAACGAGACAGTGAGCTTACTTACTTTTTAAATAGCCGATGTGTGGATCCTCCTCCTGGTTTCCCGGTGCCTGCGAGCAACACCCGATACCCGGAAGTACCGCTCGCAGGCACCGGGAAACCAGGAGGAGGATCCACACATCGGCTATTTAAAAAGTAAGTAAGCTCACTGTCTTGTTTGTTACATTCAGCACTTGCACTTATCTCCCTTGTCCGTCCTGAGGAAGAGGCGAATGCCTCGAAACGTAGATCATTTGGACAAACCTATGATGCACTTTGAATAAATCCACCTACGATTTTTACACCAAGTCCTGTGAGTGCCGCCTCATTCCGCCTTCTCATCTCCGAGAAGGGGGGTACCCCTGCTTATATATATATATATATATATATATATATATATGGGAGAGATCCGGCACTCTATGCATGAAATGCTGTTTGAAAAATACCTTAAAAAGATAAATGCTGGGGTGCCTTCAGTTGTAAGTCCATATCCAGAGGAGAGGGCAAACAGAAGTAGGGAAGGATGGAAGCGGCACTCAGCAGACTGCAATTAAAATGTCCTTTATTCCAACGGTTTCGGGGTTACCCCCCGTCGTCAGGGATGGACACAGCACACACAGAATGATAAAACAAATGGCAATATATACACATGAACACACCCCATCCCACCCCACCCCCCACCCCAATCAAACACGCCCTGCACTCACCTGCCGGAACTGGGAGCGTCCCACAACGCCAGGTGACCTGTGAAGGTATTCATGGCTGTGGGCGTCCCTCGGGTCCAGCTGACAGACATAGCGGCGTCTAACACATCCCCTGGTTACCTCAGACAGCGAGTGTGCTGCGTGCAGGCAGCCGGAAGCACCAGCCTCGCAGCTGCGCTTCCGCCAACCACTAGCACGCGCACCTCTCGCCAATCACAAGATGGCCGCCGGGAGTGTGACGATCCATGTGACTGCCGGAGGGCAGAGCGTTACTAGGCAACAAAAGGTAACAAAAAACGGTATATGGACACTGTGTCATCATAGTTAAAATGATGTATGGCAAGAACGCCAATTATAGAGAAATAAAGATGTATAAGGCCACAGTAATAGATGAAGCAGAGAAATTTACAGAACATATGACCCAATGCAACCAAAACGACAAGTAAAAAATAATATGGCAAGTTACATGTGATAATGATGTGGCCAACAGCGGGGTCGACTCAACATAACAGCTCAAGTCTAACCCACTGTGTGCCACATCAAGCAGATACAGTCACATATGGCTATAACATGAAATAATAAGAGTGAGAAAAGCATCGTAGCGTACACATGTTAGGATATATACCCAGACAAATAAAAAAATCATGACATCAATAACACACAGTTTCACAAGAAACACTGGAGCCCCAGTGTCTCATTAAGGCCCCCCGGGGCCAACGTGCCCAGATTAAAAATCCACCTGCTCTCGCATTGAAGTAACTGTTTGTTTCTGTTACCCCCCCTGAGATTTTTGGGGACGTGGTCAATTATAAGAGATGTTATCTGATTGACTGAATGCTTGTGCGAGAGACAGTGACGGGCCAAGGGTTGGTCGCTGTGCCCTGTCTGTAAGGCTTGATTGATGGCTGTCCTATGTAGGGCCATGCGCTCCTTAAACTGGCGCTGGGTTTTCCCCACATAGGACAGACCACATGGACACGTGAGTAAATATATAACATACGTGGAACTGCATGTCAAAGGAAACTTTATCTGAAACACCTTCTGGGTATGAGGATGTTTGAAATTGGACCCAATGGTCATGGTACGACATGTGATGCACCCTAAACATCTGAAGCAACCATTTTTCCTAGTTAAAAAGTGGGACGGCACCTTTTTATCCCAACCCGTGATGTCCAACTTCACCAGGCGATCCTTAAAATTGGACTGTCTGGAGTAGCTGGGCAAAATATATATATATATGGTGGAACGATGGTTGGACATGCCATCATGAAACTCCATATTCTGAACCAGAGTGATGTGGATGATTTTATAAGGCCCATTCAATGCCACACAATAGGCCAAATACATCTAGTGGTCCAAAGGAGTGGATTGTCCTTCAGACCAGAAGCTCTATTCATTCCGGTGGAAAAAGAACAGTATGTTGCCTCCATTAATTTCCTGAACCCTCTAGTTCCTTCTTTTTAATTGAAAACACAAATGAAGATAAAGTAAAGTATCTACTCTACTAGCCCTCCTCGTCATCTTATACCTTCACATATAACTCCACATATAACTCCACCTCTTCTCCTGGCTCATCTCTCTCTCTCTCTCTCTCTCTCTCTCTCTCTATCTCTATCTCTCTATCTCTCTCTCTCTCTCTCTCTCTCTCATATTCAAACAAAAACAAAATGTTGAACCCAATTCTTTCTCCAATACAGTCCCATCTCTTTGCTTTCATGCCCCTCCAGGTGTCTTGATGGACTTGCCTACACTCGCCTCACACATTTTCTTCCCTCTCACAACCTATTGTACCATCTTCAGTCCAGCTTATGGTCTCAGCACTCCACAAATTGCTGATAAAAACACAATTGATGTCAGACAAGTAATTAATCATATACATATACAGTATTTCTGAGTTGTCTGTGAGATCTTATAAAAACAAAAATAAAAGTATCCTCCAAAAAAGTGCCACTCCTACAACATTGGTGGTTCCAATATATCTTTGAATAATTATTCACCTGGGATCAATCTTTGATTGATTGTGTCCATCATCGCATATTTGTCTTATGCATGGATTTTGCAATTGTATAATATTATACACTTACTTATTGCTATTAAAAATGTTACTCCTAAAAAAGTCCTTTGGACAAAACGCGTAGGCGGTAAGCAGAAACAACTGTATACTGATACAGCCATTTGGCCTTTTTAAAATTATCGTGGAAATCCAGGAGTCACTAATGCAGCAAAATGACTTTGGTCTAGCCTTAAGTTGGACTTTATCACTGTGCTGGTTTTAATATTGACATATGAATATCCCTTTACTACACCATTGTTGATTTTGAGGATAGATAGATAGATAGGCAGATAGATAATGTAGATTGTCTCTTTTTTTATTCTTTGAACATTGTTTGTCTATGGCACCAGGGTCCTTATGTTTATATATGCAGGCTTGAGTTCCGGATCCTGGGCACTGTTGACGTCTCGTGTTGGTCCTGGTTCCTGAAGATCAGATGAATTATTATGGTTGCAAGAGATCACTGTTAAAGGAGGAGTGAATCCTGTTTGTTTCGGAGACACTTACCTTCTACTTAATTATGCCTATTGCTATGTATAAATGTATGTATCTATCTATATACTTACATAAAGAAGATCCAACGTGCGTTAATACATAATGAAATTGAATTATATCCTATTGTTCATTACTCACACATGAATTTTTTTAGAAAACTGATAGAAATGTACAGTACCTTATATTTAGTTCTTCATAAACAATCTAATCGAATGTTAGGTAAGAAGGCAATTCTATGAAAATACCCTCTCACCAGTGTTTTACTCCTACTGTATCTATTTATGAAAACCACCTGCAGTCATATAAGGTCCATTGTTCTATTACATTTATACTTGCAGATAAAACTGTTATAGGATAAATCTGATTTCCATCCATAATAGACCTGGACTTCATAGGGTCCATCTATAATTTTAGAGACAAATTTGAAATGGACAGAAATGATCCTGCGACCTTTTACCTTTTAGACGTGTTTTGATACCTACCCCTGAAGAAATCCTCGGGATGAAACGTGCAGGGTTTTTACCAATTTAAAGTCCATTGTCCAATTCAGTGAGGATCCTTCAAGTTAACATCGTAATTAGGGGGGATGAGGCTTCTGCAACATCTCTTATGTATTCCTTGGGGTGCACTAATTTTATTGTATCTATTTAAACAAATCCGTTTAAAAAAGAATACTAAATGTATATTAGAATTGACAATAAATGTTTGGATTTTTTATTGATTGTTCATTGTTCACTTGGCTTTTTTGGGTGATTTTTTTTTCAGGTGAGGGTATTTTCACAGGATTGCCATCTTAACTAAACTTGGATTAGTTAGCAGTTTAAGAAATATATATATATATATATATATATATATATATATCAGTAAGCCCGCCCAAAGCTGATGCTTCCAAAGCTAGTAGATGTAGTTTCACTTGCTGGCAATGAATGGCAGTTTCACATCATGGACACTAGAGTCACACATCACGGACACTAGACATATACTGTATATAGTAGGTATAACTATATACTGTATTTCATTATATACTAGTGGAGATGCGGCCATTAAATTGACAGTGTCTAGATCAACTCTCAATCGGGTGACCACTACTGGTCGACACATGACAAAGGTTGACATGCTTTAGGTTCAACCCAAGTAAAATGTTGACGTGCAAATGGTCAACATGGGAAAAGGCCGATATGAGTTTTTCATGATTAAAAAAAAAAAAACAGACTTGCTCAGACCATTGGGCATAAGGGAGAAACAAGGCGAGCCAACGAGCCATGTGAGGGGAAGCGGCACACTTTTACAGTGTCCATGTCATCATATGTCGACATAGACAACAAAAACAAAAATTTGTGTTGGTCTTTTCACGTGTTCACCATTTACATGTTGACATTTTTCTTATGTTCACCTTTCGTTCACGTTGACGTTGAGCATGTCAACCTTTTTCCTGTTGACCAATAATGGTTGACCTATACTGGTGTAGTATGGATTTTTTTGCTTTATGTTCATAGTGTTGATTGAGCGCTGGATAAGGTTATTTTTTGCGAGCATTTTTATTATATATATGTATATATATATATATATATAGAGAGAGAGAGAGCGAGGGAGAATGTATCACAGCTGCAGGAAAAGTTGAGGAACTCTGCCAGCAATTTGTGAGGCTGGAGCAGCACATATAATACTGTAATAAAGCCGGTGATTTATAGCCTGGAAATAACAAATGAGGCACTTTATGTTACAAACACTTTTAGATTAATGTTAAATGTTAATACACCGAGTCCATAGCTCCTATGTTCTTGTTTTTGTTTTTAATTAAAATATAACAATGAATGAGACAAATCTCTGACAGCGGAAGCTTAATTATTGCCATTTCGCAAAACCAGAAGCATATTTTATGATGTAGAATTTCCAATATTCTGTAACGTTAGAAGGAGAACGAATATATAATTTATGGAACTCCTGACTTGCCCTTAACTTCTGAAAAAAGTGCAGCAGATTCCGAGCCGCGTTATACAGTCGGCCGGTAGATCGAGTTGCAATTTTACAGTCAGCTAATTGCTCGATTTAATATCCTACAATTCTTTTTGGACATTACAGGAGATGTACGAGATATTTTCCATATGCGCAACAGGCTGCAAGAGAGTGATAAACATTTGATCTGCACATATTATTGTTCTAGCTTATAATAATATCTAATAATACAGGAAACACAAAAATTGCGCACCGTACCGGTGACGCCAAGAGATTCTTGCATTTGACAGCCCACTTAAAGATCAGCTTCTGCAATAATCGAGTTTCCGCATTTTTCCTTTTAATTTCGGCGTACGATGACATCTGAGAGCAGTAGACTTTATTTCAGAATCCCATTAGGCACCATTATGAGATCTTATTTCCCAGAGTTTTAAAATCTAATTGTCAGTCAGTGTGTTACAGTAAGCTTAGCTTTGGATTCACATGGCTGTACACTGTGGGGAAACAAAGCAGAAAGCGCTTTATCATCCTGTCAAAAAGGTTTCGGAACAAATTACTTATTTTTTCCATTGGAAAAAACAAAGATACTTTAAAAAAAAAAAATTGTTGCTGAAACAATGCTCAAAGTCCAGACGTAGGCTGTTTTATTGGTGCATCTTGACACTGAACGTAACAAGTGACTGTGCTGGAGACTGTCATCTGATTTATAGCACTTACAGATACACAGAAAAAGATACAGTAACAGCTAAAGGACAATGCAGTCCTGACTTTACAGGACAATTCCATTTCCTATACACTTGTCCAGCTACCCACAGAGAGTGGTTTGAGTGTGAGGGTGTGGGGTCCCTCTCTTGAGACCCTAGGCCTTTGCTCTGTGAAAACCCCAATACTGTGAGGCTGGACCTCCACAAAGGGTGTTGTAAGATTGGGTGAGTCCCAGTGTTCATCACCTTTGTCAGAGGACTTGTGTCTTCATCAGGGGAGGTTTCTGGAGCTGTATTTAGCATTCTGCTCTTTTGGTTCTGCCGAGTGAGTAACAAGAATCTCCCTGGGAGAATAGAGAACGCAGACGTGTTGTCACCGATTATAAACAGTGACATCAGAACCCACAGTTTATGCAGATACCTGTATACTGTGAGGGCTGATTCTGAGATGAATGAACCATTACCAATTTGCAGAGTGCAAGCTGCATGTATTTGCACTGATCAGACACTGTGCACGCAGGGCCACATTCAGGTTTGTGGGGGTCCCAGAAAACATAGTATAATGATTTCTGCACTAGATGTATTATCAGAAGCAGGATGAATATACTGTAAGCAGTTACACATTTATGCAACACTTGATGTGAATACAAAAAGTATTTATTAAATGATCATCTTGTTTAAAATAAAAAATTAAAATTTCAAAAACAAAATAGCTTAGCGGTGGATCATAACTTAACAACTCTGTTATTAATATTCAATATACTATGGAATGTCAATGAGGAATATTTCTGAAACATCGATGCATCGATTATATCACGATCGTGTGGTCCTTCCCCTTTAAGAACTGATATTGCACTTCCAATCGGTAGCTCAATACTGTTACAACTATTTTCTCATAAAGAACCTGTATTTAATGGCAGATACCAATTTGTTACCTCTCCCAAGTGCAACTTCTAGATGTCACTGAAGTCACTGTTGTCAGGCTTAATGCTGTATTTGTCACTGTGGCGGGAGGTGGGTGAGCGCTATGTCCACACAACTCCACCGAGCCGCTATCGTCAGCTGTGCGTTGGATGGCCTGGGGATAGCACAGGAGTTGGCCACTGTATGCAGACTGAGGCCACGGGTCGCGACAAGCAGAACTATATCAGCAGCCGCCTATTCATTTTTTTTTTTTTTTTTTATTCGCCCGCCACCAGACTCTCCCTGGAAAAACACAGTGGTGGTTGAAAACGCGTTTGGAGCCTAGACTGTGGTACTTTGTATGGACTTTGGCCTCTTACCTTCATTTCTGATGTGGATGGCGTGTTCTGGGTTTATCACCATTTACATCGTGCGATACTGGGAACTGATGCTACTCTGGTTCTCTATCAGTTTTGGTAATTGGCCATTTTCTTACATTCCTCAGCCTTTTGTTTTTATCAATTTATCTATTTGCTTGTTATTTGTTAAATAAATGGTACAGTATTACAATATATGCCATTTTTGGCATCATTCTTTTTGTGTGTAATAATTCTTACAATGTACTTGTGCAGAAGCCACCATTTCTGCATATTGGCCCTTATTCTGATCGGTGCGGCCGGATCCGAATATGCGGCCAGGACCGTGCGTGCGAAACCCCGCCTTCCATACGGATCGCCAACTCCGTCCGTACGCGGTAAGAAGCTGGCCGAACGGACCGCACGTGTATTTTTCATGGAATACGCCTTCTCCATCTCAGGGAACCTCCCCCATCATTCGATGGTCCACCAGCTCCCGCAACCTCAGACCACACGGACATTTTTCCGTGCAAAAGCAGGGATCTGGGCGGGCAGCTGACATCCGGCGATGTCATATGTCCGCCCCCTACACGTGCGTCACGGCCGCATTACCATACGTACGCCCAGCGTTTGCATGGGAACGCCCATGAAACGCGGGGCGTATGCATATGGTAATGAGCCCAAATAGCCCTTCACGCCCCTCTCCACCCCCTGTTCGGAGTGTTCACATTTCATGCGGGATTTGGCCGTATGCCCCGCTCGCACATGCGCAGAGACGCCTCTGCACATGCGCAGACACAAAACATCGGCGGCACGAACGCACGCGGATATTACCGCACCAACCAGAATAAGGGCCATTATGTGGGGATGAACAGTACATGTAAAGATGTTGACATTGAAACTGAGGATGCTACTGTGGAAGTGCAACAGAATGAAGGTGATATTTATATATCTGATGCGTATGAGGATGTTGAAAAAATGGAGTAGATCGAAGGGAACCTTTAGCGCACTGGGTGAAACTTGAAATGATGTTTATTCCATATAAAAAGTAGTAAACAGGAAATAAAATATTTTACACACAGGGGGTGAGATTTAATGGGATGAGAGTTTCAGAAAGTGAGAGATTTGGTGACAAATCTCCAGTTTTTTTAAAGCGGCAATCATTTACACTTTAAAATCAAACTGGTTTTGCAGTGTAAATAATTGCCTCTTTAAAAAAACTGGAGATTTCTCACCAAATCTCTCACTTTCTGAATCTCTCATCCTATTAAATCTCACCCAATGAGTTAAAAAACGAATCCCTTCAGCAAGGCTTGATAAAGAGTCTCCACGACTCGAAACGCGTTGGTCCAGGATTGCAGACTACCAAGAAGGACCTTTTCCCAGCCCAAAAACTTGTGGAGCCTACAGGGTGAGCCCATATTATTTGGAAACACTCTATTCCTACCATCCCTGGCTCCACCTCTTCAGCTGGGTAAGGTGGGATTCGTATTTTAACTCATTGTGTGTAAAATATTTTATATCCTGTTTACTACTTTTTATATGGAATAAACATCATTTTTATATGGAATAAATATCGTATCAAGTTTCACCCCGTGCGATAAAGGTTCCCTTCGATCTACTCCATTTTTTCACTACTTTGGGTGTTTGGGAAACACCAAGAAGAGAAACCTAAGCAGCAAGGGGGTGCGCAGGGGTACTCAAGCTCACTTTTGTTTCCTATGAGGATGTTGATGATAAGGATTTTTTTGCATAAAAAATATCCATCTGTGGCAGCGGTTTTTGGCTGTGACATACAGAAGGCCATTGTCATGCCTGCGCTTAAGACCAATAAAGCAACCTCTTTTGTGCTGAATTATTTTTACCAAATTCCTGACAACATGAATCAAACCGACTGTACTGTTGTCATGCCTGAGTGTATCAAACCGACTGTACTGCTTGTATAGACTACGTAAGTAAAGATAGGGTCAATAACCGCCTAAGAACGTCTTCCCTGTTACGTCATTTGCAGTGAGTTAATGCAAAGTTATTGGAATAATCTGAAAATTCGGATTGCTCATGCAATTTCCAACACCAAAACCCCTTCAGTTTTGTCAGCAACGCTTAGTGTGGAAAATATTAAGAATGCTTTGTTGTCACTATGGGGGCATGAAATCATGGGATCTTTCAACTTCCTGTCTCTGGGAATGTACCCAGCATCCCGGTGGATGTTGGCCCGCCCCCTGAATACTAGTGCCAGTAATGCGAGCAGCTTCTCTGTCTCCAGTTGCTGCAGGATAATGTCACTTTGGCGCATCCAGCTCCTGTTGCCATTTTGGTGTCACCCTGCTTCCAATTAGCAAAGGCTTTCTAACTCCTTTCCCATCCAGGATGCTGGGGCTGAATCTGCATCCCAGAAGGGAACCCAGAAGACCAGTAGTTTTAAACAACGATTGATTGTGAAACATTCCATTACAAGATGAAGCAAGTATGAATGCTACCTTCCAGGTGCACATCACTAGGGCCATGATGGCTATGCTAGTAATAGATCTGCATTCAATATCGATGCGTCTGGTTGTAGACAGTTATCTGAGTTCTTGTGTCCCTGCAACCAAATTCCACTGTGATTGTACCTTAACGGAGCAGCAATTACTAGCTTACACTCATGTTTTACTTAGCTACTGATATGTGGAGATGCGGTCAATTTGCCAGCGGTCGGGATCCCGGCGTTCAGAATCCCGACACTGGAATCCCGACCGCCGAAATCCCGAAACTTTCTCCCTCCGTGGGTGTCCACGACACCCATTGAGGTTGAATAAAATAGCGTGCCGAGCGTAGCGAGTCACCGGGCCCTCTGCGTGGCGAGCGCAGCGAGCCTGCAAGGGGGGGGGCGATCCACGTCCCCCCCATGTCGGGATTTCGGCGGTCAGGATTCCAGTGTCGGGATTCCGACCGCCGGGATCCCGACTGCCGGGATTACGTATCGGATCCGATATGTGGACTGGTAACAATGGCCTAACTAACTGTTACATGACTGTGATATCCTGTCTTTAGCAGCAGCAGTATGTAACACAACATGCCATATCATTCACAGGCAGGCAACTCTCTGTTTCACCGGCTTCACTAAGAGGCATGCAGTTGTCAACCCGTTAGACTAACTCAGGAATATCAGAGCAAAATTGCTTACACTGCTAAGGCACTATTCTGGATTCGTCATTTCTGATAATGAAACTAATATAATGCAACTGGGAAAAATGTTAACATGCCCCAGGTTTAGCCCACACGATAAACTTGATGCCACAGAATTCATATAAAAAGGTTGAGTTCAGGAGATGCTGACTGTGGCCCAAACAATTGCCAGACATTTCGGCATTTAGCAACCACATGTAGAAGATTTCAATGGCTTCAAGAACAGTTCAGTTGGTCATGCCTCCAACAATAGCAAGAGGTGGTAACTAGGTGGGATTCTACCTTTTATATGCTTCTATGATTGGAGGAGCAGCAACATCCAAACCTACACAACAAGCCATGCCACAATGAGAGAAGGGAGATTTTTTTCTATTTTATGCAAGGTACTGAAACCATTTAAAGTAGTAATGAATTAAGTTAGTTCAACACAGTGAGCCTGAATCAAAAGATTCCCTTAATTCAACGTCTGTAAAAGCAGCTAGAGAAACTGAAGGAAGAGATGGAACAACGCGATCCAACTCAATGCTGTATGTTGGACTTGCTGATTTTAAGGCCTTTATTCACTTTGGCAGAACCAAAGGTTTGTTAATGTCTTGAATTCGGATCACTACATTTTGGCAACCATACTTGATCCTAGATTTAAGGTGTACATAATGGCTTTCAAACTGACACGGATCTTAGTAGATTCAAACATGGTGACGTCTATTGCTTCAGTTTCTCCTGCCAGGAATTAATGCCATTTTCCAAGAAATCCACTGGTGATTAGGATTAGTCAACTCAGTGTTCCAGAGTGAAACAGCATTATTATTTTTATTATTTATTAACAATTTGTTATACAGCACTGCAGGTTCCACTGCGCTAGGCCTGGAGTCAGTAAACATCAGTATGATGGTGGAGGATTATTTTAATGATAATGTACAATTTAGCATTTCAGACAATCCCTTTGAGAACGTATTACAAATGCAAAAAAGCTGATGTTCATATAAATGAACTAAAAATTCCAAGAGTTAAACCTTTCCTGCTTTTTAAATCAAGTACAGAGGCTTTAATGATGATTCCAGTGGGGATAACCTACAGTAATATTGTGTGATGACAATATTAACACTGATGAGGGTAAGAAATCAAATGAGGTGAATAACATCTTCAAACTGTACAGATCATCAGCATAAACAACACTGTTAGCTGCCTTAAGCTTATTGGTAGCTTTTTTGGTGGGGGCCCAAAGAGAGTGGCAGTTCTTCTTGATGAAGTGCTTGGTTTGTTGAACTTAGTTTTTAATATACAGGATCCAGAATCAATTCCATATTGTCTCACTTTCTTTTCATTGTGGGATATATTTGTAGGGAGGATTGGGGACAGTCTTCACTCAGTATTGGGCTAGTACAAGATGTGAACTGATTGTGATCACTGAACCAAGTATGCAAACAAGGGGCTAGCAAAAGACATGCATGCAATGTAGAAGAATTGCACACTTCCTCGTTGTATGCAATTTTTAGTTTGGCTTTGCTCGGCCCATAATGCAGCAAATGTGGCTATATATTAATATCACTTTTGTGTGTTTTGAGGAGATAAATCTGGGAGAAATGTATCACATATACAGTATATGCACAACTTAGTGACCAAATGTAGATAAAAGGGTCTTCTCCAATTTACCATTGACTGATGGGGACACGAGGACAGACGTCTTCACTTCCAGTAACGCCCTTAAGGCAAAGTGTCGGCCATATTATATTCTTAGCCGGAAATAATCTTTAGTGTTAGAATCGGAGGTAAATATGAGCTTTTATTAAAGTTGGCACCAGCCTTATGTTCTACAAAATAAACTACAAATGACTTAATAAAAGCTGACATCAGGAGAACATAACTCACCGGTTCTACAGTCGCAGCGAGAGGCCGTAAAAAAGGAGACGATATAAGATTTCGGACATTGCTACAATTTCAAAGAAAAGGAGACTTAATATCTAATAACTCTCTTTAAAAGGGTCATTGATGATCGTATGAGAAACTAACAAACCTTTCAAGATTAATACTGCCTATTATATGATAAGTAGCCTTTATATAGGGGTGTAAATTCTGAAATGTATGCTCCATTTCCCAGTTTTACAAAATACTCTTATATACGAGCAGTCGTGAAATATGTCTAGGAAACAAGGGAGGAAAGGGTGGCGGGGGCTACACTGCAATTAATGAGCTTTATTTATCTTTCCCACCCCTAAAGGGGCTATTAGGATTCTGTGCCAACACCGCATCGTTGCACATTAAGCACACCCACATTCTGCTTAATTCTGGCTACCAAGAAGGGACAGCAGTGCTGACTAATGTTGGAGTTTGTATGTTCTCCAAGTGTTTGCACTGGGCTTCTGATTTCCTTCCACACTCATTAACATCTGAGGAATCTGATCTGATCTCTCTACAGAAATATATGGAAAGAAGCCCAGAGGCTACTACAGGGTAACACCAGCAAAACCTGACTTTACCCTTTACTCCAAAGCCTGGCTTAGTACATATGGGAAATCTGTCCAGAGCCTGAAAATGGGTTGTTGCCACATTTTCCCTTTAGTAGGAAAAGTAAAAGTGTGTTTCTGTGGCCTGAGCTTACATTTGTTCATGCTGACATAGCCCTGGGATTCAAACCCATCGCTTGTGGCATTGCAGTCAGACATTTTGAAGATCAGCTTTGTAAATAAATGATCGGCATTGAAGCTGAGCAGATATATGTAGTGTGCAGATGCACGTGATTGGATGTCTGGCTGCACACTACATAGATCTGCTCAATTGCAATGCTGTTTATTTTTACGAATAGCTTCATATAGTTACAAATCTCATTGTTTTATGCAGGATAAATATCTGATGGAGTTATCTATGACTTAAATGATATTCAGCTCGCATTTGCATCTTTTTGAATTTTTCTTTGTATAGTTAGTGAGAACTTCAGGACCAGACGACGGTGACTTTTGAGTTAATATTAAAAAAGAAAAAGAAAAAATTGAGATAAATGTGAATAACATAAGCTTAGGGTGTATGAGGTCACAATCAGGATACATGGGATGTGTCAACCAAACTTTTACAGCCTTCTGTTTAGAGACCGCATCCTCCAAAGAAAATAAAAGTGCTTTACTACGGTATATTATGTCAGCACAAATATAGCTGAAATATGTCCACAGATTCCGCAATGTACAACCCAATATATTTCAAAACGTCACACAATGTCAGTTCCAACAAAGTTTAAGTATAAATAGACTGTGTAATGCATCCTAACATCTGGATAAGATATATATTCCCATTTATCTTGTCATCCTAACATCCCTGGTGAGCAGAAACAGTCTCATAGACACTTCCAGGTAAAGAGAGGGTTTACAGTCTCTTGTACTAATATGTCACCAGAGAATAAGGCATGACAGTGTCAGATCGCATGTTCTCCAGAGTACGGCTACAAAGCTCTAAACAGCATTTTTTTGCAACTCTCAAGAAGTGAGATGGAGAAAAAAAATCTGACAGCTCCTTTTGTGAGCTGGGAACTTAATTTGCTGTCCTGCATTTCTGAGCCGAAGTCTGCCGATGTAGCGAGTGTATGAAATATGGATGTGAGAGGAGCAGGATGGGAATACAGGCCCCAGACCTGGCGGTCACTCCGCCATGAGCTGACTATGCGAGGAGAAGGCTCCGGCCTAACAGACTGAGGTCTATGGAGGATGATACATTTTCATAGAACTTCTGCCTGCTGGAAACTTTGAAACCCTTGTCGGTATTATATATTCCAAGGGTTATTGACCCTAGCCACTCTCATACAAAACATGTCCTAAGGACGCTTGCACAGCACAATAGAATTGTACGCCGTTGCGGTGGCACGGAGGCACTGGCTGTTGTAAAGTACATTGTGCTGTTGAAGTTTTACTGAAATAAGCCATGTTATTTTATCTTATTGCATCATGCACCTGACATTGCATCGCACCCGACATAAAATCCTATATTCCATGCACCCTGCAAGCCAGAAGCGCGGGCAATGAGGCATTGGTTACATGCTCATTGCCGGGGGTCCCGCGCCCAATGCCAGGTGTTTCTTGCTTGTTGCCGGGGGTTCTGGGACCTCTGGTTAACCCTGTATGCACTTCACTCCCCTGACAGATGTAAGAGGTCCAGTAATACCGCTAGCATCTCCTCCAAAGCGGCGGCCATTTTGGAAGGCTGTTTTCAGCAGATGGTTTCATCTGCTGTGGCATTATTACTCTACTGCCAGCACTGGCTGCTTGGCGGCATCATATCACACCAATCAGTGAACATAAGACATTCATCCAACAGAGAGTGCCGCCAAGCGTTTTGTCAGGCCTGGAATAGGGATTGAGCCACCAAATGCTCTCTGCAGTAGCTGCAACTGAACCATATTCGGTACGCGTGGTGTCGAATTCTAGATTGTCTCCTTGCAGTGTCACTTACAATTGAAATTCTTATTTAGATATCACAGTTTTAATGAAATAAAAATAATGGAAAATATGCAAACCAGTTCATTTCAAAATTAATATTGGACCCATGCCTTTAATTCATTTTTATTATTTAAGATTAATCCACAAATTACACTGAGTTTCTCCGTAGTAAATAGAACACTGCTTTACTGATACATGTGGTGTGTCACGCCATACTTTGTAATAACCTCATACAAGCTGTCATGAGCCATAATAAGATTTATAATTTGATTAGCCTTTGGTCCGTAATCTACTACCACTTCTATCTTTGCAGAATCTGTAATTGATACTGTTCTGCCACATATGGACTGTGAACTTGGACGATTAAATGCAATTAGTATCATATAAACCCTGTAACAGAGGACAATACATCTACACCCCTGGTCTCTCTTCCACAAATTACTTGCAACTCAAAGATACCATCACGTGTTGCTTAGAGGAGCCGGGACTGGACAGGACAGACTCTGTCAGAGTGGTCAGGAATGGGGGGAGACAGGGACAGGATCGAGGGTTCTGGATCAGCAGAGGATCATAGGCTGAGAAGGCATCGCTCACCCTCCTCTCTATAGCTCAGAGAGAATGAAAGGGGCAGAGTGGAGACCAGAGTCCTCTCTACTTTCCTTTAGCTGGACCATTTTAAGTAAAATTTAAAGGGGGGGGGGGGGGGGGACTGCAGTTGCCTGGAAACTCCCCTCCTCTTGGCAAGTGGCTCAAACAAACTATGAGAACACTAGCAATGATATATAATACGAATACTAGAGCAGCTGCCACATCATGTAGTGTAAGGAACAGAGCGGAGCTCCTTCTACCAAGTTTGCTGTGTGTGGATCTGAGTCCTCAATCAATGCACTGGACCAGAGACCAGCTGCCACGAAGAAGAGACCGGAGCCTTACCATGAGGTGGGAGAATGTGAACTTACAACGTGCAGTACTGGTTCTATTATGTTTGTGTATTTATTTATTTATTTATTTATTTATTAGTGTATGTTTAACTTTTCCTGACCACTTATTGATATTATTTATATGCTTGATACATCCTATACTATATAGACCATCTACAAGGTTAGCTATTAATACTGCATTCATACAGTATCCAGTGTATAAAAAGACCAATGTTTACAGTAATGTCTAAGGTAGTTACAAGGGTCTTCTACCGCTCCCCTAGAATCCTCAACTTGCACAAATGTTCTGCAGAGTGGGAGATGCTGGACTGAATTTGGAAACCTCCCTAAAAAATCTGCATTGGTCACTGCACCCTGACACATTGTTATTACTGCTGATTATCCTACCAGCGGCAGGACTCCTTCAGCGGAATTCTGCTTCCCAATATTATTATAGACAAGCTGTAGACGGCTCTGAATGGGGGAAGTGTAATCATGGCTACTATATATATATATATATATATATATAGAGAGAGATGAAGAAAAAGACTGGCACTCGTGGGTCTTTTTAGAGATTGTATTAAACTGTGGTTGTTCCACAGTTTAATACAATCTCTAAAAAGACCCACGAGTGCCAGTCTTTTTCTTCATCTCTGCTGTCCACCGAGACGGGCACCGGGGCAGTTGCCCATGAGGACGGAGTGCCGGACCGTACCACAAGTATATATATATATATATATATATATATATATATATATGTTCAGAGTGCGCTATACATGATTACACACAATTAAAAATAAAGACAATATTTAATAAAAGAATGCCCCATGGGCAACATAACATGTACAGTAAAACATTCAATACAGCAAAGAATGAGTAATCTTTCAAAGATTTGGTCTTTCCAATGATGTAAAAGACTCAACGCGTTTCGTCAAAAAGATGACTTCATCAGGGGTTTTGGAAGCAATGAATTTAGTAACACAGATTTGCACTTCTTAAAAGGGAAAATCTCATATAGGCTGCAATAGTGAGGTCTGTATTCACAAATATTGATTGTTTTGAAGTGAGTATGCCGCCACTAATTTAACAAAAAAATGATTAAGGTAGGGCTGGACACTGCCCGAAAACACGCAATTAATGGCGGCATTCTCACCTATATGAGATTTTCCCTTTTAAGATGTGCAAATCTGTCTTACTAAATTCAATGCTTCCAAATCCCCTGATGAAGTCATCTTTTTGACTAAACGCGTTGGCAGAGGCGTAACTAGATATTTGTAGGCCCCATAGCAAAAGTTTGTAAGGGCCCCCTATTTATCAACTGATGGTAATAAATGTATGTAAAAGATATTACTTAGACAGTAAAGACGGGCCCCCTTCAACTCTGGGCCCCATAGCAGCTGCACCCCTTGCACCTATGGTAGTTACGCCCTTGCGCGTTGGGTATTTTACATCATTGGAAAGACCAAATCTTTGAAAGATTACTCATTCTTTGCTGTATTGAATGTTTTACTGTACATACATTATTATGTTGCCCATGGGGCATTCTTTTATTAAATATTGTCTTTTATTTTGAATTGTGTGTAATCATTCATAGCGCACTCTGAACTTCTTTATTTCTGTCTCTAAAACTTCTTTGGTTCCCGTCTAACAGGGGATCCTCAGAGGTGCTGCTACTGATTATTTGTGCGCGGTTTGGGTCTTTTTGTATTTGCATATATATATATATATATATATATATATATATATATATATATATATATATGTCCTATGCTGTCTAAAATTAAACAGAAATAGGTCAATCATCCTTTAAAATAGAAGAGCAACCATTAAATATTTTACTAACCTTTCTGTAGTTAGTTAAGTTTAAATTTAAACTGCGCCTGGCTCCGAAATGTTTCATTTCGTCTTGTCCTTAATAGAACATTCAGCTCAGACTGTAATGCTATGTGACTTTTCCTTCCATTTGCCTTCAGGACAAGACAGTTTAAAACTACTCAGCAACACCACACCATGCATAACAGGTAATCTGTCTAATTAAAGCCTATAAGGATGTTCAAAGTTAAATATTGAAGAGATTCCGTAACCTCTCGTTCACCCTCTCCGCGCTGCGCAGCTTCCAGGGCTGGGCCATCTCTTCGCCATTAACTCCACTATTTACACTTTAAGATCAAATTCTGCTTTTGCCAGAATGGTTCATTTCACAATTTACAAGTCTGTTTTCTCATTTACAAGCACAAAGTCATCTATCAAATTTTTATATGACATTCCTCAGCTTCTTCTGATATTGAATTATCTGATATATGCCTGGAAATTTAAAACATGAAAACACACTGATTTTATCAGGGGACCTAACACTATTTATATCCACATTCTTTGTGCTCATATGGTACATTTCAATAAATTATTAAGCACAGTCACAACACAAAAGTAACTGTATCTAGCTCAGCTGGAGGACGCGGAGGAGAATACCAATTGGCTTTGTATGCAATGCTGAAAATGTCCAATTCCTGCGAAACAACTTGCAGATTTAAAGGGGTGTTACACTATTTATACAGTATTGGGGCTGATGCCGTGTTGGGCATATATTCGGCATGAATACAAAGGGGGTTTGTTTGCAAAGGTGCAAATGGAAAGTGTGCAAATGTGCCTTTTTGGACGCACTCTTTTGTGTATTAATTACTTGATATGATTATTAATTTAAAACATAACTTTTAATAGACTTCATATAAAAGATAGGGAGCATTATTGATGCTTTTTTGATTAGTAATAAATCACTTTGTAACTGATATCTCGATTGCCTTAGCATATCACAATAATATATTTTTTTACTTTTTATACTTGTTCTTAGAAAAAAAAAAACAATCAAATGTACATAATATCTCCATTGCCTTAGCATATCATGTTTAATAAATTTGGCCAGGTGGCCCCACACTTGTTTGGTCTGTTTTTTAATACTCTATATTTCAGAATAATGTTTTAAGATTTTAACATCTGAAGATTGTTGTTTATTAGTCATAAAAATTCACCTGTGTGGACAAGTGCTCCCACAACTGGTGGCTCCTATGTATCTGCTGTTTGATCACCATGCCTGTGTTACCATACCAGTTCTTCACCAGGAGTCTCCTCTCTGGTTATTGGGCTGGCCCCACATTGGTGCCGCTGGAATCTAGCCCGAGTTGGTGTATATATGTAACTGTTCGAAAGTGGTGTCAAATGAGAGTACCAGGTTGGTTGTATACGGGAGCTAAGGTACAGATCACTTCTGCTTTCCAATCCAGTACAGTATGTCTCCCTGATGCTTTTCAGTATTGCAGGGATGGCATTAAAGGCTGGGTGGATGAGAGAGTGTTGGACGGTGTATCACAGTCATAGAGTGTCAGATCGCCAGTAATTAGACTTCTGCTTTCAAGGATCTGCCGTTAGGATTCAAGGATTCGATGTCAAGTGTGGCACTATTGGCAACACCACATTGGGAAATCCAGGCTGTAACTCTATGGTGCAACCTCTTTTGGTGCTCCTGATGATTTTCGGCACCCTCCAGGTGATGTGTTAAATTCAGGTCACATCACAGTGTTGGTTATATAAAGGCTTGCCATGACCACCCACTGCCCAGAGTGCACTGCAACAATGGTACCATCACATGTCGACACAGCAAGAGAATGTAAGAGTGATCCAAGTGTGTATTATTATTATTATTATTATTACTATTATTATTATTATTATTATCATTTATTTGTATGGTGCCACAAGGGTTACGCAGCTCCTGACAATACATAAATGAGCACAAAAACAATTAGCGATGTACAGTACAAGACAATTTAGGACAAGTACATGGCAAATATAAATAGTTGCATCAGGGACAGGATTCAACCACAAATGTCCAACAGAACCCAAATTCTCCCATCAGAACATGCAAAATGTGTCAATCCCCCCCTCCCAATTCCACCAACCTTTTATCAGTTACCAATATCCTATTTTTGCTGCTAATTAATGCTAAAATAATATAAAACATCCATGGAATGAAAAAATAGGACAGTGCCGCCCTTGGCAGAATTCCGTCCTACAGATACATACATACTGTCACATTATAATTAGGGAGGTTTTTCTTTCCTGTTATTTTGTTAAAGCAGCCATTTATCGTGTGACGTTTTATTGGCAGCATAAACACTTGTGATAAACTATAAGCTCATCTTTATGTCAGCCCAGGACAGACACTTCCAAAATATCACTTACTGTATAAACTGCCAGCACAAGTCTCGCTTACTGCAATATCATTAGCTGCTCCCATTCCCCTCTCAATGAGCGCGGGATGCAGTTATTGTGTACGATAGCTCGGGGGAAACCGTACGAAATACGAAGAAATAGAAATATCTGGTGTAATAGATTGTTACACGACGCCGGGCTGCTAGTGATTACAATGTGGTTTTATGGCGTTAGAGGCAAAAGGGAATATTTTATGTAAATTCTATTTATTTTTTCTTGTTTCAGCATCTGAATACGGGGTCCTATAAAATGTATTCTAAAGACCTGCCCCACCGGGCTTCACTCATATGGAAATCATGCCCAAGGAATCTTCTAGGGGCAATTTTAAAACATTAGAGGTTATGAAGTCTAAATTCAGCAGAAATGAGTATTTAGGGGTAACGCAAGCGAAGCTCTTGCCGAGTGTAAATGTGACAGTATCAGCACGTTCACCAATGCCCCAGATTTACACCTGCACGGTGAGCAGTGAACTCGGCCCTTTTATGGTGGGAGAGTGCGCATGTGCGTCCCTCCGGGGCGAACGCCTTGGGCGAGTTTTACACTCACCGGGGCATTCGTAAAATGAATGAAAGGCGGGTGGGGGTGCAGAGGTCAGCCCAGCGTTTAATGGACATGCCCACAAAATCGGTGGGGATGCCGATAGAAATGCTTGGCGTACGGGCTGATGTCACATGACGTTAGCGCCCGCCCCCAATTAGGCCATCAGCGGGCAGTATAAAAGTAAATCCAGATTTTCTTTCATCTGCAAACAGCGGAACAATCATTCGATTTTGTGCAAATATTGAAGGATTATTCCTCTGTGCGGGCGCATTCGAGCCGATATGTATTTGTACACATCGGCTCACATCGTGTTGCGGGGATTCGGTCAGCAGGGAAGCGTGCGTTTGGTGGGGTGGCATCTGAATTACCCCAATAATGCATTTGTGCTAGTCCACAGCCCCCCCTCATTGGGTAGTTAAAAAGTGACTCTGAAATGGCACCACCAAATAGGTCGACGTAAAAAAATAAACATAAAAGGTCAACACGTACAGTTTTTTAGTTAATATTGTTTCAGCATAAATAATGGCATATTTCACTGGATGTATTCAACGGGACCACGTCAATCGAAAAACGAATCCTCCAGTTTCCATGCCCTTGTCCTGTTCTTCCCCGCTCACTGCATTCCAGGGCTTGGTTACTTTTTTTTCTGTTCAAATTTACACTTATTATGTTACTATTATTATTCTTGGAAAGGTCTCCAGACACTCGCTACACTCAACAACGTCTCACTCCAGCAGACCTGATAAACGACACGTCCTTCCCCAGCGGCACCTCACCACCCGCACTCCGGATTATAGAGTCAACCAACTTTTTCTCTATTTAATTAATTGCATTGCTTGTACAGTATATGGATAGTATATAGCCGTTACTAGCCTTTACAGTGTTATAGATGATATCGGTAGCCATAAATAAAACAAAATAGTCTTAAAAAATAAATTAAGGTTGAAGAATATCTTCAGAATGAAACACTATTGTGGTTTAGCGGCATGCAGTAAATTTAAGAGAGTGGAACTGACCGATAGACCGCCAAGTACAGCTCTGTAATAAGTTCTGAGTTAACAAGCAGCGGAAATCTCACCAAAACATTACGCCCCTATGGACGACTAGATAGCTGCAATGATCAATAAGTGTGAAAATATATAGAGCATTCTAGTGACTGCCGTACAAGATCTTAAGCATTCGAATAACATAATAATATAATTCTATTAACCTTCATATAATATATGGGAATGTTATAATGTTATAGAGTAGGAAATTGTTTTAAGAGTTTTTGTACAATACATTGAACTTTGTAGAATCCTATATACAAAACAAACTCTAATGATCGTCATACGATACAGGGAACATTATTATGACATCCTTACACTACACACAGCAGTCTCATGAGATCCAAGCGATAAAGAGAACAATTTAGTGACCTCTTTTAACATTCATAACACATTTTAATGATCTCTGTATAAAACAGAGATCATTCTAATGACCTCCATACAATACAGAGTCCATTCCAGAGATTTCTGTAAGATAGAGCATTCTAATAACATTTATATAATACATGAATCATACCATACATTACAGAGAACATTCTAATGCCACCCATACATTACAGAGAACATTCTAATGCCACCCATACATTACAGAGAACATTCTAATGGCATCCATATATTACAGAGAACATTCTAATGCCACCCATACACTACAGAGAACATTCTAATGACATCCCATACATTACAGAGAACATTCTAATGCCACCCATACATTACAGAGAACATTGTAATGACATCCATGCATTACAGAGAACATTCTAATGACACCCATACATTACAGAGAACATTCTAATGCCACCCATACATTACAGAGAACATCCACATTCTAATGACATCCATACATTACAGAGAACATTCTAATGCCACCCATACATTACAGAGAACATTCTAATGCCACCCATACATTACAGAGAACATTCTAATGGCATCCATATATTACAGAGAACATTCTAATGCCACCCATACACTACAGAGAACATTCTAATGACATCCCATACATTACAGAGAACATTCTAATGCCACCCATACATTACAGAGAACATTGTAATGACATCCATGCATTACAGAGAACATTCTAATGACACCCATACATTACAGAGAACATTCTAATGCCACCCATACATTACAGAGAACATCCACATTCTAATGACATCCATACATTACAGAGAACATTCTAATGCCACCCATACATTACAGAGAACATTCTAATGACATCCATACATTACAGAGAACCTTCATACAGTATTGTGAATATTGTAGTGACTTTTACATGATATAAAAGGCATTCTATTGACCTCTATACAATACATAGCAGCACAGTCTAGTGACCTTAACCCATTACAGAGAGCATACTAGGATCTAGGAGTCCAAATAGACAGCAATCTAGGATGTAGTGCCCATTGTAATGTAGCTACAAAAAAGGCCAACAAAATTCTGGCATGTATTAAGAGGGGAATGGAAACTAGGGACTCGAGGGTAATTATGCCACTATATAAAGCATTGGTGAGACCTCACCTAGAGTACGGAGTACAGTTCTGGGCCCCACACTATAAAAAGGACATCATAGAATTAGAAAAAGTCCAAAGGCGAGCAACAAAGCTTATTAGGGGAATGGAGAATTTAAGCTACGGGGAGAGATTAAGCAATTTGGGACTATTTACATTAGAAAAGAGACGTTTAAGGGGGGACATGCTCAACATGTACAAGTATATCAAGGGCCAATATAAGGAACTGTCACACACCCTATTTTCTACTAGAAAGGAATCTAGGACGCGAGGGCATGAGTATAGATTAGAAGAAAAAAGAATTCATTCAGCTAGTAGAAAGAATTTCTTTACGGTCAGAACAGTCAAACTCTGGAACTCTCTTCCCAGAGAGGTGGTAACGGCTGGCTCATTAAATGCGTTCAAGGCAAAGTTGGACAAACATTTACTGGAGAAAAACATCCATGGGTACAAATAAGAAATATAATCTGTCTGTAAAATATCAGAACCTACCAAATCAGCAATGGATATCTATACCAGGTTAAACTAGATGGACGCAAGTCTTTTTTCAGCCTTACCTACTATGTAACTATTTAACTATTTACACTCTGTATAGAATGCATTCATATGACCTCCAAACAATAAAGAGAACATTCTAATGGCTTCTATAAGAGACGTAGAACATTTTATTATTTTCAATACATAACTGGACAATACAGGGGGAGTTCTAGTGAGCATTGTTCAATACATAGAGCTTCATGGTGAGTGATTATAAGCGAGAGCATTATAATAACTAATAGGCAATACGGAAACCACTCTGTATAAGCTAAAGCTCAAGGCAATAAAGGTGATTCATCTGCAGCATCACCCCAATTCTACAAACCATTATACAGTGCTATACCTTTACTAGCTAACAATTACAGCTCATTATATCTAGTGACATATCATAATGCAGGGCACTCAAATATCTGATGACAAGGCAGAGCGAACACATTTAGAATAGCAACGCCTCCTCCTGGATTCCTAGGTCGGAGAAACGACTGTCGGAATCCCAACTGTCAGTCACTCATCCGGCACCCCACTGATCCTGTGCAGCAAATACAGAGTGTTGCAGACTAGGAGATGCTATTGGGCTCTGCAATCCTTGCCAGTCCACCAATGAGAATGTGTATTGTTTAGGTACGGGGCTATTTCGCAGACCATATGGACGTGTCAGCGCTCTTACACAGAATGTCCTTTAGGTGGAGCTGGAGAAAAATGACGCACTAATGTCACAGGCTAGCCACAGGCCATAGGAAAAGATCAGAGTTTAGATGATGCAGATGAGACGATGGAATCAAAGTTCTTTTAAAGGTTGTTGCAGATTTGTTACTAAATAACCTCAATGACTTCAGTCGGGTTTTCCATTTGCCGGTATCAGCGCTGAGGTTTTTCATTAGCTGCTCTATAATTTAACTGACATGACAGAAATGTGTGTGTTGTGTACTTGGCAATTTAAGTCTCCTCTGGATATCACCGAGAAGGCAAATAAATGAGCAGGTTTGGCTAGGAAGCACAGAAGCTGAATTGTCCCTGCAATATCGCAAGGTGCAGTAATTAAATGTGTTGGTTTTATTGAGATTTGAATGACGAGCGGTTTCTGTTCTCACCGGGAGCGCAACACAACCCGTCGATGTAATGTCAGCCGGAGTAAATAATGACAATGTTTTGCTAGCTGTCATCTCAATTAAATGCATTCTCATTAAGTGTGTATTGTTTCATGGTGCAATAATGGAACCTGAAATATGTTTTTGTTCCATAAAGTAAAAAAAAAAAAAAAAAAAAAAATCCATTGTTGTTGGTAAAAGTTTAACAGTGTCTACAGTACACGTTGTGACACGCAGCGTTCCCGAGAATATTATCATGCCAACCAAAATGATTGCAGAACAGGAGAATGGCTGAGGTTGATCATTAAATATGGTCTCCAGATGATAGGTCAACAGTGTCTAGGTTGACACCAAAAGGTTGACATGAACATTGACAAAGGGTTGACACAAGCAAAATGTCAACATGGCAATGACCGACATGTAAAATGGTCAATGTGAGTTTATCATGATTTTGCACCAATCGGTGGTTATCCCTTTTCTATGTCTGACGGGCCCATGGGCCAATCAGAACCTGGGGGTGTGGCTTCACGATTGTCAGGAGCGGAGCTAGGTTCCATGTCCCGGCACTTTAGCTAAAAAAAACAACCGATTTGGTTGTGCTGCACCATCGTAAGGAACCATGTAAGGAACCCATCTGGTTCTCCCCCCATTGGTGGCAAAAGTATTCTATATCAGCCATAAACCATCAATAATTAGGAATCATCGATGGTTAATGCCCATTCCCTACCCTGCAGTGCAGCATGGTGTTACCCAGGTGCACATTACATCTGCCCCCCGGCAGTGCAGCATGTAGTTACCCAGTTACATGCTTTCAGGATCATACAGCATTATCCATATACAATTAAGTACCCGTAAAGTGATTTGCATTCTAGACTTTGGGGGAAATTAATTAAGACGGGAGTTATATTTCAGACTGATGTTGCTATGGGCAACCAATCAGATACTATATATTATCTTTTAGACGGTGCTAAATAAATAAGTAGATTCTGATCTTGCCCATAGCAACATTCCATGTGAAATAGTACGCCCATCTTAGTAAATTTCCCTCTTTATTTATTATTTATATATATATATATATATATATATATAATGTAACTTCTATATACATGCTACTCTATACTTTGTGTAGCTTGCAATGCATTTCACCAGTCCACCTATAGTGGACATCATCCCCATTAAGAGGGTATTTAAACCCCGACCATGCACAGAGCAAGTTATCCTTGAAGAAGCCGCATTTAGCGGTGAAACGCGTAGGAACTTGCACCTTCAATTTTAAACCAACTTGGATACAGCACCCACTGCATTGAACTACTGCCAATTACCCCAATCCAGCGGCTATCACCCTCGGCAACATTGCACCAGAGGTATCTTCCTTCATTCACTCACCGTGAATCAGAGATCTTCTGGAGGAACGCCACCTCCTAAGGACCCGGTTTCAATTCTAAAGTAGTGAGAGGAACCCCATTCCGCAAGGATCCCGGCAATTTCATTCCATATCCATACAATTTGGAGGGACTTCCCCAGTACTGGTGGATAAACGGGTGACTATCCAAGAATTTAGGTCATAGTACCAATTTATTTCACCATTGACATTTTAAACATTCCCTTTTATTATTGATTTTTATGTGTATTGTTCTTGCCAATATATTATCATTTATGTATCATTAAATTAGCTCTTTTAATACTGTACCCATTGTCATACATGTAGCGCAGTTATCCATCTTCCTGTATTCGTTGTATGGCTATATAATAAAGGTTAATTTTGGTAAGTTTTTATTTATTTATTGATTTTTGGGGGGGGGGGGGGCAATGTTGATTGATTTAAAATCAACCTTATACGATGTTGGGCTTCCAGGGTTACAACAGGCATTTACTAACATTTAAAAATGAATCTAAAAATGTATCTGTCAGCAAATGTGTGTTTTAGCTCTAAAAGCCCAACATCGATCAAGAGCGATTTTTATATCGCCTTACATCGACCAAAATCGTGCCCGTGTGTTACCACATTTCACCCCAGAACTTATCTAAATATAAATATTTCTGACAATGTGATTTAATTTGGTGTCACATTGAAACACCTCTCACTCTAATTCCCTGCTAATGTCCTATTTACTTACTATTGAGTCACTAAAGAGTTTATCAAACCGAACGCTGCTAATTATTGTAACAACTGTGAAGGTTTTCAGCTGTTAGTGAATACGTGTTTCAACAACCTCAAAGACCGGCTCTAGAATTAGGTTACACCCCAGAGGCTTCTGTTTGACTTTCAGAGCTATATATCAGGTTAGGAACTACAATAACAATTAGCAATTAGTTGCTTCATCTCAATTTACTATGTTTGAAGGTCAGATCTCCTGAGTATTTGCTCTGAAAGGGTATGGGTGGGGTGGGGGGTGTCGGTGGGGAACAATTAAGGCGTTGTTAGGAGGGGGTCACGCAGATGCATAGATACAGAGATACAGTAAATATAAATCCTTTTAACGTTCACTTAAATAATAGTTTCCAACCTGGACAGGATAAAGGAGACATGAACTAACTGGCAAAAAATATTGGGCTAATACTATAGGGCTTTTTTTATTCGCTAGTAGGAATTGCGCACATGCGCATTGCGGCCCAAACACATGAGCATTATATCAATAATTGGCAATCAGGACTGAATCGGGGGCTTAGATAACAGACGAGTTCAGATCTCTCACACCATATTTTGTTACACCCGAAATGACATCTTATTGTTAAGTAAATTCTACTATTTATCTTGGGTCAATTATTTCGAAGCCTTTATTGATACGGTGCCTCTACATAACCCGCCTCGTTTCTAGAGAATATTGTATAATCCAGTGCATCGGTCCCTGATCCAGCGCAGAGAACACTCGTAATTATCTGCGCACACCGCGCACGCGGAGGTTAATTCTGTCAGGGGCCAATTAACCTACTGAACCAATATGAGGTAACGCTGAGCTAGTGACAGATAAATGTTATATAACGTACTGAGCGCAGAAGAGAAATGAATTTACTCTATATTGACGGTAAGACTGCAAAGCCTAAAATTTTTAAGGGCCTAAATATACTCTGATGATCCTAAATATACCCTATGTCATGTACACAGAGGTATACGCAAGCCCCATTATCAAAACTGGAGCTAATAACATTATAACCAATAACAATAAGCATTTACCAATAACGGGCCTTACTCAGATACTAGTTGAAGTCCTGTCGAAATGGCGACTGTAGTCTGCAACGTACTTTCATTTTGAGCTGTGACAGTGTTCACTTACACTTTGAGCTGTGGCAGTTTTTAGCCCCACCCCCAGTCCCTATCTGCTCCTACCTCCAATCTCTGTCTTCACAGCTCCCTCTCTCCATATTCACCAAGTTTGAAACAGACCAGTGCCCCTGCAAAAATTGCTTTCACTTTCTGTAATGACATCTCTTAGCACACAAAGGAGTAATTTGGCCTGTCGAGTATCCTCTAGTGGTCAGTGGCGGTACTTCACCTCATAGAGGTGAGGAGTAGTTAGACTTTTAAATATATAGAGATACGTACAGTAAACCCACTGGGTCTGTGATGTCGCTTACAGTGATCCAAATGGTGCAACATGATTGGTGGACCAATGGCATTTGGAAGTGGTGGCAGCACAGGTAGTGTTCCAGAAGATCAGGGGGTGCGTCTGTGTCAGACCCAGCCGTCTGAAGCCCAGTGCCCTGCACCCCTCTTCCCTGCTGAAGCAAATTTTGGAACTCAAGCCCAATTTGTTAACAAAATAAAAAACACATTCGTTTTCAATGTACTAAAATGTACTTTGTTACTGGGAGAATTGTGCTGTGAGTGTCATCTCCGGCTGCTTCACCGAATGCTACAGGAATATATGAGGGCTTAGAGCCTTCGCAGAATTCTTTGACACTATGGTAATGGATCCCAGAATCGCATTTCTGCGAGGTGACAGCCTCACCTCAGGCAGATGATCGCTACATTCAAATGAAAATAAGACATATATACAAAAGTGCAATTATATCCCCGTCTGCTTACAAGGAAATCTAGGAGCTTGACAAAAAAGAAAAATTCTTAAAAGAACATCTGATTTTGAATGGTTTTCAAATTTAAATTTCAAAGGAAATAATGTTTAACACGTCAGAATAAGAAAGTAGTGCGAAGGCTGGTTCCAGCAGCTGAGTGTACCGAACCTCTGATAAGATCATAAATTAGTCTTGAGAACTATGGAAATGTGTTTTCTAAATGCGTTCTCCCAGAGATACACAATCAGGATGATTTAAGGAGAGTGCGCTCCCTCATGCATTCGCTGTGATTTTTTGATATAGAACTGTACACATAGTTAATTACGATGGGGTCAGAGGTGCGCTATTGCATTGTTGATCACTTGTGGTCTGACTTGTGTAGAAATTAATATGGCGTGTCTAATGCTATTATAGCATAGATTAGTCTGTCAGAATTCATCTGTGCCCCTTTCAAACACTGCTCGGCTAAATGTAATCATGAATGGAAGAAGCTTCTGCAGAAGTGGAACAGCCTCAAATGCACGTTTGGAAAGAGACTTTTTTTTATCATATATAATATGGCTGTCTGCAGCCAGAAAGCCTAGTGGTCCCAATATTGTCAGATATGCAGCGGCATCCATAAATTGGAACATGTGTGTATTAGTATTATGTGCATAGATATCTTCTTTATATAATAAAATCAACTGCTGATAAAAAGTGATGTCATCGCTTTGAAATGTACAGTAATGATACTGTACTGTAGCAAGCATCAACTCTGATCACTCCCATCTGAGTTAATGATGTCACTTACAATAGGGTACAGTCTCGCATAGCTGGACTTTGGGGCACAGGGAACTTGAGACAGGATGGAACTATTTGACCACAGTCACACAAGGATTGCGGCTAGAACCATTTCTGTTTTGTGAGTTTTCCCATCATGCACCGAGTCCACGTGTACCTGGAGGGGGAATATAAATCTAAGATTGCCCATACACTAGTAAGATTTATCTGCAGATCTGGCTGGTTGGAACAAAAACATGGTTATGGATTAGTGACAGTTTGTCAGTTTTCCAGCATTTCCAAGCAAATGGTCAACTGTCATTTTCTCTCATCCATTACCAGATTTTTGTTCCAACCAGCCAGATCTGAAGATAAATCTACGTGTGTATGGCCATCTTAAGGGTACAATTCAGCTACAATAAAATAAAATAACATACTGTACACCTATGTAAAATACAAATAAAATAAAAATGCTGCGAGGACATATGTCTACTAGGTCACATCCTAGCCACAAAACAGGAGTGGATCTAGACACTACCTACCCACTAGACTGCTAGGGGTGGCAGGGCTTAGTACATCTCCTTCTACAGTATGTATGGACAGTTGTAGGTTGCCTTTCGGTATCTTCCTGCACATATACTGTATAATAATACTGTACTGCCGTTCCGATTTTACACTGTGGGGAAATGTTCTGTATAACTGAATAGGGCCGGCAGCTGTTCCAGAACTTCTGTTCTTCTGCAGCTTTCTGGAACAATAAGGAGTTTATACATTTGGTGGATGGGAGCGACCTAAATAATTAATTGTATAAGCACAGTCCTATCACACACCCCTATGGCTATAAGTCCACATTACCAACAAGGCAGCCTAGTTAGGTACCTAGGGCCTATAACAGAGAGGAAGACTTTAGTACAGACATTTCCTAGTACTCACAATGTTCTCCTCATTACCTCATGTGCGCTGTAGACTTAAGGACATGATTAAGACAAACAAACAGCAGAGAAACTACGCACAACCTATTCTGTCCCTGTTTTATTTTTAAAATATATCCATTATTTTAATCATTTTGCCACTTTCTTTCCTTTAGCCCTTCGTACTCACATATAAAAGGCGCACCCGACTCTTTAGCGACTAGTAACAGAAAGGAACAAGTGCAACAGAAAAAAGAGAAATGTTTTACAAATTGTTGAGAAACAAACAAAGCTCCTTCTAACACGTAGCAATTATTTCTACACCTTTATTGTATTGTTAATGGTTTCGTATTGCTGCCAAGTGTTTCTAATTGCGTCTTGTTTTCTTACTGTGTTGTTTTGACTTTTTCTGTCAGTAATTTGCGAAAATAATTTAACAATTGAATATTAATGTAACAATAATATTTATACTGGTTTTGGTTTGTGCGTAAAGCACCGCACACACAGGGTGACCCGGCCTCCGTGGTGAGTGACGGGCTTAAGCACGATCTTTCCCTGGCAGTGATGGGATGCATGGGCGATACACACAGAGCGATCCAATGTTTCATTTCTAAGTAAGGATCAGGCTGCAACAAGGGAATATCATGGTTGGGGGGGGTTAATATACTCTCATGATTCCCTCTTTTGGGATGCCTACAGTACATCGATATTCTGACCGCCAGCAATCTGACCGTTCTCTGTGTTAGTTTGACGCCCGCATACGGAGAAGACTAGGAATTCCATAAAGAATGACTGAGAAACACAGGGGTTCATCCCTCCCAACTGTCACGATTTTTGTGTGAGCATAGATGCTGTGCACAGGCGTATAACGTCTATTCACAGGAGGCAGGGGGACAGGGGGTGTGGCACAGCGCTGACCCCAACACAGCAAAAAAAACAGGCTCAGGGCTTCGGAATCACAGATATTCCACAAAGCCATGCCCCTTTCTCCAAAGCCACACCTATTTTTCAGGCCCACACATGACAGGCTGCGCGGCAGTCCCGACTAATGATCTCATAATGTCGGGAGGTATGGGGGTCTATGAGATAAGACTTAAAGTAACAACTAACCAGCTCATTTTTGAAATACAGTCTGTGACATGACAGTTAGGGGCTGAGTGGCTAGAATTTTATCTCTCTCCACTCCACTCTTCCAAAGGCTTAGTACACAGACCCCTACACATAACTGCTATTTTTAAAATGACAGGTATAAGTGGTTTAGTTGGATTCCTTGGAACTTTACCTCCATTCACTTTATCTCTCTCCAATGCTTAGTAAATAGTAATTGTCTAATGGCGTTGCACAGAAGGGCATAATGTTTATACAGACAGTACTTTCCGCTTCCAGGCAGTATTAATTAAGGGCACAATGGGCATTTGCCCTGGGCCCAACAGCAGTGGGGGGGGGGGGGGGGGGGGGGGCAGTGTCTAGACTCATAGTAATTAAAGAGCAAGAGCGCTGCCTATGTTTGTTTGAGTGCTCAGAGTGTAAGACGTTGAAGAAATACAATTGAGTGGTCACGTTAATTATCAATTTGACTAAATTACATGGGGAGCAGAGCAAAATAGAAATTATAGTTGAAAAGTACAATGATGTGAGGGTGGGTATCGATTGTATAAAGAGGTGGGTTCTGCGGAACTTGTATCGTGGGCTTACGTGGTGTTTGATATACCTTTTTGGGGTCCCCAATTCATGGGAAATTTTCACTCTAGTGTCACTGTCAGCCTTGAAAAAGGCTGTCAAAGCCGAAACGCATTGGAACCCCACATACAGACTACAGATCACAAGCACACTGCTCTTTATTAAACAGAACGGAGAAAGACTGCACCGGAGAAGTTAACACTGCACGGAACCCGGTGACATCAACATCCCATGAGAGCCATCCTGCCATCGCGCATCACAGCCAAAGACAGAGGGAGCGCTCGCAGCGCCCACTGGGCCTTATTCTAGTTCACTCTTAGAGGCAAATTCCTTCTCAAATGGACAAAACCATGTGCACTGCAGGTGGGGCAGATGTAACATGTGCAGAGAGAGTTAGATTTGGGTGGGGTTTTTCTACAAAGTGAGATCTATATTGCAGTGTAAAAATAAAGCAGTCAGTATTTTATCTGCACAGAAACAAAATAACTCACCCAAATGTAATTATATCTGCACCTGTTACATCTGCCCCCCTGCAGTTCACATGGTTTTGTCCATCTGAGAAGGATTTTGCCTCTAAGAATGAACTAGAATAAGGCCCAGTGTTACCCGGCTTGAGACACTCGCCACTGGCCGGAACTCTACAGAAATACACGGAAGAGAAAGCCAGGACCAGACACCAACTGACAAAAAAAACAACCAATCGTAAGTGTATTGTAAACTGCACACCACCACTTGCCCAGTGGGACACCGCAGGCAAGTCAGCTGACTGCACGCAGTACACACTCAGACCCACAGACAAAGTTAGGAGAGGACATAGGCTTGGTTAGAGTCTTTGGGATTGTAAAGGAATTCCATGTGAATCACCCAAAGCCTGGAAGGCTCCCCTCCTACTTGCCACAAACCAAATTAGTGTATCACAACATTAACAAACATACATCATTTTCACTACTAATCACTGAGGGAGACCATAGGCCCCAGGACAAGGGACCTACTGGATTGTAAAGGGGTCCCTAAATGACCGCCTGAAACCCATTTGGGAATCCCCCTACGGTAACACTGGAGTGAAACTTTCCCATGAATTGGGGAACCCAAATAGGTGTATCAAACACCAAGTAAGCCCACAATACAAGTTCCGCAGAACCCACCTCTATGTACAGAGTTTATTCGATACCCACCCTCACATCATTGTACTTTTAAACTATAATGCACATGCACTATCTTACACTGAAACAAATATAGGCAGCGCTTTTCTATTGTCCATGAACCAAAAGGGTCTGGGTATACCCTTAAGGCAGAGCAGCGCCCAAACTGACTAACAGGGTGAGCGCAGGGTATCCACTTTGAATTCAAAGTAATTAAGCCTCGGCAGGAGAGACCCCATCACGTTCTGTCTTCATCGTCAGCTCACTGGGGTCCCGGTTTCAGGATAATTCATTTATTCCACAAAGGGAAGCTTTAAATTTCAGCGCTCTCCAATTAATGAAAAAATAGTCATTTCAATGATTATATTACACTATGATCAGAGCAAGATGTAAATTACTGACGCCACAATTTATACCTACATCTAACCAAAGCCTAGCCAAAGCCATCATTTTATCTTCTAATACTTAAACCAACATAGAGAGTGGCGTGATCCTCTGGTGGGTGAGGATGTGCCCGCAGTTGTGCCCACTGGCGACTTACCAATACATTTCTGGTTCTCTCTATGTGTTGTTGAGGCTTTAGGTACAGAAGGATTGGACAAGCCTCCTGCTGAGGAGGGCAATAGAAGATCAATGGCTGGGACTATATATTATACTAGCTAATAGCCTGTCAAAATGACATCTTCTGCAATGTACTTTAACTTTGAGCGGTGATAGTTTTTACTACCACTTTGAGCTGTGACAGTTTTAGTCCACAAACTCGCCACCATCTATCTGCTTCTACCTCCAATCTCCGTCTTCACAGCTCCCTCTTTCTATATCCAGTTTTTAAAAAAACAGTGTCCCTGCAAAATAGTTTTCACTATCTGTCATGATGTCTTTTAGCACACAAAGAAGTAATTTAGTCTGTCAAGTGGCCTCTAGTGGTCACTGACGTTGCATAACTTCATGGAGGTGAGGAGTAGTTAGCCATATATATATATATATATATATATATATATATATATATATACAGTATGTTACTATGTACATCCTTGCTGGCGGGTCGCCAGAACGTACGCGCTGGCGACCCGCCAGCAGCCTCGCCAGCGAGGAGACTGAGACGCACGTGCGTCTCACGCGCACGCGCGTCTCAGTCTCCGTCGCTAGCGTGATGGAAACCCTGTCCGTCTCCGCCTCAGGGAGACGGACAGGGTTAGGGGGGGTTAGGGGGGGTGCGGGCAGGCGGCGGGGACCCCGGGTTACCGCCGGCAGGCCGGCGGGGACCCGGGGAACTGATGGAAGCGCCGTCGGAAGGGGACGCGCGCGCCCTCTCGTGCGCGTGCGTCCCCTTCTCACCATCGCCATGGCGCTGGCGGGGGATGGCGGCTGGCGACGCCAGCGCCATCCCCTGCAAAGATGGGACCTGACCCTTCTGTATATTATATATCATACATGATAAAGTCTCCCATAAAGCATAATGCGCTGATTCGTTCCCCTGGAAGCAGATGTCTCAGCTCTTGTCACAGATAGTGATGTATTGATCATTATGACAGGCATTGTACTGTACTCATGACACCTCTGCCAATGTCAGCAAGATGACGGACAAAGTGGCTGCCATCAGAACATTACAGAACTCTGTGATTGCCAGGTGACACCCATTTGTCATTCTCTGATGATTTATTTTCATCGGTGCCTCACATCATACCACGGGCAGTAACTATGGGCTCATTAACCTTGTAGTGCCATATAGACTATTCTGTAACAGCGCTGCTTTGTCCCGTGGAACGCTACCGGGAATGAATCTAAGAGTTTGGTAAATGTCGGTGACTCTGGCAGTGTCTGGGGCCGACTGCCGACACGAGCCTGAGACATGAGGAGCAGAAAGCTCTTGCACCTCCGGGGATCAATCAATTACTGCCTTTCATTCAAATATTCCCTTCGTGTTAGTTTTTGAATGACAAATTATATGTAAAGAAAATATGGTCTGACATCAAGGCGAATACGTTTTAATTGATTGTTTTCACCCTAAAAAAACAACCATATATATATTTTTCAATTGACCAGAAATATAAGATTTATAAATTGGTCATCCATATTTCCAATTTTGTACACAGTTCAACCAGGGTGTGTAGGAAACCCCATATAATGTGTTCAGGGGAAGGAAAATGTCTTAATAATAATAATAATAATAATAATAATAATAATAATAATTGGTACTCTTTACCTAGCACGGCGCCCACGATGTCCATCGCGGTCATCGGGTGTAAAAAATCGCGGGCATCGCGTCCATCGTATGCACTAAAGTAACGGGTGCGACGCGACCGACGCGATGCCCGCGATTTCCCATAGGGATCAATGTTAAATTTTTCAATGCACCCGATTTTTCAGTTCAATGCCTCAATGGCCTCGATTTTGCCATAGGAAACAATGTTAAATGGGCCACAGAGCCCAAATAGGCACCCTTAGCAGTGAAATGTCCCCCACAATTTTTAACGACACCCCACGATCCACGCGAACCCGAAGCGTGGCGAGCGCAGTGAGCCCGTGAGGAGCGGCGGTACGCGTCCTCCGACCTTTTCATACCCCCACTATCCACGTCGGCGTGGAGTTGAGAATAGAATAGTGTGGCGAGCGCAGCGAGCCACCGAGCCCGAAGCGTGGCGAGCGCAGCGTGCCCCGCGAGGGGACGCGGATACCTTCACAGGTAAACGTGGCCCTACGCGGGCTTCACAGGTATCCGCATCCCCTCGCAGGGCTCGCTGCGCTCACTACGCTTCGGGCTCGGTGGCTCGCTGCGCTCGCCACACTATTCTATTCTCAACTCCATGCCGACGTGGATAGTGGGGGGTATGAAAAGGTCGGAGGACGCGTACCGCCGCCCCTCGCGGGCTCACTGCGCTCGTCACGCTTCGGGTTCGCGTGGATCGTGGGGTGTCGTCAAAAATTGTGGGGGACATTTCACTGCTAAGGGTGCCTATTTGGGCTCTGTGGCCCATTTAACATTGTTTCCTATGCCAAAATCGCGGTCATTGAGGCATTGAACTGAAAAATCGGGTGCATTGAAAAATTTAACGTTGATCCCTATGGGAAATCGCTGGCATCGCGTCGGTCGCGTCGCACCCGTTACTTTAGTGCATACGATGCCCGCGATGGGCGCCGTCCTAGGTAAAGAGTACCTAATAATTTTAATAATAATAATAATTATTATTATATAAATTGGGTCATTGCTGGTTACCCCAGGCCCACCATTGATTGCCAGCCCAACACTACCCCATCACACCCCCTTTCCTTCCATGTTGTATATTTGCTCCCCCTGCTTAAATTATTACAATTATCACTTGACAAATATACATTGCATAGTATTGTATACTTAATATATACTATTTTCTATGAAAAGTGGTAAAACGACACAGTGACTAGTTTTTGGTACTCACTTAAACTTAACTCCTTATGGTCTCGTGGCCAAGTAACTTTCTCTTCTGCATAAAGAATAGTATCTGTAGCAGAGGAGTCTGGTAATAAAAGTTGATGGGAAATACTGTACCATTGAGCACCATCAAGAAAAACAAAGGTTTTCGGATACTTCTTCATGTAGTCCTGAGGTGGAGGGTGAGGGTTGACAGCGGCCAAAAGACCAACAGTGGCATCCTGATGGTTAAGATCCTGACACATTTTTAGGTACATATGTTAACCCTCACCCCTACCACCTAACCCTCGCTACCTGCAGCCTAACCCTAATCCCTGCTCCCTTCCTGCACAGCCTAACCCTAATCCCCGCCCCCTTCCCACACAGCCTAACCCTAATCCCCGCCCCCTTCCCACACAGCCTAACCATAATCCCCACCCCCTTCCGACACAGCCTAACTCTAATCCCCACCCTCTTCCAGCACAGCCTAACCCTAATCCCCGCCCCCTTCCCACACAGCCTAACCATAATCCCCACCCCCTTCCCACATAGCCTAACTCTAATCCCCACCCTCTTCCAGCACAGCCTAACCCTAATCCGTGCTCCCTTCCTGCACAGACTAACCCTAATCCCCACCC
The DNA here is from genome assembly GCF_055691185.1 of Crinia signifera. NCBI lineage: Eukaryota > Metazoa > Chordata > Amphibia > Anura > Myobatrachidae > Crinia > Crinia signifera. The sequence continues at coordinate 174,203,751 of NC_139224.1, read as the reverse complement.
CCTTCCCACAGTCTAACCCTAATCCCCACCCCCTTCCCACAGTTTAACCCTAATCCCCACCCTCTTCCAGCACAGCCTAACCCTAATCCCCGTCCTCTTCCCACAGCCTATTCCTAATCCCCACCCCCTTCCTACAGTCTAAACCTAATCCCCGCCCCCTTCCTGCACAGCCTAACCCTAATGTCCGCCCCTTCCTGCACAGCCTAACCCTAATCCCCGCCCCCTTCCCACAGCCTAACCCTAGTCCTCGCCCCCTTCCCACACAGCCTAACCCTAATTCCCGCCCACTTCCCACACAGTCTATCCCTAACCATGCCACCTCAGGGCCTTTCATAACCTTCCCTACTTAGGGGTAGTTTTCAAAAGCTTATAAAAATAAAAAAAAAAAAAACATCCAGATTCTATCATTTTCTAGGATAGAACAGAGAAATGATAGACAGAATTACCCTGTAGTGTTTAATCCTCCTAACCTTTTTTCCCAAGCCTATCCACTATCATATCCCTTCAGCCTAGTTTTTAACCCCCTCCACAGCCTAAGCTTTACCCTCTAGTGCCTAAATGCAACCCTATCCCCCACAGCCAATCCCCCCCCCCCCCTCCACAGCCTATACCAAATCCTCCCTCTAGTGCCCAAACCTAAAAACACCCCACCCCCTTCTGCAGCTTAAACCTTACCATCCTGGTATACTTACGATTGGGATGCTGATTGTTGGGATTGTGGCATCGCATTGAAAGTGTTAAGAGATAACGTCACTGGTCTTCTGACCAATGTTGGGATTCCGCTGTCAGTATTCTGTCTGCTGGTATGCTAACTTGATCCCAAAAGATGACAAGCAAAAGTAGTTTGTAGGGACCTCAGTAATGGTGGGAGCCATATTTCTGGTGACCATGGACTTCAGCCAACTGTGAAGATCTTCTGTCCTTCCATCATTGTCGCGGAAGCTCCAAGCGTAGAATAACTAACACGGCCTTGGGAATAATGTACAATTCTCCTCCAGTTCAGTCTGTGCAAACAGAACATACAGTATCTGCGAAACGGAGGACAGATAAAAAGTCCAAATCACCGCAATGTCTCCGGCTGACAGTTTGTTCAGCTCTGCGGGAACAGAATACGAGGAGTCATTTGCATTCACTATATTTTATATGCAACAGAACAATATCAGAATTTCTTATTTTCTGTTTTTTAATGTAGGGTTTTTAAAAAAAAAAGACATTTAAATGGTAGCCGGGGCTTTCTCATTTCTGACTTTCTAAAAATGTGCAATTACACTGTCATCCTTAGCACTCCACGTCGGACATGGATTAATTATTAATGTCTATACCTCAAAGAGTGACTCGATCATGTCACCATTCAAGACAAATAAGGCTAATGCAAAATCATAAAATATTCAATTGACTACTGCCGAACTGACAGGAAATTAATTCTGTGAACACTTTTGATATTACCAGAAAATGAGTTTGAAACTCACGCTGCTGAAATAAATGTTCTCGTAATTTGCTCAAGGGTACAACCCATCTTTCAGTAGGTTAGTGTCTCTTTCACAAATGCTACAAATACACAGTTTGGCAATGGGATGCTTAACATATATATATATATATATATATATATATATATATATATATATATTTTGGAAAGTTCCTTAAAAACAACACGCAACAAGATAAAAAAAAAAAAATCTATTTTATTTTACAGTTTATTTGCAGTCTTTCAGTCCAGCTTCATCTTGGACTGCACTATGACTCCAGCTTATTTTAATTTAGGAATACAAGAAAGAATAACCAGCGCTGGCTTGTTTCTCAAATTATTCGGAGAATGACGGTTTCTGAATTAAAAAGATTTATTAAAAATTAAACACATATATTTAGACATATACATAAAAATTATATATAGGCTGGACACATGGGGAATAAGTTAAAAGATTTGAAAAGATACCCTTTGGACACTTTTGGACTCCTATATCCAGGATGATAATAACTGGAGGGAGGGTCTCTAATATAGGCAGCAATATATTACCAGGTGGCCGGTTCCAGATGCATGGTAAGATGGTAAATGATTGTTCTGGCAGCTTGTCCGGTTTACCTGGGAGAATTGTATCATTCGCTGCAGTTCCAATCTTTAAGCTTGTAAAAGATGACCAGGTAGAGAATAGGAGTCCCAAATCCAGTGAGTGACTTAGAGTCAGTTTGTAATCCTCAGGAGTCTTGATGGTGTCAGGGTATTAGGGTTCTGAAAGGCTCTACGCGTTTCCCTGGGAAAGGTCTCCCAGCTTCCTCAGGAGCAAGTACTTGCTCCTGAGGAAGCTGGGAGACCTTTCCCAGGGAACCGGCCACCTGGTAATATATTGCTGCCTATATTAGAGACCCTCCCTCCAGTTATTATCATCCTGGATATAGGAGTCCAAAAGTGTCCAAAGGGTATCATTTCAAATCTTTTAACTTATTCCCCATGTGTCCAGCCTATATATAATTTTTATGTATATGTCTAAATATATGTGTTTAATTTTTAATAAATCTTTTTAATTCAGAAACCGTCATTCTCCGAATAATTTGAGAAACAAGCCAGCGTTGGTTATTCTTTCTTGTATTCCTATATATTTTTTGGGGGACTGACTATCCCCATACCAGCTGCTGTTAGCACGCGCACCTAACCACCATATTTATTTTAATTTAGACCTGCCTTGTCACTAGGGGCCTTATTCTAGTTCACTCTTTCTGACAAAATCCTTCTTAGATTGGCAAAACCGTGTGCACTGCAGGTGGGGGCAGATGTTACTTGTGCAGAGAGAATTAGATATGGGTGAGTTATGTTGTTTCTGTGCAGGGTAAATACTGGCTGCTTTATTTTTACACTGCAATATAGATCTCACTTTGAAGTAAAACCCCACCCAAATCTAATTCTCTCTGCACAAGTAACATCTGCCCCACCTGCAGTGCACATGGTTTTGTCCATCTAAGAAGGATTTTGTCAGAAAGAGTGAACTAGAATAAGGTCCTAGGTCCTGTGATGTCATTTTTGTGGATTAATGATATTATCTTGTGTTGTCGGAACCCTGTTCTTCCATTAAGTGTAATTTTAGTCAAAGACTTCATTTGGTATGCTTTGTCCTATAGAGGCTTCCCCCATTCCAGGAAATCATTTTCTAGTCTTAGAACTAAACACTCTCTCCCAGAAGAGCCTTGACACTTCCCACATTGGGATGAGGAATGAAAGCCTTTTTAAAAGCCTCCTCCTGGATTAATAACTTCATGGAAGATGGTAGACAGCAAGTACAGCAACAGCTGCAGGCTGAGTATTACGTCGCAGTACTGGAAGGAGCGTAGGAAGCACTGCATTATATATTGTCACTGTATAATATATTTTAGTGTGGTTGACTGTCTTCTAATTTCTTGTCCTCTGTGTTGTGAAGCTCACAGTAAAAAAAAATTCCAAATTCCCTGTGTGTTTTATGCTTGAACAAGAAAGTATAGTCTGCATAGGTTACTGTCTTAGACACAACACATATAATAGGAACACACAATCATTCCTGGGAAATCTGCAGCGTACAAGTGAGTAATTCTATACTGGATTTCACAGGGAGTTTATTACTACATACAGGGAACAATAACACATCTTGGTATAGATAAGAAGGACAAATATGAGTAGTCACAGGCTTACTGTAGTATTTGCAGATAGCAGCAGCTTGAGGCCCAGTATTAATGTAGACAGTACCTTGGAAGCATAGGTGAATCTAGGGGGTGGTCCGGGGGTGCACTGGACCACCCATTAGCCCATTTCGTAGCTGAGGGATGGGGCTTTCCAACGAGCCCAGACCCTTGTCTCTAGCCCCCTGTTAACCGGAGATATGGCCAGACAAAGCTGGAACGTTTTCCCTATAGGATAACATGGTACCCGCTAATTCCAACCCCCACCCAGTTCAAAGGCTGCCAGTTCCCCCTTCGGCATCACTGAAGCTCGAGGTTGATCTCAGTCGAACCCAAATCGCTGGGCCTTCAATCTGATACCAGGCTGGATCCATATGGGTTAATTGGATCCAGGGATATTGAGATTAAACCGTTTTTTTTCATTTCTTAAATGTAATTTCATGACTGTTTATGTTCTTTGAGGGCAGATTTCTCTGGAACCAAACATCCCAGTTTCACGGGACCAAAAGCATTCAAAGCCAACTCAAAAGTTCTTCAATATGATACTGATCTCATGTAAATGGGGTCAGTTGGTTCCGAAGATATAGCTGGTTGGTTAAATGGGGGTAGGGAGAGGGGAGTGGTTGTCTCTACCCCTCACAACAGAAAATGCAGGGACTAGGCTGGTGTATAAGGGGTCAGCCTGGGAATGTCCCTGCATGATCCTGGGACCATATTCTTGGGTAAATCCCTGCATTTTCTGTTGTGAAAGGGGTATTATTTCAAACAGCCGTGACCTGCAGTGCTCTGAATACAGCCGGGCAGCCCCCTGCTCTCTGCCCAGCTATCAATGACTGTCACCCCTGCAGCTTCCGCTCCAATTCTTCTCCCCGCTTTCACCTCAGCCCGCCCCTCCTTTAATCATGTAGTGCCGGCGCCCGGCGTGCTCCCCCGACGTCACGCACAATAACAGCGCGCACAATATTTCAAATGTCCACTCGGCTAGAGGGGACACCAGGAGGGGAGTGGGAGCGTGCTCTGCGCTGCGCTCTGCTCCTCTCCCCATAGAAGCAGCTGCACCGCTCTCCATCTCTCCCTGCAGCAGCAGCAAAGGCTCATATAAGAATTTACAGTAAGTGGCACTTTTGGGGGCATTGCTTAAGGGACGCTACAAGTGGCGGTATGTGGGGGCATTACGCATAATGTGTGACTTAATGTATAAGGGGCATTACGGTGTGCAGCATCATGTGTAAGGGACATTATGTGTGCAGCATTATGTGTAAGGGACATTACAGTATGTGTGCAGCATCATGTGTAATGGGTACTATGGTGCGCGGCATCATGTGTAATGGGTACTATGGTGTGCGGCATCATGTGTAATGGGTACTATGGTGCCATCAAGCAAGAACCCCCTAGCAATGAGCACGTAGGTAAGCAGCACTTATGTGGCACATATGTAATGGGCATCATGATGTGTGGCACAATGTGTAATGGACATTACGGCGTGTGGCTTTATGTGTAATGGGTATTACGGAGTTTGCTAAAATGTGTAATGGGCATTACTGTGTATGGTCTAAAGTGTAATACCACACCCCTTTCTGTGATGCTACGCCTCCTTCCCATGAGGCCACGCCCCCTTTATGGCGCGTGACTACGCCGCGCAAAGGTCCCCCTGCTATTATGTCTAGATCTGGGACCACCCATTACCATAATTCTAGATTCGCCTATGCTTGGAAGGACGGATCTTGGCACTGCATTACTGGTCAATGTGAAATCTATTCCCCAATTCTTCTCTGTGTGTGTTTGAATGAACTAAAATCAGGTTATGAAACAAAACAGAATCTGTAATTGTCGGGATCTAGATGTCTAGGTCGTGAGTCAATAAATTGACACAAAAAGGTTGAAATACCCAAGGGCGACATTGACAAAATGTCGACATGAACAAGATCGACAATGACAAGAGGTTAAAGCACACAATGTCGACATTCACAATAAAGGGCAACAGAAGCAAAATATCAACATGGCAATGGTTGGCATGAATTTTTACAATATTGATTTCATTCTTTGGACTTTTTCATACTTTACCATCCACTTGGGCTCTCATTGGGAACAATAAAGTCATGCAAGGGTACGTGCTACACTGATTGAAGGTCTGCATGCTCAGCTGTCCACTTTGACATCGAAAAAACTTAAAAAAATCCCTGTTGACTTTTTCATGTGTTGACCATGTCAACTTATTTCCAGTATCAACATTTTGTCAACGTTAACCTTGTACAGTACATGTTGACCTTTTGGTTTTGACCTGTTGACTGTCGACATAGACATTGTTGACCCTATGATCCATGCCCCATGCCCCTGATTGTTCCACCTTAGAAAACAGTATTTTGAATTCTGTAACAAACCACAAAGAGGACGAGATCGAAGGTAATATCAGAGGCGTCTGTTTCCATCGCTGTGGCAACGATAATACAATGATTTATCCCAGCTCCACCCCTCTAGTTACAGTATGTAGACTGCGAGAATTGTCTGGGAGGTTTGACAGATGATATAAATCAAATGGATCACAGGATAAGATGCGCTGAGAATAAAATAAAGTAGATCAATGCGGCCCATATTAAATTTGCTTATATGGTATGAACAGCAACAAAATAACATGTAGAGAGATGGAACCTGAAGGCAAAACATTCGACTCTAGGGTTTCCTAGACACAATATCTGCTGACCTGGTCTGAAGAACATCTTCAGTATTCTGCTACCAGATATATACAGTATGTTCTGCGCTAAATGGCGCCAAAACCAGATAAGCTGCTGGCAGTTACCTTGGGAGATGTTCCGGCACAAATAGATATTTATCACATTAAGCATTCCCATCAAAAAAGCCCTAGAGCCATCACATTATATATTGATCTTTCCACCACGGCCCTGTTCAAGCACAAGGAATTTGTTACTGCTGCAATGAGCTAAGCTGATGATCAATAAGAATGGATCTCCGAGCGTGCCCGTCTCCATTAAGGGCTAGGCGGCTCTTATCTGAACGGAACATCTCTATGATGGATGCATAAGGGACAGCCAAGGTTTGCTGGAATGGGTGAAACATACAGGACACAATCACAAGTGAGATACCCTATACATTATTAGATGTTTTATATACCGGAGGTCCCAAAAACTTTCTTGAATGACGGTCCCTTAGAGTAACAGGCTTTCTCATGGCGCCTAGAGAATAAAAGTAAAAAATATATGCTTAAGTAAACTGTGCCTAGCTGTCACCCTTAGGGTTAGTTATGGGGTGGGGTACAGTTGGACTTTTTATTGTCCACATGTTTTATGATTGGATGGCACTATCACTGGTTTTGACAAATATGCATGAGTAGCCTAGAACCATTGGTCCAACTAACTCAGCCTCATACTGTAGGCCAGGGGTGGCCAAACCGGTCCTCGAGATCTACCAACGGTCCATGTTTTCCAGATCACCTAGCTGGTGCACAGCTGTAGTCATTACTAACTGTCACATTTTCAAATCTGCTGCATTCGTTCCTACTATAGATCCACAGGTTGCCTGGAAAACATGCACCGTTGGTAGATCATGAGGACAGGTTTGGCCACCCCTGCTGTAGGCCAATAAAAATATATTTGAATTGAATTTTTTGAATGTCCAATAAAGATGGAATGTGTGCCTGTGTCCGTTCCTAACTTGCCGTGCTCATTATTATTTGCAAAATGAGGTTGGTTCCAGTCCACAAGGCCTCTTGGTGTTGGCTTTATGCTTATCCCCTGCTTTATGTGTCCTTTGAAAATGTTGAAGTTCCCAAATATGGTAGAGCACAGTCTGGTCCAGTCAGTGGACATTGGATGATGTCATCAAAGAAGGTAGAGCTGCTGAGGTCATCTATCAGTAATCACCAACGTGTTTCGCTGTGTACCCAGCTTTATCAAGGTTTCACACATTGTTCAAAGTGGACCCACCATGTACACCAAGGCTACATAAAGCAGGGGATAAGCATCCTCTGGACTGGAACCAACACTATTTTGCAAATAATAATGAGCACGGCAACTTAGGAATGGACACGGGAACCCATTCCATCTTTATTGGACTTCCACATAAATATACGGTACCATATGGACTGTAGCTGCTTTTGTCACCCGTATTTTAATTAAAATATATATTTATTGGGTTTATAATAAATATTTTTACTTTGTATATATATTTTATGAATTGTCTACATTTATTTTTTCATTAAATTGGATGTAACTGTTTACATAATGAATTGTCTTTGTAACACCCCTGATTGTTCACACTGCTGCTTGGCCGCACATCTAAGCACCCCCACCGAGATAACTTGTTACTGTATCTACTTTTTTGCATCCCCTCTCAGACAAGGCTGAGATAGTCAAATGGTCGACACAAGCAAAAGGTTGACATGCCAGTGGTCGTCACAAGAAAAGTTTGACTTGAAGTGTAAATTATATTAAAAATTTGTTTTTAACTTTTCAACAGTAAAGTGTGCGGAGCGCGGACATAGCGGAGCGCGGACAGAGCGGAGCGCTGACATAGCGGAGCGCGGACAGAGCGGAGCGGCTCCTGTCCTGAAGCATGGTGTGCGAAACAAGCAATGCGTGGGGGAGGGGTACAATAACTGGGGCTCCACATGCTTACAGTAGGTGTCGACATTGACACCAAAAAAAGTGAAATACTTATGTTGTTTTTTTTCTTTACTAACCTTTTTTAAGTGTCGACATAGTATACGTTGGCCTTTTTTGGGATGAACTAGACACTTTCGGCATAATAATCATCTATCTTATTATCTGCACCTACGTAAACAACAGAAAGCCAGTCACTGCAGTAAACTGTACAAATGACTATGGCCCTTATTCTGGCTGGTGCGGTAATATCCGCGTGCGTTCGTGCCGCCGATGTTTTGTGTCTGCGCATGTGCAGAGGCGTCTCTGCGCATGTGCGAGCGGGACGCACGGCCACATTCCGCATGCAATGTGTACACTACGAACAGGGGGTGGAGAGGGGTGTGAAGGGCTGTTTGGGCTCATTACCATATGTTTACACCCCGCGTTTCATGGGCGTTCCCATGCAAACGCTGGGCGTATGTATGGTAATGCGGCCGTGACGCACGTGTAGGGGGCGGACATATGACATTGCCGGATGTCAGCTGCCCGCCCAGATCCCTGCTTTTGCACGGAGAAATGCCCGTGTGGTCTGAGGTTGCGGGAGCTGCCTGACCACTCGGTCCTGCATTCGATGGCTTGCGACCATCGAATGATGGGGGAGGTTCCCTGAGATGGAGGAGGTGTAATCATGAGAAATACACGTGCGGTCCGTTCGGACAGCTTCTTACCGCGTACGGACGGAGATGGCGATCCGTATGGAAGGCGGGGTTTAGGACGCACGGTGCTATTCGGATCCGGCCGCACCGATCAGAATAAGGGCCTATATGTCCGCATGGGAGATTTTGTGCCCCTCATGTTGCTTTCTGTGCACTCGGGTACATGGAAAGCCTCTCATGCTGTACATAAAATCATAGTCTGGGCACCGGATGTGTCACAACCTAACCCCCCCCCTTCCTGGCTCAGACATGACATCACTATACAGGTAGAACTGCGACACCACACCTGACTCTCATAAACTCCTGACACGCTGCCACTTTGGCTGAAACAAGCTGCTGATCAGGCGAGTTATGGCCGGGGGGGCATCGCTGCAGAAGGCGGGAGCGTTATTCTGTAATATTTCATGTATGGTAATTAAAATAATCTAATAACATGTTTATACTGTAAGTGTCCCTCATACTGGGGAATGGTTCATTCAAAGTAGGCAGCTGTCCTGTGATTGATGGGTTATTGATAGACATATTTCTGGGGGCCTATTCACATGTCAGCCTATGAAACCTATATTTAAAAAAGGTCATGTAAGACTAAATTGTGTCATTTATAACATTGACTCCTAATAGAAAGCAGCACAACCGCGATTACTGGTGCAAACCGACTTAACGCATGAAAAGTGCAAGACGAGCATTTAGCCAAACGCGTTTGCAGCAAAGGCCGCTGTGGTGCATCCGATCCTCAAGTGTAAATGCAATATACAGTGGAATGAGCCATAACTGATGTTGGAAAATGAAAGCAGTCCAGTGACATAGGCCCTTATTCTGATCGGTGCGGATATATCATTACCATATGCATACGCCCCGCGTTTCATGGGCGTTTCCATGAAAACGCTGGGCGTACGTATGGTAATGAGGCGGTGACGCACGTGTAGGGGGCGGATATATGACATCGCCGGATGTCAGCTGCCCGCCCAGATCCCTGCTTTTGCACGGAAAAATGTCCGTGTGGTCTGAGGTTGCGGGTGCTGGTGGAGCACTCGGTCCTGCATTCGATGGTCTGCGACCATCGAATGATGGGGGAGGTTCCCTTAGATGGAGGAGGCGTATTCCGTGAAAAATACACGTGCGGTCCGTTTGGACAGCTTCTTACCGCATACGGACGGAGTTGGCGATCCGTATGGAAGGCGGGGTTTCGCACGCACGGTCCTGGCCGCATAATCGGCTCCAGCCGCACCGATCAGAATAAGGGCCATAGTGGTGTTGCTAGGGGAGATGCCATGTACAAAGAGCAAGGCTTGAGGCTTACAAAGTTGGATGGCTTCACCCTCCACATGGCAGCGGGTTGGGATCATTTGGTCTACAGCATGATGGTCGACAGTCATTAGGTCGACACCACTAGGTTGACATGGGAAATGTCAACATGGGAAAAGGTCGACATGTTTCTAGGTCGAAAGGTCATTAGTTCGACAGGTCGTTAGTTCGACAAGGTCATTAGTTCGACAATGTCTAGGTCAACAGTCAAAAGGCCGACATGGGGTTTTTCACAGTTTTTTTTTACCTGGATGTCAACACAGTCGACATGGACACAGTTTAAAGTGCACCACATCCTCTCGTATCGCTAGCTGTGCTCGCTATGCGTCGGGCACGGTGCCTCGCTACACTTGGCACACTATTTTATTCTCCCACCACGCCCTAGTAGATGGTAGGGCATGAAATACCGCCTGTCGGCACATGTCAGCTCAAAAAACAGTGAAAAACCCCATATTGACCTTTTGACTGTCGACCTAGACACTGTCGAACTAATGACCTGTCGAACTAATGACCTTTCGGCCTAGAACCATGTCGACTTTGTCCTATGTCGACCTAGACCCATGTTGACCTTTTCCCATGTCGACCTAATGGTGTCGACCTAATGACTGCCGACCATCATACTGTAGACCAAATGACCGTATACCCATGGCAGCGCAGCACGTACTTTTGGGGCCCGTTATTTAAATCATGTCATGGCTGGTACCTAGACGGTAATAAGGTCAATATGTTCAAAAAGTTGACATGACATTGGTTGGCACAGCCTATGGTTGACATGAATTTTTTATATTCTTTACTATTGCGTGGAGTACAGTTGGGAGTGGTAATCGGTGCTAAGCGCAGCAGCGGCAAGCAGAGCGAGGCACCTTTGCCATGTGATTGGACGCTGTCAAATAATTGGGAGTCCGTGTGCTACAAGATACATATTTAAACTTCCCAAAAAATTAAAAACTGCATGTTAACCTTTGTCTTGTATTGACCTTTGACATGTTGACCTTGTGCAAGCTGACCAGTTAGGGATGACCTAGAGCAAGTAGACCACCTGTCATGGTCAACCTAAACACTATCAACCTTTTTAATCTTGCCCTGTTGAACCACACTCGACACTTTCCATGTCAGCCTTGTCCATAGTATTGAATAGGGAAGGAGAAATCCAAGGTGACCGTCAACTGCAGTCAAGCAAATGGATCCGTCAGCTAAAATCTCCCGCTCACAAGTAATTTATTAGCCACAGTATTGCCATGCGGTTAATTCCTGCAGAAGAACGGCTTCCATATCATCCATTATTAATGGCTGGATAATAATATAAAATAAAAAAGTGAATTTCCGAGATTTAGGTGCTTTTTTTTGTTTGTTTGTCTTTCTTTTTTTAAATATCACATGTTGATACGGTGTCGCCGATCTCTTTATGGAGTGACAGGAAATCCTGCGCCGCTTTCAGAATGTCAGGTATATCTGCATGTTCGTCATTCTGTAGGGGCTGCGAGAACAGGGAGCGTGCGGAATGCTGGTAACGCCGCCTGGCAGCGAGGAGGGGGTGCAGTCAGCCGGAAGTAACCGGGGCCTCCAGCTGGGGAGAGATCCCCGGCTATTTCTGGAGACCGCCGTCCATTATTTGGAAGTATGATTTAATTTCAATGTCAACAACGATTTGAATATTCCTTCTCTCTTCACACAAGCTGCGGGCTCTAATGGATGGCTTCCGCTTGTAGGGACAAGCTATCCTTTAGATAATGTGTAATAGAAAAGAGATACAAGGAAGGAACTAAAAGCCTTTTATTTCATTTCTGACAACGGGACCTGTCTCACAATGTGGAAGTTCTGCCAGCTGTCAGATGTAATATCAGTGGGATTGTGTCCCACCTGCTGCCTGGTGGGGATGGAGCGTATTTTATAACAGGTGTAAAAACAAGACTCGCTCACTTGGATATTAGAAGTCAACAGGAATTTTCTTGGAAACACTGAGGGGGATACAGGATTTATCCAATACAGTAAATTGAGATTTATCTCCTCATCCCCATCCCAATTGGTCTGCATGTTAGATTGTCATTAGGAAGGATGACTTACCCGTCAGGATAGGCCAGAGTGGGTGCTGCAGGGGGCTTGGTGGAGCCAAGTGGGCATCAAAGCCAGGGGCAGAGCCGGACATAGGCAAAGTAGGCAAATGCCTAGGGCAGGGGTGGGCAATAAGCGGCCCTCCAGCTGTTGATGAACTACACATCCCAGCATGCCTTGCATCAGTTTCAGCATAGCCAAATACAAAAACTAAGGCAAGGCATGCTTGGATGTGCATGCCAGCTGGAGGTACGCTTATTGTCCACCCCTGGCCTAGAGGATGCAGCTCATACAACTGATCCAGCAGCTGAGAGCACAAACAGTGGACAGTAACAAGAATGTTCCTCGGAGGAGGGCAGCTGCAGCAGCTTCTTCTCCCATGGGCCTTTGCAGAGTCCAGCAGAATGTAGGAGCTGGACTGGAGGCAAAGCCTGGGGGTAGGCTCCCCTGACAGGGTTTGTAGGGAGCTGACTAGCAGTGTAGTCATAGGAGGAGTGTTTAAGGAGAGGGTCATAGGGGGAGGGGTGTAACGGGGTGTTGGAGGGGTTTATAAGCGGGGTTCAGGCGGGAAATAGGGGTCATTGGGAGAATTTTCTTAACAGCTAAGCATCACTGGCATCTCCCATGGCTTCCCCAAGCAACGCTGATGCGGAGGTAACCGCTGCGCTGGCTGCCCTTAGGGAGGCAGCAGGCACCAGAGGGGCAGAGTGGCTGCAGCAGCAGATGTCAGGTCTGCTGGGGGGACTGGGAGCAGCAGCGCAAGAGGCTGCTCCAGCGGGTGCACGGCCTCGGAGGTCTAGGCCTCCGGAGCGCTTCAGCCCATCTGTGTCCCCCAGGGTTCAGCGCCGTTCACGGAGCCCCGTTAGGGACCCTCCAGGCCTGGCTGAGGGTCAGGCAACGCCCGCCCGCAGGACCAGGTCTGGGAGGAATCCGACCAGCAGGCGGAACCCTCCGCGCGGGGGGGATCCCCCCCGTGCAAGAAGATCCAGCGGTGAGAGGTACTGGACCAGGAGCGGCGGGGCATGCGGGGCATGCTGCTGCCCAGCGCGGGGTGAGTCGTGCCAGGGGAGCAGAAGTACAGGCTGAGGAACGCAGGCCTGGTACACGGAGCGAGCGGCGCACAGCTGGCTCCGCCTCCAACGAGGTCACGCCGGCTGGTGCTGTACCTGAGGGTCGGGATGACAGGAGAAGAGAGATGTCAGCGTCAGCAGAGGATGGAGAAGTACCTGGTCCATCATCATTGGCTGGGGCTCGTCCGGACACTGGACCTGCGGCTGCTGGGTTCACAGCCCCCAGGCAGCCTGGTGAGTCTGTCTCTATGTTTGTTAATGCTTTAGCGCGGAGTCAGGGGGGGGAGGGTCAGCCCTCCAAGGGGAGATGAGCAGGGGCTTTACTGATTTGTTGAGTGGTTTTGCAGATTGGTTAGTAGGTTTGCGACAGGGGGCGGGGCCGTCCCCGGCGGCGGCGTGGGCGCCGCAGACTTCGGGCACGCCAGCTAATTATAGCGTGCCAGTCAGCAATAGTGTGCCGGTCAACGGTGGGGCGCCGGGGGGGAGCGGGGTGCCGGTATCGGGCAGCGAGCAAAGCAGCAGTAGTGCAGGGGCTGAAGGGGGCAGTGTGGGGACACAGGAGGAGAGTGGGAGGCTCAGTGACACTGCAAAAGGGGAGGTGTATGTATGTTTTGAGGGGCCGTTGGGGGCCCACCTGAAGCAGGAGGTGAGGGAGAAGATTTGGAAAGGGGAATATGTGGATATATTTTCACTGCTCCCGTTAGAGCGTTTTAATCTGGATAGGCCCCGGAAGGAGGAGAAGAAGGAGGAGGAGGAACGGCGGCGGTATCGGCTGATACCGAGGTCATTCACGAACTGGTTGCAAGCATTTGCTATCTTAGCTAGTGTGATTGGAGAGAAGGCACCTGACAATTGTTCAGGTTTGTTTTGTTACATGGATGCGATTGGGGAGGCGTACCGTGTGTATGGGGGCCTGGCTTGGCTCCGGTACGATGAGCAGTTTAGACAGAGGAAGGCTGTGCGCCCTAACATACGTTGGGACCACAAAGATATTGCTTTATGGTTAAAGGTGACCGCCCCCGTAAAAAGTGGGCAGCCCTTTCGTGGGGAATGGGGGGGGGGCGAGGGAGGCCACTAGTGGGACGGCCATGCAGAAAGGACTCTGCTTTGCCTTCAATGACGGGTCATGCCGGTTTGGGGCAAAATGCAAATTTAAGCACGAATGTTCCTCGTGTGGAGGGACCCATGGTGCAAATAAATGCTTCAGGGGGAAGTCCCGGGACGGTAATCCAAAAGGGGGAGACACCAGTTCGGCTGGAAAGGATGCTGGGCTATCTGCGTAGATATCCTGACCAGCAGACAGCCGTGTTGTTGGAGGAGGGGTTTAGGGAAGGTTTTAAGATACCTTCTGATGTGCAGGTTTCAGGGGGTTTTAGGAGGAATTTGAAGTCTGCAAGGGAGCATCCAGAGGTGGTGCAGGAAAAACTGCTTAAGGAGGTGCAGCTGGGTCGTATGGCTGGACCTTTTGGGTCGGCACCATGGCCAGATTTGATAGTCTCTCCATTGGGGGTGGTGCCAAAAAAGGAGGCGAACAAGTTTCGTCTTATTCACCATTTGTCTTTTCCAAAAGGGGCGTCGGTCAATGATGGCATTGACCCCGACATCTGCTCGGTGGTCTATACATCGTTTGACGCGGCTGTTCAGTGGGTGAAGCGGTTTGGGAAAGGGGCTCGGTTGGCAAAGACGGATATTGAAGAGGCGTTTCGTTTGCTGCCGGTTCACCCAACCAGTTTGCGTTTGTTGGGATGTTGTTGGGACGGGGAATTTTTTGTTGATCGATGTTTGCCGATGGGTTGCTCCTTGTCGTGTGCTTATTTTGAGGCCTTTAGTTCTTTCTTGGAGTGGGTGGTTAAGGATGTCTCCGGGTGCAGTTCAGTTATTCACTACCTAGATGACTTTTTATGTATTGGTCCTGGGGGGACCGGTGTCTGCGACCTATTATTGAGGACTGTGGAAAGGGTGTCGGCAGATTTTGGGGTCCCGCTTGCACCAGGTAAGACGGAGGGCCCTGCGACTGTGATCAGTTTTTTGGGAATTGTCATTGATACTGAAAATATGGAGTGCCGCTTGCCCGAGGAGAAATTGCGGGGTTTGAAGGCTGAGGTAGGGAGGGCATTGCTGTTGAAGAAGATTAGATTGCGGGAATTGCAGTCATTGCTGGGTAAATTGAATTTTGCGTGTCGCATTATGCCTATGGGCCGCATTTTCAGCAGGAGGTTGGCAGCAGCGACAGCAGGGGTGGCTCTTCCTCATCATTTTGTCAGATTGGGTAGCGAGTTGAAAGGGGACTTGCGGGTGTGGGCAACTTTCTTGGAAGCTTTTAACGGCAGAGCATTGTGGATGTCAGACGCGTGCGTGGCTACTGAGTTAGACCTCTTCACAGATGCGGCCGGGAGTGGCGGTTTTGGGGCATATTGCCAGGGACATTGGTGTGTAGGCCGGTGGCCGGAGTCTTGGGTGCATAAGGGCATGGTCAAAAACTTGGCATTGTTGGAGTTGTTTCCTATTTTGGTTGCAGTAGTTGTTTCGGGGGAGTTGTTCCGCAATAGGAAGATTTGTTTTCACTGCGATAATTTAGGGGTTGTCATGGCCATTAACCAATTGTCGGCATCTTCACCGCCAGTGGTCACGATTTTACAGCAGCTAGTGTTGGAATGTCTGGCCTTGAATTTGTGGGTGGTGGCTAGGCACGTTCCCGGTGTCTCTAACGGCATTGCGGATTCTTTATCTGGTTCACAGTGGGAACGTTTCCGGGAGTTGGCACCAGAGGCGGACAGGGAGGGGACCGAGTTCCCGACTCGGCTCTGGGCTCTGCTGGACGGGTAGTCGATCAGCTCATCAGGGAATCTTTGGCCCCGAGTACATGGTCGGCATATAATCAGGAATGGAGGAGCTGGTTGGAATGGCGTGAGGTAGTAGGTTTGAAAGAGGACGATGACGAGTTGGCTGTCTTACTATATATAGGCCATTGTAAGGAGATTGGTTGGTCAGTAGCAAAAATCACGCGCTGCATGGCGGGTTTGGCTTTTGGGTTTCGTGCAGGCGGCAGGCCTGATGTCACTAAGAATTTCCTGATTGCGCAAGCTTTGAAAGGTTGGAGGAGAGGACATGTGGTGCAGGATCAGAGACGGCCGGTGTCCTTCCAGTTGTTGCAGGATATGGGCATGAAGTTAAGGGAGGTCTGTAGTTCCAATTTCGAAGAAAAGTTGTTCGGGGTAGCTTTTTCGCTTGCCTTCTTCGGGGCACTGCGGATAGGTGAGCTAGTGAGTCCAAGCGTGTCCAGGCCGGGGGGATTGTTAGGGGAGGATGTGGATTTATACGCGGATAGGGTGGAGCTAGTGGTGAGGAGGTCTAAGACGGATCAGTTAGGGAAGGGGAAGAAGGTAGTTCTCTTCTCTGTACCAGGGTCGGATATGTGCCCGGTGGCACGCCTGAGGAATTTTAAGGAAGTCAGGGTGGGCAGGGAAAGGGATCCATTGTTGATGCATGCAAATGGATCCTTTCTATCAAGGTTTCAGTTCACAAGTGTGTTTAGAACAGTCCTACGGACGTTGGGCCTCAAGGGGGAGGAGTACGCGGGTCACTCTTTCCGCATTGGGGCTGCAACTGAGTCTGCTAGAATGGGATTTGGGGATGAGTTAATTAAGCGGATTGGGCGGTGGGAATCGTCTCGCTTTCGTTCTTATGTTCGTTTAGGGGATTGTTGAGGTTGACTGTGTTCTTTTCTGTTTTAGGGCAGCCTCCGTGCCTGATTTGGATTTTGGGACATTCATATGTCTTTTGGGGAGCGTTACGGGCTGATGTTAGACCGAACGGCCGCCAGCTAGGTTTGGATAGAGAGGAGGCAGTGGTTCGCTGGCTGGGGAAGCGCGGTATGGTATGGAGTGGAGTGTTGCCGGAATTTCACCACTTTGTTCGGCTCGATAGGGCCCCCGACATATTAGTGTTGCATGTGGGTGGGAATGATCTTGGGGGCAGACCGTTTAGGGAGTTGATACGGGATATCAAGTTTGATCTCCTGCGTTTATGGGCAACGTTTCCGGAAGTGATCACGGTTTGGTCGGATATTGTGCCACGCCATTATTGGAGGGATGCACGGTCGGCTGATAAGCTCAATAAGGCACGGATTAAAGTGAACAGGGCGATTGGGCGCTTTATGGCCAGGAACGGGGCTGTGGTGGTGAGGCACAGGGAACTTGAGTCGGGTGCCGGGGCATTTTGGAGAGGGGACAGAGTGCACCTGAATGCTGTGGGGATAGATGTTTGGTCTTTGGGACTACGAGAGGGAATAGAAACAGCGTTCCGGATGTGGGGGGGGGGGCGCACGGGGTTAAGGGTTTAACCACGTGCTTGGTGGCGGAGGGGGGTCCTCGAGGTTAGTGGCATTGAGGCTTAATTATGCGGCGGGGAGGGCCCCATGAGGGGGCTGGACTCCCCTGGGTGAGGTTAATTAATGAGCACTGGGTGTTGACAATTGGTGCCCTCGAGCCAATCGCTATCGGCTGGGGGTAAGAACTCCTGGAAGTGCTTAGAGGTGTGGATAGATTTATTGAGGGCCTCGGGGACCACCTTCCGTGTGAATGTTTTGGTTATTGTTAAATTGTATTGTTTCAATAAAGATGGCTGCTGTGGCCAATTTTATCCAACAGGAGAGTCATGTCGTTTTTGGGTGGATAATTGGGCACAGCGATTAGACAATACCCTGTCATGTAGGAGCTGGACTGGAGGCAAAGCCTGGGGGTAGGCTCCCCTGACAGGGTTTGTAGGGAGCTGACTAGCAGTGTAGTCATAGGAGGAGTGTTTAAGGAGAGGGTCATAGGGGGAGGGGTGTAACGGGGTGTTGGAGGGGTTTATAAGCGGGGTTCAGGCGGGAAATAGGGGTCATTGGGAGAATTTTCTTAACAGCTCCCACCCACCCTCCCTGTTTTTTATAGTTTTTAGGTAGAATAATTGATAGGATGTCTTTTTGTCACAGTGGCCTGTGCGGAGGGGGGTCCTCGAGGTTAGTGGCATTGAGGCTTAATTATGCGGCGGGGAGGGCCCCATGAGGGGGCTGGACTCCCCTGGGTGAGGTTAATTAATGAGCACTGGGTGTTGACAATTGGTGCCCTCGAGCCAATCGCTATCGGCTGGGGGTAAGAACTCCTGGAAGTGCTTAGAGGTGTGGATAGATTTATTGAGGGCCTCGGGGATCACCTTCCGTGTGAATGTTTTGGTTATTGTTAAATTGTATTGTTTCAATAAAGATGGCTGCTGTGGCCAATTTTATCCAACAGGAGAGTCATGTCGTTTTTGGGTGGATAATTGGGCACAGCGATTAGACAATACCCTGTCATGAGCATTTACTGATGGACTCAGCCTGGGCTTTAATATCTGCAGATTCCTGTTAGTGCTGTGCTGGGGGGGGGATTGGGTTGTAATAATATGTTGCATACATTACTAATGTGAGGCATAATGTGTAAGGGGAATTACTGTGGCATTATGTGTGATAGGGCATAACTAACGTGTGGTATAATATGTAAAGGGAATAAATACTGTGTGCCATTATTTGTGTGTGTCTTTATTACTGTGGCATAATGGGTATAAAGGGCACTACTCTGTGGTGCAGTGTATATGAAGAGTAATGTGTAGAACGAGCAATTTGGTGTGGTTTGCTGTGGATAAAAAGCAATGGGTCAGGGGCGGATCTAGTGCTAAGAGGTACCAGCAAAAATCCTGCCTAGGGTATCATTCCGGTTGGCTCGGTAAGCATCGAGGATAATGAGAACCAGAGATGCTGCCCTCTGCCCGTCCAAGCGCCCAGCCCCCACTGCCAACAATTCCCCTCTTGTGTGTGTAACCAACATCCCCTTGCATGTCTCCGCAGACCATCAAATGTCTTCTCCTGGCTTGGTTGGTCAACGACGCCATGTCCGCACCAACCCCAATGTTTGCTAAGGGCAAGGGCTGAGATACTGTACAACCAGTCATCTACTAACTGCCATTATTCAGTTTGTACCAAGGCAAAAGCTACTTTAGCTCTCACAAAAATATCTCTTTGACTTTAATGATACCCCCCTTAGTCATGCAAGTGTGGGTCTAGACAGACAGTCAATAGGTCTACTCCCAAAAGGTTGACATGAAATAGGTCAACGGAGTCAAAAGATTGACATTGGAAAGGTCAACACTGGAAAGGGTCAAAATGTCGACAAGGTCAAAATGTCAGCATAAAAATCTAGAAATGTGAAAGGGTAGACATGATTTTTTTTTCTCTTTTCTTTGTTGCCAGTGTCGACAACTGTCGACAAATAACTGCTGTATGGATCCGGCCAGATCACTTCCGTCTGTCTGAGTGAATACGGAATGAAATGCAGCGCTAATATTTCCTGCAGATAATTGCCACAAAATAAACAACAATAATGAGGGATAATAAAGAGGGTTCGCAATTTACGATCATTCATTAACCTTCATTATTCTTAATGGAGGAAACAGTTATTATGTGTCAGTCATCTGCAGTAACCGGAGCTGCCGTCTGCTGTCTTTGTACACAGCTGTTATGGGTGCGCAGATCACCCCAATCTATGTGTGTGCAGATCGCCCCAATCTATGTGTATGTGATGATCACCCCAATCTATGTGTGTTTGCAGATCACCCCAATCTATGTGTGTGTGCGCAGATCACCCCAATCTATGTGTGTGTGCAGGTCACCCCAATCTATGTGTGTGTGCGCAGATCACCCCAATCTATGTGTGTGCGCAGATCACCCCAATCTATGTGTGTGTGCAGGTCACCCCAATCTATGTGTGTGTGCGCAGATCACCCCAATCTAAGTGTGTGCGCAGATCACCCCAATCTATGTGTATGTGCAGATCACCCCAATCTATGTGTGTGTGCGCAGATCACCCCAATCTATGTGTGTGCGCAGATCACCCCAATCTATGTGTGTGTGCAGGTCACCCCAATCTATGTGTATGTGCAGATCACCCCAATCTATGTGTGTGCGCAGATCACCCCAATCTATGTGTGTGTGCAGATCACCCCAATCTATGTGTGTGTGCGCAGATCACCCCAATCTAAGTGTATGTGCAGATCACCCCAATCTATGTGTGTGTGCAGATCACCCCAATCTATGTGTGTGTGCGCAGATCACCCCAATCTATGTGTGTGTGTGTGTGTGTGCAGATCACCCCAATCTATGTGTGTGTGTGTGTGTGTGTGTGTGTGTACAGATCACCCCAATCTATGTGTGTGCGCAGATCACCCCAATCTATGTGTGTGTGCAGGTCACCCCAATCTATGTGTATGTGCAGATCACCCCAATCTATGTGTGTGTGCAGATCACCCCAATCTATGTGTGTGTACAGATCACCCCAATCTATGTGTATGTGCAGATTGCCCCAATCTATGTGTATGTGCAGATCGACCCAATCTATGTGTGTGTGCAGATCACCCCAATCTATGTGTGTGTGCAGATCACCCCAATCTATGTGTATGTGCAGATCGCCCCAATCTATGTGTATGTGCAGATCGCCCCAATCTATGTGTATGTGCAGATCGCCCCAATCTATGTGTATATCACCCCAATCTATGTGTATGTGCAGATCGCCCCAATCTATGTGTATGTGCAGATCGCCCCAATCTATGTGTATGTGCAGATCGCCCCAATCTATGTGTATATCACCCCAATCTATGTGTATGTGCAGATCACCCCAATCTATGTGTATGTGCAGATCGCCCCAATCTATGTGTGGGTGTGCAGATCATTTCCCTCTGGGTGGGTGTGCAGATCATCTCCCTCTGGGTGGGTGTGCAGATTATCTCCCTCTGGGTGGCTGGGCAGATCATCTCCCTGTGGGTGTGCAGATCACCACCCTCTGTGTCAGTGTGCAGATCACCTCCCTCTGGGTGGGTGAGCAGATCACCTCCCTCTGGATGGGTGTGCACATCATCTCCCTCTGGGTGGGTGTGCAGATCACTTCCCTCTGGGTGGGTGTGCAGATCATCTCCCTCTGTGTGGGTGTGCAGATCATCTCCCTCTGGGTGGGTGTGCAGATCATCTCCCTCTGGGTGGGTGTGCAGATCACCTCCCTCTGGGTGGGTGTGCAGATCGCCCCTCCCTCTGGGTGGGTGTGCAGATCACCCCTCGCACAAGCAACTCTCACCTCAATATTAGTCCAAGGTGTCTCTTGGAGATGGTTTTATTGGCAACTCTGGGCTCAGCGTAATTTTTAATTCTTATAACTAGGTCGAGAAACAGGAAGAACATAATGAAGCTATTTCAGAAATAAAAATTCAGAAATAAGAATAAAATTAGCATCTGATCACTTAACAAAAGTGTGCAAGCTGCTATATATCTTGTAATAACTACTAGTACATGTAGGTGAGTTCCAGGCCCTTCTTAGTGGATTAGCAGGGCCATTGAGACATCCATGGGGCCTAGGAAATGATGGGGCATGGCCAAACCCCTTCCAAAAACAAAATCTGAGTAACTGATCTGAGGCACCAACAGAGAAAAGCTTTCCCCCTCAGTAGCTCACTGAAACTCATCCAACAGATCCAGGCCTGGGTAATTAGTTTCTACCCCATCCCTTGTTGTTGCCCGTGTACATAGTATATGCTATTGATGCGTATCAATAATGTGAGATGATTTTTACAGTCACCAATACATAGAAGGCTCATGAGGAAGTTGTAGGAGAGTGTACACTATTTCAACAAAGAGAGTTTACACAATGGCTATTTGAGATACAGCACCACCTACTGTTCTTTCACTGCAACTTCTCAAATAATACTTAGCCTGCAGCTGTTGTTATACTCCGACAAATATGCGCATCGTTGAATGTAAATAAGTTCATAAAGATGATGGTGATATTGCCACATAGCATTTAGGCAATCCACAGTAAAACGAATCAAAGATTCATCTCAAGATAATATTAATTACTTTTCTTAATTACTAAGAATTATTCAACACTCACTGCATTAATCTCTTCCCTGGCTGTATGAGGCTCACATCTCAAACTATATCATTTTTCAAAATAACATCTAAAAGTTTCATTATTGAAAATAACCATGGAAATTGGAAAATTGCACTTATAATCCTTTCTTTAAAAAAGAAAGAAATCTAAAATAGCCATAATCCCATTAATACAATATGTGAGATTATATTAGAGGAACACTAAAACCTTTGGATAAAAACAATCTATTCTCAAGGGCCGGAAAACCCGGATAAAAAAAACCCAGTAGTTTTATGCTAATACGATCGTTTCTGAGAAAATAATTGAAAAGAAAAACTGTATTACTGAAACAATATAGTTGAGATGATTTGATGACTTTATGGAGAATCGATGCTTCTCAGCCTAAATTCTCTGTTTGTTTTTTAGATCCGCAGTAAAATTATCAAGTATTGGACTTACAATAAACATTTAGAGATAGAAGGACCCAGGTTTGGCATAGAGTGCACTGGAGATTACTATTAGAGGAATATAATCCTGAATTGTCTGAATGAGATCATTTCTAGAAACTGATATTCATCTGGGGATTGGGAAAGATTTTCCTTTCGTGTCGGAGAAGTAAGTCAGACAGATGTTAAATGCTGAGCGGGCAGAAATATAACATGGAAGGGAGTGATGAAATGGCCAAAATGCACTTTTTTATGATACAGAAACCTCCGTGTAAAACTATATAGCAGCTAATATAAAAAAAAGGGGTATATATATATATATATATATATATATATATATATATGTATATATATATATATGGGGGATGGCGGCCTGGCACTCTCCCGGCGGTGGTCACGGTACCCTGGTGCCCTTGAAGAATGGATGGGTAGGTTCAGGACAGAATCAAGGCACTCCAGGGAAGTTTTCAAAAATGGATATTGAAGAAAAACACACCAACGTTTCGGAGCTTAGTGCTCCTTTTTCAAGGTGAAAAGGAGCGCTAAGCTCCGAAACGTTGGTGTGTTTTTCTTCAATATACATTTTTGAAAACTTCCCTGGAGTGCCGTGATTCTGTCCTGAACCTATATATATATATTTATTAAGATTTTCACCGGGATGGTTTCCATTATGATATCACTAATATTTAAAAGTAATATAGTAACCACGCCTTATGTATGAGGGTGCTTATTTGGTTGAATATTTTAACAATCACGTTTCCCAAAAAATGGCATAAAATATATTAATATGATACATTATAAAGTGCACCAACGTGGTTGGACCTAGAGCGACCGGTTTATCAGTTTGATCATGTCAACCTTTTGCATATTGATCATTTTTTGCAGGTTGACCCGTTAACCATCTTTTTACTGTGAATCTATTGAATCACACCCACTACATTCTCTACCTGCCTTTCATTCTGCTCCCAGACAGTGAATTGCTGGCAGGATGCTGAATGGTGGATATATGGAGCTATCCACCAATCAGAGTGTGACAGCCATTCAGCATATGAATGCATATGGTGAGACGGAATGGCAGTGCAGGACCGATAAGATGAGTTTTGGTTTATTTATTCCCATGAATGTGTGGTTAGGGGCCCCAGTGCTTTGCCAAGGTCCTACAATACTATAACGATGACAATGATGATTCTGGGCTTAGGGCTGTATTGAGGACAGATTATATTGATGTTGAGTTGCGTTGGTGGCTCCAGGTTCTCTTCTACTTGCATGGTGGATCTCCGCTGAATCTGAAGAGGAGCCGAGAAGATTGGCTGGAGAAATATTTAGAAAAAACAGAATAACAAAAATGAGAAGTGTAAAGAAATGACAATAAGATAGAGACCAAGGGCGGTATTCAATGAGAATACTGATGACGTGCAGCGAATCCTGTTTAGGATTCGCTGCACATTCGCCACTGCTCGCTGCATTCCGGAGCCTCGCCGGCTTCAGTATTCAACGAGTCAGGGGCTCACTGCCCCTGACTGGCGAATTTTAACTCCTGCGGCGATGCCGCAGGGAGCCCGAGGACGGCGGCAGGCAGGGAGATGGAAGTCTCCCTGCCTGCCCCAAAACGTTTGTGGGGGAGAGGTGGGCTCCCCGGGTGACAGGCAGCACAGGCTGCCCCCCGGGGGTGCCAGCAGGGGACCGGGTATATTCACTACACCCGATCATGCATATGTAATGATCGGGTGCAGTGAATATATGAATATCTAATGAGCGGCTCTCCTCCGGCCCCCTGCTGGCTGGTCTGTGTAAAAAAAATATATATATATATTTTTTAATTTAATATATATTCATGTGCTTACAGCACATGAATGAAAATAGCATACCCCTCCTCAGAATAAAATTCCTGATTTTATGACACCAAATGTAAAAAACAAAACACTTTATTTTAAAAGTTCACATTCCACTTCACCATAAAAAGATAGCGATTGCTACTCGGTGAATCATGGCGAAAAAAACCTTGAAATGTATTCGCCATCTGGTCATTGAATAGGGTGATTCCACGTTTTAGTCAAAAATTCGCCTTACAGCACAAAATCGCCATAAAAACCTGGCGAATCAGCCTCATTGAATACCGCCCATAGTGCGTCCCCAAATAACTAATTGAACATGCACCTCAACATATATCTATTACCTACTTCTTCATTTCATACATTTAGTCTTATTGTCCGTGTTGTACAGCACTTCCCCCATCACTGTTCAGGACCTATTGCTTATCGACAAATAAATCTCACCAGCTTAAAATACATTTGGAATTGTTTTCACTCTTCAAACCCTAACTTCACTAATAAAGTGACTTAAGATTTACTGTCCATCTCTGTGTTTATTGCATTACTTTCTGGCTTTTCATTTCATGATGAAAAATGGTAACTTGAGGTTCTTATAAAGGATTCTACCTTTTGTTTTACACATATATATAATGTATTTATTTTACTTTTTCCCAGACAAGTGTATACATTGCGCACTAAACATTTGACCACTCATAAAAAGGCCATTAGCCCGTATAAAACATGCCATCCCTTCCCTTACTGGGAATTTCCTCAGCTGTTATCTCTTCCCATAAAAAGAGTAGTCTTTGTCTTTATGGGTTATTGAGTAATGGCCAAATGAAATAGTGCACATTTGAAGTTACATTATGCTATACTTTTGTTTATAGGTAGATGAATGAAAACACACCAGTAGATTTACAGATAGAAAAGGAACCATTTAAACATGGAGAGATAAACAGAACATATACTGAATGTAAGAAACAACTGTTGCAGAATAGATTACTTTGTTCAAGACACGCAGGGAAGATCATGGGATAACCTTCACTGCATCCAGCATATGTGAACCTTATAACATAACAAGGACAATTTCAAAACAAGATTCTACAAGAGAGTGCACTGAAACAGCTCCACCTACTGTTGCTCAAGTGTAATGACTCAAGCATACTCAGCCTGCAACTGTTGTTACACATTCTGAATTGATCACTCCCATGTGCCTTTGCACGTTCAGGGTCCCTGGGCAAACGGATGCAGTGACTTGCATAGTCGCCGATCTGTTTGCATGGGACAGTGCGGGTGGGGGGGTTGGGGGGGGGGGTTTCAGCGCCGATGGGAACACCAGTGTTTCATGACACCAGAGAGTTTGCGTACACATTAGAAAACATTTGATGGTCGGCGTAAGCTGCGAATGGATGTTTATGCTAACTCAACTTGCAAAGGAGGGCGGCGTTCCTGCGGGAGGCATTTGAAGCTTTCCGAGCTTGTTTGTTTGTAAGTAAGTACTGTCAAAAGAAAATGACTAAACTACAGTACATTCCAGTAGTGAATTATTATAAATATTATCATTATTTACCTTCTTCTAATATCCATTATTAATATTAAAATGCACCATAGATTTATTGTTTTTAACGTTTTATGAAAACTTTAAAAATAGACTTTACAATAGACACCACTTTGTAATCTTTCTATCCATCTTGCATTGTAGGAGCTTTCCCAGTAGGTTGGAGAATGGGAAAAGTTGAATTTTAAAGGGTTTTGGTAAGCAGAATGTTTTTAATGTTTTGAGTTTGCTTGTAGTAACATACCCAGATAATTATGCAAAGTAAGAGGGCTCCACTGATTCCAGAATCCCTCCTCCACTCTGAATGTGGATGCCATCTCTTCCTGGTGGTCCACCAGTTAAGTTTTGGGCTAAATGAAAGAAATGTGAAGCTCAGGGGGGGGGGGGGGGTGGGGGGGGACGACACTTTGCGCTAATTCAGCTTAGGGCTTGGACCAGGCCATTTTGCAGTGGTGCAATTTCCTAAAAAGAAACGCAACAACATGTCCAACAAGTGAGGCAAAGATTCTATCAAGGTTGGGATCCAAGTAAAAACTGACTTATAACACCCCTTCTGATTGGTCATTTTCCAGTGGTACAGTAGAAGGAGCTGTCCAGGGTCCTGTTTCATGTATTCTGTTATGCTGTTGTGTTTTGCTGACACATTTGGTTATTTTCATCCGCTCCCAACCTTTACGCCACCTACCTCATTCACAATGTCCATAAAGAGTCAGCAAGCAGCCTCGCGATGCTCAGGGTGAAGTCTGGTCAGCTGGACCAGAAGTTGGTTGGACACCAGCCCTACTGCTCACTCAAGTAAGATCTCCAAACCCTTGGCTTGACACGTGAGTAGAGAATATATTCCCCCAAGAAGCTTCTTCACAATGCCATTAAGATGAGCTTGCAGCAGGTAAGATTGCGCACCCTCCGGTGATGGTTGGGGTCTGCACATGCTTACTGTCACCAATACACCTGCGCAGGCCACTGCAGCGAGGAGCACCTTTGGCTAATTTTTTCCTCGCCGAGGCATTTGCAGCTTGAGTGACAGGCAGGGGGTGTGGCTCAGCAGGCCCCAGCAACCACAGCCGCCGAGTGACCCCTGGGTCATGCGGTGGCAGTGAGCTCTGCGCAGAGGAAGATAAATCATTTGATGGCAAGTAACCATTAATTCTCCCCGTGTGGATGCTTGCGAATGTTTTTTTTTTTCTGGCCTTTTTCTTGTCACTTCCTGAAAATGGGCAGTTACAACCCCCACGCGCCCACTCTCTGTCAATCACCTCGAGAATGGACATCAAACAAAATAGTTGCAGGAGTCCACTGTACAAATTTGCAGCTGTGCAACCAGGTCTGAATCAGACCCACAATACGACCACACCAACACACACTCTGGGCGAATATACAAGTCGGAAGCGCATTCATGTACTAGCATGATAGTTGTATAAGAAGATAATGTACAAAGACGAGGCAGAGCGTTCGCACTGCAAACAGCGCCGACGCCACATTTAAACCCGAGGCGCATTTTCTGCGAATCCATTTGCTTTTTGTGTCATTTATCCCTGTCTTTATTTTCATTCCATTTCTATATTGTTGCAGGGACTTATTTACAATTCTGTCGCTAATTTTTCAGCCCTAGTTTCAGACGCCTGGAATACAGAGGGATTTGTCATTTTTAAAAATACATTAAAACCACATATCATTTAGGCTAACCACATTAAAACAAAAATGCAGCGGATAAATCAAGCTAAATGTTTATGACCCACATTTGCATTCATGAGATTTTGATTAAGAACCTCCAATATAACGAGCACAAGAAAAGAGCTGACATTGTGATATAAACCAGATACTGCTACTTCAAAATCAACACCTGTAGTTACTAAGCCGGTGATTTATCGCAGCCATGCGAAGCAAAATGTGCATATCATTACTCCGCCGTTCCCTGTAACTTCCAGCCGCCGCTGGTTTAAAACTATTCCAGTGATTCCTTTTAGGGTGTTCTACGTACTAGTGACTGACCACCATGTAGGCAAGGCACCAGTTGTGTCCCAGACCCTCCAGAACCTATTCCTATCTATCCATAAGCCAAATCCTTATATAAGACATAGAGGAGCAGGTGTGCTAAGCCTTGGAGAGCATAAAAGTGGAGAGAGATAAAGCACCAACAGACCAGCTCCTATCTGCCATTTTTCAAACACAAGGTGGAATGTACTAAGCATCACATCCGATGCGGTACATCCCTTATCTTATTGCGGACATGCCTGCGTAAATAACGCTGCTTTGTACCTAGAAATAGGATGATAAGTGCAAAGGCCAGCTCTTCCCGAAACATAGGATATTAGAGTTGAGATGAGTGGTTTGGATTTTAGGAAATCTGAACAGTTCTGAACTTACGGGGTATAAGGCAATACGAAATGCAGTTGTATTTCGTATTGCCTTGTAAGTTCTGTTGAAATCAATGGGCTGACTGCCGACTGGCTGAAAGTGCCGTCACTCATGGCTCTCAGCCAATCAGTATTTCCTCATTGACTGCAATGGGAAGAGCTGACAGCACAGCATTATGTCATCAGTCCTTAGCACTACTGATGCTGCAGACATCCATGCACTGCCAAAATCAATGGCACACTGACTCGCATTCCCAACATTACCAGCTCCCTTGCAATGAGGACACTGCTGGTACTCCTGAATCTGCAACAATGCCGGAACTCTGGCGCTGCAGACACCACCAGCACTCCCGCATTGAAGACAACCCCAGCACTGCTGACACCACCAGCACTCCCGCATTGAAGACAACCCCAGCACTGCTGACACCATCGGCACCTCTACACCCAGCATCCGCTGTCACAGTAAGTGCATTATTGGTGTATCCAACCTGCACTTCATCCAGCCCACACCGTATTTGACCTGCACTGTAACCTGTACTGTATGCAACCCATGCTGTATCTGACCCACACTGTATCAGATGTAAACAACAAACACTGTATACAACCCACACTGAATCCAACCAGCATTGTATCCAACCTGCACTGTATACGACCCACACTATACCCTGCAGATACGGAACGCTGTTTTTATGGTTGGGGAGATTTTGCGGAGTGCCAGTCAATAGTGGCCCTGGGCCTCCAGGATGGAGGTACAGATTGGGCACTGAGAATAGGCATCTGCTGGGGGCATTTGCACTTGTGTCAGGGGCATCCATATCTGCTGTTGCCACATGGTTTAGGATTTTATTTTTTTGCTGGTTGGTAAATATCTGTGTTCTAATATTTTCTATTTAAACTAGTTATGAGTTTGTCTGATTGGCTATTGCTAACATTGCTAATTTAAACAACATTGTTAAACAGAAATAGCTGCCATGTGTTTGTGCCTCTGCACTGTTGCTTAGTAACCAGTCAGCCTTTGGCCTATGTTGGCAAGCAATAACGTGAGTTGTGAGGTGGTCAATATTGAGTGGAAAGGACTAGAAATTAATATTATTGAGGTTAAGAACACTGTAGGAACAAAAAATGAGGCCCAAATTATGTAATTTTAACTGTATTTTGATAGTTTTGGGGTAAATACAAAGCTAAAACCATTCAGGGCTGAACTCCAAAACCGGATCCGAACCAAAACCGGATGATAAATTAAATCCGAAACCGAATCGTGAGACTCCGCACACATCTCTATCTTACACGCACACCCACTATCAATACGACATTAATACAGGAGGTTCACACTATGTTGGTGGAATATTCACCCTAAAAGGATTCTTAAATCCCAGCCAGCACATCTGCACTGCTCTACATTAAGCGTCCTGCTAACAAGGGGGCTATGGTCTGTGTGACTGCTTTACCAGAAACATCAGTTAGATTATTGTATTCGAACAATAAGGCCAGAAACACAGATTTTACTGGTCAGGATACAGATTCTGCAAACAGTCATGAGATGCTGCTTAACTCGATGTGACGTGTTTTTCCGTGTAACCTGATGCAGCAAGAAAACAGCTAATTAAACAAACTGCGGTGCGCGGCCCTTAGAGCGGTGCTGGATGAAATGTCAGTTGTGATCACCATGTATAATATACAAAACTCTCCTGGCACAGTGCAAGACGTGTCCGCTGCATACCAATGTGCAGGCTCTGTCAGGCTTCTGCAACCTAATGGGGCTTATTCCACAATACCGGCCCATTGTATAGCATATAGGATCTCAGAATATAATAAATATAGGCTTGAGTCTGTTATTTACTAACAAAGTGAAAACGTCAAAATAATCTGTAGAATTGTGCAGTAATTGCAATAAACATTTTGTTTTTTACGGACCTTAAACAACTACTGTAAGGCAAATATCTGATCATCGGAGTTGGAGTTTGCAGTTTGCACCACGCTTGGATTGCAATGTACAATGAATACGGCCAGAGGCGTAACTAGATATTCGTAGGCCCCATAGCAAAAGTTTGTAAGGGCCCCCAATTTTATGTAAAACATATTAGTTAGACAGCAAAGATGGGCCCCCTTCAGCTCTGGGCCCCATAGCAGCTGCACCCCTTGCACCTATAGTAGTTACGCCCTTAAATACGGCTATGCAATGTTTATTATTAATATAACGCAGCCATGTATATGACTATAAAAAGCACATAATTCAGAGTACCGCACAGGCAGAGTCATTACTCCTCTGCAACTAATTTCACATTTATTTATTTAATTATTTTGCAAAAGGTTCATTGTTTGACTTAACGGGTGTTCACACAATGTCATTTTTCTTGCGATTCAATCCCGATTCGATTGGGGAGTTTAAGTGGGAAAAGTGTGCATGGCCATTTTCAGGGAAGATAGTTCTGATGGCTGCGTGGTCACACGTGCAAATACAT
Organism: Crinia signifera; assembly: GCF_055691185.1. Lineage (NCBI taxonomy): Eukaryota > Metazoa > Chordata > Amphibia > Anura > Myobatrachidae > Crinia > Crinia signifera. The sequence goes on along the minus strand of NC_139224.1, from coordinate 174,172,804 downwards.
GGCATTTGAGCCAGTACTGCTGTGGCCGGTCTTTGTAGCTATACACCAACCCTGTAATTGCGTATGGTCCACTGAAGTGCACGCAAGTACGATGGAGGTTGCAATGTCCCCCTCTTTTCATCCTAGGTGGCAGCTTCACTGTAACGTTAACCACCTGGGCGAATCACAATTGCAATTGTGTTCAAACAGAAATGAGTCCCAATGGCCGCCTGCATTGTATGTAGGTGACTAATAATCAAAGGAAGCAAATTTGGAAGATTCTGGATGGTTCGTGTGTAGTTCCCTGTAATGAGACATAAGAAAAGACCTTTTACGTGCCCCCCTCATATGGGATGAGGGACCACAGGTGACATCCCCACAAGCAACAAATATTATTTACCGGGATTTACTCTGGTTTTCGATGTTGCAGCACTTTAATAACCACCATCTTAAATGCGGTAGAGCGTCTTCATGAGATATAATTGTTGACGTTTCTTCATACTTCTGTTTTCCCTTTTTATTTATGGTTATATCCTGCGGCTCTGTTCCCACCACTGCGCCTGACATAATGTTTCCCCTCGCTAGGTGTCTGTCTTTCTCTCCCTCGTCAGTAGCTGCTTACCTGAGGCCAAATTCCCGCATAATCCTGTAGTTGAACCAGCTGTTTTGTAATATTGTTGATTTCTCCAAATGAATAGTACATCCGGCGTCTTAGCATAACTTTTGGCAGAGATACTGGGGATGATAAATTTCAGCGCTGGGGCGTTATCTGAAATCTTGGCCCTCCTGGATGCTCAGCATGTCAGCACTGAAATCCCCCAGGCTCCGTAGCAGTCGTTTCAATCAAATGTAAATTTTAAAGTTAAAGTAAGTTGAATTAAGGTGAAAGAATAATTTATTGATGTGCAACTAACTACATTGTCTACTGCAATTTTAAATGGTTAGAATGAATTCTCTGTTCAAGTTTGGGTTACTCTAACCCCTTATTATTAAGCCATATAATCTTTCAGTTGCAAATCTTTCCCTGCATTCTACAATTGGGAGCTGCAATCCACATAGAAGTCAGATTTTAAGCCCCGTGCACACAGGGAAATTCTAGCCTATATAACTCCCCCCCCCCCCCCCCCCCCCGATGTGCCTGCAAATGTTTATGAAGGTCTTGCTAAAGTGCGGGTAGTTCTCTGGCTGTGCGGCCTAACTGCTAAGCCAAACACAAGTTGGTCATGTTTCGGGTCGCAACAGCTGCATGTGCTGCCAAGCAGCTACCGTAGCTCATCCCAAAAGCAGTCCAGATACACCTGCATTTCTAGGCCACTACCAGGTTGTGTAAATGTTGTGTCCTGTAACCGCAACACTGCATCATTGTGTCATCGCCACCCCCCTTCAGAACTTAAGGTACCCATAGACGGTCCGTTCCCGGACCGTCCGTTTTGTACTATGCGATGCGCGCTCCCGCGCATCACATAGTACGGTACAAAAAGTATGTGCTGCACATACTTTTTGTACTAGCTAAACATCGTATCGGATCGCATTGCATGCACTAGGCATGCACTAGGCATGCGATCTAATACGATGCATGCTAATTAAGACCCAAACGGATCCGTTTAACGGACCGTGTATGGGCACCTTTACACTGAGATCGCGATCTGTAATATTTTTGAACATTTGCATTTTACTCTGAATTGCGCACTTAGTGTGAGTAGAGTAAACTTGATTATTCTTTCTTTGGACATATGTCCAAAGGCATTTACAATGGGCAAACCATTGCATACGGGGCAAATCTCTATACTACCTCGAAATTGCATCTGGATAAAAATCTTCTTCTAAAGGTTCCTCTCCTGATTGAAATGGAATCTCATTTTTGAACTTGACAAACAGAGAAATAAAATATTAACCTCGAGCTCATAGAATAGATTCATCTTGACCCAAACATATGAACCAAAGACTTTACTCTAAACAAGTTGAACCGCATGTAACCTAACATTACACATGCCCCACCCTAAGCCCAAATTGTGAACATAGTTTGAATGATAAATCTGTTCATTCAATTCTGAAATTTGTCAAAATTTGTCACCAAACAGTAAAGTATATTTTTTAAGTGTGGGTATATTAGTTCAACAATGTCTTGGTCAACAGCAAATGGACCTTTAATTGTACCACTTTGCTCGCCTTGCCTTGTGCCAGGTGCCTTGCTTATCTACATTATCACTGCGTTCGGAACACTTTACCGTTCCCAATAGGAGTCCACATGGATGGTGTGTATGAAGAACTTTGAAATATATGAAAACATTAGCCATGTTGACCCTTGGCTTGTATCGACTCTTTGTCCCTAGATATTGTCTATCAGCCATCCGGTAACTGTACAATAATGCAGCAGATACTACCGGTTATGTGTAGAGCTTGGGGATGGGAAGTTTGTTTCCATAGTTATTAATTATTACAGTATCTTGACGTCTATTGGGCATTGCAGTTGGAACATTCACAGAAAAATGAACCCATCAAATCAAATCTAAGCCATAAAAACTATAAGAACAGATATGTTTGGAAAGATTCCCTATAAAATATATTATCGTGTAGGTCTTCCCAATCCCCCAATTATTTCCTTTCAACCTCAGCCAATCTCTGCAGTGTTCATGGTGAGTGAATGATGCTTTTAAGATATTAAAACTCTATAACTTTGCAGTCTTAATATTCCCCTTTATACAAACATTTCCTTCAGGGCTAGAGGCTACGCAAGGATTTATAACTCTTTTTTGAGACATTATTGATGTCGTCTTCTATTGTCCTTAAATTAAATAGTCAAAGTTATTTATTAGTCTCACAATTAATTTAGAAAAATGATTCTTGTAGCAAAGAATTATTCCACCCCGCTTGATTTTTTGTTTGTGGATTAAATCAAGTGTAATTAATTAACAGAGCGCAAAGCCTAGTCATGGGAAAATATGGGTAGACAGGAAAATTGGTTACAGCAGTGTCTCTAATACCCTTTTCACACCAGAAAATGCAGGTACTTACCTGGGAATACAGTCCAGGGATCAAGTAGGAACATTCCTGGGTTGGCCCATTTCACACTGGCCTAGTCCCTGCATTTTCTAGTGTGAGGGGGGCAGTGGCATCCAGACAGCGGGGTCTGGGCAGCGGCGTCCAGGCAGGGGCGGCTGGGAGCTTGCAGTACTATTTGCAGGCGGCAGGGACAGGAAGCACTGCTGAATTTGAAAATATATTAAAAGAGTGACCGGGCAATTATTGGCTGAATTAAGAGGTGAAAAATGCGGGCGTACTGAAGATCAGACTGGTGCCACTGTTCCCGCGCTTCTTCTGACTCTTGGCTGTGGCTTATCCAATCTGTTCCATGCTATCATTCCATTCACTGGCACTTGTATATAATCTCTTTCAGGTCTTGAGCATGGGGAATCATAGTAGCTGGGGATTCAGTTGGGATGTTTGGCAAACCCGCTGACATCATGATCATATATTATACACACATTTATAGAACACTTCCAGAATATGGATTTGGAGCCAAATCCTCTTTATACCACACTGATGCCCTTAACTTGAGATCTCTTTGTTCCTCGGTTACAATATCCTTTAGTAAATAACACATTTAAATATACTGTTATACTCATAACATGTTGCACACCAGTTAAACACCCCACTCATTGAGCTCTTTCATGCACCATAAAAACAATGAGAGAGTAAAGTATATGAAGCTGTTTTCACTTTGTAAATAAAAAAAATTTGAGCAGATCTATGTAGTGTGCAGCCACACATCCAATCCCAAGCAGTCACACACCACATAGATCTGCACAGCTGCAATGCTGATCATTTGCAGAATTCATAAAATACAGAATTCGCTACCTTCCTCTGCAGGGACAGATTGCTCATGAATAGAGTGTCTGACTGCAATGCCACAGGCAATGGGTTTGATGTCAGCATATAATAAAGGACAGCTTGACAAAAAAGAGCTCCCAAGTTAGCTTCATGAATGTTGTATAGGTATTAGTGATGAATGAATTAGGGCAAGGGGAAGGAGACAGGTGCGGTCAGGTGATGCTAGGCATCAAAGGGGAGAGAATGCTACAAGTGAAAGTACTGAAAACAGATGATTGACCAGTGCTGCCAACAGCGGGCCCTACCCTGCAGCGCTGTGTACTGGGGCACCTTCCGCAACACCTTCGTTTTACAGCCCTGATAGAAATACTGTACAGGTACACACTATTAATTATAGCTCACCAAATAAACGTATGAATGTTATAGGAGGTTTTGGTGAGATTTAAAAGGATGAGAGATTCAGAAAGTGAGAGATTTGGTAAGAAATCTCCAGTTTTTTTAAAGCGGCAATCATTTACACTGCAACATCAAACTGGTTTTGCAGTGTAAATGATTGCCGCTTTTAAAAAAACTGGAGTTTTCCAACCAAACCTCTCACTTTCTGAATCCTATTAAATCTCACCCTGAGAATACTCGGCATGTGCAGTGAATCCTGTTTAGGATTCGCTGCACAGTCACCGTGTTCTGGAGGGCTGGAGCATTCGCTGCCAGCCCTCCCTGTCACCGTATTCAATGCCGCAGGGGCTCGCTGCCCCTGAGGGCGATTCTTAACCCCTTCAGCAAACGCCACAGGGAGCCGGGGGACGGCGGAAGAAGCAGGGCTCCCAGGGACACAGGTAGCAGAAACTGCCCCCCGGGAGAGCTAGCAGGGGATGCGGGTAGGGAGCCACTTGCACCCGATCGTGCATATGTAATGATCGGGAGCAGTGAATATATGAATATCTAATGAGCGTCTCTCGGACCCCTGCTGGCAGGTATGTGTAAAAAAATAATAATAATTTAAATTAAATATATATATTCATGTCCTGTAAGCACATGAATAAAAATAGCATGCCCCTTCACATAATAAAATTCCTGATTTTTTTTACACCAAATTCCAGTTCACCATAAAAAAGATGGCGATTGCTACACGGTGACACACAGCAAAAAACATTTAGAAAGCAATTCGCCATCTGATCATTGAATACACTCAAAAATCCATTGAAAAACCACAGCGAATTGCGGAGACTATCAGACGGCGAATTGTCCGTCATTCACTGTTCACCGTCGGCGAATATTCCACGTTGAATAGGGTAAATCACTTTTTCAGTAAAAAGATTCACCTTAGAGCATGAAAATAGCACATATTCGCCGTAGAACATGGCAAATTAGCCTCATTGAATACTGCCCTGGGTGTTCAAATCTTTTTCTTGAAGTTTTGTTAAAGTAAATGTAAATATTGCACGTTTATCGATACTCTCCATTGCCTCTGCTTTGGTATAAAGATGTAAAGCAGACATTAACAGATAGGATGTGACCAAAACTAATGGCCCCCAAACACTGCAGGTTCAATTTTCCAAACCCAAGGCAGCTAGATTGGCAAATCAGAAATATTAAACATGTTTAATAATCCCAATTCCCTCTCGATGACCACCAATCAGGCTAAAACCAGTCAAGACGGCACCATGGCCATTTTTTACTTGATTCATTTTCCAGTTTCCCCGTTGAATTGCTGATCATCACTGGATCTGGTGGACCATCATATTGGGGAATTGGGGACCGGGTGTATGGGGGAATTTTGACAAAGGAAACTTATTGGAACAATTTATATAGTATATAGTATAACATTGTTAACAAAGGCACAATGACAGTCATTCACAAGGACTTCATAGCAATTTGTAGATGTTTGAATTACATACAGACTTTAAGTCATTCTTCAAAATGTAATTACTGTTCTTTATGTCACTAAAGAATTTTTTTTTTTAAATCAATTCACCAAAAATAAAGAAATTTTTCGGAACAACGGGAGACTTGAGACTTGTTGAATTATATCCAAGGTCTTTGCTTGAATATAGAAGAATATTACCGTATAAAGATTATACATCATAACATCTGTACCGTATAAAGATTATACATCATAACAATATCATGCAAAATAATGAATATATATATATATATATATATATATATATATATATATATATATATATATATATATATATATATATATATATATATAATAGCAATTGCCGGGTAGCAAAAGAAAGGTTCAGAAATTCATTAAGAATACTAAATTAGATGTTTTGTGCAAAACAATGATAATCTTAAGTAAGTCATTGCAGATAGCATTTAGAATTAACAAGATTTGTTCAGCTCAGTTGTCACTATTGTATATTAAGATGGCATCTTAATGAGCATCCCAGCCCGCCATTATGAAATAAATATTGCATAATTCATTATGTGCTAAGAATGATTAAGCGAATCCCACCCCCTCTCGAAAATGTTTTCAATATTTACATTTAATTAATCTGCGCTAAAGCTTTGTTAACGAAAGTGTTTCTTCTCAAATTGATTCCTCATCGCGTCTCGCCGTTTTCTGAGCGGAACACAGCAGGACTCTGTGTCTACACAGAGAAAACAAGATCTTGCTGTAGGCGCTGGGTAGAAGACAAAAAGACACTGATTAAAGAAAAAAACAGGCTGCTGCTAGCATTTGATCTGAAAATTATTGATCTTGTCAATCAATTAGCGAGACAGAGAGACCATTTATCCCAATGGCGGATATGAGTGGTAGACTTGCAGAAGCTTTCCGGAAGAAGCAATGGGTGTGGATGACGGGGTCAACAGTGTTTTTGGTTGACAGTCAATATGTCTACATAGGCAAAAGGCCACACAGCTAATAAGACCACATGGAAAATGTCAACACATGGAAATGGCAACCTGAGTTATTCACTGGTTTTTGGGTCAATGTCAACATCTGTTGACATGGGCCTCCAGTTGTACCCTCACATGGTGAAGAACTGTGATTCTGTGGAACGGAATATTTCTGTGACCCTGATCCAGAAGCTACGGTTAGATGTGCACTCATTGGTCTTCCCGTGATGCTTTATATAGATTAGACACGTCAACTACTCCACCCTAAATATGACCAACTGAAAGTACTTTGATCGGTGGAATTGTCACCTGTGTGAGGTACAGGAGAACGCTATCCGCGACGCATTGCGCCTGATTCCTGAGTCAGATTCAATGTGTGTGTGCAAAGGCCACCATAAATTAGACTTCTGGAATATATCCTTTTGCATGCGATATATCACACGCGGTCCCAGCCAAGCCTGCCCGGCTCAGAGGCAATCCTGCAGATTGCTTCTGTGGCCGGAGCGACTCCAGAGGCTATGGTCTGACGAGCCTGGGACCCCGCATCGCATCTTACACCCTGGCAATTCCATGTAATGTTGAGCACATTTTATGCGATTAATCGCTGCGATCAGAATCTTTTGCTTATTCATTTTATAAGATACCCTGTTTCCCCGATAATAAGACCTACCCCGATAATAAGCTCTACCCTTATGTCTGGACAACGGTCCAAAATAAGCCCTACACCAAAAATAAGCCCTAGTTAAATCCCCATTTTGCCCAGTCCGTGCGATAAACTTCCAGCACCACCTCCCACGCACACAATTTTTTTTTTTTAATGTATAACATTTTTCGCATTGGTTCCCTCCTGCCTGGTCCTGGCCGGAAACGGTTTCTGCATTATATATTTGCCCTCTCTGGTGTTCTGCTACAATTTCTCAGTTAAGTATGTCTAATCTATGACTCTAACATGTAACATATGGCACTGTGCGCATGGATCTGTCAGAGGTTTGACTGCGACCCCTGTGAATGCCCCCTTTGTTGTATCATGGTCTTATTCATCTGTTAAGAATTTCAACCTATTTTAAAAATAGATTTGAACCAAAAAAAAAAAAAAAACCTGTCACTATCTCCCCTGGTCAGGGAGCCGGCATCATTGTGCGCAGGGATTTACAATAACAGATGTATCGCACTTCATTCCCATCATCTGTCACCTCATCACCGTGTAACAGGGTGTGAGGAGCACAAATAAAGAATATTCATTTAAAGACAGCGCTGTTTCCTATTTAGTGTAACAGATCAATTTAGTGCTGGATGTGACAGACGTTGTGTTATTAAGAGGGGGTCCGCGATTCCAGGGGCAGCTGAAAGACACATAACCGTCATTTGTGGGAAATACCAGTTTATGACCCACAGGATAATGTTGGAAATAATCGTTTTATGGTGTTTGATACATTTTAGGTACTGAATCATTTATTCACAGTTGCCCATACCCTCTACCTGTATCTGTGTTCCTGCAGAATTGGGCGCACATCACACACCTTGCACCAGGGCCGGCAACAGAATTTTTAGGGCTCCATACAATGATATTTCTGGGGGCCCCCCACACCCTCAAACGCTATCAACCCAATCTCAATCATATACATATCCTAGTCCTATACTAATAGCCCCCCTCCCCCCCCCCCCCAAAAAAATCTCCAAAGCAACTGTAGACTTTGCCTAAGTCTAGTCTTCTAGTTTAATTAAATATAATGCTGTGCTTGGCTCGCTTAGCAGACACAGGACAGTGTCCCCACGACTCCTGCCCCGAGTGCACTCTGACCACACAGACTGCAGAGTGCTGCTGCGGCTCCAGTCCCGCCTCTGAACACTTTCCTGTGCCACAGCTGCCAGGGCACAGGACCTCCGCCACAGCTGCCAGGTCACAGGACCTCCGCCGGCTCTTCCACGTGACTTCAGACACACGGCGGGCAGCGGCGTGACATAACTCGCCGTGCATCACTGCCTGGCTGTCTAATCCTGCAAAAAGGGCGGGGGACTTCCTGCAGTTCAGCGTGCGCGGTGACGGCTGCTGCCTGCTACCACAGCATCTTCAGCAGCCCGTCACTGGACAGAAGGCTGAGTGGGGGGGGGGGGGGCGGGCCTTGGGGCCCCTCAGGTCCCGGGACGGCTGTCCCCCTTGACCCCCCCTGTCGCCGGCCTGCCTTGCACACACCCTGTATATAACAAGTGTAACTTTGACAGGGAAGGTGGCACCTCACAGATCTGGGCCCCATAGCAGCTGCACTCCCTGCACCTATGGTAGCTACACCCCTGTAACTGTGACAGGGAAGGTGGCCCCTCTTAGCACTGGGCCCCATAGCAGCTACACCCCCTGCACCTATGGTAGCTACACCCCTGTATATAACACATGTAACTGTGACAGGGAAAGTGGCCCCTCTCAGCTATGGGCACCATAGCAGCTGCACCCCCTGCACCTATGGTAGCTACACCCCTGTATATAACACATGTTACTGTGACAGGGAAGGTGGCCTCTCTCAGCTCTGTACCCCATAGCAGCTGCACCCCCTGCACCTATGGTAGCTACACCCCTGTATATAACACATGTAACTGTGACAGGGAAGGTGGCCCCTCTCAGCTCCTGGCCCCATAGCAGCTGCACTCCCTGCACCTATGGTAGCTACACCCCTGTATATAACACATGTAACTGTGACAAAGAAAGTTGCCCCTCTCAGTTCTGGGCCCCATAGCAGCTGCACTCCCTGCACCAATGGTAGCTACACCCCTGTATATAACACATGTAACTGTGACATGGAAGGTGGCCCCTCTGAGCTCTGGTCCCATAGCAGCTGCACCCCCTGCACCTATGATAGCTACACCCCTGTATATAACACATGTAAGTGTGACCAGGGCCGCCGAGAGGCAGGGGGGGCGGGTACATTTTACCTGGGCCCGGGCCTGCCAGGGGGGCCCGGGTCCCGACACACACCAAAAAAAAAAAAAAAAAAAAAATATCGTTTTTTAAAAAAAAGGGGCGTGGCCACGGGTCCGCGATTAGGCCACGCCCCCGAATTTGCCTAAGCCCGGTCAGCGATGGCTGTCCTGGCTGCTCCTGCTCCAAGTTCCTGTTCCAAAAGGTAATGCCGCCCGCAATGCATGGCTATGGACAGGGGGAACAGACAGAAAGCGTGTGTGTGTGTGTGTGTGTGTGTGTATGTATGTAACAGGCTGTGTATGTATGGATATATGTGTGTGTAACAGGCTGTGTGTGTGTGTGTGTGTAACAGGCTGTGTGTGTGTGTGTGTGTGTGTGTGTGTAACAGGCTTTGTATATATGTGTGTGTGTGTGTGTGTGTGTGTGTGTGTGTAACAGGCTTTGTATATATGTGTGTGTGTGTGTGTGTGTGTGTGTGTGTGTGTGTAACAGGCTGTGTATGTATATATGTGTGTGTGACAGGCTATGTGTGTGTGTGTGTGTGTGTGTGTAACAGGCTATGTATGTATGTCTATATGTGTGTGTGTGTGTGTGTGTAACAGGCTATGTATGTGTGTGTGTGTGTAACAGGCTTTGTATGTATGTATATATATGTGTGTGTGTAAAAGGCTATGTGTGTGTGTGTGTGTGTGTGTGTGTGTGTGTGTAACAGGCTTTGTATGTATGTATATGTGTGTGTGTAACAGGCTGTGTATGTATATATGTGTGTGTAACAGGCGTAGGGCGGGATGTACTAAATTTCGCAATTTATTATTATTTTTTCGCCTACCTAACGTTTGTTGTACGCTGCGTTATGTTTGCCTGGTGCATCTTCTTCCGCCTCATGCTCTAAACTTCAGACTTCCCTGCTGGAGTTGCGGACAGTGCGTCCGTCATGGTGTGTGTTTTTTTGTACTGCGCATGCGCAGGTTTATTTCCTTGCCGTCATGCGCAGTGCGCACTTGTTGATGGTCACGGTACCTTAAGGGATTTGCAAAATGTCAAAGGGTTCTGTATAACCCAATATGAAAGAATACTTAATTACATCCTTACATACTCCTATCCATCCACCAAGTACCAGTGCTGGCAATATTACATACATATATATATATATATATATATATATATATATATATATATATATATATATATATATTGTGGCGTTAATGCCCACTGCTTTAATCGCTTTTAGCAAACAGTGCAGCTGTTAGTGCATGTGAGCCGTGACAATTCTACTCAGCCGTCTATGAGGAGGAAGTCTCGTCGCGGGTGTCCCGCGATACTCCCCGACGGGCTACTGAAGAGCAGAACAAAACCACCGCTACTTTAGTGCATTCGAGAACGCAGGAACGCGGAGATAAAAGACAACTTCCGCGGCGGCAAGCATTAGTACATCCCGCCCTATGTGTGTGTGTGTGTGTGTGTGTGTGTGTGTGTGTGTGTAACAGGCTATGTATGTATGTATGTCTATATGTGTGTGTGTGTAACAGGCTATGTGTGTGTGTGTGTGTAACAGGCTTTGTATATATATATATATATATATATATATATATATATATATGTGTGTGTGTGTAACACAGGCTATGTTCTGTATGTGTGAAGGAACAGGCTGTGTATGTATATATGTGTGTGTGTGTGTGTGTAACAGGCTATGTGTGTGTGTGTGTGTGTGTGTGTGTGTGTAACAGGCTATGTATGTATATGTGTGTGTGTGTGTGTGTGTGTGTGTGTGTGTGTGTGTAACAGGCTATGTACTGTATGTGTGAAGGAACAGGCTATGTGTGTGTGTAACAGGCTATGGCCCTCATTCAGGTTGGTTCGCTCCCCCGCACGGTCACACAGGGGAGCGATGTTGTGCATGTGCAGCCACTTTGTGTGAGCGAGCAAACCGATTATTTGCCGCCCCGATCGCATGCAGCAGTGTGGATGGAAGCGTGGGGTGGTGGATATGGTTTGCGCCCATGGGAACTCCCATGACGTGGGTGCCGGGGGAGGGCAGCTGATGTCACCGGATGTCAGCTGCCCACCTCTTCTCGTACAGGAGCGCCACAGATCTAAGACAGCAGAGACTGACTTAGATCTGCGAGCGCTTGAGAAATCATTTGATGGTCGGCGACCGCACTGCCCGGCACACAAGCTGCAAATCGATGATTACTGTATGTAAAACATCCGTTCGCATGCGTGAAATCTGAGGTATTTAGATAACCCGCAAAGCTGCAAATTTTGCAGCTTTGTGGTCAATCAGAATGACCTCCAATGTGTGTGAAGGGAACAGGCTACATGGGGCCCATTTATGACGGATCATATATGGAATGCGATCTGGGTGGGACCATACTGCCCAGGATCACATGAGATTAAAGAGGTTTAATGGACACAATCCCCCCTCTCCCTCCAGGTGCACATACCGCTGGCCATCACAATGCAGCTGCTCTTGGCGCCGGATCTGTAGCTTTGGGGGACACAGCAGATACCGGCAGCTCAGCTCGGCGATACGGCAAGTAGTGGCATCTGCTGCTTCTTGCCAGCAGGTTGAAAGAACTGTTGCCGCTTTCCCTGCTGCGTGTTTGAGCTTGGGATCCTTATACTCCAGAGGTAGCGCTTCAAATGGGGATGATCGTGCCAGTCACAGATCTTGGGGAGAGGAGCCGTGGGCTGGCCACCCCTGCTGTATGGCATAGGGGTCTGGGCAGCGCAGGGGGGCAGAGGGTCCCTGTGACGGATGGGCAGACAGCAGTGGGGTCCTTGCGGAGGATGGGAGCTATTACCTAGTTCCCATCCTCCGCAGGGACCCTGCCGCTATCTGCCCATCCATGGCCACGACCCCTTACTCCCATGGGCGCAACCCATATCCACCACCCCACGCTTTTGTCCACACTGCTGCATACGAACGGGGCGGCAAGTAATCGATTTGAATTTTGTGTAGCATAATGTGTAAGGGGCAAGTATAAGGGGTCTACTATTGTGTTGCATAAAGGGTATATGGTGTGGTACACACCCCTATATCCTTTAATGGCCACACCTCTTTTCTGTTGCTCGCCACTCCAGGGGGGCCCCGTGACGCTGTTGTACCGGGGCCCAGGATTTCTCTTGGCAGCCCTGAGTGTGACAGGGAAGGTGGCCCCTCTCAGCTCTGGTCCCATAGCAGCTGCACCCCCTGCACCTATGATAGCTACACCCCTGTATATAACACATGTAACTGTGACAGGGAAGGTGGCTCCTCTCAGCTCTGGGCCCCATAGCAGCTGCACCTCTGCACCTATGGTAGCTACACCCCTGTATATAACACATGTAACTGTGACAGGGAAGGTGGCCCCTCTCAGCTCTGGGCCCCATAGCAGCTGCACCCCCTGCACCTATGGCAGCTACACCCCTATATATAACACAGGTAACTGTGACAGGGAAGGTGGCCCCTCTCAGCTCTGGGTCCCATAGCAGCTGCACCCCCTGCACCTATGGTAGCTGCACCCTGTATATAACACATGTAACTGTGACAGGGAAGTTGGCCCCTCTCAGCTCTGGGCCCATAGCAGCTGCACTCCCTGCACCTATGGTAGCTACACCCCTGTATATAACACATGTAACTGTGACAGGGAAGGTGGCCCCTCTCAGCTCTGGCCCCATAGCAGCTGCACTCCCTGCACCTATGGTAGTTACACCCTGTATATAACACATGTAACTGTGACAGGGAAGGTGGCCCCTCTCAGCTCTGGGCCCCATAGCAGCTGCACCCCCAGCAACTATGTCAGCTACACCCTGTATATAATACATGTAACTGTGACAGGGAAGGTGGCCCCTCTCAGCTCTGGCCCCATAGCAGCTGCACTCCCTGCACCTATGGTAGCTACACCCTGTATATAACACATGTAACTGTGACAGGGAAGGTGGCCTCTCTCAGCTCTGGGCCCCATAGCAGCTGCACTCCCTGCACCTATGGTAGCTACACCCCTGTATATAACACATGTTACTGTGACAGGGAAGGTGGCCTCTCTCAGCTCTGTACCCCATAGCAGCTGCACCCCCTGCACCTATGGTAGCTACACCCCTGTATATAATACATGTAACTGTGACTGGGAATGTGGCCCCTCTCAGCTCTGGGCCCCATAGCAGCTGCACCCCCTGCACCTATGGTAGTTACACCCCTGTATATAACACATGTAACTGTGACAGGGAAGGTGGCCCCTCTCAGCTCTGGGCCCTATAGCAGCTGCACTTCCTGCACCTATGGTAGCTAAACCCCTATATCCAACATATTATAAAAATGTTTATCTGTTACACACTTGTTACATTGTAGTTACCTACTAGCCTTTTACTACAGTGTTATAGTTTCTGCATCTTCTGTATCACCACCAATATTCATAAGTAATAATGACAGTGGGAATAGCCCATGAACTGGCAGGAGTGTGCTGTGACATCATCAGGCTGCCAGCTGTCAGTTTATTGGCTGTAAGTGATCACATGAGATGAATGTTACAGTAATGTGTGTCCTCATTAACAGGTAATATACAGTAAGTATAATGCTCTTATACAATTATTTCCTATACGTGGTCCTCAAGAGGAATGGGTAAAAAACGGAACCGGATCAGGTTCCAGAACAAAGAATCGGACAGGCACCATTCATTAACTCTCCTATTCAGAGTTTGTAGTGTCCATACGCAAACTGTAATCTCTCCTTTCCATTCACCCCAGTGACAGCCATACCATGCACCCCCTGGACAGGATGCCCTCCCAGACAGGCACCCCCCTGGACGGGACACTATCAGATCCGGAATGAAATCCGGAGTTTGAAAATTGGAGCCTGTCTGGTTTTAAGGATATCTACGCTTGTTCAGAAATGTTATAATACAATCAACTGAGGTACAATTTAAGTCACCTTTGCCTAAACATGGATATCCTTACAATGTGGAATGTTAGGTTGTCTTGGGGGCCAAGTTTTGGAGCCACTAAAATACAGAAACTATTGGGTCCAATGATCCGATATGTGCTAGCATTTGTATTTGCAGTTTTTCCTACACGTCCTACCAACATTCGGTTTATGAATTGTTGTCCACTTTCCTCTCAATCCCCCTCCTCTTCCTCCTCCTGACTCCAAGTGCCCATTAACTACCCATGTCCTATGCCACGCCAATGTGTTTCTCTTTGTCATTCACCTATTTGCCCCTGGCATAAGATAAGAGTTATGTTGCCAGTAAATCTCAGTGTGTAGATACATTAGAAAGTAAACCACTATTAGAAAAAATGACCGCTGTAGTATCAGGTTAATTTTAATGTACTCTTGAATCAGAAAGTGTTAGATTATAATGACAGATCCAGCCAACACCATGACCTCTTCTGCGCTATATAAATAACTTCTCCCGCTCTAATTTAAACAAATGGAATGCATAAAACTACAAATAAATAAATAGACTTGTTTCATTGTTATCTGAGGCGGTGGGAGGCTGCATTGTGCTGCGGCTAATTGCTGACGGTGTCAGCTGTACAGGATGTAAACGAGCTGTTTTGGGCAGCGAATGTTTTTTTCGGTGTTGTCTGCAGTCTTGAACTTTATAAAAGGAACCTATTGCTTTTGGCTAGGCTGAAAATAAAGATGCTGATGGCAAAATCTACTGGAAATCAGGACTTCGGAGACGCAACCCGTTGATCCCAGCTCATTTTCTCAGCTGTTTTCAATACATTTTGATATCTCAGCTATTTGCCTTTGTGTTCTGCAGCAGATTTTGGCTGACCTCTTGTGGTCACAGTTTCATCTGATTTCCCACAACCTAAATGAGCTCGGAATTAATTGTTGCTTACAATTCTTTTATTCTTGCTGTCAGCAGTTCTGCATCTTTATTAAAAGAGAATATTGTATTAAAAAATGACGACAGGGTAGGTTACCTGGGGAAAACCCTTACGGATACATGGAAGATCAATCTGGCTGGTCAGCGACCACTTTTATCAATTGGAAACAAGTCATTTGAGATGTAGCAACAGGTTTTGGATGTGCAGATCTATTTACTAAGCATTAGAGAGAAAGTGGGCAATCAGCCCCTAACTGCCATTTCAAACACAGCATGTCATATGCCAGCTAGGAGCTGATTGGCTGGTACTATATCTTCAGCCAATGCTGTAAATAGACACCCTTGTTGCTTAGGTTACAGCAGAACAGGATATTGGTAACATTATTGGATATCTGTATCGTCTGATTACGTTTCCTTCCTTCCCTAAATAGTGGAAGCGGGTTGGGTTCCCAATATTAAATTGCATCGAATTTAATAAGATATTTTCGTATTGACCCACGGGATCAGGGTTTTTAAACCTGCCTTAGATCACATCATATTTGGTTTTCACCCTCCACATTGTTGGGTTTCACATACGGCAATTACCAGATCAAAATCAACATTGATTGGCTGCATCTTAGAATCCACCACGTAATTCACACTCCACTACATTTTGGGAGTGGTGTTGTTTATTACTCTCACCTTAAACATTACAGCGAAGGCTGTTGTACGATGACGCCACAACGCTCTTGTGTTAATGATGAAGCCACCTACTATGGTTCCTTTGGCAGTTGGCAGTTGGCAAGACGTAAATGACAGATATGCGTCAAACTGGTGCATGAAGGGAACACTGGACAATACAATGGGGGGACTAGAGATGAAAGGGTGTTAGGAGCCACCTTATGGGGTGTGGCCAGTCACCGCAGAAGGACTTGACTAACCATTGGAGAAGACACAGCCAGCCCAGATAGATCAGGGCCCCTTTATAAGGAGTAGGAAAAGGGTGTGTCAGGACCACCTGCTGTGATTTGTAGGAGGTCTAATCTTGGTGTTATCTCCAGATAAATTACCAAGCATGCAGTGGGGTAACTACAAAATATGCATTTACCGGAGAATTTCGGCAATGCCCCCTCACTCAACCCTCCGCTTGCCGCCGCTGCGGGACCTGCAAATCTACTTGGCTGTGCTCCCGGCACTCTTCCTGCTGCTAATGAAAAACAGCAGACCATTTTTAAGGATGCTAGAGAAGGCCGCCTCCTCTAGCATCCTCAAAACCTGTCTGCTGTAAGGGGGCGGACATTTTGTTTGGGCCATTTTTCATTATCAGAAGCAGGAGGAGTGCCGGGAGGAGCATGGGATAAAATGGATGTACAGTATATGTATTTGAATATGAGCTGGGTACAAGATCTATGAATAGGGGGCTTTTATTTTATAACAGGGATGATTCTGAAAATTGGGGAGAGAGAATGCCCCTTGAAGACTATGGACTATGTGAATAAGGAGGCTGGATAGAAACGGTTGCCAGAAATGGTCCTGATTCAGAATTGATCGCAAGAGTAAAACCATTCTCAATTGGGCAAAACCATGCTGCACCGTAGGTGGGACAGATGTAACGTGTGCAGAGAGAGTTACATTCAGAGGAGTTATTTTGTTTCTGTGCATGGTAAATACACGCTGCTTTATTCTTACAATTTAGATTTCAGTTTGAACACACCCCTCCCAAATCTAACTGTCTCTGCACATTTTACGTCTGCCCCACCTGCAGCGCAGTATGGTTTTGTCCATTAGAGAAAGATTTTGCTTTTGAGCCATCTAGCACAAATAAACACACATTCCCCTGTGCTAAACTTTTCATGTTATTTTAAATGGAAATACCAGTTTTTGATACTAAACCTTGTGTGATACCTCTGAGGGTAATGTCAGTAAGTGGTAGAGACAGTCAGTACAAAGTATTAAATATTGCCAAAGGTTTTTCTATCAAAGGGAACTATCCAGGGAGTAACAGATAATAAGCAGGGCTAATTCCAGCATAAAGTGCAATCTATAGCCAGTAGATGGTTAGTCACAAAATCAATGGATTATAAAGTCTGAATTACCAAACTGTTGTGTACGAGTTCCCTGCTGCATGTAATGCTCATGATTACGTATCATCAAACTGACACTAAACCGATTTACTTGAGAAGCTTTCACATAGAAACAAAAATAATATTCCCGCAAATGGGTCCATGGAATGGAACTGACAATCATTCTCCTAATTCCTGTTATGATCTGAGGGACATTAGCAGCCAGGTCCGGTGGACGCGTCAGACAACAGGCCATTATCCTTGTCAGACTGCGACCTATCAAGACAGTGGTGGGCACCAATGCAGCTGGTCCGGTGTAAAATCATTCTCAGCACACTAGACAAGACCTAACCCTCTACTCCCCCTTCCAAACATAGGCCACAAAGCAACCTATAGGCCTGCTAGGGCCTGGCAGGTGCCAAGAAGCCTCATATCATGTGAAGTAATGACATCACATGGACCCGCCCACACTCCCAGAGTCCCTTTGATGTTCTGTATGTGGGCAGTCACGTTACTGTACATGTGACACAGGTCTAATGCCCCTACTTCCAAAACACATAGATCCTGATTCAGATTTGGCTCTGCAACTTCAAAGTTAAGTACACACAGGGGGGAGATTCTCTAAGCGAAAAATGCGGTAAAAACCCCGTTATCGGGGTTTTTACCGCATTTTGGGATGCTGTAAGCATCCCCCGCCAGGTTACCGTGGCGGGGGGCATCGCCAGAAAAATCAGGCGATGCCCCATAGAAGCCAATGGGCTTCTACCGCAACCCTCCGCCGCCCCGCGCCGACCCCCCGCCGCCCCGCATCGCCCCCTCACCTGTGTCCGGGCAGCACAGAGCTGTGCTGCCCGGACCTGTGACCTCCTCCCTGCACTGATCCTCTTCCGGGTGCAGGGAGGAGGAGAGCCCGGGGCAGCAGCAGCAGCGCCGGGTGTGTGAGGGAGGGGGGAGCCGCCGGGACCTGCTGGGACCCGGCGACTCTCACCGCAAAGGACAGCTCTTAACGCAAGAGCTGTCCTTTGCCTTAATTATCGCATATGTTACAACATATGCGATAATTAAATATGCGATGGGCGGCAAAGGGGGGCGGAGATTCTTAGAGAATCTGCCCCATAATGTCTTCCCCCTAGACATCCTTAATTTTTGAAAGGCTGAACCCACCCCTTCTGATCCCAGCACCCTAGACAACTGCCAATCTGGCTCTCATCTCTTTATCAGATGTAGGGCGGGATGTTCAAACATCCGCAGCCCAGCTCCGCCCCCCTTCGCCACCCATCGCCGTCATAATTTTTGCATACAGTATGCTGTAACATATGCGATAATTATGGCAAAGGACAGCTCTTTCGTGAAGAGCTGTCCTTTGCGGTGATAGTCAGTGGGTCCCATCGGGTCTCGGTGGCTCCCCCCTCCCTCCCTTACCCGGCGCTGCTGCGCCGGGCTCTCCTCCTCCCTGCACCCGGAAGAGGATCATAGTGTAGGGATGAGGAGGTCACAGCTCCGGGCAGCACAGCTCTGTGCTGCCCGGACACAGGTAAGGGGGGGTCGATGTGGAGCGGTGGTGGGTCAGTGCGGGGTGGCGGTGGGATGCATTAGAAGCCCATAGGCTTCTATGGGGCATCACCAGATAATTCTGGCGATGCCACCGTCGCGGTAATCCGACGGGGGATGCTTAGAGCATCCCAAAATGCTGTAAAAACCCAGATAACAGGGTTTTTACCACATTTTTAGTTTAGAGAAACTCCCCCGTAGACTGTACTGGCTGCACTGTGACTGTGACTGGCAGTGACTTCCTTTTGGAAGTCCAACCTGCCAGTCACCCAAGGGAGTCCCATTGGGAGGTGTTCCCTCTCACTGGGGCTGCCTCTTTGGCTTCTATGGGCTGCAGACAAAGCAGCCCATAGAACCAGGGATATGCTCATGCACAGTTCCTGCATTGGTACTGCGCATGTGACGGTCCCAGTGCCTGTCATCTGTATTCAGGCGCCGGGACCTTGATTTCACTTCTATGGGTTGTGGCCAAAGCAGCCCATAGAAGCTGGCAACATGCGCAGTACAGAGGTCGTTAGTGTGCAGTACAGAGGTCGTTACTGTGCATGCGCAGATCCTGGTGTTTGTCATCGTTGTGGCAGCCCCCCTCCTACCATAAGACAGAAGTAACTGTCGAAGATTTAGGCTTGGACGGCTGCCATAACAACCAGCTGATAATGCTGTGTCTAGTCTGCATTGTGACGTGTTAAAGGCAGGGGTTAAAGTGAGGGGGAACAGGGTGGAACTGAGTTCCACCACCTGAAATGGTGAGGTGGAACATTTTAACCTCCACATTGGCCCTGAACAGTAATTCTGACAGAAAAGCATTCTAGATTGCAGGGGGATGTCAAAAACCCTACCACTGGCCCTAATGGGGGTATGGGAGGGGGTTTAATCAAGTGGCATAGGGGCAGATTTATTAAGATTGGAGAAGAGATAAACTGGAGATAAAGTGGAGAAAAGGTAAAAGGAGATAAAGCACCAGCCAATCAGCTCCCAACTGTCTTTTTCAAACACAGCTGATTGGCTGGTGCTTTATCTCCTTTTACCTTTTCTCCACTTTATCTCCAGTTTATCTCTTCTCCAAGCTTAATAAATCTGCCCCTTAGAGAGATAAGTTCCCCCACCTCTCCATGACCACTTTAAGCCCTGGGTACTGGTAACTACGGTTATGTACAGAACAAATCATTACTCATGTTAAATCAGTTACTGATCGGCGTGTAATCCAGGGGTGACTCGCTGGGGCTCATGATGTGCTGCACGTATACAGTCCACGCAGAAAAATAAAATCTCATAAAGTCACACATTAAAAGAGTATTTTTCTGCTGTTATATTGAGTCAGAGGCAATTTATCCACGTACTGTATCTGGCTAATATCTAAAAAAGAAAAAAAAATTCAAGAATTTCACTATGATTGAAATAGGCGGGGAACAAACATATCCAACATGTTCCATTTGTATACCAATAATTCACGTTACCTTGCCATGAGCTGCCTGTCCCGTGGTCAGACCGAGTCACATGATTTTAGATTACAATCAGGATCGGCGGAATTCTGGGATTTGGCCATAAAACACGTTGGGATTTGAATCCCGGGATTGAACATTTTTCAATCCTGGATTCCGGTATTGAAAAAATGCCCTGGGATTGGCATCCCTAATTACAACTGATGCAGGCCTGGCCATTTTCAAAATGTCACGGTACAGTGGCACCACCTACCACTATCTTTACATACTACTTCCCCATGACTTTTGGCAATTCTGGGGTAAATTTACTAAAATGGGTCTTAACAATGTCTCTAAAAATTATCATTGTATATGTTTTCCGTTAACCACAGTTTATCTATTGGCCGAAGGACAACACAGAACATCTTAATTTGTTCTTTACGTAGATACCATAAATTTTAATTTTGTCTACTGGGGACCTTAATCCCATCATACGTTTGTTTCATTGATAAGTAAAACCTAATAAAATTCTTGAAAACAACATTTTTTTTTTCTAAAATGGGAGTTCTATTGAAGATCAGATTCTACTTCTTATTTTTTTTAGCGCCTTCTAGAAGGTAATAGAATGTGATTGGCATGGTGTTCATACACGCAGCTCAAGGATATCAAGCCGTCAGTGACAGCTAAACTCCTGGATATGGCCATTGACAATATAATTAGTAAAATCACTAAGTGTGTACCCGCTTTATCGCTTGTCCGGGAGTTCAAGGTAAATCATGAGCACCATTATATTGTTAGCATTGTCGTCTAATGTGTACCCAGCTTATTAATGGTTTCTCTTGATCAATTATCAAACTGTAGAGTGAATGAGCGTAAAAAAAAATCTAGATCAATGTTTGGTGTGACCGCCATTGGCTTTCAGAACAGCCTCAAATCTTCTAGGCTGTTCCTCACTCAGTTATAAGCCTCCTAAAAAGCTGTTTCTGTTTCAGTTACTGACTGTGTTTCAACCTACCTGTACATATGGAAATGATGATCATCATCCCGTCTTTGGTATGATTGGTTAAGCATATACACCTGACTAGAATCCTACAATATCCCTGACTGTATACAAGAACTGATGCTGATTTGAAGCATATCCAGTTGACGGGTGGAGGGTGTCTAGATCAACCACGCTTAGTCAAACTGTCTAGTTAGATGCCTAAAGGTAGTGAAACACGTCTAGAACAACAGTAACAAAAGAGGCAAGCATTAGGTGGAAAGGAACATGGTTGACAGTCACAACAAACATGAAAAACTCCTAACATGGTAATATGATACATGTGGACACCGGCGATCCGATATACCATAACTGTTTTGAAGGCAAAGGTCAATCACGACACATATTGGTTTGAGTTAGATTTATCTTCTGTTCATTTTGTTAAATGATGAAATAAACCATTAACATGAAAGCATTGATTCTATGCAGCATTTGTCTTTATGAATCTAGTCATGAAGCAGCGACAAGAGTAGAGAAGATGGCCAATACAACTGCTATGTATAGTGGGAGGGGCAGGGTCCTCCAGCAGCACAGAGTATATCAGGAGATGTGTGATGTGTCAGTGAGGACAGGGCTGTATGTGACAGGGGCAGTGACATGATGTGAGGAGGGGAATGGGGGCAGCAGGAAGCCACAGACGTAGCATTATATAGTGGGAGGAGCAGGGACTCCAGCAGCACAGAGTATATCAGGAGAGGAGGTATGTGTCACTAAGGACAGGGCTACATGTGACAGAGGCAGTGACATGATGTGAGGAGGGGAATGGAGGCAGCAGGAAGCCACAGACTGAGAGTTATATAGTGGGAGGAGCAAGGTCCTCCAGCAGCACAGAGTATATCAGGAGAGGAGGGATGTGTCAGTGAGGACAGGGCTGCATGTGACAGGGGCAGTGACATGATGTGAGGAGGAGAATGGAGGCAGCAGGAAGCCACAGACTGAGCGTTATATAGTGGGAGGAGGAGGGTCCCCAGCAGCACAGAGTATATCAGGAGATGAGGGATGTGTCATTGAGGACAGGGCTGCATGTGACAGGGGCAGTGACATGATGTGAGGAGGGGAATGGGGGCAGCAGGAAGCCACAGACATAGCATTATATAGTGGGAGGAGCAGGGTCCCCAGCAGCACAGAGTATATCAGGAGATGAGGGATGTGTCAGTGAGGACAGGGCTGCATGTGACAGAGGCAGTGACATGATGTGAGGAGGGGAATGGAGGCAGCAGGAAGCCACAGACTGAGAGTAATATAGTTGGAGGAGCAGGATCCTCCAGAAGCACAGAGTATATCAGGAGATGAGGGATGTGTCAGTGAGGACAGGGCTGCATGTGACAGGGGCAGTGACATGATGTGAGGAGGAGAATGGAGGCAGGAGGAAGCCACAGACTGAGTGTTATATAGTGGGAGGAGGAGGGTCTCCAGCAGCACAGAGTATATCAGGAGATGAGTGATGTGTCAGTGAGGACAGGGCTGCATGTGACAGGGGCAGTGACAGGATGTGAGGAGGGGAATGGAGGCAGCAGGAAGCCACAGACTGAGCGTTATATAGTGGGAGGAGGAGGGTCCCCAGCAGCACAGAGTATATCAGGAGATGAGTGATGTGTCAGTGAGGACAGGGCTGCATGTGACAGGGGCAGTGACATGATGTGAGGAGGGGAATGGAGGCAGCAGGAAGCCACAGACGTAGCATTATATAGTGGGAGGAGCAGGGTCCCCAGCAGCACAGAGTATATCAGGAGATGAGGGATGTCAGTGAGTACAGTAGTAGTAGTACGTTTATTTATAAGGTGCCACAAAGTGTCAGCAGCACCGTACATAGCAAACAAAAAACAAATTACAAGGTAACATACAAAGTGTGTTGATAAAATACAGCATAAATAGGGTATAGCTGGTAGAACTAAAATCAGCATTAGTTCTGAAGTAGGTGTCGAAATTGTCGAGGAGACTGAAGATGAAGTAAAGGAAGGGAAGAACAGGACAGGAGCACAGGTGAGGTAAAGAGGTAGGGTGAGTACGTGAGGAAGGAGGGCCCTACTCATAAGAGTAAACAGACTAAAAGGAGGTGGGTGGACAAACGAAAAAAACAATAGGATAAGTAGGAACGGATGGAGGGGTAGCGTAGGCAGGATAGGAGGAGCAAAAGAGGTTAGGAGGAGGAGGGATAGGCCAGTCGGAAGAAGTGAGTTTTGAGGGATCGCTTGAAGGAGGTAACGGAATCAGAAAGCTAGACAACTGGAAGTGACAGAAATAGTATATGGCGCAGTGCTGCCCTAAAGTAACCACTCACATAAGTGTCACCCACACTTAAAATACCATACAGACAAAAAAATTGTGAAATTGGTATACAATGAGGCGCAAAAATACTTAGAAATACAACAAGATGTGGTCTTCCTTTTGCTGTAAAGTGATCTTTTTCAATGGAATTTAGGGTCCGAACCGTTTTTTCATTTGCCGGTATTGATCCCAGAAAATAAAACAATAAAGAATATTTTAACAACGTGTATAGTGTCTATTACAAATATTTCTTTAG
Organism: Crinia signifera; assembly: GCF_055691185.1. Taxonomy (NCBI): domain Eukaryota; kingdom Metazoa; phylum Chordata; class Amphibia; order Anura; family Myobatrachidae; genus Crinia; species Crinia signifera. The sequence goes on along the minus strand of NC_139224.1, from coordinate 174,148,834 downwards.
AATATGAGCAGTGTGTGCGTACCAAACTCACGTTTGTATACGCTGGTGTAAAACTTATCAAGGTATCTTTCTTGGTGGTGTTCAAGAAGCAGAAGATTTTTTGCTTGAAGCAAACAATGATTCTTCCAAGTTGTGCTCAAGAAGAAAGAAGATAAGACAACACAAGTGCAATGTGTAAATCTGTTGTGTATCTATAAATGTGTCTAAATGTGTGTGAGGAGCTGGATTAGCGTACCTCATTCACCAATAAGTGATGAGAAAAACATATATAAAGGTTTCTTTTATGGAAAAAATGGGCGTACCCCAACTCACGATATTCAAGGTGTTATTCAAGCATATAAAGGTATCTTTATGTCTCCTCAGGTTTTTGCAGGAAGCAGGAGATTATTTTGCTTGAAGCAAAAGCTGATTCTGACGAGTAGTGCTCGGAAAGGAAAAAAGGTGCAATATGTAGATCTGCTATATATATATATATATATATATATATATATCAAACGTGCAGAGTTATATGTGAGGAGCTCAATTAGCGTACCTCACTCACCAGTAAGTGACGAAAAAGACATATATAAAGGTTTCTTTTATGGAAAAAATGGGCGTACCCCAACTCACGATAATCAAGGTATTTTTCAAGCGCATAGGGGTGTCTTTTTTGTCTCCTCAGGATGTTGTACAGCTGTCCCTCGATTGATCTCGGAAAGAAGTTTTGATATACCAAGGATCAGGATTTATCACAACTGCACAATAATAGTTATAAAACAAGAAGACGTTTATGTGGGGCGGGCGTACCAAACTCACACTTTGTGTGTTGGGCCGTCCACACATAAAGGTTTCTTTGTATTCACCAGAGTATAGAGCTGATGGGTGCCGTCACCATCACTTTAGGTGGTGGCACTAAGCCTGTAGCGGTTTCTTTATAATTTTCCAACCACACGGATATCAATAGGCGAGGTTTTTTTATAAAAGTAAAAAAGCTTTAATCCAATAGATCCACATAAGACAAGAGAAGGCCCACCATGGGCTCAAAAAAATATTAAAAACAGTCCAATGGAGCACCACAAGGGTGTAAAAAACACAATTAAAAACAGAAACAGAACTAGGTCTGATACATACATCCAGGGGGGGTGGGTGGCTGTTCACTCCTCTCCAATATCATCAACGCGTTTCGGTCGAAGACGTTTCTCAAGATCTTGAGAAAGGTCTTCGACCAAAACGCGTTGATGATATTGGAGAGGAGTGAACAGCCACCCACCCCCCCTGGATGTATGTATCAGACCTAGTTCTGTTTTTGTTTTTAATTGTGTTTTTTACACCCTTGTGGTGCTCCATTGGACTGTTTTTAATATTTTTTTGAGCCCATGGTGGGCCTTCTCTTGTCTTATGTGGATCTATTGGATTAAAGCTTTTTTACTTTTATAAAAAAACCTCGCCTATTGATATCCGTGTGGTTGGAAAATTATAAAAAAACCGCTACAGGCTTAGTGCCACCACCTAAAGTGATGGTGACGGCACCCATCAGCTCTATATTCTGGTGAATACAAAGAAACCTTTATGAGTGGACGGCCCAACACACAAAGGCCCTTATTTTGATCTGAGCGGTACGGACCGCGTGCGGCCGTACCGCCGATGTTTACACTCTGCACATGCGCAGAGGTCACTCTGCGCATGTGCAGGGGAATTCGCCGAGTAAAAAATTTAGACGCCGCAAAGGGGGCGTATAGGGGTGTGAGGGGCTTAATAGCCTCATTACCCTATGTATATGCCCAGCGTTTCATGGGCGTTCCCATGCAAACGCGGGGCGTATGCATGGTAATGAGGCTATGACGCCAGTGATGGGGGCGGAAAGCTGACATCGCCGGATGTCAGCTGCCCGCCCCAATACAAGCTTTCACACGGACGATTGTCCGTGTGCTCTAAGCTTGCGTGAGCGGGGGGAGCGTGCGGCCCTGCCTTCGATGGTCATCGACCATCGAATGCAGGGGGCAGCTCCCAACATGGTGGAGGCGTACGCCCCACCATTTTCATGCGGATCGGCAGCCGTCCGTGTACGGACGGCCGTGCCGATCCGTCTTGTAGGCGGGGATTCGTCTGGTGCGGTCGGAGCCGCATATGCGGCTCGACCGCACCAACCAGAATAAGGGCTAAAGTGTGAGTTTGGTACGCCCGCCCACATATAACTAATATTGTGCAGTTGTGATAAATCCTGATCCTTGGTATATCAAAACTTCTTTCCGAGATCAATCGAGGGACAGCTGTACAACATCCTGAGGAGACAAAAAAGACACCCCTATGCGCTTGAAAAATACCTTGATTATCGTGAGTTGGGGTACGCCCATTTTTTCCATAAAAGAAACCTTTATATATGTCTTTTTCGTCACTTACTGGTGAGTGAGGTACGCTAATTGAGCTCCTCACATATAACTCTGCACGTTTGAGATATATATATATATATATATATATATATATATATAGCAGATCTACATATTGCACCTTTTTTCCTTTCCGAGCACTACTCGTCAGAATCAGCTTTTGCTTCAAGCAAAATAATCTCCTGCTTCCTGCAAAAACCTGAGGAGACATAAAGATACCTCTATATGCTTGAATAACACCTTGAATATCGTGAGTTGGGGTACGCCCATTTTTTCCATAAAAGAAACCTTTATATATGTTTTTCTCATCACTTATTGGTGAGTGAGGTACGCTAATCCAGCTCCTCACACACATTTAGACACATTTATAGATACACAACAGATTTACACATTGCACTTGTGTTGTCTTATCTTCTTTCTTCTTGAGCACAACTTGGAAGAATCATTGTTTGCTTCAAGCAAAAAATCTTCTGCTTCTTGAACACCACCAAGAAAGATACCTTGATAAGTTTTACACCAGCGTATACAAACGTGAGTTTGGTACGCACACACTGCTCATATTCTAAAGAAATATTTGTAATAGACACTATACACGTTGTTAAAATATTCTTTATTGTTTTATTTTCTGGGATCAATACCGGCAAATGAAAAAACGGTTCGGACCCTAAATTCCATTGAAAAAGATCACTTTACAGCAAAAGGAAGACCACATCTTGTTGTATTTCTAAGTATTTTTGCGCCTCATTGTATACCAATTTCACAATTTTTTTTGTCTGTATGGAATCAGAAAGCCTGATGGGTGGCGGGAGGTTGTTCCAGTACAGGGGGGCAGCGCGAGAGAAGTCTTGGACACGGGAGTGGGAGGAGGTGATTAGGTGAGAGGTCAGTCGGCGGTCGGCGGCAGAGCGAAGAGGACGGGGGGAGTGTGGATAGAGATCAGTGAAGAGAGGTAGGGAGCTGTGGAGGAGGAGAGAGCCTTGTAGGTGGTGGTGAGGAGTTTAAAGAGAACTCGGAATGGAATGGGGAGCCAGTGAAGAGATAGACAGAGGGGGGAGGCGGAGGTGGAGCGGCGGGAGAGGAAGATGAGCCTAGCAGCAGAGTTACAGGGCTGCATGTGACATGATTTGAAGCCCCTATAAAACAAATGCAGAATATTATGAAGATATATGCTGGCTGCTATATAAAAATTAAGTTAATTCAGTACGAGCGCTTTGTTCATTTACAAGTTGTAATTTGGCATTGTTTTCCATTCCGGCGGTTGTGAACTGCAGATAATTATCCGTCCTGTCTGCCTGTCCCTTATGTGCACCTGCTTCTGTAAGTGGGTTAAGCTGATCACTATTTTGTACATGATGTACTAATATGAAGGCACCTTGGTATGCGTGTTATTGCTGTAGGGTAAGCAGCGGGTTCCCTGGAGCCGCTCTGCCCTTTTCTGACAGTATTAGCTGATTTGTGTCCTTCATTACTAAACATGAACGTGCTGCAGACATTTACTCTCACTGTTCAGAGTTCGGACGGACTCATCAAAGCGATGTAAAAGGCCTAAATATACCTACATTACAAATTCTGCGTCTAAGATTATCTTATTCAAGGTAGATTATAAAACCGGTTCTTTCTGCCGCCACGTAACTCAGCGCTGAATGAATTGCACAGATCAGTGTGTGATATGCTGCATTCAGGGTTGGCGCCACCAGAGCCGAATTTCCCATTAGGCACGTGAGGCACGTGCCTAGGGGCGGCACAAGTTTGGGGGCGGCACTTGGATGCCTGTGATGGTACTGTCAGCCCAAAATGTACCAATAACTGCAAAATATCCACTGTACTGTACTATATTTCATCTTAAATAGAGTGTAAATGGATAGCACTTGCAGATACTGCCCTTGTAACTTGTCCTACTTAGTAATATTATTATTATTATAATTTTATTTATAAGGCGCCACAAGTGTTTCGCAGCGCCGTACAAAGGAACAATACAGGGAGACAAAACTTGTATTCATAATAAAAGAACACGTCACAGTTAGTGGCTTTTTTTATATATATACGTTATATTGGCTATTATCAAATGAGGGCTTATAAGTAATCAATAAAAATAATATAATTAGACAGGGGGTGGGGGGCGGCATTATTGTTGTGCCTAGGGGCGCCGTCATCCCTAAATCCACCCCTGGGCGCCACCACTAGGCAGCTTTAGGCATCTTCCTGGGGGTGCTGGTCACTGGAGGGCCGCACTTAGGAGCAGGTCAGTGGCAGCTGCACAATACCCCCCATTTAGCAAGGTAACAAGGTGAGTGGCACCCGCACCCCCACCCAACCCCCCAAAAGCCAGTTGAGCCCCACTGCTTAGCGCACATCCTTACTCGGACATACTCCCTTACGTGATCCCCCTTCCGGAATAGGGGGCAGAGAAAAAAGGGAAGTATAGTTCAAAATGAAAACTAAACTACAGTTTAAAAATCAAGTGGTCTAATATTTTTTGGGGTTACATGCAAAAACAGAAGGTATCTACCCTGCATGGAAAATAAGAACTCACCCAAATCAACCTCTTTGCACATGTTATATCAGCCTGATCTGCAGAGCAACGTGGTTTTGCCCAGATGGTATCACCAGATCTTCCGAATGTTTCTGATCTCTAGAATGACTTTGTGTATATTCATAATGGTCTTCTGCTTCCTCAGGTACCAGGATAATTAGATTGAGGGGTCCCTATTTTATTCTTACTGTGGGGCCCTTTCAGAGGTGGATGGAGATGCGACTGCCTTTATCTGTTGGCGGCCATCTGTCTGCGACTTTTGCTGCTATACATCCGTTCGCTTGCATGATCTAGGACTGACAACTCAACCATTGGTGCTGAAGTACCGATTGAGATGTCTGATTCATGGGTATACGGTCGTTGGGTCGACACACAAAAGGTTGACATTTGTTAGGTTGATCACTGAAGGTCAGCATGGCTTAGGTCGAGAACCTGAATAGGTCGACATGCTTAATGTCAACTTGAACAATGTTAAATGTCTCAATTGACCCGATTTTTCCATAGGAAACAATGTTAAATGGCCCACAGAGGCCAAATAGCCACCCTGAAGTGTGAAATGGCCCCCACAATTGTTAACGCCACCCCACGATCAACGTGAACCCAAAGCGTGGCGAGCGCAGCGAGCCCGCGAGGGGCGGCGGTACGCGTCCTACGACCTTTTCATTCCCTCACTATCCACGTCGGCGTGGAGTTGAGAATAGAATAGTGTGGCGAGCGCAGCGAGCCACCGAGCCCGAAACGTGGCGAGAGCAGCGAGCCCCGCGAGGGGACGCGGATACCTGTGAAGCCCGCGAAGGGACGCGTTTACCTGTGAAGGTATTCGCGTCCCCTCGCGGGGCACGCTGCGCTCGCCACGCTTCGGGCTCGGTGGCTCGCTGCGCTCGCCACACTATTCTGTTCTCAACTCCACGCCGACGTGGATAGTGGGGGTATGAAAAGGTCGTAGGACGCGTACCGCTGCGCTCGCCACGCTTCGGGTTGACGTTGATCGTGGGGTGGCGTTAACAATTGTGGGGGCCATTTCACACTTCAGGGTGGCTATTTGGCCTCTGTGGGCCATTTAACATTGTTTCCTATGGAAAAATCGGGTCAATTGAGGCATTGAACATGAAAATCGGGTCAATTGAGACATTTAACATCAAAATCGTGGGCGCCGTGCTAGGTAAAGAGTACCATAAATTCTTATGTAAGTACATATATAGTATAAAACTATACCAACAGTATAGAACTTAACAAACAACAAAAATAAAAACATACACATACTGTATATACATTACTCGGAATTGGTTCTAATTCTGATATGTGGTTGTCCAGATACCTCTCCTTATGCAATAAGCGCAAGAATTTGTGTTTGAATGTCCCCTTTGCCGGATCGTGCAATAGTGATTAGTAGGTAAATAGGGTACTTATGTATTATCTGGGCTCCCATGTTAAATGCACCCCATTTTTTCATACCCCTACTATCCAACTACGCATGGAGTTGATTTTATATAGTGTGGCGAGCGCAGTGAGCCACCATGCCCGAAGCGTGGCGAGTGCAGCGAGGGGACACGGTCTCATAAGAAAAGCGGGAGCCCAGATATTACATAAGTACCGTAAATATTAAGAATGACTGGTATAGACTGCTGATCAAAGTAGTAGCCAGTATATATAGCTGTGTTGTCCACAGATAGCTCCAGCTACCCCGCCAGTGGTCGCCTCCTGTTGACGATCCGCTGATAACGGTGAGCAGGGAGCGAGACGTCCGCCTTAGGCAGTCATCTGAGGTGGAAAGCTGGAAAGATAGATACTGCCGGAAAGTTGCTGTTGATGGTAAAGACGCATTCACCCAGGTTTGCTGGTTCCTTTGATGTTCAGCCGGAATGGATTAGCGTTGTTAGCACAAACACGCCTCTGGGGAGACTATCGTCCAGAAACAGCACGGGGGTATATTACATGGATTTGATGCCAAAGTAGGAGATTGTAGAAGGTTTAGGGGTCCAACCACAAATCAGTTGCCAACCGAGAAGTAAAAAGATTCTGCCCCTTGACGCGTTTCTCCGCTATGGCAGTATACAGCGGTTTCTTCAGAAGAATATGTATTTCATGCCCTACCATCCACAAGGGCGTGGAGGGATAATAGAATAGTGTGCCCGAAGCATGGCGAGTTGACGCAGTGCACCGATACAGTGTCCATGTCGACCATGTCTACATTTGGGACAAAAAAAACAAAACATGTCAACCTTTAGTCTGTTGACCTAGACACTGTTGCTTAGATTAGACCTAATACTTGTGTTGACCTTCCAATCATGTCCGCCTTGAGTATGTAGAGCTATTCAACCTTCTGTGGTAGATCTAATGAATGTTGATCTTTGGTGGGTCGACCCATTGATCCATACCCTTTCCATGTGTCTCAATGAGAACAGCGCCTTCGTGTGTGCACTCTGTGAAACGCAGGGACCGACTGAGCTACGTAGGTTTGCAAGTACATGTAATAAAAATAAATCATTCAGCTCCGTGAATATCACCCGCGCTCCCAGCTATGACTCAGGCCCGATGTTTGTAATTGCATTTTATATAGTGTAATATATTATTTGGTTAAAAACATTAAAATCGCCTCTGGTATTTAGGCTTGGCAGCAGTCTCTAAACATGCCGGTAAAGTGTCTATAAAAAGAAGCAGCACTTTATGTCAAAGACAGATCCAAAAGATCGAGCCAGAAGTATTTCCGCCACTGAAGTTTCATTAAAAGAAAATCTAGGACTGAATACAGACTAACCTCAGCCAAAGAGAAGTGTTTCAAACGAAATTATTTTCCTCCAGATAAGAGAAGAGGTGGCTGTGGACTGTTCTTTTCACTAACTTCTATATATTCAAAGTATTTGTCTGCCGCAAACATCGATAATTGGATTGCCTAACCGTCCTCGTCTTATCTAAGAAATCATACAATAAAAAAAATAAAAACTTGACATCAAATAATACATTTTGTTGTCAATTTCCTCTCAGCAGCACTCAATTTGTAATACAAATGATGAAAAGAAGGTGTTATTCAAAGACGATACACAGAATAAACATTTTAAATACATTTTTGCGGCGACAAATCATCAGTTGCATCAGTAAGAGGTGAATTAAGAACATCTATCTGGAGCCACGCAGACAGCGCACGGCACAATGAAGGGAATTTTAAATACTAGTCGGAGAAAAAAAGGAGCCACCTTTTTTTTTTTTCAAATAATTAGACCATTTATTTATTACAAGCGACGGGGAGACTTGTACGGGAAAAGATCAGATACAATTGCTGTAGAGTAGTCATTAGTTTGTGACTAGCATGAGAATGATGGGGATGAAATCACAGTCAGGAGAATGGAACAAAAAAATTGTGGTAAAGCAGATAGAGGCCGCGCTGAGATAAAATAACAATGAAATAACATGCGTAGCGGCACACAGAAAACATGTATCAGGGTGTTCAACAGAAAAACAGAGAAATGGCTGATCATCGTGGAATTCCAAAAAGCTAAAATGATGCATAAATGATCATATTAATATTAGCAACAGCAATAATAATAATAATAATAATAATAATAATAATGAATATATAAAAAGTTATTATTAATATTATTATTATTATAATATTACATATACAGGTAGAGTATCCCCTATCCGTGCATCCCGTATCTGAATTTTTTTGGGAATAATTCGAAAAAATTTTGTCTCCCCCCCCAACCCTTTTTTAATACTAACCAAGTCCCCCGACGTCCATGGCAGGCCTTCAGCATCCTCTCCGGCGTCTCCAGCGGTCCCAGGAGTGCTTTGCGTGAGTGCGCGCGTGCGCCGGTGACGTCACCGGCGTGCCTGGGAACTCGCGCAAAGCACTCCTGGGACCGCTTGCCGGAGACGTTGCTGAAGTCCTGCTGTGGACTCCAGGGGACAACGTGGACGCCGAGGGACCACCAGGCACCACAAGGGGACAGGTAAGTATGCCTAACACATTTTTATTCAAAAAAACTGAAAATTCCCTTATCCAAAATGTTCGTGGTCCCGAGCATTTCGGATAAGGGATACTCGGCCTGTATTAATTATAATTATAGTATATATAATAATATTAGTAATAATACTTCTAAAATATTAATACAAATAATAACAACAATATAATCCTTGTGTTAAAACGACTCTGATACATAATATTAAGTAATCTCAACTATATCATTAATAATTAAAGAAGTGGAGGCATATGTAATAGGGTCCAAATCTTCCAGGTGCAGGATGGCGGCCGATCTCTGACATTTTCTTATAGAGGTAATCATTTACTTGGCAAAATGAAACGTCCGAGTCCCAATCCACATGGATTTTATGGATCCAAACCGAAGAAAAATCGAATTCCTTGAGAAGATTCGATCTGAACAGAGTGCTGGTTCTAATTTTCCCATGGTTTTTAATCCGAATTAAATTTGATTGCAAAAATTACATTATTTTTTCTGTTTATATTCATTTTTAAAGATTTTTATCAATGATTATAATTTTTGAATGATTTCTTTTTTCTAGAATTTAAGATACATGGATTGTACAATGTCCAATAAAGTATTATGGAAAGATACGATTGGCATATTGTACATATTAGAATAATAAAAAAAAAGTAAATAAATAAAATACACAGTATAAGTACCGTAATTAAATGGAAATATGTTTACAGCAAGCGTTTAAATTGAGCTGAAATTTGAATTTGAATATAAACACTTGAGGGGCTGTGTCCAGTGTACAGGGGCTGTGTCCACTGTCCAGGGGCTGTGTCCAGGGGCTGTGTCCAGTGTCCAGGGGCTGTGTCCAGTGTCCAGGGGCTGTGTCCAGTGTCCGGGGGCTGTGTCCACTGTCCGGGGGCTGTGTCCACTGTCCAGGGGCTGTGTCCAGGGGCTGTGTCCATTGTCCAGGGGCTGTGTCCATTGTACAGGGGCTGTGTCCATTGTCCAGGGACTGTGTCCAGGTGATGGGCTGTATCCAGTGTCCAGTGTAACGTGCTGTGTCCAGTGTGACGGCCTATATCCAGTGTACAGTGTGACGGCATATATCCAGTGTCCAGTGTGACGGACTTTATCCAGTGTCCAGTGTGACGGACTATATCCAGTGTCCTGTGTAACGGGCTGTGTCCAGTGTCCAGTGTGATGGCCTATATCCAGTGTCCAGTGTGATGGCATATATCCAGTGTCCAGCGTGACGGCATATATCTAGTGTCCAGTGTGACGGCATATATCTAGTGTCCAGTGTGACGGCATATATCTAGTGTCCAGTGTGACGGCATATATCTAGTGTCCAGTGTGACGGCATATATCTAGTGTCCAGTGTGATGGCCTATATCCAGTGTCCAGCGTGACGGCATATATCTAGTGTCCAGTGTGACGGCATATATCTAGTGTCCAGTGTGACGGCATATATCTAGTGTCCAGTGTGACGGCATATATCTAGTGTCCAGTGTGATGGCCTATATCCAGTGTCCAGCGTGACGGCATATATCTAGTGTCCAGTGTGACGGCATATATCTAGTGTCCAGTGTGACGGCATATATCTAGTGTCCAGTGTGATGGCCTATATCCAGTGTCCAGTGTGACGGGCTATATCCTGTGTACAGTGTAACGGGCTGTGTCCAGGGGCAGTGTCCAGGGGCAGTGTCCAGTGACCAGGGGCAGTGTCCAGTAATAGGGTCCAAATCTTCCAGGTGCAGGATGGAGGCCGATCTCTGACATTTTCTTATAGAGGTATATAGAGGTAATCATTTACTTGGCAAAATGAAACGTCTGAGTCCCAATCCACTTAGATCTAAAAACAAAGGACAGTGAGGACCAAAGCACGACAATGAATTATAACTTAAACCAAAGCGCAATGATGAATTAAAACCAAAACCAAACTACAAAGATGAATTAGAACCAAAACTAAAAGACAATGAAGAATTATAACTGAAACCAAAACGTGATGATGAGTTTGAACCGAATTCAAAGCACAAAGTTGAATTATATAAGTGGGTATCACAAGTATAAATTACTGTCTATATCTGTCTTTGTATCTCTGTTGGGGATGACACAGAATTTTTTTCATATACATGGAGCAAGGGTTAATTTGCTGAAACCCATGTCAACAAACAATAAATCAGCTGCTAGTAGTTCATTGCGGTCAGCCTAATGAAAGCTGCGTCATGATTGGTTTACATGTTTTTCATCAAATAATCCCCATTGCTTTGTAAAAACCTTTGATAGAACCGATTAATGTTATATTAATTAGAATAGCAGCAATCCTGTGATATTTGATGTGTGTTTTTTATACAGATCACTGTAGTAGGCAATATGAAGAATGTTGGTAATTACCATAATCCCTGATTTGTTTCTTCAGGCTGCTATTAATGATATTATAATTCTGCAAAGCTTCCTTTAACAGTGGATACTGGAAAGTATTGACAGATATGTTCAGAAGTGTTTGAGTAACTAGATGCAATGCCTGCGTAGGAATATCTGGAGGCTTATTATAGTCTTTATGAATTTTTCGGCAGGTGGTAAATAATTGGTGTGAGTACAGAAATATTGATATTTCTTCCGGTAATGTTGCAAATTCTTCATTAATTGAGTTTGTGGGGTCCTGACTCAAAGTTTTGTAAGTGGTACTGTTGCTAAATAATCTTTTTAATTCATTTACTAGATACCCGGCGTTGCATACAGTGTGTGTGTGTGTGTGTGTGTGTGTATATATATATATATATATATTAAATAGCAGAAAGGTTACCCTTATAATGCGCTCCTAGAACAACAGCACTTCTATAGATCCTCACTGTTAATAGAGAAGTCAAAATAGAGGTAGAGAAAGGTAGGGTCCGGTGGTGTGACTGGCATACACCTGTTTGTGGTGAGTCCGGTGGTGTGACTGGCATACACCTGTCTGTGGTGGGACCATGGTGTGCCAGGCATACACCTGTCTGTGGTGGGACCCTGATGTGCCCGGCATACAATTGTCTGTGGTGGGACCCTGATGTGCCCAGAATACACCTGTCTGTGGTGGGCCCTTGGTGTGACCGGCATACAATTGTCTGTGGTTGGCTCATGGTGTGACCGGCATACACCTGTCTGTATTGGGCCCATGGTGTGCCCGGCATACACCTGTCAGTGGTGGGCCCATGGTGTGACCGGCATACACCTGTCTGTTGTGGGCCCATGGTGTGCCTGGCATACACCTGTCTGTGGTGGGCCCATGGTGTGCCCGGCATACACCTGTCTGTGGTGGGCCCATGGTGTGACCGGCATACACCTGTCTGTGGAGGGCCCATGGTGTAACCGGCATACACCTGTCTGTGGTGGGCCCATGGTGTGACCGGCATACACCTGTCTGTGGTGGGCCTGTGGTGTGCCCGGCATACACCTGTCTGTGGTGGGCCCATGGTGTGACCAGCATACACCTGTCTGTGGTGGGCCCATGGTGTAACCGGCATACACCTGTCTGTGGTGGGCCCATGGTGTGACCGGCATACACCTGTCTGTGGTGGGCCTGTGGTGTGCCCGGCATACACCTGTCTGTGGTGGGCCCGTGGTGTGACCGGCATACACCTGTCTGTTGTGGGCCCGTGGTGTGCCTGGCATACACCTGTCTGTGGTGGGCCCATGGTGTGCCTGGCATACACCTGTCTGTGGTGGGCCCATGGTGTGCCCGGCATACACCTGCCTGTGGTGGGCCCATGGTGTGACCGGCATACACCTGTCTGTGGTGGGCCCATGGTGTGACCGGCATACACCTGTCTGTTGTGGGCCCATGGTGTGCCCGGCATACACCTGCCTGTGGTGGGCCCATGGTGTGCCCAGCATACACCTGTCTGTGGTGGGCCCATGGTGTGCCCGGCATACACCTGTCTGTGGTGGGCCCATGGTGTGACCGGCATACACCTGCCTGTGGTGGGCCCATGGTGTGCCCGGCATACACCTGTCAGTGGTGGGCCTGTGGTGTGCCCGGCATACACTTGTCTGTGGTGGGCCCATGGTGTGCCTGGCATACACCTGTCTGTGGTGGCTCATGGTGTGCCCGGCATACACCTATCTGTGGTGGGCCCACGGTGTGACCGGCATACACCTGTCTGTGGTGGGCCCATGGTGTGACCGGCATACACCTGTCTGTGGTGGGCCCATGGTGTGACTGGAATACACCTGACTGTGGTGGGCCCATGGTGTGACCGGCATACACCTGTCTGTGGTGGGCCCATGGTGTGCCTGGCATACACCTGTCTGTGGTGGGCCCATGGTGTGCCCGGCATACACCTGTCTGTGGTGGGCCCATGGTGTGCCCGGCATACACCTGTCTGTGGTGGGCTCATGGTGTGTTTGGCATACACCTGTCTGTGGTGGGCTCATGGTGTGACCGGCATACACCTGTCTGTGGTGGGCCCGTGGTGTGACCGGCATACACCTATCTGTGGTGGGCTCATGGTGTGACCGGCATACACCTGTCTGTGGTGGGCCCGTGATGTGACCGGCATACCCCTGTCTGTGGTGGGCTCATGGTGTGACCGGCATACACCTGTCTGTGGTGGGCTCATGGTGTGACCGGCATACACCTGTCTGTGGTGAGCCCGTGGTGTGACCGGCATACCCCTGTCTGTGGTGGGCTCATGGTGTGACCGGCATACACCTGTCTGTGGTGGGCCCGTGGTGTGACCATCATACACCTGTCTGTGGTGGGCCCGTGGTGTGACCGTCATACACCTGTCTGTGGTGGGCTCATGGTGTTCCTGGCATACACCTGTCTGTGGTGGGCTCATGGTGTGCCTGGCATACACCTGTCTGTGGTGGGCCCGTGGTGTGACCGTCATACACCTGTCTGTGGTGTGCTCATGGTGTTCCTGGCATACACCTGTCTGTGGTGGGCTCATGGTGTGCCTGGCATACACCTGTCTGTGGTGGGCTCCCGCATCTGAGCACATTTTTTTCTTAAACCCCATGCCCTCTGCCCCCTTTATGTTATGCAACTCTGTTATATCTTGCATCCCTGACCCACTTTGTGTAGTGGCCAAACCACTTTTTTGGCCCCCTGGACCCCGGCGGTGTCAGGATTGTGGGTGTTAGTGGCTGTGAACCTGAACTGTACCCAATCAATGTCCTCTACCCTTCTATGTTATGCAACTCTGCCATATGTTGCTTCCCTGACAAACTTTGTGTAGTGGCTGAACCCCTTTATGGACCCCCACCGGGTCAGGATTGGGGGTCTAAGTGGGCATGAACCAATGTCCTCTACCCCCTCTATGTTATGCAACTTAGCCATACCTTGCTTCCCTGAACCACTTTACATAGTGGTCAAACCCCTTTTTGTGCTCCCGCGACCCCCACATTTGCTTGTATTCCAGAGTTATGTTGAAACATACACACGTACATCCATTTTTTTTAAGTATATTTCTGTATAACTGGAACACCCGGTGTTACCACAGATTTTAAGAATGTTTGTTTTCAAAAATGAATGTAAATATTAAACACGCAGTATAATCTTCGCTTCATTTAAAAAACAATAGAACATTGTGAAAATAATTTCTGAAGTAATATTGGCAACAAAGTTTGTTTCCATACAACCTCCGATGGCGAAGAATAATTTGGTACTGTCAGAGAGCTGAGAATGCTGGGAAAAGCCTGCTAAAGCTCTCTCTGTTAATAGACATTAAGATCATGACACAACATTACAACACAAAATGTTGACCCTACCCATATGCACGGATGCCCTGCAATGAGCATATAGCAAAAATTAGGTTTTTTAATTAATAAAAATTAACAGTAATTCATTTCAATATGGAATCTTTTTAGATGCCTGGGCCGTGTTTTAATACGCTCGTATGTAAAATTTCACAATCCACACTGTGGGTTTGTATATAAATAAAGGACACATTTTTGCTTTTATACAGATTGAGCGCCCCTGATCCTTGGCCGGGGATCGCCAGCATGCCTGCGCTGGTGATCGCCGGTGCAGAGGCGCTCCATCTGACTAGGATGCGCGTGCGCCTCACACGCACGTGCGTAACAGTTTCAGGATGGCGCCGCAGCAGCATCCTGCCTGTCTCCTCTTCAGGGAGATGGGCAGAGATAAGGGGGGCGGCGAGGGGCACCGGGGAAGGTGGCGGGTGGCGGAGCCCCTGGTGGGGGCTGGTGACAGAATCGCCTGCTCCATCTGTATATTAGAAAAACATTGCTCAGTCCATAATGGCCAAAACTACCTCTCCCAAGAACAGCAACAGAGTAAGGAAAAAGCAATCAAATATCGCTTGTATGCCTACTATACTTCCTATAACAACCATGGCACTCCCCATCAAATGTAATCTGTACTGTATCGGCCTTCTCCCACTCCTTTGCCATCACATGAAAGGCTGTTGTAGTAGTAGTACGTTTATTTATAAGGCGCCGCAAAGTGTCCGCAGCGCCGTACATAGCAAACAAAAAACAAATGACAAGGTAACGTACAGGGTGTGTTGAAAAATACAGTATAAATAGGGGTATAGATGGTAGAACTAAAATCAGCATCAGTTCAGACGTAGGTGTCAAAATTGTAGAGGAGACTGAAGATGAAGTAGAGGAAGGGAAGAACAGGACAGGAGGACAGGTAAGGTAAAGAGGTAGGGTGAGTACGTGAGGAAGGATGGCCCTACTCGTAAGAGTTACCAGACTAAAAGCAGGTGGGTGGACGAACGAAAAACAACAGGATAAGTAGGAACGGAGGGGAACGGAGGCAGGATAGGAGGATCAAAAGAGGTTAGAAGGAGGGATAGGCTAGTCGAAAAAAGTGGGTTTTGAGGGAGCGCTTGAAGGAGGTAAGGGAATCAGAAAGCCTGATGGGTGGCGGGAGGTTGTTCCAGTGCAGATGTGCAGCGCGAGAGAAGTCTTGGACACGGGAGTGGGAGGAGGTGATTAGGTGAAAGGTCAGTCTGCGGTCAGCGATGGAGCGAAGAGGACGGGAGGGAGTGTGGATAGAGATCAGTGAAGAGAAGTAAGGAGCTGTGGAGGAGGAGAGAGCCTTGTAGGTGGTGGTGAGGAGTTTAAAGAGAACTCGGAAAGGAATGGGGAGCCAGTGAAGAGATAGACAGAGGGGGGAGGCGGAGGTAGAGCGGCGGGAGAGGAAGATGAGCCTAGCAGCAGCGTTAAGAATGGTTTGGAGAGGTGCGAGGCGGGTGAGAGGTAGCCCAGAGAGAAGGATGTTGCAGTAGTCAAGGCGGGAGATGACAAGAGAGTGAATGAGAATTTTGGTCGCGTCAGTGGAGAGGAATGTCTGATGCGTGAGATGTTGCGTAGGTGAAAGCGGCAAGACTGTGAGAGAGCACGAATGTGGGGGGTGAAAGAGAGGGAGGAGTCAATGATGACACCGAGGCAGCGCGTTTGGTCGGTGGAGGTGATTTCGGTTTCACCAATGCTATGCTGTAAGAGCATATGTGTGTGTGTGTGTGTGTGTGTTTTTCCGTGGCAGCCATAAATGTTTACCTGTCAGAGAGACTTTGAAAAAGAGATAATGATTTGCAGACCAACAATCAAAAAAAATCTACACACAAAGGTCAAGTAGGATTGTGGCTTTAATTTTTTTTGTGTGTGTCTGCTCTACTAAGATATTTCGGAATGTGGCTTTCTGGCAATCCTTTTACATTACATAACTCTTTAATCTGTTGGAAATGAACAAAGTTGAGGTCAAAGTAAAACACTAAAGGGCAACAATGTAACAATCATTTTTTTTTTTTTTTTTAGATAAAGAAAACACATAAAAGATATATAGCATCCGCAATCCCTTTTTCAAATAGTTTTAATTAAAAAAAAAAGAAAAGGAAATTAAACCATGAGGTTTATGTGTGGGTAAAGGATTCTGCGGTTCAGTTTGTGGGTTTGATCCTGTGCATCTGGAATTCATTACACCTGTCCTGCCAGTTGGTGATTGGTGTTTGAGTCTGGGCAGAGGGAACAGTGGGGGAGACACGAAGAAGTAAATGTTCATGAAAAACCCTTTAAAGCAGGTCAGAGTGTATAAATCTTCTTCCTCACTTCATTGTTTTATAATTAATTGTTCCGCTTCAATCAATGCCTTAATTAAAAGGCTATGCTCTTAGTATTTACTCAGCCATTGATTTGGTTTTGGTAACTGTTGAAATAAAATTTGTATCAATAAATAGGAAACGAATTAGATTAAGAAGGTGTTACATCAAGTAGGTACTTTATTAAAAGATTGATTTTAAGCTCCCCCCCCCCCCCCCCCCCACCCTCCCGTCCACCACCACCCCCATCGTACGTGCAGACAGTCACTCGGAGCGGACCGTGTAATGCTGATTATGTGTTAATAACCTGTAATAGCAAATTATATTGTAATAACCTTGTTGGCTGATTGATGTGAAGTGTAAGGGTTGCTCTCAATATACCTACAACCAAAATCCTGACGGTAAAATACCGATACTTTAAATGTCGACACAGTCAAAGTATCGACATTTAAAATGTAGACACGTCAAAAAGTTGACATGGGTTTTTCATAATTTTTTTTTAAATTAAAATTGACTTGTTAATATTTCACCATCCCAGTGAACACGGAGGGGGAATATAATAATGCTAGAAACATGGCGAGCGCAGAGTTATGCTCATACAGAGTTCATGTTGATCTATGTCAACATACAGACCAAAAAATCTAGAAACAAACTTGTGTAAACTTTTTGACCTTTTATATTTTAAATGTCGGTAGTTTGACCTTGTCGGTATTTTGATCTTGTCGGTATTTTGACCATCGCTAAATTGTTGCTGGTATTTTCACCGTCGGGATTTTGATTGTAGGTAAATACATACCGAACCCAGATAAAATATTTAAAAATGCTCATAAATAGGAATAAAATAAACATACAAATGTGGAATCATTAGAGATGATTTTCAAGGTTTGTAAACATACCACAAGTAATAGACATCTGATGTATTCTAGCAGGGCTGTAATGAGGGTGGTGCAGAAGGTGCACTGCACATCACCAGTGCCAGATTAAGCCTTCGGGGGGCCCGGGGCATTTTAGACAGGGGGCCCCCTTGCACTTGTCATTACTGGCCACAAACTGCATGGGAGAATATTACACTGTCAAAACACAAAGTAAAGGCAGTATAAACTTGGTCAATGGGTAACTGCAGGGGGAGATATATATATATATATATTGTTTGTCCCTCTGCACCTTACTCTGTAGGACTGTAGGAGACCTCACAGTCCCAGTGCTGCCTCTGAACCCTCCCATGACTAGGCTGCTGCTGTCCTCCATGGACCTGAGAAGCATGTAATGAGCTCCACCAATCAGAGCTCAGCACACCTCTCAGCCTCTGCCCTCTAGTGCAAAGTGTCATGGGACTTAGTCAACTCCCAGTAATGCACGGCACACTTGTGCAGACAGTGTGCCTTGGCTCCCGATGCTCAGCACCATTAATCATTGTCACATTGGCAGATAGGTGAAGCTGCAGTTCTACCCCACTCCCATACACAAAACCTTTAGCTAAATTTAAAAAAAAAAAAATACATGCCAACCACAGGGTGCCCCTAGCTAGAGGGGGCCCAGGGGTACTGACCCCTTTTGCCCCTGTTTTAATCCGGCCCTGCATATCACACATATGTCCTGTGAGCGTACTGCCTGTGAGCGCACACCCTGATTGTCCCCATGCTTATCACTACAGTGGTGACTGATAGACATTAGAGCAGGCAATATGTCCGAGCCTGGACTCAGTGTGGCCTGCTTGTGGCCTGCTTTCCCTCATCTTCTCTGGGTATAGGAGGAGGCTGCAGAAAGGACAAATTACAGTATGTAGGTGCAATAAAGTTGGACACATACCACCGCTTTCTCACTCACTTTAGAGGCTTAACTGAGGTAATGTCCATAAAGGGCTCTTCCATGGTGTAATGTGTATAAGGGACACTACTCTGTGTGGTGTAATGTGTATGAGGGAAACTAATGTTTAGTGTAATGCAGTGGTGTAAGATCTGCCAAACAGCCTGGAGGCAAGATTGAGAGTTTTGCACCCATGACCACCCACTTCCTCCAAAAACAGACAAAAAAATGTGTGTATGTGTGTGTGTGTGTCTGAAGAAAACTGACTGTGACCAGCAGGTCAGCTGTTGTTACTTGCTTTTGCACCTATGGAATAAACAAGTTTTCTTTCTTCCCGAGTGCCGGTTCCGAATCTTTCACATCGTAGAGGTAAGTGCTTCATTTCATATATGTATATATATATATATATACTAGTTGATTCATCGCGCCCTGCGTGCGCTCTTCACACCGTCGTAAGGGGCTGCGCCCCCATAACCTGTGAAAGTATTGTGTGGGTGTGGGTTGGGTGCAAGGGTGCTGTGGGTGGAGGTAGGTGCTTGGGGGTGGTGTGGGTGGGGGAGTGGCCAGGTATGCTGCTGGGGGTTTGAGGAGGTGGTAGGGACACTGGTAGGAGAGGGGGCATGCAGCGGCTTTCAGCTGAACTCGTTGAGCGGTGATACGCGCTCCCGCATCAACGCTGGGAAAGTCGTTCATCTGCTGGTATTACCAGCAGAAGAGCGGCTTTCAGGATGGCTTTGCATAGCAATGCGCTATACAAAGGTGTCCTTTACCCGCTGTGTGTACCAGGCAGGGGGAAAGGCGATTAGTGTGCATTTTTTTCAGCGATGAAAACAATCACCGCTGTCTATACACGCTGGGCAAAGGCACCCAGTGTGTATGGACCTTCATATATATATATATATATATATATGTTGGGGGGGGGGGGGGTTGCGTGTGGGAATGCTACTGCCTGTAGACCGGGGATGGGGGGGACTGAAGACACTGGAGGGAGTGATATTGGGGTTCCACTGGCGGGAGGGAGATGGGGGGTGTGTGGATGCTGCTGTGAGATTGGGGGTGGTGTGGGCAGGGGTGCCGGCTGGAGTTGAGGTGCGGTATTGCTGGCGGGCAATGTGGGGGGGGGGTGACAAGCGGGGATGCTGCTGACTATAGATGGGGGGGGGGGTGGATTTGAGGACACCGGCAGGGGTGCTGGCTGGCTTTGAGGAGACGCTGGGGACACTGGTAGCACACTTTGTGTGTGTGTGTGTGTGTGTGTGGGGGGGGGGGGAGGGTTACGGGCAGGGTGTATGGGGGGAAATTTGAGGGGTACATCATATCCTCCAATATCTGATACATAAAGATCGGGTTAAATTGGAGGGGGTGGCCTTGGTCACGGGTAAAGGGTGTGTGGCCATATAAACGGCTGGCAAGCCAAGCTGCAGATAAGTGTACCCCTGGCAACGGCCCCCGTCCCTAGGGGGTAAATTGGCAACAGTGTACCATAAATTGGCAACGGTGCACTGTCGGGCCAAGCATAGGAGCCACAGCTGGTTAGGAGAGCAGACAGCGGGCAGGTGTGGATGCTGACTGGAGATCAAAGGGGGGGGGGTTCTGCCAGGAGATTGGGGATGGGGGTGTGTGGTTGCTGGGAGGAGGGGGGGGGCACGAATGCTGGCGTGAGCTTGCGGGCGGGGATGCTGCCTGTAGATCTCAGGGGGATGGCATGTGCGGAGACTGGTGGGAGAAGGCAGGGGTGCTGGCGGGGTAGAGGTGTGGGCGGCTAACCATGTGGGGTGGGGGGGGGGGTTTGCAGGCAGCCGCTGACATATTATATAACACACCGCAATGCCCATGACATACTATATAACACACCGCAATGCTCATGACATACTATTTAACACTCCGCAATGCCCGTGACATACTATATAACACACCGCATTGCCCATGACATACTATATAACACACCATACACATTTGACACATAAGTGCCACTTACCTACATGCTCAATGCCAGGGGCTTCATGCTCGATGCCAAGGGGCTTCATGCTCATTGCCAAGGGGCTTCATGCTCGATGCCAAGGGGGACTGATTTTGCTCATTGCCAAGGGGAACAGAACTGTGCAGTGGCCCACTCCTGGCTCCCCAACGCTATTTTCAATTCAATGCACCGCCAGTAGTGTGTAACAGGGAGGGAGCAGTAGTGTGCAGCAGGGAAGGAGGGTGGGAGCAGTAGTGTGCAGCAGGGAGGGAGGGTGGGAGCAGTAGTGTGCAGCAGGGAGGGAGGGTGGGAGCAGTAGTGTGCAGCAGGGAGGGAGGGTGGGAGCAGTAGTGTGCAGCAGGGAGGGAGGGTGGGAGCAGGGTGGATTGCAGTAGTGTGCAGCAGGGTGGGTGCAGTAGGGTGGGAGGGTGGCTGCAGTAGGGTGGGTGGGTAGCTGCAGTAGGGTGGGTGGGTGGCTGCAGTAGGGTGGGAGGGTGGCTGCAGGATGGTGGCTACATTACCAGGGAAGCCCAGGAACAGAGCATTGTGTCCTCCTGGAGAGGGGCATGCTGGGAGGTATGGATAATGTATGATTGCCAGCACCTGTGGGGAGCTAGGTAACTGATAAGAAAGGTGTCACCATAGGTACTGGCAATCATACCTTACCTGGGAAGCCCAGGAGCAGAGCATTGTGTCCTCCTGGAGAGGGGCATGCTGGGAGGTATGGATAATGTAGGATTGCCAGCACCTGTGGGGAGCTAGGTAACTGATAAGAAAGGTGTCACCACAGGTGCTGGCAATCATACATTACCAGGGAAGCCCAGGAGCAGAGCATTATGTCCTCCTGGAGAGGGGCATGCTGGGATGTGTGAATAATGTATGATTGCCAGCACCTGTGGGAGCTAGGTAACTGATAAGAAAGGTGTCACCACAGGTGCTGGCAATCATACATTACCAGGGAAGCCCAGGAGCAGAGCATTGTGTCCTCCTGGAGAGGGGCATGCTGGGAGGTATGGATGATGTATGATTGCCAGCACCTGTGAGGAGCTGGTAACTGATAAGAAAGGTGTCACCACAGGTACTGGCAATCATACATTACCAGGGAAGCCCAGGAGCAGAGCATTGTGTTCTCCTGGAGAGGGGTAATGCTGGGAGGTAGGGATAATGTAGGATTGCCAGCACCTGTGGGGAGCTAGGTAACTGATAAGAAAGGTGTCACCACAGGTGCTGGCAATCATACATTACCAGGGAAGTCCAGGAACAGAGCATTTTCTCCCTGAAGGAGAGGGTCAGGAAGACAACCCTGATCTAACCATTTTCAGATCTGTCGCCTGACCAGCTTGTCCAGCATCAGAAGCCCTGTCTCTTATCTCTGAAAGCATTTTAAAACCAGGTGTCTGCAATCAGTATCTCTTTAAACTTGCTCACACTAAAAAAAAAAAAAAAAAAACTGGCCTGGATTCAATACAAACAGACCCTTCTGTTCTATATCAATATCAGGTATGTTCATTCTGACCCTGTCACAGTACGTACATATATACTTCCTAACATGACCTTCTCCAGAAGGGACATACTGCTCTGTTCCTGGACTTCCACTTTAATGTAAGATTGCCTTCACCTTTGTTAAAGCACCAGTCTTATCACTTAACCTGTCCAACACAGGTGATGGCAATCCATAATTAAAAGAAGACCAGGAACAGAGCTTTGTGCCTCTCCTGGAATGGGTCGTGTGGAGGTATGAGAGTTTCACCTACTATCTTGCACATTTTTATATTAAGCAAAGTTCATTCACCTTCTGTAACTTGTTTTTATACTTTTCTGCATCAACAATCAACTGAAATACAATATACTGCATATAGGTAGTAAGCAAGTTAAACATATTCATTGAAATGCCTTTATGCCTAATTAAAGGCAACTATTCCTCATATAATCTTTTAAACAGAAGCAGCATACGGTTAAACTGTTCCTTTAAAAGCAATGAATATAAATATACATTCAGCGTACTATAGATCTTTCCTTATGAAGATATATAACCCACTAGGGATAAAGTAACGGCAATATACTGACAGGCTCAGGGACTGCATAGAGAAAAACACTCAGAGTCATGGAAACAACGTGCAGAGACCCAGTTCCAACGCTGTATCTTCCTATTAATCTCCCTGCACGGAAATTGCTTTTACTATGTTCAACTTCATCTGAAAATGTCAACTCTGGGCCTTTGTTAGCAAAGCAAAAAAGCATGCAAATGGGCAAAACCCCGCTGCACTGCAGGTGGGTCAGATGTAACGTGGAGAGAGTGTAAAGGCCCTCATACACTAGTATGATTTGTTCTAAGGACAGGTCGGACCTAATTTCCCAAGGCTCCCCCGGCAGCTCCCCAGGAGGGCTCACTTATGTCTTGGCACTTCATGTGACATTTGTTACATGCGATAAATGACATGCAAATTATCGCATGTAATACTCCCCGGAAGCTTCCGGCGGGGGGCAGGAGAATAAAAAAAAAAAAGAATTGACAGCCGTTGAATCATTTGTATAGGTTTGTTTTAAAAAATCTCCCACCGCCTGCTGCTTGCTGACCAGAGCTGGATTAACAATGGGCCTGATGGAGCTACAGCTCCAGGCCCACTCTCCAAATATGCCCATTTTGTAGCTGAGGGCCAGGGCTTTCCAACGAGTCTAGCCTCGTGTTGTTAGCCCCCCGGGAACCGGAGATACCACCAGGCAAACCTGGAACGTTTTCCCCATAGGATAACATGGGACCCGGTTCCAACGGCTGTCAGTTCCCCCTCCGGCATCACAGAAGCTCGAGGTTGATCTTAGTCGAACCCTAATCACTGGGCCTTCAATCTGATACCTGGTCCATATGGGTTCATTGGTTCTAGAGATATTGCGGGTAAACCAATTTTTTTTTTCATTTCTGAAATGTAAACGGCCCAGTTTCACGGGACCAAAATCAGATGTAAGTGCTGTCTAATATCCGTCCCAGACCCATTTGAAATAATACCCCTTTCATACCAGAAAATGCAGGGACTTACCCGGGAATATGGTCCCAGGATCATGCAGGGACATTCCCGGACTGGCCCCTTTTACACTAGCCTAGTCCCTGCATTTTCTGGTGTGAGGGGGAGAGAAAACCTCCACCCCCCCCCCCCCCTTTTAAAAAACCAGCTATATCTTTGGAACCAACTGACCCATTTCAAATAGCCTGGACATGCAGTGCTCTGAATACAGCCAGGAAGCCCCTGCTCTCTGCCCGGCTGTCAATGGCTGTCATTTCTGCCCGGTGGCAGCTATCCCCCAGTTACCGCGAGCATGTATTCCCCTTGGCAATGAGCATGTAATCCCACATGGCAACGAGCATGGAACCCCTGGCAATAAACATGGAATGCCCCTATTTATGGAGCATATTGTGCATTATTGCTCAATCTGTTTGGTATAGTGCAGGCATGTCTAAACTATTGCCCTCCAGCTGTATGTATTGCCACAGTTTTGCCATTAGGGAATGCTAAAACTATGTCAAGGCATGCTGGGACGTGTAGTTTCACAACAGCTGGAGGGCCACTATTTGGACATGCCTGGTATAGTGTGTATTTTGGCCAGAGGCGGAACAAGCGAGCTGTGGGCCCAGGTGCAAAAATATGGTTTGGGCTCCCCAAACACACACACACAAAAAAACACAGTGGGCGAAATGTAATAGGGTGTGATTTTTTGGACATGTGCGATTTTGGGTCAAAAACGGCCGAAATCGCACATTTTCCGAAAATCGCACATTTAATAGGTTGAAAATCGCGGTAAAAAATCGCACTTTTTACCGCGAAATCGCACTTTTAGAAGTGCGATTTTTAGTCACATTTCAATTCGCATCCAGATGTTTTCCCATTATAAAGTATACAACTCGCAAATGTAATAGGGTGTGATTTTTGGTAAATGTTACCAAAAATCGCAAAAAAAATAGACCAGGTTCTGACAGGCGAATTTGACAGAACCATGCACAGATCATTGAGATCTGTGCATGGTCCTGTTAATAAAAATGTGTAAAAGTGTTTTTATTTACAAAAAACGGCGTAGGGTCCCCCCTCCTAAGCATAACCAGCCCCGGGCTCATTGAGCCGGACCTGGTTCCAAAAATACGGGGGGACAAAAAGCATAGGGGTCCCCCGTATTTCTGAAACCAGCCCCGGACTCTTGGATCGGTCCTGGTTCCAAAAATACGGGGGACAAAAAATCTGGGGGTCCCCCGTATTTTGAAACCAGCACCGGGCTCCAACAGCCCGCGGTGTCATGCCACAGCCGGGGGACACTTTTTATACAAGGTCCCCCGGCCAAAACATGAGCACCGTGGCTGGTCAGCCTTGGACGGGGTACCTGGAGGAGTGGGGACCCCCCCAATAAAGGGGTCCCCCCCCAGGCTTCACCCGTCCAGGGCTGAAGCCCGGGGCTGTCACCGGCGTCCGTGGCCAGTGGACGCCGGCCTGATAGGGTTAAATCCATCATACGTTACATTGCTTTATACCGGAGAACTACAAGTGCCAGCAGACCTCCCCCGCATGCTGGGACTTGGAGAACCACAAGTCCCAGCATGCGGGGCATTAATGGGCCCGCTGGGACTTGTAGTCCACCTGTAAAAAGAATGCTTATAAAAAACACACACACAGAGAAGTAAAAGTTTATTACACACACACACCTCACTTTTACACCAGCGTTACTTACCATTCCTGGATCCAGCGCTGGTCTGGCTGCTTCACAGCCGGCTCCCCCCGCACTGACAGGCAGCGGGGAGAACCGGCTTTCTCCGTTGCCTCTAACAGCTTCTGTAGCGCTGTCCGAGTGCTACAGAGGCTGAGAGCGCGATTGGCTGAGCTATGCGTCTCCATGGAGACGTATCGGCCAATCGCGCTTTCAGCCTCTGTAGCGCTGGAACAGCGCTACAGAAGCTGTTAGAGGCAACGGAGAAAGCCGGTTCTCCCCGCTGCCTGTCAGTGCGGGGGGAGCCGGCTGTGAAGCAGCCAGACCAGCGCTGGATCCAGGAATGGTAAGTAACGCTGGTGTAAAAGTGAGGTGTGTGTGTGTGTAATAAACTTTTACTTCTCTGTGTGTGTTTTTTATAAACATTCTTTTTACAGGTGGACTACAAGTCCCAGCGGGCCCATTAATGCCCCGCATGCTGGGACTTGTGGTTCTCCAAGTCCCAGCATGCGGGGGAGGTCTGCTGGCACTTGTAGTTCTCCGGTATAAAGCAATGTAACGTATGATGGATTTAACCCTATCAGGCCGGCGTCCACTGGCCACGGACGCCGGTGACAGCCCCGGGCTTCAGCCCTGGACGGGTGAAGCCTGGGGGGGGGGGACCCCTTTATTGGGGGGGTCCCCACTCCTCCAGGTACCCCGTCCAAGGCTGACCAGCCACGGTGCTCAGGTTTTGGCCAGGGGACCTTGTATAAAAAGTGTCCCCCGGCTGTGGCATGACACCGCGGGCTGTTGGAGCCCGGTGCTGGTTTCAAAATACGGGGGACCCCTATGCTTTTTGTCCCCCCGTATTTTTGGAACCAGGTCCGGCTCAATGAGCCCGGGGCTGGTTATGCTTAGGAGGGGGGACCCCACGCCGTTTTTTTTTTAACTTTTTTTTTTGCACAAAATCGCATTTATGAAAATGCGCACATTTTCATGACTGAAAATGCGCACATTTTCATGACTAAAAATCGCCCGAAATCGCGGCAAATCGCATTTTTTGTCGCTAATTCGCATCTCATTACATATGCGAATTCGCGGCAAAAAACGCGATTTTTAAAGGTGCGATTTCTGGCGAGTTTGGAACTCGTCCAAAAATCACACCCTATTACATTTCGCCCAGTGTCTTTTTGTTTTGTTTACTTCAAATTTAAAGCCCATTACACATTATGTCACACATGTAATGCCCATTAAACATTAGGCCACACACTGTAATGCCCATTAAACATTGGCCCTTATTCTGGTTGACTCGCTCGGATGTGAATTTGCATCCTTGCAAGTAACTCTAACCCCGCCTTGCAAATGGTTAGCCGGCGCCAACCATTCGCACACGGGATGCATTCACAAGGCTTGTGAATGGATGTTTTACATGAATATCCATTTGAATGCCAGTAGGAACCTCCCCCATCTTTCGATGGTCGCCGGCCATCGAATGATGGTGAAGGCGCACGCATATGTAAGGGTGGTACAGACCACATATGTGTTTAGAATTGCAGGGAATTGGGCAAGCAGCTGACATCCGGTTATGCCAGCTGTCCACCCCCCGCACGTGCATCATGGACACATGTGTGCACCCAGCGTTTTCACAGGGACTCCCATGAAATGCTGTGCGTTTACATATGCTAATGGCCCAGGCCGGCAAGACTGGGTTCGTGCACCCGGCGAACTGACTTTTCCCAGAATTTGCATGCACCCAGCATATACACATGCGCAGAAATGCTGCTGCGCATTCCGATACACAAAACATCGGTCCCCATGCAAATTCGCGGCCAACCTTGTCAACCAGAATAAGGGCCTTTGTAATGCCCATTACACATTGTCACACACCATAACGCACATTACACATTGTTACACACCGTCATGCAAAAGACACATTATACCGCACACCATAATGCCCACGACATATTATGCCACACACACTATTGCCCATTGCATATTATGCCTCACACCGTAATGCCCATTACACATTATGCTGCACACCGTAATGCCCATTACACATTATGCTGCACACCGTATTGCCCATTACACATTATGCTGCACACCGTATTGCCCATTACACATTATGCTGCACACCGTATTGCCCATTACATATTATGCTGCACCGCACACCGTAATGCCCATTACACATTATGCTGCACACCGTAATGCCCATTACACATTATGCTGCACACCGTATCGCCCATTACACATTATGCTGCACACCGTATTGCCCATTACACATTATGCTGCACACCGTATCGCCCATTACACATTATGCTGCACACCGTATTGCCCATTACACATTATGCTGCACACCGTATTGCCCATTACATATTATGCTGCACCGCACACCGTAATGCCCATTACACATTATGATGCACACCGTGTTGCCCATTACATATTATACCGCACACCTTAATGCAAATTATACATTATGCTGCACACCGTATTGCCCATTACATATTATGCTGCACACCTTAATGCCCATTGTACATTATGCTGCACATCGTAATGCCTATTATCAAATGTTTCTGCAGCTGGCAGCCCCTGCTTTACTTTAAGAAGTTTTATGCGCCATGTGTATAATTTAAGATGCTTCATGTATACGTATATACTGTATATACACACACAGAAAAAAAACATAGGCCGCAAAGGCCCATGGGAGGAGGAGCTGCTGCAGCTGGGCATGCGCAGCAGCCCTCCTCCCGGCCAGCGGCCATTTTACATAGGGGCAGACATACAGCCCCACAGTCGCCGCTGCCGCATCCTAAGTATGTTTATCAATCACCCGATCCGGCGCTACCGCCGGCGGGTGGCTTAGTGGTAGCGGCGCCGCACATTAAATAAAAACACAGGGATTTCAGCATGCCGGTTGGGCAGCGGCACCGGGCCCCTTCAACCTCTTGGGCCCCGGTGCAGTGCACGGTCTGCACCGGCGGTAGTTCCGCCACTGATTTTGGCTCAATCCATGTGGCAAAATGTGAAGTTTGACTTAATCTGTGTGGCATAACGTGAACTGTGACTCAATCTGTGTGCTATAGTGTGAATTTTGGCTCATTCCATGTGGCATAATGTGTAAGGCAAGTACAGTATATGGGGGTTACTATTGTGTTGCATGATTTGTATAAGGGGTATATGGTAAACTTAGGTGACCACATAAAAGGTGCTGAAATGTTGTCTACCAAGTTTCGGCTTTCAGTATTTTTTTTACTGGAATGCCGCCTCAACCCGCAAGTATTTTAGGACATCGGTGTCCTGCGGGTGCACCTTTGGAGTGCACACGCCAATATATCTTCCTGCATTTTTCCATTTGAAAGTATTTACACAAATACAGACACACCCATGAGTAGACCACCCAAACAGAAGACTGGTCACACCCCCACATTATTAGGTGATGGCCACAACCCCTATTATTGCGCATAATAGGCCCTTGATCATTTTCAGCTCCAGGCCCATTTATACCTTAATCTGGCTCTGTTGCTGACCACCGCGCGCCAGGGATGCAGAGCAGTGAGAGCGCCTCTCCTGCTTAACGCTTCCCCGCTCTGCAGCCACACACATACAGACCATATCAGATGCAATATATCGTGACGGCTGCACATACAACTCGTCTTATGTGCAGCCCGTCCAATTTCCAGCTCTGATCCGATGTGCACGGGACCGCACACCGGATTGGATGTCATACACATGCAATTTGGGCCAATTTCACCCAATTTCTTGGCCTGATTCACTAGAATTGGGTAAAATTGGGCCCAAATCTCATAGTGTATTTGGGAGGGATGTGTTCAAACAGTGTAACAATAAAGATTACTAACATCTGAGGGCTGCATGCAAAAGCAGCCAGTATTTACCCTGCATGGAAATAGTATAAATGTATTTGCTCTCCTTTCATAGCAAAATGGTTTGTTTCAGACAGAAAATTACTTACTGAAAGTGCAGAAGTATTATTATTATTATTATTATTATTATTTAGTATCTTATTTCCACAGATTAGCCTGTGCAATTCCACTTGCTGCAGGGCCGCCACTAGTAATGTTGGGGCCCGGGACTGACCTTCAGCAGTCTGACACCCCCCCCCCCCCCCCTCGCGTGCGGCACCCCCCCCCTCGCACACGCCGGCACCCATCCAATTACTATTACTTACCTGTGGT
The DNA here is from genome assembly GCF_055691185.1 of Crinia signifera. Lineage (NCBI taxonomy): Eukaryota > Metazoa > Chordata > Amphibia > Anura > Myobatrachidae > Crinia > Crinia signifera. The sequence continues at coordinate 174,119,322 of NC_139224.1, read as the reverse complement.
GGCGGCGGCAGCGCAGCATCTTCTCCCTCCGGCCGTCGGGACTCGGACGGAGCACTCACTTCACAGTGCAGCCTGCAGAGCGCCTAGCCCCTGTGTATCCTAGGCTCGGCGCTCTGCAGGCTGCACTGTGTATTGTGCGTGCCTGTCCGCCGACGCCGGGTGGCATTGTGCGGGTGTGTGTGGGGGGGGGTGTGCCGTGTCACTGTGGGCAGCTGTCCGGGCCCCTCCAGAGGCTGGGGGCCAGGACAGCTGTACCCCTGGCACCCCCCTGTCGGCGGCCCTGCTTGCTGGCAGCCTACATATGTCAATGGAATTCCAACCCTACACTCATATAGTGTAAGAGTCAGTGACTTGATCAACTTAATCTACAGTAACTTGTGAAAATGAAGCAAGGAAAAGTTAGATTGAAATGGGGCACATCTAAAGAGGTTAATATCAATTATAAACCGCACAGCTCATTATGTGCCGCTCAAACCTCCGTAATACAGATACAACATGATTTAAAATCGGAAACTGTAGCTAAAGGAATTAGCCGTCTCGGCATGAAACTAGATGTATTTAATCAATATTGCTTCTACTAGAAAAGTGGATTAGGTTTTCTTTAAGCCAGAGTTAAAAGTTTAGCATCTAATTTATTTTAATAAGCATTCAGTCACTGGTTTTCGACAGGCAAAAAAAAAAATACTAACCCGTAATGAAGCGCCAAGAAAGAAAGCATGACTTAATTATTTTTTCTGGGGTGGATAATGAATAAATTAGCTACGGTGCAGGCTCGTGGTATATTTGGGATTTATTACTATTCCTTTAAGAATTTTATCATGACAAAGTAGATTTTGTCTCGCGATGAATAGGGCCCCGTCTGGCTGCAGAGGGCCCATTCTCCACCATTGTGTTACTGGTATTGGTAGCATAACCTGGGGGAAGTGCTTCCGGGTTCAATTACCGGCACAACATAGCGATGCCTCTTCGGGATATTGACGTTAGGAAGGTCAACAGTGAAAAGGGCAACATGAGTTTTTAATGGGGTACAGGTTAGTGTCCCGGCAACACTGTAAACAGGGCCCAGGTTAACAATGGGGTGTATGGAGCTCCACCTCCAGGCCCTCCGTATAAACATGGCCCACTTAGAATGACAGCATGATGAAGGACAGGCACAAGCTGGCCACAGGGGCGGCTATATATCATAGGTATTAAACCTCAAATTTAAAGGGGATATGCCTAGCGCCCCTGGAGCTGCAGGGCATGCCAGTAGACAGAATAGACATCACTCACTTGAACATGGCATCTAGTTCCCGCTTGCTCTGCTCCGTAGATCAGCAGATGTGACTTCCGCACCACCGCAGTACACTGCGGCCCATAAGTGTTACGGCGGGATAGCACCCTAAAAGCAGGACTGCCCTACCGAAATCAGGATAGTTCAATGATAACAAGGGCCCATCTTACTGACTTAAAGTTTTTTTTTTTTTACCACAAACAGATAGTGTATTTATTGTATCTGTGGATGAGGACCCTTGCCTCTCTGCTGTGGTGTGCAGAACATATAATGCTGCTAAGGATAGAGAGTCACAGCAAGAGTGCCTGCACCATATTTCAAACAGTTAACCCTAGAATTGTGATATGGACCCAACATATAGCATCCACCAATTAATTGGGGTACCAGACATGCAACATCTGCAAACAGCACCAGGATACGCCGTGCTGGTATGATCACACTATAAAATAAAGAACTATAGCATGAGCTACACAACCACACAAGAAAAAAAAGTATTGCTGGGTGCACTAAGACGTCCTTTTTTGATAATTATAAAATATAACTTTTAATGTGGCAACTTTGTTTAAAAAAACATACATACACATCAGAGACTCCTCTATTAAGAAAGTAACAAGAATATACAAAATAAATTGAACTATCAATCTACGAATTGTATGGTGTGTATGATAGGGTGAGATCTGACAATTTAAAAACAAATGTTACAGTGGTAAAAAGGTAAAATAAGAATACACACTCTCACTGTGTCTGAATTAAAGTGTATTGGTTATAAAATAATAATAAAAGTACATTAAAGACACACAGAGAAGGGTGGTGGATATCATTATCTATTTGTACTTGCACAAATATACAAAAAACACACAGGGACATCGTATCCCTGCAAATTAAGGATTTAGGGCCAGATGTATTAAGCTTCAAAAAGTGATAAAATGGAGAGTGATAAACCACCAGCCAATCAGCCCCTGCCTGTTATTTTTCAAACCCAGCTTGTGACATGGCAGGTAGGAGCTGATTGGCTGGCTGTTTATCACTCTCCATTTTATCACTTTTTGAAGCTTAGTGCATCTGGCTCCGAATGAGGCAGTGGTCCGACACTGTTTTTATACACTTATTCCAATTTCTTTATCTTTCTCACATCTGTCGCTAAAGTTTTAATATTTCACCTTTTTATTAGCAAAATCATTAAAAGTTATATTTTATCATTATCAAAAAAGGACGTCTTAGTGCACCCAGCAATACTTTCTTTTCTTGTGTGGTTGTGTAGCTCATTCAAAGTTAAGGGTAGCACCTCCATGAGCAAATACTATCAAAGGGTATCAAGACCATAAGAACAAAAAGAATATATCTCTTTGGAGCACAGACAGTCCAAGACCTATCTACTAAAATCTGGTGCAGGATTTCTCTCTTTTTGTTAAATAACTATAGCATGAGGAAGAAGGATGTAGAGGTAGGTAGACTCAGAACTGACGGTAACGTATAAAAGGACATCAGCTGAAGGGGCGTTATATTGTGCTCTGAGTTCTGAAATCGCTGCCATCCATTGAGTGGACCAGCACAGGACTGGTAGACCTACAACGGTGACCATATCACCATCTAAAGCACTTACTCAAGAGTGTACTCCTACATTTACATACGTAATCAAGGTTTAAAAAAGCTTATCGATCTTGGTGTACTACCCCTGAAGAAGTCCCTAGGGGACGAAACGCGTAGGGTTTCTCGTATGATCATGTTGCACCTGTGATTGAAGTCTTGTACTGAACCACGAAATTGATTATAAACGATTTCAAGACTTGTACATTTTAAACTGTTTTATTGTAAAAAATAAATTTTCTGTATTTTTACAAATTGTGGACTGGTGAAACCACCCCTTGAGCGCACCTCTACATCCTTCTTCCCTATTCTTCACATCAGACTCCCATTAGCGGCGGGGTCTTTAGAGTAGTGCTGCTCACCTACAAGCGCAGGACGGGGCCACAACCCTTCTTTCAACTATAGCATGAGGTCTGGGCTCCTTCTGTAGGATTATGTGATCTGATCAGAGCACGGCTACATCCCCTAGCAATGAAGAGAAAAGTTGTACATTTTTGGTGGGAAAATTGTTAACAGGCCACAGGATTCAAAAAGGTCTTGGCAAGAGTTCATCCCCTAACACCTTATACATATCACATCAACGAGTTTATTGAGATTGATGCTGAATTGGTGGCATAATCAGGGTCCAAATATTAAACTGCACTAAAAAGCAGCATGCATATGTCTATTTACTGATGTATATGCTTCATGGCAACATGCAAACATGACAGACACCCGATTTATTTAAAACATATTTGTGCCCATGCTAGCATCGCCATCACCCACAGCGGCTGCATGCAATGCCACCACCAGTGTCCAGGGCATAGTCCAGTGCTCACCAGATGGGGCTATTTGGCACGATCTGGTGATAAGTGTATAAGGAGACAACTGTCTTTTCCAAGGCTGTTCCTAGTGACATCCGGTTCTCCTATCTCCAAGCAAAGAATTCAATCAAGAAAACTATTTTGCCTCCGCTGTTACATAACTATGGGCCCAATTCAGATCTGTTCGCTGCTGTGCGAATTCGAAAAGCGGGCGATTATCAATACACTACGCATGCTTATGGGCCGCACTTCACGTGCATGACACGGAGTTCGATGGTGAGCGGCTTGCAACGGAATGTGGACATTTTCGTTTGGCTGCGCAGTCTTCGCCAGCCGTGCATATCTATTTGCACAACATGTGCATCAATTCGCAGGGCGGAATTTCACTTTAGCAGCGCGGCGTCTACCTGATTTCTGGCTGTGCTAATTGGCTCAGCAGCAATCAGGTCTGAATCAGGCCCAATATGTCTTGTACATTAGGTTCTTTTCCTTGGACATCCAGTCATCGTATGTCTTAAGACACTTTCCGTTCACTGGACACCATTCAAGGTTTTGGAGTTGTTTGTTGTACAAATGAGACAATCATCGGCGGCGAGGGCTGCGTTACACTGATGCGCGGAGAGTGATCGCGTATTGTATGAGTCAGATGTTTTACTGAAGAGCGCTATTGTATTATACAAATATTAGATGTAAAATAATGTACCTGCAAAGGTCGTTCCATAATATAATACATCCATTGTGCCGGCAGGATGATTTATGTCGCGCGCCTGCCAATATTATTATGAACCTTGCCGCTTTCTAGTTTCGTGCAGATTCTTTCTATCATGGGAAAGTATGTATGGAATCTCAGGGTCGTTCCTGTAGCAGCGACACGCTGGTTCCATGCAGATTGCATTTCACATTTTGCTTTTACCCGCTCGTAGAATAGAAATGTGGATTATTTCTGAAAGTCTAAATGAACGCAATATGTTAGTATCAATTCGGATTAGTATCAGTGTTAATTATTTATGTCACGTTTGTCTTATAACCAATTTATGACTTTAGTTGGTGAATAAGAGAACGTGAGGCATAAGCGTTTCTACAATGGATGCAGCGTGTGCGGTGCACATGGGCCCCTGAATAGTGAATACAAGGGGCCTGCACCGAATTCGCTGCACCCATATATTATACTTACCCTCTCCGGAGTCCTGCTGGGGCACCTCTGCTCTGTAGACACAAATCACTAGGAAAATGGTTGCCACAGCCGTCTCCAAATGATTTACTTATGCGCACTGGAGATGTCCCCAGAAACAAGGCCCAGGCGCCATGGTCCCGCAGTCCTGCACATGCACAGTACTCTGGCATAATGCCAGAGTCTTCTCACTGTCAGAAATTAGGGGGCTAATGGGTGTTATGCATAAACATCCATTTGCGGTCTTACGTGCAGGGGCGAAATCATTCGGTGGTCGTAGGTCATCAAATTTCTACAGTGCTCGCAGGTCCTGAGACACATCTCTGGTGTCTTAGATCAGTCCGCTCCCCGCACTCACGTCACTTGCGAATTTCCATGGGTGCAACCACGGCACGTCGCCCCACACCCACACCGTACCTGTTCGCACGAAGCGGCTGCACATGTGCATAAAAGTTTATTCACATACGCAGTTGCTAAAGAACGCTCCCCTGTGCAAACGCGCATGGGAACCAGAATGAGGGCCTAGGTGCGTGTAGCACATGAACACCTGAATAGTGTACCTCGTCCCTTCACATGGCTCCACATACTTTGGGCAGAGTGTCTTGCATCACTACTGCTGCGGTTGGCACACTTTACCCTTCCTAATCGTTGTCCAAGTGGGAAGTAGGGTATGAAAAGTTCAAAAAGTATATTAAAAAAGTAATAAAAACTCATGTTCACCTTATTTTCATGTTGACCGTTTGATCCTTGCTAATGCAATAGTGATCAACCTTAGTGATCACCTACTGACTGTAGAACTAATAGCTAGGGATGGCCATCAACGATTCCAAACCAGACGATTCCCCTTCATCGATGTCATAGCATAACCCAACATGTTTCCTCCCCAAGGTGCCGGGACATGTAATGCAGGTCCACCCCGACACCCATGAAGCACCGCATCCAGGTTCTGATTGGTCCACAGACCAGTTAGCTAAAGAAAAGAGATAACCAACGACTGGCGAAATCGTCACTGGTCATCCGTTACATAGTATGCTGCCATTGGTGGCAATTACACTATAGCAATCAATGTCAACCATGGATGGCGGCCAACCCTACTAATAACTGTCAGATACTGTTTCATGCAGATAAAATCTTACTTTAAAAAATATATATATTTTATATTCTATAATGATTACAATCTAGAATTGCACTAACAAAAAGCCCTTTGTTCATTTACATAATGGAGCCACTAGCAAATAATAAAATAATAGTCAACTTAACGTTCTTCCGCCTCATCTAGGGTGAAATATTTTTTTAATAAGGGATCAGCAACGTTCCAAAAGGACAGGTAAGATCCTACAGAGGACGCCGGGTATTTACTAGCAGGTTGCATTTGAGCCCCGAAGCAAAACAAAAGACAGGTGAATAGATCATGGAGTAATTGCTGTAGTTTATGATGCAGTAAGCGGTTTGCTGTATCGGCGTACGGCTTTATTGTAATACAGTAATTCCTCTTTTTGGAAGGAAAGTCCTTTTTACGGGATGATTTAACGCATCCACATCTGCTGGAAAATAAATTATACTTAAGACTATGCTGATTGATTATAATAAGTTGTAATCATGAATTATAATTACGTTGCATTTTGGAGGCTGAGAAAGATTAAGTCTAGTCAGCATCCTACTATAAGGGTGGCTAGTTCCTGCCAGCTCCGGCTACATGCTGCAGTGCATCTATTCAGGCTTTCCTAAAAGAAAAAAGAGAATACAAAATCTTGCAAAATGCATCCAATGATATATATATATATGAGAAGGCGAATACAAATCTAAGGGGTTTACTTACTAAGATGGGAGCTGTATTGAAGATGGGAGATCAGATACTATCTATTATCTTTTTATAGGCTACCTCTCACCCGCCTCGCACCTCTCCAAACCATTCTTAACGCTGCTGCTAGGCTCATCTTCCTCTCCCGCCGCTCTACCTCCGCCTCCCCCCTCTGTCTATCTCTTCACTGGCTCCCCATTACTTTCCGAGTTCTCTTTAAACTCCTCACCACCACCTACAAGGCTCTCTCCTCCTCCACCGCTCCTTGCCTCTCTTCACAATCGCTGACCGCCGACTGACCTCTCACCTAATCACCTCCTCCCACTCCTGTGTCCAAGACTTCTCTCGCGCTGCCCCCCTGCACTGGAACAACCCCCCGCCACCCATCAGGCTTTCTGATTCCCTTACCTCCTTCAAGCGCTCCCTCAAAACCCACTTTTTTCGACTAGCCTATCCCTCCTCCTCCTAACCTCTTTTGATCCTCTTATCCTGCCTCCGTTCCCCTCCGTTCCTACTTATCCTATTGTTTTTCGTTCGTCCACCCACCTATTTTTAGTATGTTAACTCTTATGAGTAAGGCCCTCATTCCTCACGTACTCACCCTACCTCTCTACCTCACCTGTGCTCCTGTCCTGTTCTTCCCTTCCTCTACTTCATCTTCAGTCTCCTCGACAATTTTGACACCTACTTCTGAACTGATGCTGATTTTAGTTCTACCAGCTATACCCCTACTTATACTGTATCTTTCAACACACCCTGTACGTTACCTTGTAATTTGTTTTTTTGTTTGCTATGTACGGCGCTGCGGACACTTTGCGGCGCCTTATAAATAAACGTACTACTACTACTACTACTTTTTGACGGTGCTAAATACAGTGCTAAATAAATAAGAATTAAACACTGGTTGCTATCTTCAATAGAACTCCCATCTTAGTAAATTAAACCCTAAGTATTTCTCAGCTACCCTGTGTCATCTTCAGTGTACACATAGATAACGCATTTTGTGGGTATCTGGATGATAGGTCGACATAGGCTATGTTGACAGTCGGCAGGTTGACACCAAGGGCGAGATGTTGCTGCTTTGCAACCTGTTCCTGCTCTGAAGTCTGGGAGCTTTCGCCAGCAGGAATGAGACCCACCTGCAGTTCAGTGGGGAACAGTAGGGAACACATTCTATAGATCAGTAGGGGGCGCAGTGTGTCTCGCTGGAGTCTGAACACATCTTTGTGTATTGTCTCCGAAGAGGATTCGCCACTGGGGTGTGGGCAACTCTGATATCATCAAGTCCCACTTCAGCAGAATGTCATGTTTCCTGGGCAGGGGCAACAATAATGGGATTTGGATAATTTTAGTCCGCAGACTTGATATTGCCAGTGATTAGCTCTCTATCCTTCCCACATCATAAGGACGCAGGTGATCTGATTGCTCTTCCAGGAGTTCGAGAGGTTACCTGGAAAATTGGGAGTCTCTAGCAACTTCCTGGAGAGCGAGCAAGTATGAGCAAGCAAAAGACCGACCCCCAATATGGAGAATCCTGACAGGGGCACCAGGAGTAAACCCTTTCCCCTACCCCCCTAACCCTAATCCACCCTGCTTGCAGCCTAACCCTCTTCCTTCAGCCTGATACTAACCCTCCCTGCTAGTGCCTAACCTCTGTACCCCGCCACCTAAACCTATCCCCTTCTCCGCAGCCTATCTCTAACCCCCCTTGTAAGTGCTTTAATCTAACCCCCATCACCGAATCCCCTCCCCGCAGCCAAGTCCCCCTTAGTGCCAAACACCTAAACCCCCCCCCCCCATCCCCTGCTTGACCCTAACCTCCCCGCTATACTTCCTGTGCGTTCAGGACATTGGCTGTCAGGATTCTGGCATTGGCATGCTGATCCATTTCTAAGTTACGGTGCTGGTGTTCTGATCCTCGTAGTGGCATCCGACCACCCGGATTATAACTGTACACATAGGGCATGTGCGGGTAATAAGCAGCCCACCAGCTGCTGCTGAACTACAAATCCCAGCACACCCTGACGCAGGTTTATCATGCTCTGATAGCAAAGTGAGTGAGCACTCAGATCCACAGACACACACAACCAGACCCTGATTAAGGGGGGTGTGGGCTCAGGGGGTCAGTACCCCCAGGCCCCCTCTATCTAGGGCCTCCCTGTGGTTGGCATGCATTTAAAAAAAAAGATTAATGGTTCTAAGCATAAGGAGCCGAGGCACACTGACCTCACAAGTGTGCACAGTGCATTACTGGGAGTTCATCACATGCTTCTCAAGCCCGTGGAGGACAGCAGCAGCCTCGTCATTGGAGGGTTTTTATCAGCTGTAGTGTATATTTATGTATAAAATCGATGTGTGCATGTGTGTATGTTCCCTATGGACTCCAAAACGGCCTGACCGATTTTGATGAAATTTTTTTAAGGCAATCAGATTAGCCCAGCGTGTGATCCTGTGAAGTTTGATAGCGATCGGATCAACATAATTTTTTCCTTTTTTGGGGGGGGGGGTTGGCAATTCATTGATCGCTCCACGAATGAGATTTCGTTCCCGCCAAACTTCCGAACTTCTGTCAAATGCAACTGAATATTCAAGCCGTTGTTGACAATGTATTCCCAAATCTAAAAACTACAAAAATCCGGATTGGCTGTGCGAACGTGCAATTTTGTCACAAAAAATCACCGGTGATGCTTATTTGTAACTTAGAAGAATGTAAGGACTGAGCTAGGAGAGGAGTGGGTTAAACATGATAAGCTGGCCATGGCCTTGGTAAAGACATGTGACTTGGCATCCAATATGGATGAAGGGTTGGCAGAGTTAACGCGAATATAGGATCTGCTTCTTGTTCCGGATCTTCCTGCCATATTTTAATGGTGGTGGTTGGTTCTTTGAGTTAGCTCTTTGGCTGGAAAAACTGGTTTAAGGGTTGGTTGAATGATTATTTATAGTTGATTTTGGTGCGCTCACCTTCGTTGACTATAGGTCTATGCTGGATCACCTGGTCTGGAACAGCAACACCTCCTCGACGGGTGGGTAGTCAAGTTAGAAGGTTGAGTGGATACCTCTTGTTGTTAGGCTGTTGTTGTTTAGGTAGGATAGTTATGGGTGGGGTTAGATGATAGGCATTCTTTCTTGGCCGCTGTTATTTAATTATTTTAAATCAAGCATTCAAGTTTAGAGTTGTTTAAATAAATGACAGCTAACATTTTCTGCCAAACCTAAGTCTCTGAGTCGTTATTATATGATCAGTTAAGCGTTAAGTATCGTGCAGACACAAGGTCATACATCAGTTGCTCGGATGTAAAGTATTGCAGGTTGGATTGATGGTGTAACTCATACAAAATAAAGAATTGGAGAGTATTTAAAGGTATCCTGGATCTGCCAGCAGACGAAATCCTGTAATAAGAACAAGAATAATTATATGAATGATAAACACTTTGAAAGCCTCCAGCTCCTTCATGCCAACTGTGGAATGCTTCATCTTGGCAGCGTTGAAGATTTCTTACCATTGGGATCCTACTAGACTTCCCTAACAATTAGTCAGACTCCAAGCCACCGATAATGTCGCATTTACACATCGTGTTCTTCTGATAAAGGATTAAACTGACCATAAATATTCTAATCAGGCCTAAAGATAATCACTTGTATTATATATTGCGAAATGAGACCATTATGTCTGATATTCTGAAATATGTGAACATTAATAAAATGTTTTACAAAGTATCTACATTAGCGTCATCGGCAGAGACCCCTCGCCCTGGAACCAGGCACTTGGTAGTGATTCATTTCAAGTTTTGAGACCTTGGTATTTTTACTGTTAGGTGCCAGACATGGGGCCTAATTAAGTAAGGATCGTTAGTTAGAGAAACAGAAGTTGCAGCGATCAAACCGTCACTGCCTCAAAAGGAAGAATAATCGCCCCTTGGAAAATGTCGATCCATTCGCAGATCCATTTGCAAAAAGCGAAATATCGAAGAGTTTTTTCCATCTGCACCAGTCTCGGTATTCATTAATCTGCTAAAGAGTGGAAGTGATCATCGCCATCATCAGGGACCCTCCTGAAAAATGCCTGGGCACATCCCAGAAAACGCCAAGTTTGATCCTCTAAATTCCAGATTTCTATCAATTAAACTGCGATTGCTCTGCAACAGATATGCGTACTAATAATTGTGCACAATATGCGTACGTGAGTCGGTCAACCAGATTGCAATTTCTCTAAATGTGATCCATGATGAATTAGGCCCATGGTCCATGTCCTTCCCACAATACACTTATGTTTTTGTAATTTAATGTGTAAAATAAATCAACACAGAGTTCCCAAAACTCGCACATCACAGTCCAGATTTAAAGTATTTCTTTGCTAGAGTAACGATGCAACTTGGTGGAGGTATTAATTAAGTCACCTGCCAAGTTCCCTGGTGGGGGCTTTCCTGTGCAGCAAAGTCCGATCTGGAGAACAGGTCTCCTGGATGGACAACTACTTAGTAAACACCGTCCAGCACCTTGTCTCACAGGCAGCATCAGACTCCTGTGGCCATATTGGTCTTGGTCAGTTGATGGACTGATCTAATTAGATTCCAGTTCTCATCCTGACCCCCTGCACCAATCACAGCACATAGTGCAACTATAAAGGTCAGACTCCTGGAACAGGAAGTCACCTGAACAATGTTGCTTCCTGCTTTGTATCTGGCTCCAGACCATTGGTTCTGATTGCCCAGATACAGTACCTGCTATTGCCTCACTAGGTCTATGCCAGTGGTAGCCAACTCCACTCCTCGAGAGCTACCAACAGTTCACGTTTTCTAGATCACCTTGCTGGGGCACAGGTGTATTCATTACTCACTCACACATTATAAATGATCAACAGGTGGAGCTAATTACTTCACTTTTGATTCTGTGAGGAGACCTGGAAAACATTAACTGTTGGTAGCTCTCGAGGACTGGAGTTGGCTACCCCTGGTCTATGCCAACCCCAGTATCATTTGGGTCCAGCTTTACCACATTATAATCTGGATCTAGCTTTACCAACCGAAATTATAGTTGTCATTGTTAACGTCTTATCCTTTAACGCATGAGAAAGACCAGTATTCGATCTCCCAGGTTCCGCTACAGCCTTTACGGAAGACACTCCTCCAGTAAATCCGGTAACCATATCTGTGACACCTCTATGGGGGGGGGGCTTGATAGAGCCAAAGGGCCTTGATAGAGCAATTCAAGTGTCCAGCGCTGACATGGCTGTTATGCTGTTCCATCATTTTGACAGGCTAGCACTTTCTAATTATTGTATCAGCTATGTTATGGCTTTACGATTTTTTTGTGATGTATTGTGTCATGATGAAATCATATGTGCAAGGCTTGTTTGCATATATACGATACACAATCTAAATATCTTATTATCAAGAGACAAAAGGATAAAGGATAACTCCGAGGCCGACATCTGTACACACATCGCGGAATGCATGACAAAACAACAAACAGAACACTCTTCAGTAATCCCCTAAATCCTATAACACTAAATAGAATGTCACTTTGACAAGTAATTCATGCAATTGTCATTTCTTGGAACATAGATCAGTGTAAATCTTCTGAACCGATTGGGGTTTCCGGCAATGCAAATAACAACCGGACCTTTTCCTAGATACAATAATCCCTCGCAAAGTTTTTTGATTGTTTTTTCATTTTAGTGTTTATAAACCATTCTCTTTTAAGAACCTCAGAGCAAATAACGGATAACTTTTCTTTGTTGACCTAACATTGTGTTTTTAATGGTTTCATAATCACTAATATCTTTTCATCTTTCCGCTTATACCAGTGAAACGCCTTTGGCTCTTTGGAATGCAAACTTAGAGCGTCTCGATTCTCCCCCCAAAAAAATAAATAAATAAAATATAAAAACATTAACATGAAAGTGGGGCACAATAATGACCTAACTATCTACATCTTATCTACATCTAAGAAAACAATAATAAAAAAACTAATTAAGGATATACATCGCAATATTTGGAGATTTATAGCCACCTTGATGGAGTTTGTTCTGCTTGTGATTTAATAATGTTTCACTTTATTTAAATTCTGCCACGGCGTATATTAGAAATGGAGACAGCTGAAATATTTCTAGAGGGAACGGAAATTGTAATATTTTCCTGTCAAACTTAAATTATGTCTCCAGGAAACTTTTAGAACATCCAGCTTAGTCTGAAGAATTATTTTAACGTCTTGAAATGAAACCCCATTTTGGGTCTTTGAATGTTGTGTTACGCACTGATATAATGCGCTATATCCTGTTTACACAAATAAACTTTCTATCTGGCTAAAATGTATTATGTTTTCTGTTTATGGGTACAAGACACAGAGTATTTATCAGACACTCGTATACCACTTGTTTTCTAATATAGAACCTAATAAAATTTCTCCGCTTAATTGACAATGAAAAATAATATGAGTTTTATGGGCTGGTAAATGTGAGCTATCTTATCATCTCATCAGCAATATTTAAGTCTCTTATGGAAAATGAAATATTGTCTCTTTCTAAACACTTGACTTCAGTTGCTGCTTGCATTAATGTATTGGTGCTTATTCGGATTACAGAGCAAAGCTAAAAAGAGAGAGTAATACCCCTTTCACACCAGAAAATGCAGGGACCAACCCTGGAATAAGTCCCAGGGATCATGCAGGGGCACTCCCGGGGTTGGCCCCTTTCACACCAGAAAAGTCCCTGAATTTTTTGGTGTGGGAAGGAGGCGGGCAGGAGGCGGGATGGCGGCGGAGGCAGGCAGGAGGTAGGATTGCAGTGGAATGGTGGCAGAGAGTACTCACCCAGGGTTGCCGGTCCTCGGTGCAGGCTGTTGATCCACACAGGCAGCAGGCGCAGATGAAAGGTCAGATGGCGGGCGCAGATGGCGCAGCTCACCGGCTGCAGTGAGGGCACCAGAGAGCTGCACCATCTTCATCCGCAGCCTGTCCTGTCATCTGCACCCGCCGCATGTGTGGATCCCCCAGCCTGACCGCATGCAGCAAGGACCGGCAACCCGGGTGAGTACCCCTACCCACACCGGCCAGGAACCTGGGAACAGGGTTGAAATCCTGGAAAGTTTTCACTTAGACACCAGCGCTAGCCTCGGGTTGTTCCCGGGCCCTACGGGGGTTGTTCCCGGGCCCTACCCGGCAGGGGGGCAGATGCATCATGTGAAGAGAGAGTTGTATTTAGGAGGGGCATGTGATTATAAAGCATACCTGTCTAATTGTGAAGCCTCATCTACGAAACAAGCCTAGAGCATACTTGCCTACCCTCCGAGATTGGCCAGGAGGACTCGCAAAAATATTGTGTCTCTCCCAGCTCCGTAGAAAGGTGGGCAAGTCCCCCACTTTCCTTGGGTGCCCCATAACATCCCCGACATCCCCCCTAGTCCGCTACTCACAGTAGAGTACAAGTGGGCGGTGCGGAAGTGACCCAATGATGTGATTTGCGCTGAATTGTGTCATCATATCACTTTTTCCCCGCCATACATTGCCTGGTCTTCAGCACTGTCATAGCGGGGTTGAAGCTACAATGATGCTGTCATGGAGCCATGTCCCCCAGCCAGAGGAGAATACTGATCTCATGGGGCCCCAGGCAAGATAACAGTTTGGGCCCTCCTTGTTCAAACAATCCATAGCACTATATATTGCGGCAGCGATAGAGTACGTTGGCGCATACACAATCTACCGATAAATGCTCAGCTGTGTGACCATCGGCATTGCGCACAAATCTGAATTAGGCTCTAGGTCTTTTGGAAGTAAACATGTAGCCATGCTAATTGTTGCTGTAGTATCGCCATTCTGGTGTCCTTGTGGCACCATAGGAAATGTCCTATTAAGGGGACCTAAGGCGTTCTATGGCAAAGCTGAACCAAAGCATGTAATTACACTGCTTCACCACTAGGTGGTGATTGCTCCACTATAAAAACTACGGTACAGTGCTGAGTAGCCACAGATGGACATGGCACTACAGAATATATTGTACATGAACAGTGCAGGCACATAAATGTACTGTCTGTCTGACAGGCGGCCCAGTGCACATTACATTAATTATAGTGGACAGGCCTGTGGTACAGTAGCCATAGTGGTCGAGCAGGTAAGGCTACCGCATGCTATGTGCTGCACCTGGGGTTCAGATCCTGCTCATGCGCTGCACCTTGGGTTCAGATCTTGCTCATGCGCTGCACCTAGGGTTCAGATCCCCCTCATGCGCTGCACCTGGGGTTCAGATCCCACTCATGCGCTGCACCTTGGGTTCAGATCCTGTTCATGTGCTGCACCTTGGGTTTAGATCTTGCTCATGTGCTGCACCTGGGGTTCAGATCCCACTCATGCGCTGCACCTGGTGTTCAGATCCTGCTCATGTGCTGCACCTGGGGTTCAGATCCTGCTCATGTGCTGCACCTTGGGTTCAGATCTTGCTCATGCGCTGCACCTGGGGTTCAGATCCCGCTCATGTGCTGCACCTAGGGGTTCAGATCCCGCTCATGCGCTGCACCTGGGGTTCAGATCCTGCTCATGTGCTGCACTCAGTGCTGTGAGACAGTAATGTAACCATTACACCATCCGTGCTGCCCCGTATATATAACACATGGTGGGGATAGAACCCATGACCTCAGTGCTGTGAGGCAGTAATGTAACCATTACACTGTGTGTACTGCCCTGTATATATAACACATGGTGGGGATAGAAGAACCCATGACCTCAGTGCTGTTAGACAGTAATGCTAACCATTACACCATCCGTACTGCCCCGTATATATAACACATGGTGGGGATAGAACCCATGACCTCAGTGCTGTGAGGCAGTAATGTAACCATTACACCATCCGTACTGCCCCGTATATATAACACATGATGTGGATAGAACCCATGACCTCAGCGCTGGGAGGCAGTAATGCTAACCATTACACCATCCTTACTGCCCTGTATATATAACACATGGTGGGGATAGAACCCATGACCTCAGTGCTGTTAGGCAGTAATGCTAACCATTACACCATCCTTACTGCCCTGTATATATAACACATGGTGGGGATAGAACCCATGACCTCAGCGCTGTGAGACAGTAATGCTAACCATTACACCGTCCGTACTGCCCTGTATATATAATATGGTGGGGATAGAACCCATGACCTCAGTGCTGTGAGGCAGTAATGCTAACCATTACACCGTCTGTACTGCCCTGTATATATAACACATGGCGGGAATAGAACCCATGACCTCAGTGCTGTGAGGCAGTAATGTAACCATTACACCATCCGTACTGCCCCGTATATATAACACATGGTGGGGATAGAACCCATGACCTCAGCACTGTGAGGCAGTAATGTAACCATTACACCATCCGTACTGCCCTGTATTTATAATGGGGTGAGAGTAGAACTCATGACCTCAGTGCTGTGAGGCAGTAATGCTAACCATTACACCATCCGTACTGCCCCGTATATATAACACATGGTGGGGATAGAACCCATGACCTCAGGGCTGTTAGGCAGTAATGCTAACCATTACACCATCCGTACTGCCCCGTATATATAACACATGGTGGGGATAGAACCCATGACCTCAGTGCTGTGAGCCAGTAATGCTAACCATTAAACCATCCGTACTGCCCCGTATATATAACACATGGTGGGGATAGAACCCATTACCTCAGTGCTGTGAGGCAGTAATGCTATAACCATTACACCGTCCGTACTGCCCCGCATATATAACACATGGTGGGAATAGAACCCATGACCTCAGTGCTGTTAGGCAATAATGTAACCATTACACTGTGTGTACTGCCCCGTATATATAACACATGGTGGGGATAGAAGAACCCATGACCTCAGTGCTGTTAGGCAGTAATGCTAACCGTTACACCATCCGTACTGCCCCGTATATATAACACATGGTGGGAATAGAACCCATGACCTCAGTGCTGTTAGGCAGTAATGTGACCATTACACCATCCGTACTGCCCCGTATATATAACACATGGTGGGGATAGAACCCATGACCTCAGTGCTGTTAGGCAGTAATGCTAACCATTACACCGTCCGTACTGCCCTGTATATATAATACATGGTGGGGATAGAAGAACCCATGACCTCAGTGCTGTTAGGCAATAATGCTAACCATTACACCGTCCGTACTGCCCCGTATATATAACACATGGTGGGGATAGAACCCATGACCTCAGCGCTGTGAGGCAGTAATGTAACCATTACACCGTCCGTACTGCCCCGTATATATAACACATGGTGGGGATAGAACCCATGACCTCAGTGCTGTGAGGCAGTAATATAACCATTACACCATCCGTACTGCCCTGTATATATAACACATGGTGGGAATAGAACCCATGACCTCAGTGCTGTTAGGCAGTAATGTAACCATTACACTGTGTGTACTGCCCTGTATATATAACACATGGTGGGGATAGGAGAACCCATGACCTCAGTGCTGTGAGACAGTAATGTAACCATTACACCATCCGTGCTGCCCCGTATATATAACACATGGTGGGGATAGAACCCATGACCTCAGTGCTGTGAGGCAGTAATGCTAACCATTACACCGTCCGTACTGCCCCGAATATATAACACATGGTGGGGATAGAACCCATGACCTCAGTGCTGTGACGCAGTAATGCTAACCATTACACCATCCGTGCTGCCCCGTATATATAACACATGGTGGGGATAGAACCCATGACCTCAGTGCTGTGAGGCAGTAATGCTATAACCATTACACCGTCCGTACTGCCCTGTATATATAACACATGGTGGGGATAGAAGAACCCATGACCTCAGTGCTGTTAGGCAGTAATGCTAACCATTACACCGTCCGTACTGCCCCGTATATATAACACATGGTGGGGATAGAACCCATGACCTCAGTGCTGTTAGGCAGTAATGTAACCATTACACTGTGTGTACTGCCCTGTATATATAACACATGGTGGGGATAGGAGAACCCATGACCTCAGTGCTGTGAGACAGTAATGTAACCATTACACCATCCGTGCTGCCCCGTATATATAACACATGGTGGGGATAGAACCCATGACCTCAGTGCTGTGAGGCAGTAATGCTAACCATTACACCGTCCGTACTGCCCCGAATATATAACACATGGTGGGGATAGAACCCATGACCTCAGTGCTGTGACGCAGTAATGCTAACCATTACACCATCCGTGCTGCCCCGTATATATAACACATGGTGGGGATAGAACCCATGACCTCAGTGCTGTGAGGCAGTAATGCTATAACCATTACACCGTCCGTACTGCCCCGTATATATAACACATGGTGGGGATAGAACCCATGACCTCAGTGCTGTTAGGCAGTAATGCTAACCATTACCCATGGAACATACGAAGATCTCTTCATAAAAAAAAATACATATATATATATATAATATGCCTGTAAGAAGCCACAAGGCTAAAGTGAGAGAAAAAATCAAGTTACATAATTCATGATTTTTACAGAAGACACGTTTGGGTCTCGCTCAGGAACAATTTCAGATTTAACTCATAAGCGGAATATCCTACGATTTCGGTAATGAATAATGCAGATATAACATGCCCGCTTTGAACTACAGCTCTCGACGTTTGCCGACTGCCCCAAACAGCTCATTAAAAAGCAAATGACAGGTACGAACAATTTTTTTTTATTTTCTTGCCGGGACGGATACATGGCGTAATGCCGCAAATGTACACAGGGAGCAAACACAAATCACCTTGTAACATTTCTTCCTTCCTAATGCAACTTGTGAAGTAAAGAATTAATTATACCAAACCGCCTGTCTTCATTACAGCAATACACTGATAACATGTTCCGCTAAAGGTTTTGTGTCATCGCCAGCGGCACTGGGAAAAAGGTTTTATTTCAACCCAAATCTGTTACTGCTATAGATACATTAGGAGAGGATCATATGTAATTACTTGACCCATTTACAGGGTTTTATGTGGAGCAGATGGGCAGGGGTGACACTAGAAATTGTGGGGCCTGTGACTGATTTGTAGTCCGCCACCCCTCCCCCTCAATTACCGCCCACCTCACGCGCCCTCACTTTCTGCCCGGCTCTGCTTGGGGGGGGGGGGGGCTTCATTCAGCGCAGGCAGCACAGCGGAAGACAGGGTGGGGGAGCCTGCACTTCGCTGCATAGGCGCCGAAACCATGAGTGCTCCGGGGCCCGAGCACCCATGGAAAGTGAGGAGCACCCACGGGCCACGCCGGAGCTCACCCGCTGCTTGCCATCGGGGATCCTGGAAGCGCCGCAGCGGGGTCCAGCAGCGGATATGCTGTCTGCAGCGGGGGTCCCTGCGGAGGATGGGAACTAGTAGTGCTATTAATACCGCTGCTAGTTCCCATCTTCCGCAGGGACCCTGCTTCTGACGGTATATACGCTGCTGGGACCCCGCTGCGGCGCTGCCTGGCCCACCTGCCTACCTCCATTCAGGACTGGGGCACCCACGCGCACCCACGGGCAAAAACGTAAATCGGCGCTCCTGCTTCGCTGTGATGCCTGCACTTAATGAAGCCCACTGCTCCCAGAGTACCATTTCCTTCACTTCCGGATGCTGGTGGCCATTTCAATTATGGCGTTGACTTGTAAGCCAATTGGAACTCATGGCCCGGCAGTCAATCAGAGCGGTTGCCAGTACGCAAGCTCTGATTGGCTCACCAGCCAGTGCAGCATTTAAGTTGTCTGCCAGTGTCCGGAGGTGAAGCAGCCTGCGCACCGGGAGCAGTGGGCTTCGTTCAGCGCAGGCGGGGGGGGGGGGGGGCTTCACCTTCTGTCAGAGAGGCTGGGATAGGACAGCTGTACCCACAGCAATCCCCTGATGGCGCGAATCCCTGCATATAAAGGAAGAAGTAAAAGATCCCTTCATATGCGTCCAAGAGGAGGAGAAATCATTTGATGGTCACTGACATATTGGATTAGTCACAGAAAAGCCATTCAAGCCCCAATTCTCCTACCCACCCCGCCTTCAGGCCTAGAGGCCCCGATAATACCCCTCGCTGTAACGCTCCATCGTCATTGTTACGGAAATCATTGGAACAAACCGTTGCTGGACATGGAGAACATTTCCTTTGCAAACTTAATTTGACCATTTAATTTTCCACTCAGGTTCTGGTGTCCTGCAGAATCCACCTGCTGCACCCGACGGGCAGCTGCGACAGACTGCGGGCACTGCCTGCCACTAATTATTCAGCACTAACTGATAGCATCTTATTGGCAGATCTGCAGGGTAGATGGAATTCCTCATTCTCACATGTCACGTTAGGTTAGCGCAGCGGGAGAACGGAGAAGGAATTGTGTTCTAAGCTGTGAATGGACTGTGCCGGAGACAGGGTCATCGCCACCTGCTGAGTAACAGGTAATATGAGCAGAGACACCAACGCTGAGCCACGTCACTCACAGCCCAGACGTCTGTCTTCTGCAGGAACTCGCAGCCTCATGAACTCTCTGAATGTCAGGAGTTAGTCAGAAGGAAACTTTGTGCCGAGGAATAAAGGAGAAAAGTCACATCCGGCTCTTTCATGTCTAAGATATAAAATGGTAACTAACTAACTACAGTGTTCCCGTTACAGAATCCATTCAGTACAGTATACGCTCAGTGCAGTATACATTCAGTGCAGTATACGCTCAGTGCAGTATACGCTCAGTACAGTATACGCTCAGTGCAGTATACGCTCAGTACAGTATACGCTCAGTACAGTATACGCTCAGTGCAGTATACGCTCAGTACAGTATACGTTCAGTACAGTATACGTTCAGTGCAGTATACACTCAGTACAGTACAGCATACATTCAGTGCAGTATACGCTCAGTACAGTATACGCTCAGTACAGTATACGCTCAGTACAGTATACGCTCAGTACAGTATACGCTCAGTACAGTACAGTATACATTCAGTGCAGTATACGCTCAGTACAGTATACGCTCAGTACAGTATACACACAGTACAGTATACGCACAGTACAGTATACGCTCAGTACAGTATATGCTCAGTACAGTACAGTATGCATTCAGTGCAGTATACGCTCAGTACAGTACAGTATACATTCAGTACAGTATACGCTCAGTACAGTATACATTCAGAGCAGTATACGCTCAGTACAGTACAGTATACATTCAGTGCAGTATACGCTCAGTACAGTACAGTATACATTCAGTGCAGTATACGCTCAGTACAGTATACATTCAGTGCAGTATACGCTCAGTACAGTACAGTATACATTCAGTGCAGTATACGGTCAGTACAGTACAGTATACATACATTGCAGTATACATTCACCGCAGTATACGGTCAGTACAGTACAGTATACATTCAGTGCAGTATATGCTCAGTGCAGTATATGCTCAGTACAGTATACATTCAGTGCAGTATACGGTCAGTACAGTATACGCTCAGTACAGTATACATTCAGTGTAGTATAAGGTCAGTACAGTACAGTATACATTCAGTACAGTATACATTCAGTGCAGTATATGCTCAGTACAGTACAGTATACATTCAGTGCAGTATACGGTCAGTACAGTATACATTCAGTGCAGTTTATGCTCAGTACAGTATACATTCAGTGCAGTATACGCTCAGTGCAGTATACACTCAGTACAGTATACATTCAGTACAGTATACGCTCAGTACAGTATACGCTCAGTGCAGTATACGCTCAGTTCAGTATACATTCAGTGCAGTATACGCTCAGTACAGTATACATTCAGTGCAGTATACGCTCAGTGCAGTATATGCTCAGTACAGTACAGTATACATTCAGTACAGTATACATTCAGTGCAGTATACGGTCAGTACAGTATACATTCAGTGCAGTATACGGTCAGTACAGTATGCTCTCAGTACAGTACAGTATACATTCAGTACAGTATACATTCAGTGCAGTATACGGTCAGTACAGTATACATTCAGTGCAGTATACGGTCAGTACAGTATGCTCTCAGTACAGTACAGTTTACATTCAATAGAGAATACATTCAGTGCAGTATACGCTCAGTACAGTATACATTCAGTGCAGTATACGGTCAGTACAGTATACATTCAGTGCAGTATACGGTCAGTACAGTATACATTCAGTGCAGTATACGGTTGGTACAGTATACATTCAGTACAGTATACGCTCTGTACAGTATATATTTAGTGCAGTATACATTCAGTGCAGTATACGGTCAGCACAGTATACGCTCAGTGCAGTATATGCTCAGTACAGTATACGCTCAGTCCAGTATACGCTCAGTCCAGTATACGCTCAGTACAGTATACAATCAGTGCAGTATACGCTCAGTGCAGTATACATTCAGTACAGTATACGCTCAGTACAGTATACGCTCAGTGCAGTATACGCTCAGTGCAGAATACGCTCAGTACAGTATACATTCAGTGCAGTATACGCTCAGTGCAGTATACGCTCAGTACAGTATACATTCAGTGCAGTATACGCTCAGTACAGTATACATTCAGTGCAGTATACGCTCAGTGCAGTATACGCTCAGTGCAGTATACATTCAGTGCAGTATACAGTCAGTACAGTATACGCTCAGTACAGTATACGCTCAGTGCAGTATACGCTCAGTACAGTATACGCTCAGTGCAGTATACGCTCAGTACAGTATACGCTCAGTGCAGTATACGCTCAGTGCAGTATACATTCAGTGCAGTATACAATCAGTACAGTATACATTCAGTGCAGTATACAATCAGTACAGTATATGCTCAGTGCAGTATACGCTCAGTACAGTATACGCTCAGTGCAGTATGCGCTCAGTACAGTATATGGTCAGTACCAGGCTTGCCTACCCTCCCGGAATGGCCGAAAGCCTCCTGAAAATTGGGTCCGGGAAGGTGGGCAAGTCTCCCACTTGCTGACCAGAGCCTCCGCAACCTCCCATCCCCAATGGTTCAATTACCATAAATCGTGGAGAGTGAGTAGAGAGAGTAGCCGCATTTTACATCATTTAAGCCCTGCCCATCTCAGCCGCCAGCGAATCATGTAGTTTTATGGCATTGGGGCAGGGCCAAGGGATGTCGGCTTTGTCCCCGCCCCCTCTGACGTGTTGCTTCAATAGGCTTCTCACAAGGAGGTGAAAATCAAAGTAGACAAGTATGACAGTACAGTATTATTATTATTATTATTATGTATCAATTAAGCTGTAATGTGTACTGAACTGTGGCGCTCTTTATTTGTACTCTATTTTTGTTATTGAGTCAATGTTATGCCAAGTTTTGTCTCCCCGTACTGTTCCTTTGTACGGCGCTACGAAACACTTGTGGCGCCTTATAAATAAAATTATAGTAATAATAATAATAATAATAATATCAGGATGTCAGTTAGTTTTCTTAACACGTGGATGCCTACATGGACCAAAGAGGACACAATCTACACCAGATTGGATGGTGAGTATTATTTATTTCCGCAGGTACACTATGGATTCTACTAGAGAAGAGGACTGGCCTACGGGGGAACCTATAGATAAGTATGTATGGATAAATTTAGTGTGTATTAAAGTTTTAATTTTCTGGGTGTCTGTGTGTGTTATTTAACTATTGGTTTAGTTGTAGACCTGCAAGTACCAGTGAGCCCTTTAATGTTCTGCATGCTGGGACTTGTGGTTCTCTAAGTCCCTGCATGCTGGGGAGCCCTCCTGGGACTTTTAATTCCACATCTTAACCCATTAATCTGTTTTTTACACATTAACAGCCCATTACCCACCGCCCTGGGGCACCGGGGACTACCTCAGGCTTCAGCCCGGACAGAGGAGGGGGGGCTTCTTTATTGGGGGTTTCTCCACTCCCCCAGTGTCCCAGCCCGGGCTGACCAGTCAGGGGTTAATGCTTTGGCCAAGGGATCTTGTATAAAAGTTTCCTCCGGCTGTGGCATTAGCCTGCTGGCTGTTGGGCCCGGTGATGGTTGTCAAAATACAGAGGATCCCTATTAATCTTGTCCCCCATAGTTCTGAACAAGGACCGGCCCATGAGCTTGGTGCTAGTTATAGAAATATAGGGGTACCCCAGTCCCCCAGTCCCCTATATTTCTACAACCAGGACTGGCTGAATGAGCCTGGGGCTGGTTATAGCCAGGCAGGGGATACCCCATGCTGTTTTAAAAAATATATATATATATATATATAATTACATGTTTTCTATTTTTTTACACTGGCCAGAAGGTGGCTCATACGTATTTGGCTGTTGTATTTCTGGTACCCAAATACAAATGGCTACGACATTGAATACAAATCTAGAGTAAGGAGGTATTTAATGTTACATAGAAACATAGAATTGAATGGCAGATTAGAACCACTTGGCCCATCTAGTCTGCCCCTTTTTAAAACATGTTACCTCAAACTATATTTGATCCTTAATTTTTTGTAAGGATATCAATAGGCCTATCCCAAGCATGTTTAAATTGCCCTACTGTATTTAACTCTACCACCTCTGTTGGGAGGCTATTCCACTTATCTACTACTCTTTCTGTGAAGTAATTCTTCCTCACATTTCCCCTGAATCTTCCTCCCTCTATTTTCAGTACATGTCCTCGTGTTCTGTTGCTCCTCTTCCTGTAAAGAATGTCTCCCACCTGTACCTTGTTATAGCCCCTGATATACTTTATGTGAAAGTTTCTATCATGTCCCCCCTTTCCCTTCTCTGCTCTAAAGTATACATATTAAGATCTTTTAGTCTTTCCTGGTACGTTTTGTGATGTAGGCCATGCACCATTTTAGTTGCTCTTCTTTGTACAGTCTCTAATGTATTTATATCCTTCTGGAGATATGGCCTCCAGAACTGAACACAATACTCTAGGTGAGGTCGTACCAATGACCTATACAGTGGCATTACTACTTCTTTCTTTCTACTGCTGATACCTCTCCCTATGCAACCAAGCATCTGACTTGCCTTCTTCATTGCTTTGTTACATTGCCTACCTGCTTTTAAGTCCCCTGAAATAGTGACACCTAGATCCCTCTCTTCCTCAGTAGTTTCCATTATAGTGCCATTTATACTATATTGAGTCTTTGGATTTCTGAGACCCAAGCGCATGATTTGCATTTTTTAGCCATAAACTGTAGTTGCCATTCTCTTGACCAATCTACCTAGATCCTCAATCATTTGTTTTACCCCTCCTGGTGTGTCTACCCTGTTGCATACCTTTGTGTCATAAGCAAAAAGGCACATTTTACCCTCAATTCCATTTGATATATCACCAATAAAGATATTAAAAAGCACTGGTACAAGTACAGATCCCTGGGGTACTCCACTTGTAACCTTTCCCTCCTTTGACTGTACTCCGTTTACTACAACTCTCTGTTTTCTGTCCTGCAACCACGCTCTTATCCATTCAACTATCTTAGAATCCAATCCCAAGCTTTCAAGTTTATTTAAAGCTGTGTACACACGGGGGAGATATATTGCTCAGTGTGTCCTTTTCATCAGCGACCAGAGATGGTCGCTGATGAAAGGGAATCTCTACCGGAGGGAACCGCAGAGGGAATAAGCTCCAGCGACCAGCGATCATAAGGGGGCTAAAACAGGAGCTCGCACCTGATGATTTATCGCTCAGCGACCATATTGCCAGTGATTATAGCCCATGTGTGCGCACCTTGAGAGTCTGCAATGTGGGACACTGTAAAAAGCCTTACTAGAGTCTAGATAAGCTACATCTACAGCCCCACCTTGATCTATTATTTTAGTCAAAAACGTCAATAAGATTTGTTTGACATGATCTCCCCCAGTAAACCCATGCTGATTCGGACCCTGTAAGTTGCTGGTTTTGAGATATTCTACAAATGTTGGTACTTCTTTACTTTCACGGCGCCAGCATGGCGCCGCGCGTACTTCCGGGTTACACTCGCCACTAATTAAGTTAAATAAACGGGGTTAACGCCATGCCAACATGGATAGTTTATACCCCCACTATCCATGTTGGCATGGAGTTGATTTTAATTAGCGTGGCGAGCGTAGCGAGCCACCGAGCCCGCAGCGTGGGCGAGCGAAGCGAGCCCCGCAAGGGGACTCTGACGCGCGGCGCCATGCTGGCGCCGTGAAAGTAAAGAAGTACCCAAATGTTTGTTTCATCAATTTACCTACTACTGATGTAAGGCTCACTTGTCGGTAGTTGCTTACCTCTTCCTTGCTTCCACTTTTGTGCAGTGGGACTACATTCACTGTTTTCCAGTCCTCTAGGATTACCTCAGTAGCTAGTGACTGGTTGAATAATTCTGGTCATGGTTTTACCAGCTCCCCTTTATTACTTTTAGAATCCTTGGATGTATCCCATCTGGCCCCATCGATTTATCCACTATCAGTTTTGAGAGTTCTGTGAGGACTTTCTCCTCTGTAAATGTACTTGTCTCTCCCTCAGTTTTCTGACTATACTTGAAACTTAGATGTGGCCCTTTCCTCTCTCTTTCATGTTACTAGTTGTAGGACCAGGTCTGGGCCCCCTTGTCTGTCAGGGCCTGGGACTCCAGACCCCACAGCCCCCTGATGGCGGGCCGGATGCCACTGATCTAACCACTTCTTTTGGGTATACCGTTATTACGTCGACTCTATTAAGGTAGACATGCATTGGGTCAAACACGGAAGGTTGACAGGCCTTAGGTTGACATCTGAGATATGTCGACATGGTGAAAGGTCGACAAAAGCATTTGGTCGACAATGGGAATGTCGACAGTCAAAAGGCCAAAAAGTTGTTTTTCATGATTTTATTTTAGCCGACATGTGCCGACAGGCGGTATGTCATGCCCTTCCATGCACTGGGGAGTTGTGGGAGAATAAAATAGTGTGACAAGTGCAGTGAGGCACCGTGCCCGAAGCATGGCGGGGCGCAGCAAGTCATGTGAGGGGACGCAGTACACTTAGATGGCATCCATGACGACGGTGTGTCAACATTTGGGATGAAAACACTTGGAAAACTCATATCAACCTTCCCATTGTCGACCTAATGCTTGTGTACACCTTCTGACCCTGTCGACCTTACACATGTCGACCTATGTCAGATGTCGACCTAAGTCCCATCGACGTTCAGTGGTTGACTCAATGTCTTCATTTGTTACATAATAATAATATTCAAGTTTGGGCCCCAGCAGTCAAAGACTTCGAAACTCAGCATAACTATTACACTGTATTTCTAGTGACTCAGTTAGTGGCCTACAATCGCCCTATCCTCCGCACATGTAGCAGATGCCATCCGCCCCGCCAAGCTCGCTCATCACCGCTAGAGACATAAGATAAACGAAGACCAGATCAAAACCTGACTAATTACAAACACAGCAAATCCTCTATTATTGTGCTAATTACGTTATCATTCCTGATTTTACCCGCAGCATTTTTTAAAGCCCAGAGCCTACAAAGAAAAGAAAAACTCACAAAATATATATATATATTTTTCAAAGCCGGCCTGCTCCATTCAGCGCGGCGGCGCACTCTGGGGGCACGTATTAACAGATGTAGACTTAAAATGCTACACATGATATTTTGCTGGAAAAACATGATAGTGATAAAAGGAATTAGCGGGGAGTATATTTTTACTCCTAAAGCTATCAGTATATTACAAGATGATCCTTTAAGACTTAAAAAAAAAGAGAGAGATCCAATCTTTTCTACTGAAATATCTTTTTCTTTACCCTAAAGGCAGTTATGAACTAAAGTGCACTCCCCGCCGTGACAGCGCTGGAAACTTCAGTAAACATGTATAACAATACGATACATTCATTTTAGGGGAGATAGCAATTACTTTGAAGGCAGAGGATGCGACGGTGAAAAGGAAGGCAAAGGGAGAAGGATGCAAAAATCACTTTTATTGGATATGCACTAAGATTATCTCTCCAGTACCCGCGCACCTACTGCACTCTGTAATAGATTGAAATAAATTGGACCATACATCTAAAATACGACTGCATTCAATTCAAGGAGGATTCTTGCACCATTTAAAAAAAAAAAAAGTTAATTATGCGGGCGATAACAGACTCCGCCTCTGTTTTGTTCTAGCGGTTCATAATAGTACATGATTAATTTGGCCCTGCAGCAGCAGGGGTGTGGATCATTTTGACATCACAGACAATGAACTACCACTATGGGGGAAATTTACTAAAGGAAATTTGTAAAAAAAAAAAAAGGTGTATTTGTATCCAGAAATACACTTATTTTTTACATTTACCATCCCGAAAATACGGCAATTCGTAGTAGTATTGATGTGCTATCAATACGAATTGCAGTATTTTCGGAATAGTAAATGTCAAAAATAAGTGTATTTCTGGATACAAATACACCTATTTTTTTACAAATTTCCTTTAGTAAATTTCCCCCTATATGTCAACAGGCAAAAGGTTGACCCATGAAAAAGGTGGACACAAGCAAAAGGTTGACAAGTGGAAAAATCAACACAAGTTTTTGGCAGTGATCGCTGATGCCATGCGGGAAGTGGAGTTAACGCCCCCACAATGACAAAAATGAGTGTTGTTGCAATAAGCCATGCCCATCCATCAGAAGCCCCACCCACCTAGGACCCCACCTCTTTTTGGCCCTGGGCTTAGTGGTGTAGCTAGGTGCCACGATGCCTGGAGCAAGGACATGCTTCGCGCCCGCTCCCTGCTCGCTCTCCACTGTGCCCAGCTGAGCTGCCCAGTCCGCCGCTATTTTCAATGAAGTCTCCTGCTGGGCCGCTAGCCAATAGGCGCTCGCAGTCCAGCAGCCATCAATGCTGCTTCTGATTGGCTGCTGGACAGCAAACGTCTATTGACTAGCGGTGCAGCCAGGGCCTGTGCCACCACTATGCCACTTTTGGCATTTTCCTGAGGGCACCGGCCACTGGAGGGCGGCACTGCACACTGCCAATGTACAGTTCATTTAGTTGAGCACCTCCTCCTAAGAGATGAGCAGGGATGAAGAAGCCGCCCATGTGTGACTAGTCCAGCAGCCGGCCCGGGCACACAGGCACTGACAGTCTGATACAAATGAAAGTAAGTGCTGGCAGTATGTTGCTTTAAGTGAACCCCCCTCCCTGATTACACACAGCCAGGGCTGGCACATATTACCATTGCTGCATATTGCCGAGCCCCTGCTAGTAACACCAACCTCCTCCCTGCGCAATTATTTCATATTACCCCCAAGACACCCCCTTTCCCTTAGAGTAGCACCTCAGCAGAGCCAGGGGGCGCTGAGCTCTCCCTGCTCTGCACCCTGCTGATGATGATGCTGCTGGGAATGATGTAAAAAAAATTGTCTGAACCCGTTTCTGGTACGCTGGACCAGCTCTGTTCCCAGCAGCGCCCCTGCCCCTCTCAGGAGCACTGTAAGTGCTGTCTCCGGAAAATGGGGAGGGAGACATTACAGCTGACTCCCCGCACAAAGCTGCTGATTTCCGGCTGACAGGAGACTGTCAACCCTGCACAGCGGAGGTGGCTCTGCGCTGCTGTCAGAGACGGTAGGTGACGTGCAGCAGCAGCAGCACCACCTATTAAACAGCCGGGCACAATGGGGGAGCGGGCAGGGGAGCGAGATAGCGGATGGGGCAGCAGGGGAGTGGGCTAGCAGGGCAGGGAAGCCGGCGGTGCAAAACTCCGGCGCCCTGTGATCTTTTGGCGCCCGGAGCTTGTGCTCCACTGGCTCTGCCCTCCCTACGCCCCTGCCTGTGCTGCACTACTATCCACCAGTACTGGCACATGCAAGCTCACCAGGCCTTGCACCGCTCCCAGCCAATTATGAGGTAGAGGACAACAGTAGCGACCAGCAGCTGGACAGAGGATTCTAGGCATGGCCTGTGCGAGGTGTGGGAAGGATGAGCACAGGACTCCGCCCCTCTGCTGTTATGCAGTATTTTTATATCCGCTGACCCTCCTCCTTGTCTGCATCATCTGCAGGCCCAGCACCGTCCCCTCTTCCTCAAGGTCATCGCACTGCTCATCCGGTACAGTGTCTCACTCCTCCTTGCCAGACTGATCATCTTCTACCCCTGCCGGTAAGTGTCCACACATGACCCCAGTGCCTCCGCTCTAAGCACTGCAGGAATGTATGGTGATTGCTGCATCTGATCCTAGTCAGTAGTGTGATTGTGTTCAATACCTTAAGAAAGGTAACTACCCCCGGCACCTGTTGTGCCCAGATTAAAAGAAGTGACAGACCATCAGTATTGCTGAAAGAAAAGGGGGGGAGGCTACTAAGGACCCAAACCCATGTCTATGGAGCAGCAGCTGCTGCAGCACTTCTGAGTCCAGCATGTGCTGCTGTGTGCTGGGCTGCGGTGTCGCCAGGAAGGGCCTTAAAGTGATATTTTTTTCTGTATTTTATTTTATGGCTGCATGCCCGCGCATCCCACAATTAGGCCACACCCCCTGAAAAGTACCTGGGCCTCGCCCGGCTCTCTATTGCCCTGCTGCCGGTAAATCAGTGGTGTACCTGTAGTTGATAAATTGTCCAACCTGCGGCTCTCCAGCTGTTGTAAACTACAAGTCCCAGCATGCCCTGCCACAATTTTTCTATTAGGAAATGCTAAAACTGTGGCAGGTCATGTTGGGCCGTGTAGTTTCACAACAGCTGGAGAGGTGCAGGTTGGCTGGGCCTTGATTAGAGGTATGCATTGCCATTGAGCATTGCAAGTAATTGGATTTGAATATGTAAGTCCCTGCTTATGTAACAAGACGGGGTTTGGAAGGGAACCAGAATAATTTATTTCCAAAAATAAAAGGAGGAAAGAACTTGGAGACATCACAGTCAGGATCTCATCAAAGTTTCCACTCAGGTAGAGGAAGCTGCGTTCCGCCAGAGCACTCCAACAGTATAAAGGAAATTCAGAAATGTAACTCTGTCATCACTGAAATAGACGGAGCACTGTCAGATATTAGTACCGGGGTTTCAGCGGCAGTAATTAAAATGGAAAAAGAATCCTCAGAGCGGGGTTCGCTCTAAAGTGGCCACTCTTGAAGTGTGATGTCACATGACTGTGATCTTACATAACGGCATGGTCGTTCCAAAGGAATTCTAATGTTATGCAACAAAGTGGCCAATTCAGTCCTGTTTGTGGAGCGGCAAATTCAGCCCCTCTCCTGATGTTGCATGTGTAGACCCCCCGCTGCGAGCACCTTTGGCGATATATTCAATGGCGGGGGAGCTCGCACAGTGATTGACAAGCGGGGGCATTCCGGGGTGGTTAAGGCTGTGAGCAATAAACATCTTGCCTTCAAGACAACTGCGACTGCCAGGAATGAAACAAACACAGTCCCATTCTCCGCCTGGACTGGGGTATGCCAGCGTCACCAAGCTCCGCTCTCTTCCAGGGCCTGGTCTTGACCAGTTGGGGTCAACCAATGCCAGTCAGTAGGTGGGGCAGTGGTGTGTTTATGGATACACAGCAGTAAGCGGTTCCAGGGCTGGTGGTAGAACTTGGTGGTGGCAGCAAAGGAACCACCCACTGTGCCGTGGGTGGAGTCATCTGTAATACATTGGCATGGGCAGAAGGTCACATCTGCTCACAAGATCTAAAGAGTGCTTCCACTAATTTATTTATTTTGCGGCCTATGATACTTCCCACTGGGGACAGCCTCGTGGAAAATTCCGAATCTGGCTGAAAACTTCATCGCAAAAAATCACTCAACCTCCTTTCTATCTATATCACCATTATTACATTATAATATCGGTCTCTGTATCTATTACAATATAAAGATAGTCAATGGAAATCTTTAGAAGAGTCAGTCATAAGGTATGCAACAAATCTTGCGTCTTGCGTTCGTTAGCGAAAGCAAATACACTTTCTGATCATTTCAGAACCGACGCGAGCCTTGATGGCTTCAGGTTCGACCGGCGCCAGCCTCTGTCCTATTGTAATGGGCAATAAAGTCATTACAACATCAGCTTTCTTCGCCCATAACTAATCTACTTAAACTTTGCTATTGTTTTCAGGCGGCTCATTAAATGAAGGAAAAGCGCCGTGCGGAAAAGTCCTACTTATCAGATGTTGCCGCGTTGATTTATATATTTTGTCTTCAGAACTTTCAAAAACAGGTTCAAGAGTTGACATGTTCAATTTAAAATAAACTGTTTGGCTCTAAGTAAATTTTTAATGCCAGGCTATAGATCTTCGGCGCGAGGAGTAGGTCATGAAGTATTTCTCTAACATGGAATATATTTAAGTCAAAACTGACATGATGTAATAGGCAATCTATCTGATTCAAGACACTGCTGTAAATGCTATCTGTGTAATGCCTTAATTAATAGTTGCTATATCTGATTAAGTGAATAATGCATGTGATTTAATGGGATTATTCAGTATTAAGTTCAAAACCGAGGAGACCGTTTGTCTTTTCTTTTTTGTTACAGAGAATAGATTATTTTTTTTTTTTAAAGAAGTAAATTATCTCTTTCAATATAAACTAAATCAAGGGCACATTACTGTAGCTTTCAATGCTCCTCATATTGTGACAAGTCTGCTGTGAAGAGCACTTTTAGCCCCTGTGTTGCGTTGCCAACAGTGAAACGCGTTGGGCGGAAAGTTGTTGTTAACAAAGGCCAACATCGCATTGTACAGCGATGAATAGACATAGACCAATATATATATACAGTTCTCTGCTGTCAATTGAAATGATATGAGAAGTTGCCTGCGGCCTTGTACATTTGTGGAGTCACAGATCTCCAGCGTAACCTCTTATATTCATAATTATTGACAGCGGCTAATGCACTATTATTACAATACAAATCCATTTTGATGGGATGATATAAGGATTTATGGATTTGAAGTGATGACATTAATTGTGTAAGGATTCTGGGAGTATCCCCGGTACCCTAACTCCGTTGCCTCTGACTGGAATCGACGGACGTGTGCGGTGCTAGGCTTCACCTGGGCCCGTCTCGGCTGAAGGGCGAATTAGGTCCGCCCCACTCCGCTACAGGCAGGTCTTAGGAAATGACAACACGTCCGCCGAGGCCAGGAGAGAGCAAGGGGAAAAAGCTAACTAAATCCCTATACCGGGGAACTCCCAGAAGCCCAAAGAAGTAATAAGGCTGAGCAGGTGACACTGACTGGTAACAATGCAAGTGAGATGATATACAATGAAATGGCAACAATGCTAATGAGATGTTATATAATGAAATGGCAACAATGCTAATGAGATGTTATATAATGAAATGACTATAATGCCCAGTGACACTGTGTGTCAAAACTGCGTAAGGAGAAGGACAGGGTAACCCCTGACTTATCTGAGAAGCTGACGGAGTCCCAGACCACCACTTGCAGATCTCTTGGGCAGACAAGCTGAATCCCAGACACAGCAGGACCAAACCAGGCAGGGCAGGACAGGCGTGGAGCAATAGGAAGGCTCCCGACAGGAACCAGGACCAGGAACACACTCTGACAAAGGCTGACAGAACGCTGACTGAAGCTGGACAGAGTGGACAACAACGAACTGAACAATGCAACTGAATTCTATAACTGGCACCGGAGTGTGTGAGCAGAGAGTCTTTATAGTGAGCACAATGTGGTGCTGATTACACATTGCCTAAAGGTGTGCACTGCAGGCTAGGAGCCTAATCAAGACACCTGAGTCCAGAACACACAGCACTGAAAGTAACCTGCAATGGCCCAGGCTGACCACTGGATGCCACCAGCGAGTAAACACACACAGGCTGGGATAAACCCAGGGAGCAGAATCCAGGGAGAACATGAAACTACACACAGAATATAAGAATCTGCGCATAACACAGATCCGCTGGAGGCGGATCCTAACAAATTGTCCATCATTTATGTATTATATACACAATGAGCCAGATTCTGACTTGTTAAGACTCTCTGCACCTGTTGCACCTGCCCCGCCTGCAGCGCAGTGTGGTTTTGCCCGTTTGCTAAATTTGCAGCCTTGCTAACAGATGAGCCCCTATTGCTGAAGTCTGAATAAGCAGCATAAATCCATTACAGTAAGTTGAACTTTTCCTTTTGTTAAATCTTGTAGTCTGTAGCTAGTATGATGTCCAGTAAGATAGATGCTGGCGGGAGATCAGCTACAGATAGGAGCCGCTAACATCTAGTGGGGTGTGGCGGTCAGATCGCCAACCGACAGCCCCCGGAAGGTGACCCATGCACACAAGACACTTGCACGTCCCCTTCCGATGGAACTTCCATCCATCCCTCCCCGTCGCTGTCCGCCGGTCCCGACCATCCCCCCACACCCCCACCTAACCCTGCCAGTCTCCACTTCAGGGAGTTCCCGCCCCCCCAGCGTCCAAAAACTGGGATGCACTTGCGTCCCAGTCAGATGGATCATCAGCGGGGGCATTCTGACGAGAACTGGCACTGGCTGAGAGGTGCTCCATCTGTACGGTTAGGGGATATTCAATATGGGATTCCAACTGGCGGAAAGTCCCGACAGTCGTGAACCCCAGGCCGCGGATTCTCAAAAAAAAAAAAAAAACAGCATTGAATTTGACAATCTTCGGCCATTTACGACAAAACAGACCTATCTTTAAAAAAGGCGGATCTGACACCCTTCAATGCTGTCGTTAACGGCGATTGGCGATATTTCCCCTGTCAGACTCGGCTGTTCCGCTATCAGTTTTTCTGCATAATCACGACACAGCGACTATTTTCCTGCTGTTTATTCCACCAAATGATATCCAAAAGTGTCAGATAAAATGGAAAAGAAAATTAACAACAAAATATCTCATCAAAGTCTTTTTTTAATGTTATTTTTTTCCATTTTTTTTTTCAAAAGCAAAGTAATGTACACACGAGATGTGCGAGCAATCGCTTCAATTACTTCCCTCTTTCAAAGCGGTTTCCTAGGTAACTGCTCCGTCTCCCTTTGAATTGTTTTTCGTTATTCACCTTCTCTGTGTATTGTTGACTTTCATGAAGCCGCAGATAAATTAGAACTCAACATTAATTAAGAGAAGAAAGATGTAGAAATAAAGATATATCTTTCCTCTATTACACTGTCTTTGTAGACAAGAGAACTCTCCTCGCTGCGGGCGTCTTTGCAGAAACCCGTGTACTGTATTGTGCTTCTGTGCCGAGTTCTGGTGACATTCATGTCGCTACAACATCTGATACTAAATTACATTGCTGGTATCCTAATAGTAAGGTTATTCGCCAAACGTATTAGTAGGGGAAACGCTTTCATGCAATTATACTGTATGTTATGACAAATGAGTCGCTTCATCTTTAAATGCAATTATAATCTTGCGTACCCGTGGGAGTAAATGAGTCGTTCTGGTAACATTTTCATGTCCTTCTTCTCTATTTCAAGAAAACAAACAAATAAACCGCTTTCGGCTGTTGAGTGGTAACAATTTTAGGCCTTTGTCCTGGACTCCTTCCCCTCCTTCACACCTCACATTCTGTACCTCTCGCAGTACTGCCGCTTGCACCCTAGAAAGATCTCCAGGATCAGACCCTTTCTCACTCTGGATACTACTAAGACCAGGGGTATAACTAGATATCTGTAGGCCCCAAAGCAAAAGTTTGTAGGGGCCCCTATGTACAGATAGACCCATCCTCACCTATCCCTTTAATAGGATTGAGTGAGTAATAGGATTACTCTGCTGATCCCCTACTGTATTGTTCTATGTATTGTGTTGCAGCTGAGAGCACGAGGCATTGGCCCACCATGGCTCTCCAGAGGAGGCTGGCTGGGGAGGGCTCCATCTGTACCAACTTATGGTGGGAAATGTATATAGAACATATAACTTATACAGGAAAAGGGGCCCCCTCAGCTCTGGGCCCCACAGCAGCTTCATCCAGCTGCCTGACTCTTGCGGTTATGCAAGCCGACTGGATATGCTGGGAAATCTCTATCTTCTGATGGACATCCCATCCCTGGCAGCCCCCATCAAAACAGAGGTGACAATCCTTGTTGGGAAATGGTCATCGGCACCCCATCCGTACCCTCAGAGAAACAGAATTATGGTCCTGAGAGGAGCGGAAAGGAACCTTCAGGAGCAGTCACTGTCGCTGTCTGCAGGGCTGGCACTATCATTAGGCAGATGGCACCGACCTGGGGGAGGGGCGGCATCACCGAGTCTGCCTATCACACAATAATTTTGTCTTTGAGCACGACATCATTTTTGTACTTAGTGCAGGCGGTGGCTGTGGAACTTCAAAATGCCAACTCCACTCTTTCTCATGAGTGTCTGGAAAGTGGGTATTGGTGGCAGGGTGTGTGGGGGGGCATAATAGGTTGAAGATTTACCTAGGACACCGGGATGCCTCATGCCGGCCCTGACTGTCTGTAGGATTTGCTGCTTGAACCAGCGAATTGGTGATTATTTCCCAATACCACCAGTTGCTGCTTCTTTTCCTGCGGAATAAATCTGTCTTTACAATAAATACTGTTTCAATAAAAATGTTCCTTTGAAGTTTTAATCATTTATTGTATAACATTTACATTTCTTTTAACTTCATGCAGTATGTAAAATGGGAAAAAAAGAGATTTATTTTTTTTAGAGAGAGAGATTTCACAGTACATTTGTTTCTTGTTATGTTTTGTTGCTAGGCTGGCAGCAGGCTGGTACAGATGTGGTATCACAGGGCCGCGCTCCGCACCCGCTGCAACAGGCTCCATGTCTGGGTGGTAATTCTGTACATTAAACCATTGTTCTGTTGTAATGAGAACAGAGCTGCTGGCCTGGATCTGCTGGGCCCTTGGTGTTCACTTTCTGCTGGGTCCGTGGCCTGCACTTTCCGCTGGGCCCTTGGCGTGCGCTTTCCGCTCTGTCTATGGCATGCACTTTCCGCTGGGCCCGTGGTGTGTACTTTTTGCTGGGCCCGTGGCATTCACTTTCCGCTGGGCCCAAGGCGTGCGCTTTCCGCTGGGCGTTGGCGTGTGCTTTCCGCTGGGCTCGTGGCATGCGCTTTCCGCTGGGCCCGTGGCGTGCACTTTCCACTGGGCCCGTGGCGTGCGCTTTCCGCTGGGCCCGTGGCGTGCACTTTCCGCTGGGCCCGTGGTGTGTACTTTTTGTTGGGCCCATGACGTTCACTTTCCGCTGGGCCTGTGGCATGCACTTTCCGCTGGGACTGTGGTGTGCACTTTCCGCTGGGCCCATGGTGTGTACTTTTTGTTGGGCCCATGACGTTCACTTTCCGCTGGGCCTGTGGCATGCACTTTCCGCTGGGCCCGTAGTGTGCACTTGCCTTAGTGAACAGAAAGCCAATAGAAAGCCACTCACTTGGGGCCAGATGTATCGATTTTCAAAAAGTGATAAAGTGGAGAGTGATAAACATCCAACCAATCAGCTCCTACCTGTCATTTTTTATACCAAGCCTGTAACATGATAGATAGGAGCTGATTGGCTGGCTGTTTTTCACTCTCCAGTTTATCACTTTTTGAAGTTTGATACATCTGGCTCTGGGTCTTCTGCTTATTAAATGTTCGGTGGCTGCAGTAATTATTCACGCTTCTTCAGGTACAAACAAATATTATACAGACAGGGGCCACAGCAAACATGTATATGTGGCCCCCAATGTCGTCCCTATACATCATTTTTCCGTGTATGGCTCTTTTATTTATTTACAGTTTCCTATATAGCGCAGCACACTGTATCCCGTTGCGCTTTACAATTGGAGAGAACAGTGATTAAACCAGGGCTGGGCAACACCGACCCTCTAGATGTTAATGAACTACACATCCCAGGATGTTTTGCATTAGTTTTGCTATGTGGCCATGCTGAAACTGATGCAAGGCATGCTGGGATGTGTAGTTCATCAACATCTGGAGGGCAGGTGTTGCCCAGCCCTGGATTAAACTAACTGGGTAGTCACAGACTGATATATAGGTAGGAGGGCCCTGCTCACAGGCTTACAATCTATAGGGATAACAGGAGGGATACATAAGGATAGAATTCCATAGCCTGGCAGTCCCACCAGATTACAGGACAGTCCTGATGGGATTTTGCCATCTCCTGTGCCTATTATTATTATTATTATTATTATTATTATTGTTAGCAGGAACGCATTTAGAACAAGTAGATGCTGTAAGATTTGCAAGAAGAACGTTTAATGATGAACATATAACTTGGATGACATGCTGCACTCTGGACTTGCTGCATCACCAGCTACTGCATAAAGATCAGTGAGAGAGAAACAGGAAGTACCTGAAAAACTTTATCAACAACTATCAGACATACACTGACAATATCTATCTATAAGCACAGTTGAGAACAGTGGTTGCTATAATAAACATACAGAAGTCTAACACCCCCACTCAACTACTGCTTCTCAAA
Organism: Crinia signifera; assembly: GCF_055691185.1. NCBI lineage: Eukaryota > Metazoa > Chordata > Amphibia > Anura > Myobatrachidae > Crinia > Crinia signifera. The sequence continues at coordinate 174,081,461 of NC_139224.1, read as the reverse complement.
CAAGTCCCATTCTAGATCTGATATCCTCAAACTTTGGCCTTGGTACTGGCTTTGTCATAATATCAGCTAACATATTGTCAGTCTCACAATATTCAAGAAGAATTACATTTTGCTCCACTAGATCACGTAGATAATGATGCTTCACATCAACATGTTTGGTTCTAGCATTTATCTTTTCACTGTTTGCAAGTTTTATACATCCCTGATTGTCCTCAAACAATACCGTTGGTTTTGCTACTGACTCTCCAAAATCCTGTAGTAACTGACGTAACCAAACAACTTCTTGACTGGCATAAGCTGCTGAGATGTATTCCGCTTCTGTTGATGATAAGGCAACTGACATTTGCTTTTTGCTGGACCATGATATTAGGCTGTCTCCAACCTTGAATAGGTAGCCACTTGTTGACTTACGATCCTTGTAATCACCTGCCCAATCTGAATCCACATATCCTGTCAATTAAAGATTTCCTTTTTCTGACAATGTCAGGTTCAAGTCCTGTGTGTGTTTAAGGTACTGCATGACTCTCTTGATTGCATTCCAATCTCTTTGACGAGGTTTACTCACACGCCTACAAAGATGAGACATGGCAACTGAAATATCTGGCCTTGTAGTGGTTGCCACATATATAAGTGCCCCCACTGCTTGTCTGTATTGTTCATTATTGGGCAAGAGATCATCTTCTCCTTCCAGTTTGAGATAAGCTGCGTCCATTGGCGTAGTCACACCTTTAGCCTCTGACATTTTAAACTGATTAAGAATTTTAGTAATTTTAGCAGATTGATTGAGCAGAAAACTTACATCTTCTTTCCGCTGTATCTGGATTCCTAGATAGTATGTCACCTCTCCCAGATCTTTAGTTTCAAAGTGTGAATTCAGAACTTCACTTAACTTTTTGATTTCTTCATTTTCTTCATGGGCAATAATCAAATCATCCACATACAAGAGTAGATACATCCACTTCCCATCTTCAAACTTGGAGTATAGGCATGAGTCTGCCTTACTTCTTGTGAACATTTCGTTTAGTAAAACTTCATTTATTTTACTGTTCCATGCTCTAGCTGATTGTTTGAGACCATAGAGAGATTTTTGTAATTTGCAGACAAGATGCTCTTTGCCCTCTACTATATAACCTTCAGGCTGAGCCATGTACAATTCTTCTTCAATATCACCATTGAGAAAAGCAGTTTTAATGTCAAAATGCCTTACTTCCATATTTCTTAAAGCAGCTATGGCCATCAAGGTTCTGAAAGTACTCTGTTTCGCAACTGGTGCAAAAGTTGCATCATAATCTTCACCATATTTTTGAGTATAGCCCTTTGCTACTAATCTTGCTTTAAATCTGTGGACTTTACCTTCAGAGTCATATTTGGTTTTAAAAACCCATTTACATCCAACTGCATGTTTTCCTACAGGTAACTCTATAAGTTCCCATGTCTGGAGCTGTTTAAGAGATTCCATTTCTTCATCAGCTGCTTTAATCCATTTTTCCTTTTTATTAGTGGGCAGTTTTTGCATGTCTTTCCAGGATTCTGGTTCAGGTTCTGGTGCTGTTCGTGCAAGATAAGATAGTCGCTTTGGTGGAATATTCTTATTACACCTTGTAGAACTCCTGACTAGAGGTAGAGGTAATCTTTCCTCTTCAGCAGTAACAGGATCACTTATAGCAACTTCAATATTATTTTCTTCTACTGACGGTGGTTGTTCTTCAAGCTGCACTGCCTGTGTCATTTCTTCAAATGTAAGATACACTGAGTTTTCATCAATTATCACGCTTCTACTTTTTGTCACCTGGTTGGTTTCTTTATGTAGAATTCTGTATCCCTTTTGAGACTCACTGTAACCTACGAGCACTCCTTCCTCTGCTCGAGCATCCCATTTTGAGCGCTTTTCCTTTGGAACATGTACAAATGCTTTACTTCCAAATATTTTAATATGATGCAGGTCAGGCTTCTTTCCATTCCATAGTTCATATGGAGTCTTTTCAGTTGTTTTACCTAATAAACGATTTTGGAGATAACAGGCTGTCATGATTGCTTCTCCCCAGTAAGTTGCTGGCAAATCTGCATCAAAGAGCATGCTCCGCCCACTTTCACATAGTGTCCGATTCATTCTTTCAGCGACACCATTTTGCTCTGGATTATATGGTACCGTAGTCTGGAATGTAACTCCATGTCTTTTCAGAATGTTTTGTGTTTTGCCACTCTTGTATTCTGTGCCATTATCTGCACGCATTATTTTTGGAAATCTTCCGAACTTGTTGTTTACTTGGGCAAGATATTCTTCAAGTTTTTCTGTGACTTCATCCTTACTTTGCAGCAGGTAAAGAGTTGTGAATTTGGAGTAATCATCAATGAATGTAAGAAAATATCTTTTCTGTCCTGGGGTCATATTTTTCATTGGTCCACATACATCTGTGTGAATTATATCCAGACAATTCTCAGCTCTACTATTACTTGCTTTTGGAAAAGGTTTTCTTGTCATTTTCCCTTTTAGGCAGCTGGTACACTTCATCATTTGTGTGCAAGAATCAATTTTGATACCATTTGCATGCTGTTCTTGGGCTAGTTTTCTTATTGCTGCTGGATTTCTGTGCCCTAGACGACGGTGCCATACATGGATGCAGTTAACATGCTCCTGCTTAGCGGTATTAACAACTTCTCTGCACTTTAACTGATATAGCTCATCTTTGATAGTTCCTTCTGCAAGAATGTGGCTTCCATTTGTAATAATACACTTGTCACCTTTAAATGTCACAATATGTCCTTGCTTGGCGAGCTTTTTCACTGATAGCAGGTTAGTGTCAAGATTGGGCACATACAGTACATTCTTCATAAATATTTTTCTGGTAAATGTTGGAGAGACTGGACAGTAAAGATAACCTTCCCCTATTCCTCCTGAAACCATGTATTGTCCATTAGCTGTAGCTATTCTTTCTGAATTACTTTGGTCCAACTGAGTAAAGAAATTTTTATCATTAGTCATATGACTTGTAGCTCCTGAGTCAATGCACCACGCATTTATCACTGATGTACCTCTGTTACTATGAAAGGCAAATTCAGCATTAGAAGTGTTTCCTGGCTCTTTTATAGCACATTTTGCTTCTTGCTTAGCATCTTGTTTCTTTAACTGATCCATTCTGGCTTTCCAAACTCTACAATCTGCCTTTAAGTGACCGGGTCTCTTGCATACAAAACATTCACGTGTTTCATGTCTCTGAGTGGATTTCTGAAAACAGTTCTGCACCTTTAATGCCGATTCTGCTAAGGATCCTTCATCCTTATTTGTGCTCTCAGTCTTGCGCTTATATTCATCCACAAGTTTGCCTTTCACATACTCTAATGTAAGTTCATCGTCTGGTCTGGCATCTAGCGCAGTTACAAGTGTCTCATAACTATCTGGGAGACCACTGAGTAGCAGGGCTGCTATATGAAAGTCTTTTATTTCTTCTCCTATGCAACGCAGACGCTCTACCATTTCTAGAGTACATCTTATATAATCCTGCATGTCCTGGCCTTTAAGCAGTTTAGACTGATACAGCTTTCTGATTAAATATAGCTTATTGCTTAAATTTGCTCTCTCGTGCACTTTCTGCAGCACATCCCACATATCTTTTGCACTGTCACAGTTACATATATGCACGATCTGATCATCCTCTATACTGAGAGAGATTGTACTCTGGGCTTTCTGATCTCTCTCAGTCCATTCCTCTGTGACAGGGTGAGGTTTAGGTTCTTGTATGCATTTCCACGTACCTTCTCTTATAAGCAGCATCTTTACTTTGAATTTCCATGTCTGGTAGTTCTGGTTAGTCAGATTCATCACTGTGAATTTGGCTGAGGCACTGTTAATGGCAGCCATGTCTCTTCTGGGTTCTGCCTTTCTGTTTAAGTACTTTTAACTCTTGTTACTTCTCTTTCTGCAGTCCTGGGCCCATAACCTGTTAGCAGGAACGCATTTAGAACAAGTAGATGCTGTAAGATTTGCAAGAAGAACGTTTAATGATGAACATATAACTTGGATGACATGCTGCACTCTGGACTTGCTGCATCACCAGCTACTGCATAAAGATCAGTGAGTGAGAAACAGGAAGTACCTGAAAAACTTTATCAACAACTATCAGACATACACTGACAATATCTATCTATAAGCACAGTTGAGAACAGTGGTTGCTATAATAAACATACAGAAGTCTAACAATTATTATTATTATTAAGTTCCCAAAGCAAAATGTAGCAAATTCTGTCATGCTTTATAACTGGAAACAGTGATAATACAAACAATAATGGGTTGTTAGACCCAACAATAGGAGGGCCCTGCTCGCTAGCTTACAATCAATATGGAATACTGTCCACCAGGGCTTGCAGTGGTAGGAGCCCAAGCCTAAGGGGTGTGACCAGCCACCAGAGGGAAGTGGGCCATGGACCAGAGGGGTTGTGGTCAGCCACCAGTGTGGACATGCAAAGAACGAGCCCCTTTATAAGAAGGGGGCAGGGGTGTGTAAGGACCGCCCACTTGGTAGACGATAAAGTGAAAGCCCGTTCTGAAAGATATCTTTTACTTTATCTTCTAGTGGGTGCGTTTGATGCTATTAATGATGCGCGCGCATAGTTAATGACACCCAGCATGTGAGCTTAGAAAATGCAGGGCTGTTTTCCCCGATATCATATATCATATAAAGTAGCATGTTGCTATGGACAACCAATCATATTCTATCTACAGGTTGAGTATCCCTTATCAGAAATACTTGGGACCACGACCGGCGCACCTGCACATTCGCACAATGCACCCCTGGGACCGGAGATGCAGCTGAAGAGGATCCCGGAGGGACGAGGTAAGTATAAAAAAAGGGGCAGGGGGGGGGACCATCAGGTTCCCAACATAATAATCAAGGATTTTTTTTTTTTCATAAATACAGTTTGGCTCTTTTACTTTCTGTACATAATACAAACTGAAAACCATATTTATTAACATGCCTCTGAATGGAACCAGCCCATAAAGATTTGCCAAACTGGCAATTTCTATGATTTCCAACAGATAAGAGACATTTCCCAACTAGACACGTCTCAGTAACAGCCGGAGTCAGACGTTGCCAGTCCGTGGTTCTTCATGATTTTCAAGAAACGCTTTTAAATAGTATTACGTGTTTTATGGAGCCCAGACATCCTTGTACGTGTACACGCGGCAGCGGGGCTAAGTCGCACTTTCCTCACATTGCGTAATGCTAGAAATGACAGAATGGAAAGTAAACTCTATAACAACGTTCCCTTTTAGTCTCCTACTAGTATTTCACCAAGAAGCGTTTTCACAGAGTGATGACTGAAAGCTGTAGCCTCAATTAAACTCTATATGCTCTATGGTGAGTTCTCACACAAACCATGTGGGGCTTGTAGAAGCATTTCTGGACAGTATCATTCCTAAACACCCAGAGCGAAGAAAAAAAAAGAAAGAAAGTTTGTGTCTCTTAAAGCTGCAGGATCACCTAAGGCAGAGGACGCTACATTTGTCACATGACTGCCTTGGGGTGTAAGTGGGAGGGCCAATCAGAAGTCACGATCTCTATGACCGCAACTGTTTGACTTGTCTGCCATCACTTACCCCCTACAGTAATCATACTGCCCCGATTATCATAGTTATATGTGGTAACCACAGGGTTTGGGGGAAAAGAGGTACGAAGTTAGAATTCTGCTCTGAACGTCACATGGTTTTGACCTTAGACATCAACACCGACAGGGGCTAACTGCATCTCCGTTCCTTATTGAGACACATATCTTCTTGACCTGTTATTACATCTTGTTATCGGCTTGCACCCTTACCAGGAGTTACTGTTGTGGGGGTATGGAAGGTTAGTATTAGACTGGGGAGGGGGGACTATGGTTCGGCTGCAGGAAGTATGTTCAAAGCACGGACGTCACTCACCCTGTTGACACCCAGAAGGGGATGTGATTTCCTGTGTTGGTCATGGCTTTGCATGTACAGTATTGTAGGTGGCCTCAAACCCGATACCTTCGATAGACTCCACATGCGTACAGCCCATAGTATACATGTGTGAGGCCACCCTGCAATAAGATCCTGCTACTTTTTTTGATCGCTGGCCGTTTGCCATTTGCTAGGTGATTGACAGGAAGACGGCATTTGGTGGTGGGAGGGTCAGGGAAAATGCAGGCATGCCCAGGCGGTAGAGTGGAAGTCATGTGATCTCAGCTCTGCTCCCAATCAGCCTGAGTCTATCACAGCCGCTGAGCACACACTGGGGAATCATTACATGGTGAGCGGCTGTTATCTGGGAGTGTCAGGTAATACGCAGGCGTGGCCAGGTGTGTGAGGGGAAGTCATGTGATGTCAGCTCCGCCCCCGATCACCCTGATTCTATCACAGCCACTGAGTAAGTCCTGGGCTACACACACACTGCACACACTGGGGAATCATTACATGGTGAGTGGCTGTTATCTGGGAGTGTCAGGTAATACGCAGGTGTGACCAGGTGTATGAGGGGAAGTCATGTGACATCAGCTCCGCCCCCGATCAGCCTGATTCTATCACAGCCGCTGAGTAAGTCCTGGGCTACACACAGACTGCACACACTGGGGAATCATTACATGGTGAGCGGCTGTTATCTGGGAGTGTCAGGTAATACGCAGGTTGGCCAGGTGTGTGAGGGGAAGTCATGTGACATCAGCTCCGCCCCCGATCAGCCTGATTCTATCACAGCCGCTGAGTAAGTCCTGGGCTACGCACACACTGCATACACTGGGGAATCATTACAAGGTGAGCGGCTGTTATCTGGGAGTGTCAGGTAATCCGCAGGCGTGGCCAGGTGTGTGAGGGGAAGTCATGTGACATCAGCTCCGCCCCTGATCAGCCTGATTCTATCACAGCCGCTGAGTAAGTCCTGGGCTACACACACACTGCACACACTGGGGAATCATTACATGGTGAGCGGCTGTTATCTGGGAGTGTCAGGGAATACGCAGGTGTGGCCAGGTGTGTGAGGGGAAGTCATGTGATGTCAGCTCCGCCCCCGATCAGCCTGATTCTATCGCAGCCGCTGAGTAAGTCCTGGGCTACGCACACACTGGGGAATCATTACATGGTGAGCGGCTTGCAAATGGATTTATAGGCGAATCCCCAATCCAGCTACTTTTTCGCAAGCCGTGCTAAGTAATTTACAAGCTTGAACAGGGAGATCTGTCACTGTGGCGGGGCGGCGTATACCTGCTCGCTGGGCTGAGTTCCATTAGCAGAGAATACCATACATTTTCTAAAGACTACATGCAGCGGGGGTTATTTTGGGTCACTCTTTCTGAGAAATTCCTTCTTAAATGGACAAAACCATGTGCACTGCAGGGGGGCAGATGTAACATGTGCAGAGAGAGTTAGATTTGGGAGGGGTTTTAAAAGTGAGATCTATATTGCCCAAATCTAACCTCTCTGCACATGTTACATCTGCCCCCCTGCAGTGCGCATGGTTTTGTCCATCTAAGAAGGAATTTTTCAGAAAGAGTGAACCAAAATAATGCCCTCAGTGCCATGTCTATGTGACTGAAGGGGTGTAATGTGGTGCAATCACAGAATCGTGCATTTGTGTATGCATAAAATGACACATTTATAAATTAATATTTTCTAATAGGAAATAAGCTGCAGGAAGTTTGCACTGGGGGTGATATTACCAACCAACAGTCTGCAATCTGGAAACTGTAAGGTGAATGTGATGTCTATGGTTTATGTACATTAAGCTGGTACTCTGTACATCCCATATAGGGCGGTATTCAATGTGAATACTGGCGACGTGCAGCGAATCCTGTTTAGGATTCGCTGCACATTCGACACTGCCCGCCGCGTTCCGGAAGCCTCGCCGGCTCCGGTATTCAACGAGTCAGGGGCTCGCTGCCCCTGATCGGCGAATTTGAGCTCCTGCGGCGGACGCCGCAGGGAGCCCGAGGACGGTGGCAGGCAGGGAGATGGAAGTCTCCCTGCCTGCCCCAGAACGTTTGTGGGGGGGAGGTGGGCTCCCCCCCACAAGGTGCCAGGCAACCCAGGCTGCCCCCCGGGGGTGCCAGCAGGGGACCGGGTATATTCACTACACCCGATCATGCATATGTAATGATCGGGTGAAGTGAATATATGAATATCTAATGAGCGGCTCGGCTCCGGCCCCCTGCTGGCTGCTCTGTGTAAAAAAAAATATATATATATATATTTTTAAATTAAATATATATTCATGTGCTTACAGCTCATGAATAAAAATAGAATGCCCCTCCTCAGAATAAAATTCCTGATTTTTTTTACACCAAATGTAAAAAACAAAACACTTTATTTTAAAAGTTCACCTTCCACTTCACCATAAAAAGATAGCGATTGCTACTCGGTGAATCATGGCGAAAAAAACCTTGAAATGTATTCGCCATCTGGTCATTGAATAGGGTGATTCACCGTTTTAGTCAGAAATTCGCCTTACAGCACAAAATCGCCATAAAAACCTGGCGAATCAGCCTCATTGAATACCGCCCATAGAGTTAATGGAAACATTTTGTTTCTTTGATATGATTTATTTTTTCTATCTTTTGGAAACGCTGTAACAAAGCCTGATTGTGATTGTCTTTTAAGTCAATATTATGTTGATCTGCTGTTGTCGGGCCCCTAATAGAGGCCCACTGTCCTGGTGGCTATTTGGTAATCCGGCACTGTGCCCACTGCTGGTACGTAAGCCCATGACTTTTACACGTCTTAAACAACGAGTGACTATTGTATTAGTATCATTGCTCGATGTTATGTAAACACAGAATCATTTCTGCACTTGTGAACATTAAGCGGATGAAGGAAATGTCTGCGTTGTTCAGCTCTTGAGTTTCCCTTATTTAATAATGTATGCATTATTCCCAGACAAAATTAATTCTCGCTTAAAATATAAAATATATCGAAAATTTTGGAAGCGAGCCCGCTCTGGGTTTTTCCAGTTAAATGAAATGTTTATAGCAGTTTTCATGCGCGATTACAGTAAATGATGACTCTATATTATGAAACATGCCACATCCTTTTGTAGCCAAAATCGGCACTTATATCGCTGGCGTTGTAATGACAATCACTTCTGTGACAACTTTCCACCAGCTCTGTCACTTGAAGCGGTGATTTGTGCATATAAATGTTTTATATGATACATTTGGTGTCATTTCAGTGAACGAGAGGAACAAGATTCATGGTGAAAACAGCAGAATGCTACATTGTTATTTTGTTGGTGCTGGACAGATCCTTCTTCAGGGGTCATGTGGCTTATCTCTGCTCTAAGGGTCCCCATGCACTAGTCTGACTTGTCCAAATATGAAAACAACACATGATTAGATATCAATTAACATTACATGGGGCCTAGCACCACAGGGGTGGGAGGTGGTAATTTCGCTGCCGGGAGCTGGGTTATCGGCTAGAGCCAGACCAGTGGCCGGGGGGGAGGAGTTGTTCTTCATGCCTACACATGTACCGATGTGGCCAAATCCTGCACGTCGGGTTCATCTTTCCTCCTGCTGAACTACAGTAGGCATCAGCGGCCAACATCATTATCATGCCCACGCACGGTAAGTTCTTAAAGGATTGGTTGGAAGTGGCGGCATTGTTTAAAAAATCTCAATGTTTGTGGGCATCATAAGATGTATTTATTTATATTGTGTGAGATAGTTTTCTGGTTCGTAATGCATATGAGTCCTAGTGTGTGTGTGTGCTTGTGTGTGTGTGTGTGTGTGTGGGGGGGGGGGGGTGTTTGCAAGCTACAGTGTTGTGTACTGTTGTTATAGGGAGATCATATCCAGACATCAGGGGTTTTACATTATAGAAATCGGTATGCTACATTATAGACATCGGTATGCTACATTATAGACATCGGTATGCTACATTATAGACATCGGTATGCTACATTATTGACATCGGTATGCTACATTATAGACATCGGTATGCTACATTATTGACATTGGTATGCTACATTATAGACATCAGTATGCTACATTATAGACATCGGTATGCTACATTATTGACATCGGTATGCTACATTATAGACATCGGTATGCTACATTATTGACATTGGTATGCTACATTATAGACATCGGTATGCTACATTATAGACATCAGTATGCTACATTATAGACATCGGTATGCTACATTATAGATATCGGTATGCTCTATTCTTGATATCGGAATAGTACATTATTGACATCGGTATGCTACATTATAGACATCGGTATGCTACATTATAGACATCGGTATGCTACATTATTGACATCGGTATGCTACATTATTGACATCGGTATGCTACATTATAGACATCGGTATGCTACATTATAGACATCGGTATGCTACATTATTGACATCGGTATGCTACATTATAGACATCGGTATGCTACATTATAGACATCGGTATGCTACATTATAGACATCGGTATGCTACATTATTGACATCGGTATGCTACATTATAGACATCGGTATGCTACATTATTGACATCGGTATGCTACATTATAGACATCGGTATGCTACATTATAGACATCGGTATGCTACATTATAGACATCGGTATGCTACATTATAGACATCGGTATGCTACATTATTGACATCGCTATGCTACATTATAGACATCGGTATGCTACATTATAGACATCGGTATGCTACATTATAGACATCGGTATGCTACATTATAGACATCGGTATGCTACATTATAGAAATCGGTATGCTACATTATAGACATCGGTATGCTACATTATAGACATCGGTATGCTACATTATAGACATCGGTATGCTACATTATTGACATCGGTATGCTACATTATAGACATCGGTATGCTACATTATTGACATTGGTATGCTACATTATAGACATCAGTATGCTACATTATAGACATCGGTATGCTACATTATTGACATCGGTATGCTACATTATAGACATCGGTATGCTACATTATTGACATTGGTATGCTACATTATAGACATCGGTATGCTACATTATAGACATCAGTATGCTACATTATAGACATCGGTATGCTACATTATAGACATCGGTATGCTACATTATAGACATCGGTATGCTACATTATTGACATCGCTATGCTACATTATAGACATCGGTATGCTACATTATAGACATCGGTATGCTACATTATAGAAATCGGTATGCTACATTATAGACATCGGTATGCTACATTATAGACATCGGTATGCTACATTATAGACATCGGTATGCTACATTATTGACATCGGTATGCTACATTATAGACATCGGTATGCTACATTATTGACATTGGTATGCTACATTATAGACATCAGTATGCTACATTATAGACATCGGTATGCTACATTATTGACATCGGTATGCTACATTATAGACATCGGTATGCTACATTATTGACATTGGTATGCTACATTATAGACATCGGTATGCTACATTATAGACATCAGTATGCTACATTATAGACATCGGTATGCTACATTATAGATATCGGTATGCTCTATTCTTGATATCGGAATAGTACATTATTGACATCGGTATGCTACATTATAGACATCGGTATGCTACATTATAGACATCGGTATGCTACATTATTGACATCGGTATGCTACATTATTGACATCGGTATGCTACATTATAGACATCGGTATGCTACATTATAGACATCGGTATGCTACATTATTGACATCGGTATGCTACATTATAGACATCGGTATGCTACATTATAGACATCGGTATGCTACATTATTGACATTGGTATGCTACATTATAGACATCAGTATGCTACATTATAGACATCGGTATGCTACATTATTGACATCGGTATGCTACATTATAGACATCGGTATGCTACATTATTGACATTGGTATGCTACATTATAGACATTGGTATGCTACATTATAGACATCAGTATGCTACATTATAGACATCGGTATGCTACATTATAGATATCGGTATGCTCTATTCTTGATATCGGAATAGTACATTATTGACATCGGTATGCTACATTATAGACATCGGTATGCTACATTATAGACATCGGTATGCTACATTATTGACATCGGTATGCTACATTATTGACATCGGTATGCTACATTATAGACATCGGTATGCTACATTATAGACATCGGTATGCTACATTATTGACATCGGTATGCTACATTATAGACATCGGTATGCTACATTATAGACATCGGTATGCTACATTATAGACATCGGTATGCTACATTATTGACATCGGTATGCTACATTATAGACATCGGTATGCTACATTATTGACATCGGTATGCTACATTATAGACATCGGTATGCTACATTATAGACATCGGTATGCTACATTATAGACATCGGTATGCTACATTATAGACATCGGTATGCTACATTATTGACATCGCTATGCTACATTATAGACATCGGTATGCTACATTATAGACATCGGTATGCTACATTATAGACATCGGTATGCTACATTATAGACATCGGTATGCTACATTATAGACATCGGTATGCTCTATTCTTGATATCGGAATAGTACATTATTGACATCGGTATGCTACATTATAGACATCGGTATGCTACATTATTGACATCGGTATGCTACATTATTGACATCGGTATGCTACATTATAGAAACAGTATGCTACATTATTGACATCGGTATGCTACATTATAGACATCGGTATGCTACATTATAGACATCGGTATGCTACATTATAGACATCGGTATGCTACATTATAGACATCGGTATGCTACATTATAGACATCAGTATGCTACATTATAGACATCGGTATGCTACATTATAGACATCGGTATGCTACATTATTGACATCGGAATGCTACATTATAGACATCGGTATGCTACATTATAGACATCGGTATGCTACATTATAGACATCAGTATGCTACATTATAGACATCGGTATGCTACATTATAGACATCGGTATGCTACATTATTGACATCGGAATGCTGTGATTTGCCCCAAGCACCTTCCACAGGGGACTTTTAAGCTGTAGACATGACGTAATACTACGGCATCTGCCTGTATCCTCTGTTCTTCAGCTGCTCAATGACTGGGATGTCCAAAACAAACAGGGCGAAAAGGGGATCATACAGAAGGAAGGAGGGGGGGGGGTGTTTCAGGAGCAATGAATTACAGTTGCAGTTTCTGTTCCGAAAAAATTGTACCAAAAAAAAAAGAAAATGACAAATTTTGCAGAAAGAATATGGCACCAAGTAGATAAGGCGCTAAAGATTTAAAAAAAAAGAATGGATTTGTCTCTTCTATTGATATCTACATTTAGCACATTACTTCCACTAATGTGATAATTATGTAGCACTGTTCAGGACGTATTACAAGATTCGGTAGCAGAGTGTTTCGTCAATGTAATGAAGTCAGTGCTTAATGACTGACCTGAGATGATAACTTGGTATAATTGTTGTATCCACAGATGTCACTTTTGGTTGTGGATCTGTTTGAATCCACTTTTTGCTTGTACAATGAAATATCACATAACATGGCATGCCATCAATGCAATTGCGATGCAATTTTTAATTGTACAAGCACCCTGATGGGTGCTTACAATGTTAAATGCACCCCCATTGTCAACGCCACCCCCACAATCAACGCCAACCCGAAGCGCGGCGAGCGCAGCGGTACGTGTCCTCCGACCTTTTCATACCCCCACTATCCACATCGGCGTGGAGTTGGTTTTAGATAGTGTGGTGAGCACAGCGAGCCACCGAGCCCGAAGCGTGGCGAGCGGATGCCGAATATATGTAAAGTAATCCGTGTCTAAAATCAACTCCACGCAGACATGGATAGTGGAGGTATGAAAAGGTCTGAGGACGCGTACCGCCGCCCCTCACGGGCTCGCTGCATTCGCCACGCTTCGGGTTGGCGTTGGTAGTGGGGGTGGCGTTGACAATGGGGGTCTAACCCTCCCCCTAGTGTCTGGATTCACTAACTGAGCACAGTGACGGATTTTACCTGGAGAGTGGCTGCAATCCTGCTCATACTGTAGGTAAATAACACCACTGGTTACTAGCCACTTGTTCTGCTCGCCCTTTGCTGATCAGTGTCAGGACCCTCATGATCATATTGCTGTGACATCATCATTGCGCAGCGTCACGCAGTAGATATGTAACGTACATTATTGAAGGGAATCCGCACCCTCTCGTCCAGTCTGATTTGTAAGATTCTGAAGACGTCAGTTGAGCTTAGCTTTGTACTGACGCCTGGGCCCCTCATTAGTGAGTTTACAGCGGCATTCTTAAGTTATAAAGTTTATGATGTGAAAATAGAATTTATCTGTGCTCTTTATAGTGCCAATAAAACGCTTTTCTGAAGAGTACTTAGAACGTTTCTGTTGGGAGTTTACACACTCAGTTTAACTTTTTGGACGTATTAATAAGCAGCCAACTTGTTCAGGATTTCCTTTTATATATTCTGTCCCAATAAATAATTAAATATGATGCGTACCTTGTTTATACTCCTTGTTTGTCTTTTATTTTGTCCCGGAGTGACTGCGCATCATGCTTTTGGGAAAGACAGCAAATAGAACATTACATGTAGAGTGATTATTCTTGGACATAACATGTGACAGCGGAAAAATCTCTTGGTTCAAAAACTATTTGGCACCCCCATCTCTCTAGCACCTCTCACAGGGCATAATAATCAGGGTGCAGTACAGGAGTCATGAGGGCTTTAGTGTGTGCTGAGCTGGGGTGAGAGGCTGTACTGCGGCGACAACCTGTCATCTCTCGCCACTGCCCGGCTCCCTGCAACAGGGGAGCAGGACCTGGCCCCTCCAGCAGACCTGGGTCAGGGTAAAAAATTAGCCTCCATCCCCCTCAACACCACTGGCTGCAGGTACATAGTCAGAACAGTATAGCAACATTCTGATGGGGCCCATGTCCTGGGTTTAGGCACCAAGAAGGGGGAGGCTGCAGGCAGTGGTTAGGTTTAGGTGGCATGGGCTAGGGTTGGGCACTTGCGGGGAGGTCTAGGTGGGTTAGTTGGTGGGGTGAGGAGGTTAAGGTTAATCACAAGCAAGCATAGGCAAATCTAGAAATATGGTAATGGATGGTCCCAGATCCAAATACTGAAGCAGGTTGGACCTTTGCGCGGCGAAGCGATGTGGTAAAAAGGGGGCATAGCCTCATGGAAAGGAGGCGTGTCATCACAAAGTGGTATTACACATTAATTCACACACCGTAATGCCCATTACACATTTTAGCAAACTCCGCAATACCCATTACACATAAAGCCACATGCCGTAATGCCAATTACACATAAGGCCACACACCGTAATCCCCATTACACATTGTGCCACACATCATGATGCCCATTACATATTTCACACATACAGATGTAGCGGGATTCATCTTTGCAGGGGATGGCGATGGCGTCGCCATCGCCATCCCCTGCCCCGCCGCCATCTGTATGCCGGAAGGGGACGCGCGCGCACGAGGTGCGTGCGTGTCCCCTTCCGACGGTGCTGCCCTCGGTCGCCCGGTGCCCACACCGGGCGACCACACACCCCCGCAGCCTTCTCGGGTCCCCCCCTGCCCCCTCGAGCGGGAGGCGGACAGTAATGCGTCCGCCTCGCCGCCACGCCGCCCGGATACTGAGACGCGCATGCGTGGGGGACGCACGCGCGTCTCAGTCAGATAGCGGCGCCGTGTTGCTGGTGATCCACCAGCAGCATGCTGCTGGCGGATCGCCAGCAAGGATAAGGCAAGATTCATCTGTAAGTGCCGCTTACCTACATGCTCATTGCTAGGGGGTTCTTGCTTGATGCCAGGGGCTTCATGCGTGATGCCAAGGGGGCTTCATGCTTGTTGCCAAGGGGGAATACATGCTTGTTGCAAAGAGGGAGTTGTTGAATACTCATTGGGGGAGTGAAATTGCTCATTGCCAATGGGGAGGGAATTGCTCGTTGCCAAGGAAGAGTGACACCGGATGCACACAATTTAAAGAAATGACAGCCGGGCAGAAAAGCTGTGCACTGCTGTATAGTCTCAGCAAAGCAGCAGGTCCGCCGGTGTCTTCAGTGCTCCCTGCAGAGTCTAACAATCTCCCTGATTTCCCCTAAACCACATTATGCAGCTGTTACATTTAAAAAAAAAAATAAAAAATCAGAGATATTCTGTATATACAATATAGTATATTCACATGGGATCATCAACGTTCCTGCATTGGTTATAAAGCACATGATCCCTATGGCTACATGCATGTTAAATAAGGTTTCGTGTGGGCCAGTTATATGGAACCACGTGTAATACACAATACAAGAACAAGCCCTGACCTGTATTTTCTTCAGCACGTACAGGAGATCTTACTAACTGCTTTGGGGCTCATCTACATTTGGATGCAAGTCATTGTATGATACACTACAGCTGCTTCTAGGTGCCACCTACACACAGGGGCGCCGACAGGTCAACCGGACCCCAGTAAAATGCAGGGGGCGGTGCCACCAGGAGGGGACTTTGGGAGGGGGTGTAGCCCAAAACAAAAATTAACGAGAGGGAGAAAAAGGATTGGCTGCTGCTGTAGCTGCCTCTCTCCCCAGCTAAGCACTGAGGGGTAGATGTACTGTATGAAGCGGTGATAAGGGAGGAGAAGTGATAAAGTGCCTGGTACCTTATCACCGGCCAATCAGCTTCGAGCTGTTCCTTCTTAAACCCAGGTTGTAACTTAACAGTCAGGAGCTGATTGGCCGGTGATAAGGTACCATGCACGTTATCACTTCACCGTTATTACTGCTTTATACATTTACCCTTGAGCGATGAACTGGGGAGAGAGGACGTGCTGTGGTAGCCTGTCATCTCTCTCCCTACTGCCCGGCTCCTTGCAACAGACCCGGGAAAGAAGTACCCCCCCCCCCCCCCCCGCATCCTCGCCTCCACTACCTCCACATTCTCCCTGACACTCTTAGTAGGCAAGTATGCTACAAATGTAACATTACTCATACAGTAAAGTTGTACTGAGGGCGATCTGTATGTGACACAATGTTGCCTTGCACACAACTAGATGATTCTTTTTCTGTTTATTCTCTTTAAGGAAGAGGATTTATAGTGCTGTAATATTTCCTGTGTGACAGATTGCAGTGGATGAAATAGGACATGTCGGCATATAGAAAAACGCACATTTCCCCAGCCTGACGCCGCACTCGCTCGCCTCCTTACCCTTTATTAGAGGATATAAGGTTTGATTTCTCCTGACAATTGATACAATTGGTTCTCTGTTATCCTGGAATATACCATGAGGATTACAGTGGCAGAGAGAAGAGTTCTATCCTGTGATAAATGATTTGGCGTGGAGGATTGCAATTCTTTTTTCTCTATAGCTTCATTTTTACTCTTAGAGGAGAAACACAATAACAGCGCACTAGACCTCGTTACATTTTAATATTGAGAGAATTTGTAATTTTAGATGAGCAAAAAGTTTTCCAGAAACTTCTGTAACAATATATAGTATAGTACAGTAGCAGCTGCACCCTCCCATCTGTATACAGATTACACCGGGCTGAGCCAGATATAGCGCTGGACACATTTACATTTCACACAAACTGCAAATAATGAGACAATGGGGGGTATTCAATGTCAGGCCCTATTTTGGACAGGGTAAATAATGCCCGCCGCCTATTTGTTTCCGACAGCATTGAAGGTGGCTTTCGACAAAACAGATCTGACTTTAAAACAAGTCGGACCTGTTTTGTCAGAAACAGCAGTTTCCGCCGACACGCCCGCTTTTCTCCACTCGACAGGCGGAACATCAAAATGTTCTCCCCCAAAACATTTTGGGGGTGTTGCCTAATTAGGCCCCAACCCAAACATTTTACTGGGGTCCGGCATACCTCTTGTCTGCCCTGATAGTAACCCCCAATATAAATTACTTCACACAGTAACAGAATCTCATTTACATTACAATGCATGTAGTGCCCCTGATTCATATTGCGCCACAAAGTATTGCCCCTTATTAACATTACGTCACTTAGTAATGGCTTGACATCACATACACCGTGCCAGAAAACAATGCTGCTGGGACAGTCCTATCTGCTGTTATTACTGTGCAGGGCTGTGGTGGAGGGGGAACTAGTTCCCCTACCATTAAAGGTTGTAAAACTCAGTTCCACTCCGTTCCCGCCAACACTTTATCCCCCTCGGCAAGAGGGTCACCAACAATCCCCTGTGTGGTTCCTGGGCATCTATATGCTGTCAAGACACGAATACATTGCAGGAACATAGGAACGACTTGTAGATCAATATTTCCATTTATTGAACTCTTTATTCTGCAAATGCACTGTTGCCGCGGCCCGGCGTATAACAGAACTAGGACTATAATGTACTTATAATTATCTAATTATTTTTCTTCACAGTTTGGGCTGTATCATTTCTGGGGAAATGGCGATTTCATAGTTAACTTGTTTAATATATATATATTTTTTTTTCAAATAAAATAATCTGCTTTCTGTATTTAAATTGAAGCTAAACATTTCTCCAGTCAAATTAAGCCTCATGAAGACCAATTATTTTCAAATGGGTTATTTATTCTGCTTGGTAGCTCGCCAGCAAGAATTCAGAATCAAGTCTTTCATTACTAAATACCATTTTCACAAGGTATTTCTGTGCATTTGGCACCAAGCTCCGGCCATTATTGAATAACTCGTGTTCCATCATTAAACACTTTTCAAAGCCCCGTATTCTGCTGAAGCAATTATCATTGGAAGATAAAAAGCACAGACTTAATGGAAACCAACCCAGTCCATTTGTCTAAATGGTAGCAGTTAAAGTCATAGGGAACATCTCACTTTGGAGATGGAATTTGGCTGATTTTGTTTGTCTCGGTGCTGTACGTTTACCTCTGTGCACTGCAGGTCGGAGAGACTCGCAAAAAAGGGTAGGCAGCAGAATCGATTGGTGTCTGTAACTCTACCTAAATGCTGCACACCTTCAGTGTCTGATCAATACTGCTTTTGGGTACCATCGCATATGAGGCTTGTGGGTGTGATTTTGTGAACGCAGACACTTGCACTGACACATGGGCTGACACAGTGGCAGAACTTGTGACTGGTTGGCTCAGGTGCAATAATATAATTTGATATATAATCTATAAAAATAATTTGATAATATAATAAAATAATATCATTTGGGTCCCCTCCTCCACTCCAACCCAAGTTCACAATATCCCGGGCAGCAGTGGGCTCTTTGGTCCTCAGGGGCCCCAGTGCAATGCACCTGCTGCACCAGTGGAAGTTCCACCTCTGGGCTGACATTTAAACGTTACATGGTCAGATGCATGCGCACATCACTAATATCTACTTAAAATAAAGACTCAGACAACTGAATTTGTCATGAAAGGGGTTCAGCTTTTTATTTATTTGAAGAGGAAGGCCTATTTATAACTAAATCTTTAATACTCTGCACTCCAGCCTGGCTGACTATTGCAAGCTGACTATTGTTAGTTTGTCAGATTTTAAAGTAGGAATATTTTTAAGTAGGGCGAAAACAGTTACATAGATTAAAGCTTGGACTTATTCTGGACTTAAACTGGACAGAAACTGCCAACCAACTTAACATCTTCGCATCAAAGTGACTCAGAAAGACACCAGCAACCCAGAAAACCAAGAGACTGCTTTGAGTGAGCTCACTTCATTCTCACATCATACTACTCCTGGCTGCTTAATCTGCCTATTCAGCTGTGATATCACCATTTCTCCATCTGCTAAAACTTTTTGAATATCACTCTTTATGCTTGTACTTGCACTGTCAGTTTTGAAAATGCCCAGCTGTACCTCTAATGACTTTACCTCTCTTGCTGTTCCATTGAGAGTAGGTGTCCCTGATTATTTTATTCTTGGCCCTCTTCTCTATCTCTACATGTCCTCTCTGGGTGAACTTATTTGTTCACTCGACTTCCACTATGCTGATAATACTAAAATCTACCCCTCGTTTCCTGATCGCTCTCCTTCCAACCTAACTTATATCTCCAACTGTCTCTCTGCTGTCTACTCTTGGATGACCCAGCGCTTTTTTAGACTTAAAATATCAAACACTAAGCTGACCTCTTCCTCCTGCATAAAACCTGACCATCTCTCATCCTAACCTGTTTATGCTCACTTCTCCCCCTTCTGTGTCACCCCTGTCTGTCTAACCCTCCCTTTTTAGAATGTAAGCTCTCACGAGCAGGGCCCTCTCTCCTTATGTGCCTTTCTTAGAATATATAAACCTCTGCCACCCTGATGATTGCTTCAGTGTCCTGTCCCCTGATGCAACTATCCATATTTACCATGTACTTGTCCTAAACTGTCTTGTAATGTAATTTGTTATGTGTGTTTGCTCATAACTATGCTCTGTAAAGCGCTGCGGAATTTGTATGCGCTATATAAGAAACTGTTATTAATAATAATAATAATAATAATAATAATAAAAAAGCCCCTTCCTCTAAAATAAGGTGGCGGTAAGAAGAACAGTTTAAAATATGGACAAAAATTGATGCAAAAATAAAATAAATTGAAAAAAAGAAAAAGGGGCCCAACTACCCAGATTGACCTTCTGCCACTGTCCTCGGCCACCCAGAAAAATAAGGATATTCTGCCACTATTGTTTTCAAACCGGAAATGAACATCAACAAGTAAATTCAAATCTACTACCGGCCAACTGCCCTTCAATTCTCAGGGATCGACCATCTGCCACTATCCCTGACCATGACACAACTGGTAATGGCAGATTTAATCACTCCACCTCCTATGGTAATACCCCACAATGGTCAGGGATCCAAATTTTGCCACTATCCCTGGCCACGACATGACTCGTAAGGGCAGAGATGATCACTCAACCCCTACGGAGATAAGAATTGGGCCAACTGCCCTTTACGATTCATAAAGATACGACAGACAATCATAAAGTGGCACGTGGACCCGCCTGGACCAGTGATGCCCATATTTGTGGACTGACATACATGCCTAGCCACTTATATGACTAAACTGTCCTTCAACCAATACTTTTAAATAATATAATACAGCCAACAACTATTCAAATGTAAAAAAAAAAAAAAAACAACACTTAGGGCGGGAGGGTGGACAACGAATCTGACTGAGGAGAGATAGAGCCTTCCAGACATAGGCATATTTTAGATATAGGGCCACTCCCCTGATAATCCATCCACCAATCAAATTGTTACTCCCCTCACACAGCATTAATCCACTTAAAAGCTCAACCCCCAAATGCCAGTGTTTATGATTCCATGTCACGTGCCCATGCTGGTAAGTTTATGTCGCTCCGGATAAACTAATTATCCTCTGCAATCTTACATAACACACCCACTGAATGGACCATATTTTTGCGTGCAGACAACAGACTTATCTGTGGTCCCATTGCGCCTGTCCCCATTGAAAATGTCCCTCCCAAAATGACCACCACCTAAATGGAGACAGGTATTATGGATGCTAGAGGAGTGCCGCGGCCATTTTTGGAGGGACATTTTTAATGGGGTCAAATGAGACAGACTCTGTTGGCGGCCTGTGGAATTTTCTGACAGTGAAGAGGTACCAAAGGTGGGGGTGATGTTGGCGCCGGATACTTTCCGATGGGGGTTGGGGGAGGCGCATTGTTTACAGTTGTGCTACTGGCTGAAGGTGTTTTCTGGAACTCTTGCGCGTGCACAGTTGATAATTAACCACACAAGCAACGGCATTGTGTGCGGAGTCATGTGACTCTACCCTTATGTGTCCTATGGAAACTGCAGCCAATGTGCTGATGACGCCGCTGGTTTATCTCATGTACATACTGGGCCTGATTCAGACCTGATTTCTGCTGTGAGAATTATTATAGTGAAATCCCACTTTGCAAAAAAATATGTTTATGGTGCGAATAGATACGACTAGCGAAGACTCTGCAAATGCGAGTATGTAAAAGTATAGGCTGTAATCATGCAACGCCGAAGGCACACGTACTCTGGTAAAGGGTGTGTGGCCACTCAAGGGAGGTGTGTCCTTGAGTGTAGTGTACCACACCATATACCCCTTATGCACTTTTTGCCACGCAACAGTACACCCCCTTATACTTGCCCTTTACACATTATGCCAGATTAATTGAGTGAAATTCACATTGTGTCACATGGAAAAAGCCAAAATTCATACAGAATGAACCAAAATTCACATTATGCCATAATTTGGGTCTGAATTGGGCTGTGAGCTACCGTTACATTTTGTTTTTCTAACTTCTTTTAAAAACCAGAGAAATTGATTTCAGACAGTGCAGCAAAATAATACAAACATCCTAAATAGTCATTATTATCTAATAATAGAAAAAGAATGAAACATAAATGACAATCAATATACAATAGCAGCAAATAACAATGTAAGACATTAAATAACCATAAAACAGAAATGGGAGATGACTGAAAGTAACACTTAGATAAATGAACACAAATCGAAATAATGCGTACATTCAATAAAACGGGTCAGTATTTGAAGTTAATTAACCCTCTAACCTGCGCTCATTAGCACGATATTGAATCAGTTAAGTTAAGTATACAAAGTCTGAACCTGGAGCAGAGATGCATTCACTTCCATTGGCGGATTGAGGGGGGGGGGAGTGGCACCCGGGCACATGCCACCCCCCCCCCCCTGTCATTTTATCCTGTATCCACCCCGGTTCACTTCCACTATATACAGAAGAAATGAATAACGTATACGGACATCGCCCTATGCAGTTACTGATCACATTTATAGGGTGACCATTAATGGGTGTCGTTTTGGTGTTTCCAATAGCAACCAGTGAGATTCTGTGTATAATTTCTGGGATGATACAAATAAACGATAGCTGGTTTTGGATTTATTTATACATCTTGCCCTTTTTGTTAATATTTGTAACAGTTTTTCCAGACTGAATTATGAATCTTTTCTGGAGTTTGTGTATAATGAACATTTCTGCATGTGCTGTATATACTGGTATACACCAACACTGATGTCCCGCAGTCCTACACCAGGGAAATCCCTCAGTTAACAAAAAAAAAACAACTCTAAAAATAAGAAGAGGTGCATCATAGGCCTGGTTCAGATCACGGTGATATTAGATAAAAGTCTATTGGGTTTATTGAATGGTGTGGCTCTGCGGCGCCATTTTTGAAACAAGCAATAAACCCCTGTCAACAAGCATGTAACCCCAGGCAACGAGCCAGGCTTGCCTGCTTTTAAAGTCTCACTGAGAGGAGACCATCAGCAGCACGTTGAGGGGGTGGGACCTGATGTAGACATCATCAAGCCCCGCAAGCCAATGCAATTTGCATCATTAGCAACCCCCCCCCCCCTCTGAAAAGCTGTTATTCCTGGTATTTGAATGCAGCTATGGGGAGATGTAGCGGGTCTGGTGGTGTCCAGCAGAATCCGAAAGAATCGCCCACCTTTCCAGTGGGGCCGGGAGGGGGATGAGAATTTTGGGAGCCTCCCGGCCATTCCAGGAAGGTAGGCAACCCTGCAATGAGCACGGTACTTCTGGCAACAAGCATGAAACCCCTGGCAAAAAGCATGTCAGTAAAAAAAAAAAGTATAATTCATTTATTTGGTGGCAGAAACTTTGTTTGACAGGGGGGCACAAAATGTCTAGTTACCCCACTGACAAATAATGACAAATGATACATGATAGACCCCCCCCCCCTCCCCCACCCACCCCCCCATGGCAGCCCTGCACAGTCCTACACTATAGTGTGGGTCAGTACCTCGTGTTCTGCAGTGATTGCACAAAGAAATTCTGCCTATGGATCATCCAGGAGCCTCGTACCTCATACCTCAGAGCCATCGCTAGGTCCCAGGGTCTGAGTAGGCTGCACTGTAATGCATAGTTGTGTCTCTACATTATATACACTTTATGTCATTTGTATTGGCAAATAAAAGGCCAGAAAATTGCACCTGTATTGTTTTGCAGGTTCTGTAAAAGGCAGACGCACAACCCCGCACTGTATAAATAGAGAAGGACACAATAAAACACTCCGACTGACGTTCCAGAAATGATGTGAAAGGATTCTCCGGAATGAGGAGGTAGGATGGAGCAGTGCATGCTGGGCGACTTATTTATAAGGCCATTTTAATGCACAATGCAAACTGCTCAGCCTAATGTTTTTCTTACTGGAGATGAAAAGGAGCGAGATTATGCGATTTGTCTTTTTATTCCAGTGAAGCGACGACTTCTCTTTAGTTCAATTTTTGATTACAATAAATACATTTATCTTATGATATGTGAAGAGCCCGTAGACATATTCTCTATACTTTCATATTTATGATGTTTTCGCAGAATGAATTGAGACATCCTGCATTTATTGCAGCCCGAAAGTTTTCCGAGGCTCCGAGCATTTATAGGCGCCACTTGATGGAACACCAATCAAATTTTGTGATCTCAATTTACAAGCGCATTGGTCTCAGAACTATTGCGGATGACTTAACTATTCAGATGGTTTTTTTCCCATGTATTAATGAGCAATCTCTGTAGAGTAACAGAGATACTGAAAGGAATATATCCTATTTATTTGCAACTTATATATACTGTATTTTTCTGCAAATGCACTAAATCTTCATTCTTCCACCAGCCTCACCTGTCAGTACAACTTGTGTGTTTGTCAGGAGTTCGGCTCAGGAGGGGGATAGTGAGGATTAAACACAGCAAGGAAACGCTGTAAGCATCAGAGAATCATGGTCGCAGCTGTTTTATTTTCCGATGCAGAATTGACATTATGTGAAATGTCCTTTTATAGTTCCTATGAATCCTATATTATATCCAACGATGCATCTGCTTATTGTACCCAGAGGGGCTTCTACAATAGACAATGCATATGCAGAGGCATGCCTCCCAACTGTCCCATTTTCCGCAGGACTGTCCCGGTTTTTTGGGATGGTCCCACCCCCTGCCCGCATCCGGCAGTAATTTACACAGGCCACGCCCCCTTTCTGCACACGCACGGCTGTGCTGCGCGAGTGTCCCTCTTCGGAGGATTCAGAAGTTGGGAGATATGCAGGGGGGCATTGTAGTATTCAAAATGTCGACTCAACAATATTCCCAGCTAAGTTGTCGACATGTCAGCACATTCAGAATGACAAAATGTTTAGAATGTTGACAGGAGAAGGTTCTACAACCAATAATAACAAATAAAATCCAAGGTCTGATCATTCGCTGTGTCTGGTATTATGGTATGTTGGTCATTTTCTGTTTTGTTGCCAGTAAACTTTCCATTGTATTGGAGACCATGGTTTTTTTGTAACATTGTGGAATATTCTTTCATTTCAGATTCTACTTCATAACGAAAACGCTGCGTGCGCCCAGGAATACGCTTTGCGTCCACTGCTGAATGGGGGAGGCCACCGGGGGCGGACGGTTGACGTCACCGGAAGTAGGCTGCCAGCCCTGTTCTCGGAGCAGGGCACCGCTAATCTGAGTCACCAAAGAGTAATTTAGATTAGCAAACGATATAGAACTCATTTCATGGTCTTGCTTTAGGTACACTGTGATGTACAAAATTACTAAATGCCACTAAGTTTATTTTATAGCTACTAGCCAAACTATTTTTTGCAAAAACCTGTCAGAGTCTTGGCCACACCAAGCCGGATCTCCTGCAAGTTTTGCCTCATTTTTTGGATCCAAGCCCAATGGAAAGATTCGAGCCGGGACTCGTATCCCCATGGTTTCAAACGCGCTAATCTCTATTTTTATATTGGCGGTAGGTTTTGTTAGATAGAAGGGAGTGAGAGGGGATTTTTTTCTTATTCTATTGATAAAAAAAGATCCCACCAGTCAGGAGCCCTGTAATGTTCCTCCCAGGCTCATTTAGTTGTCCTTTTGGTTTATTGCAATAAAAGTCTAAATTCCATCGCTGTTCCCTGTCCCAGATGTACTCGGCCATGCTGCATTTCTGTGGTCTCAGTCATGTGGTCAGTGCAACAGGCCGGCGAGATACAAAAAGTTCCCGATGGTTTTTTAATCAACACTGTAAAAGTGACAGATTTGGAAGATTATCGGCAGGTCACCGGGGGCCCAATTCAAAGGTGGAGACAACTATGTTTGTAGTAATGGCCACTGTTGGAACAGTGGGAGCAATAATATGGAAATGGAAATCTTCACCATCGGCATACCATCACAAGTATATATATATATATATATATATATATATATATATATATATATATATATATATATATATATATATATATATATATATATAGAAAGCAGGGGTCCGGCACTCCACTTTAACACGTACACAACAACCAAGGTGCCATCCACATAAAATGTATAAGTCCAGGTGTACCCACAGTTGCAATCGATGATGGAGCAACACAAGACAGATGGCTTTGGGAGAATGGTCTTCACGAGTGGCAACATGCTATCATTCTCTGAGTCTGAGGCAGAAGAAATTCTAGTGCTGCAGAACCTCAACACTGCGGGGGGAGCTGAATCCTGTGATCGGCTCTTTACACAGCTGCTGCGCCTCAAAAAGCGAGAGATAGATTTCTCTCTACACAGTATTTCACTCTCAGACTACTATAGGGACAAGAAAATCCCGAGGGGTTTTCGAGTGAAGAATATCCCCACCATCGGGAAACATAATGTTGAGTTCTGCCACAGATGGGTGGCCATTCTAAACAAAGCATCGTTTGATATTATGCTCCTGGTCATCCAAGAAGCCACAAGGGAACAGAATGTAGCCCGTGATAAGATAAAAAGTTTTGAAGCTGCTCATTTGAAAACTATAATGGAAGATCAATCTGATAATTGGTTGGAGAAAATGCAAGTTCAACTTGATAAGTATCGGAAGGATCTAATTCAATTTAAAAGAGACAAGGTTGCCACGGTCAATAAAGATTATCTGGAAAATAGGGTATACGAATGGGCAAATCAGCCATCCGCAAGACCACAGGGCCAACAAGGCCGACGTCGCCATCAGCAAAGGGGCAGATGGAATAAAACCAGAGATAATTCAAGTACCGGCAACTCATCTCAGAGTGATTCCGAAAGGCCAGGCACCTCAAAAGCCTCCTCACAGAGTAGACCCCCTTTAGGGGTACACACCAGGGCCAAGCTAGGAGCCCTAGGCCTTACACCAGAAGAGGTCATCAGTGGGATAGAATCAGAAAAAAAGCTCCAAAAAAGGTAGTGTTTAATCTATCCACAAGAACCCTGTCCACTGATGAAATGTCTGTGCTTAATAAGGGTCTCTCCTTCGTCCCCACCAACTTCCATGACAGTTTTTCAAATAAAGTGGCCAATTATCGATTCAGCCGCAGTCTATGGCTGAAAGAATTTTTTGGTCCTCAAACCGAGAATATTTCTCAGGAGCGCTTACCAACTTGGACCACTTCCAGTTTTGACCCACATTCAATCAACCCGAGCATTAAAGTTCTGTCAAGGGTAATGGATCAAACTAATCATGAAGCTGCATCTTCTAAACCCATGATACGCAATAATCTTACCAAAAATGAGCGTATAGCTTTAAAGAACTTCAGTACTTATGAGGACATTGTAGTTCGGGGAGCCAACAAAGGCAGAGCAGTGGTGATTTTGAGTGTGGACATGTACAAACAGGACATTTATAAACAACTTGGAGATGAAACCACATATTTAAAGCTACAGTGTGATCCCACCAACCAATATAAATCTGAGATTGACATCATTCTCAACAATGCGGTGAAGGACTCGATCATCTCAAAGAAATGTGCTGAAGCCCTGTCCACCAAATTTCCAATCACTCCAATATTGTACACCCTGCCCAAATTACACAAAAACCCGACTAATCCCCCAGGGCGTCCGATTATCTCGGCGCGGGGCTCGCTATACTACACTATTTCACAATACCTCGATCAGCATTTACAATCAGCAGTGCAAGCCCAGAAAACCTTTTTGAAAGACACAACAGACCTGATACTGAAATTACAAGCCCTCGGGAATTTACCAGAAGAGTTCATCTTTTGCTCATTAGACATCGTTAGTCTGTATACTAACATACAGCACTCCAAAGGACTATCTGCCACCCGATTGCTGATATCTGACAACCCCCTCTATGAAGGTCCGAACGTCGACTTTTACATACGTCTTCTGGAGTTAACCCTGACTCGAAACTATTTCTACTTTGATGGGGCCTTCTATCTGCAGCGTCGGGGCTGCGCAATGGGCAGTTGCATAGCTCCGACGTATGCCAATGCCTTTACGTTCTGGATGGAGGAAAAGCTCATTCTATCACAATCCTCAGCTGCAGAGTCGATTGCCTTCTATGTAAGGTTTATCGACGATATCCTACTTATCTGGACTGGGACACGGGACAGTCTTGATGCCATGTTATTGCAGGCTAATGCTGGTGACCAATATATCAAGTTCACCTCAACCATCGATGAATCTACAATCAACTTCCTCGATGTCCAGATCTCCAGGCAGGGAAATCAGATTATAACATCGTTGTTCCATAAAAAAACTGATAGGAACACCCTGCTTGATGCCAGGAGTCACCACCCCAGTGCAGCCAAGAGAAGTTTACCGTTCTTCCAAATGCTGCGCGTCAGATGCATTTGTAGTGATGAAGCAACCACAGTCACCCAGATGGATGAGATGGTGACAAAATTCGAACAACGTGGGTATGATCATCAGAGCCTGATGGAAGCCAAACAAAAAGTTTATCCATCCCAAGAAAGGATACCCTTACAGGATTAACTTAAAAAAAATCAGCCAATAAAAGAATACCATTTATCAATACTTATTCTACTACAAGTGCCAGCACTATCGGGAAACTCAAAAAATTCTGCCCAATGGTTAGCCATGATCCCGACTTACCAGCACTAACCAATGTCGATGTGATGCCCTGCTATAGAAGAGGGACCAATATCCGCGATAGGATTGTGAAGACAGATGTCACTAATCTGGGCAAGAGCTGCAATAAACACTTTCTGTCACGTAAACCAGGGAACTACAGGTGCACGGGTTGTGTAACCTGTGGGTACCTTGAAATTGGTAATTCCTTTGTTCATCCCCATACAGGTCAAGTTCTCAAAATCAAACAAGTGTTGACTTGTTCCAGTCGCTACATTATATACATTATTCGATGCCCTTGCGGGCTGTTATATGTAGGGAAAACTACAAGAACTTTTAAAGAGCGGATGGCGGCGCATCGCTCGGCTATCAAATCAGCTTTGGAGGGGGCAACATCCGATCAGCCAGTAGCCCGCCACTTTAAGGATTACAATCATCCACTCCCCACTCTGAAATATAAAATGATTGATCAAATCCCTACTAATATTCGTGGTGGCGACCACGACAAGAAACTGCTTCAGCTTGAAGCAAGATGGATATTCAGATTAAACACCATCCATCCTACAGGATTGAATGAATATCTATCATTGGGCTGTTTTCTGTGAATATTTGGTGTCGGCAATATAGACACATGATCCTGTGTTATACGACATATTGTATCTTTATGACCTTGTTCATATAGCTTATTGATGCTTTTTGTATTTTTCTAATTCATCCTTTATTATTTCTCTTGCATGATTGCCTACTCTTTTATATGTGAAGGGGGCTAACCACATGAGATGTAGTGTATGTGTCCGATCTTCTTTCACTCTCTTGTTTATCTTTTTTCAGCGTCAGCGCGTCTCCCTGGGAACGGAGGCAGGGGGCTGGACGGAACGACAGTAGATGACGTCACATCCTCAGCGCCGCAGCAGCACGGGCCGGGGGACGCAGCTGGCGTTCACATGGGTGTCTCTTACTTCCTATATAGGTAAGTGTATTTTGTATGTACTGTGTCCTTGAAAACGATATTAAATTATCGAAACGTCGCACCATAACTGTGGAGTGGTCTGCAGTTTCTTATTGCTATTTGTGAAAATCCACTGAGTGCCGCCCGTGTACCGTTGGGTACACCTGGACTTATATATATACATATATATACATATTCTAAGAAAGGTACATGAGGAGAGAGGGCCCTGGTTGCGAAATCTTGCATTCTACAGGTGTGACACAGTAGGGGTAGAAGTGAGCAGTAGGTTAGGATGAGAGATGTTGGGTTTTATTCAGGAGGGTGGGAAGAGGTCAGCTTAGTCTTAGACATTTAAGTCTAAAGCTGGCCATACATCTACAGATCGATTTTCAGATCTGGCTGGTTGGAACAAAAACCTGGTAGTATCTGAATGGCAGTTTGTCAGTTTTCCAGCATTTCAAAGCAAATGGTCAACTGTCATTTGCTCTCATCCAGTACCGGGATTTTGTTCCAACCAGCCAGATCTGACGATCGATCTGTAGATGTCTGGCTGGCTTAAGAAAGCGCTGGATCATCCAAGGATAGAGAGACAGTTGGAGATATGAGTAAGGATAGAGGGAGAGAGATCAGGAAAGGAGAGATAGAGTTGAGTATTATCAGCATAGAATATGATATTTGAAGTCGAGTGAGCGAATGAGCTCACCCAGAGAGGACGTATAGAGAGAGAGAAGCAGGGGCCCTTAAGGCACAAGTTGGGGGTTTAGTGTTAAGGGCCCCATACATCAGCAATTAATTGTGACAATTTTCAGATATGGAGATGATTGCCACAATTAATTTTAGATGTGTGGGCTCCCCCTTTTGGCAATCCCAATCAAAATCGCCAATCGATTGCTTAATCAGGTTTTTAAACATGTTTAATAATCTGGTATTATCTGCAGATCTTTTTTGTATGTGTGGGCATTCCCAATTCGTCTTCATCTATTTACATTATGAACAGCTGAAATGACAATCGATTGGGGCAATTTCCAGATATGAAGATGCAATCTTTAGATGGAAAAATCTGCCGATCACTGAAATAAATCTGTAATGTGTGGGCAAAGTCAGATAGATTGTAGAATCCATTTATCTGGAAAAAAAATCCCTGTATCTGGAAATCCATAAATTGTGATTGCTGATGTATGGGGCCCATTACTAGGTATTGTCAACCTAAACTTGTTTGTTCCTCTATCCCGAAACTAAGGGTAGGGGTGTGGATTGGGTTAGGAAGTAGGAGAAGGACAGAGTTAGGTTGTGTGGGCAGTTTAGGGTATGGCTCTGGGGAGAGGTTGTGGGGGTTGGGGTTAGGCAGTGGGAGAAGAATGGATTTGGATGTAGTAGAGAGTAGGTGTTAGGGTTAGGGTGTGGGGGGATGTGTAAAAGTTTTATGCACTAGGGGGAGGGATGGGGATTCGCGTTACGAATAGTGAGAGATATACTCATCGGAACACTGCACAGCTCCACATCGGTAGTAACTGTCACAGAACCGTGATGTTTTCCCTACATGTTCCAGGTAAAACAGTTAGACAAGTCATACCATATGCACTAGCGGTCTCTGCAGCCTCCGTAGGCCTTTCCTACGATCTCCGCACAGCCTCAGCACTGCATATTGCCGCTGCATCCACCCTGTATGACTGCGCTTCTAGGCGCGGACAGATGCGTGCTTCAATGTTGCAAGAAACAATCGCACAATCTTTGGATTATGGATATTCTAAGATCTGTACAAAACTGAAAACAAAACAAAAGGAAATTGGAGAAATGATTTAATTGGTTTTACGTAGGAAAAAAAATTGAAATGGATGATTGGAAACCGCAAAACGTAATTGTGCAGCTACTGCCAATAGTTATGTGTAATGTGCTTAGAAAATCGACTTCTATGCTCAGATAAAAGGATGAATCGTGTAATGTGTTCCCCGAGATAACTATCTAAGAAAGTTTTCAGTACTGTAAATGCAAAGCTACTTTCCCTCACAAAGAGACCAACAACCAAATTCTGGAAGTTACGGATATTTCTGAGAAGGTCGCGGCTCCGGTTTTGTGTCCCGGTTGGGGTTCTCGGCACGTGTTCTTATTCTGTGTATAAAGGCAGCGGCACAGCACCATTCACTTTGTTCTCTATAGTGCATGGAATTTCCGATGTCTCTCCTCATCCGGTATTTCCGTCTCTTTCACTCTGTGTTGCCGGATTTCATTCTCAGACACGGTATACGGTCGTTAGGTCAATAGGTCAACACTACGTGGTTGACATTCACATGGCCGACATACTGTAGACAAAGGGTCGACACAAGCAAAAGTTTGCCGTAACAATATTCGACACATGAAACGGTCAACATACGTTTTTCGTGTTTTGATAGTTTCATTTTTGTTTGACTTCTTCATACTTTACCATCCGCGTGGACAATGATTGTTAACGGTAAAGTGTTCCGAGCTCAGCAGTAGCGAATCGTGGCACCTGGCCTGATGCAGGGGGGCACGGTACTCTAATCTACAAATTGGCACCAAATAACATGAAAAACTCATGTTGAGCTTTCATGTGTCGACCATTGCCAGGGCAACCTTTTGCTTAGTCTATACTGGTCTTGTGCATGTCGACTATATGAGGTCTACATATTTACTGTCTACCTAGACACTGTTAACCTTCTATACCATCTCTGAAGTTTTCATGTACAGATGGAGCTGGCTTCATTCAGTGGGGACTGGTGGTGGGATCACCAACCGCCATCCCCCGGAAGGGGACGCGCACACACAAGACGCTTGCGCATCCCCTTCAGCCGGGCCTCACTGCCTCCCCACAATCCCCCCCTCCCCCCCCAACCCTGCCCATCTCCCTGAAGCGGAGACAGGCAGTTTTCCTGTCACCTGCCGTCCGAAAACTGGGACGGACGTGCGTGTGAGACGTTCACACGTCCCAGTCAGATGAAGCACCTCTCCGCTGGCGATCGCCACCAGGGGCATTCTGGCGGGTTGGGATCATTTGGTCTATTGCATTATGGTCGAAAGTCATTAGGTCGAATCCATTAGGTCGACATGCTAAAAGGTCGACATGACTCTAGGTCGACATGGGAAAAGGTCGACATGATTATAGGTCGAAAGGTCATTAGTTCGACAGGTCATTAGTTCGACAAGGTCATTAGTTCGACATTGTCTATGTCGACATTCACAAGGTCGACATGGGGTTTTTCACTGTTTTTTTACCTGAATGTCAACACAGTCGACATGGACACAGTTTAAAGTGCACTGCATCCCCTCGCATCGCTCGCTGCGCTCGCGATGCGTCGGGCACGGTGCCTCGCTACGCTCGGCACACTATTTTATTCTCCCACCACGTCCTAGTGGATGGTAGGGCATGAAATACCGCCTGTCGGCACATGTTGGCTCAAAAAACAGTGAAAAACTCCATGTCGACCTTGTGAATGTCGACATAGACAATGTCGAACTAATGACCTTGTCGAACTAATGACCTGTCGAACTAATGACCTTTCGAACTAGAATCATGTCGACCTTTTCCCATGTCGACCTAGAGTCATGTCGACCTTTTAGCATGTCGACCTAATGGATTCGACCTAATGACTGTCTACCATAATGCAGTAGACCAAATGACCGCATCCCATTCTGGCGAGCCCCGGAGCTGTACTAAAGTCTTACTGTGTTTTGTGCATCCTTCTGCTACTGACACCCCAACCAACCCACACCTTACATTGTCATATAGGGGGTTATTCTGGCAAATTCCTTCTTAGATGGACAAAACCACGTGCACTGCAGGTGGGGCAGATGTAACATGTGCAGAGAGAATTAGATTTGGCTGGGGTTTTACTTCAAAATGAGATCTATATTGCAGTGTACAAATAAAGCAGTCAGTATTTTCCCTGCACAGAAACAAAATAACTCACCCAAATCTAACTCTCTCTGCACATGTTACATCTGCCCCACCTGCAGTGCACATGGTTTTGTCCATCTAAGAAGGAATTTGCCAGGAGGCGTGAACCAGAATAACCCCCATAATATAGGTGTACAGGGTACTCTTAGGCCTGATTGGTTACAAATTGTTTTTCCTAAAACCTTTGAGAGAGATTAGTGATGTCATCAGACTAGCACCTCTTAGTACTCGCCATTGGTCAGTGATTGCACTATGCGCCAGATTCATGTTTGTATGCAGTGGAGCAATTAGCAGACGGTTGCTCATGTGCTGCAATTGCACTGCGCACACCCAAAGTGTATCTGCCTGTACATAGAGAAACATGGCGCCATTGTCACTACTGCTGCAGCCTGTGTAACCTTAGGTCTACAGTCAATATTGTTCATTTTAGCGTATATGATGTGAATGTAATGTATACCCAGAATGATTGTGCAATCACAAGCCGACAGTTTCACTTGCTAAGATTATTGATGCAGATCCTCCTCAGCTTCTCCTGGAGGCTAGATTTAAAGAACACAGAAATAAAGTATGTCTGTAGTGTGAATATACATCCACAGTAATGAGTGTTGTTGTCAGTGATCCAGATTCATGCCTACGAGTCCCAGATTCTGAGCCAGTCAACTCTCTAAGCCAAGTCTGAGAAGAGGGCATAGCAACGGGGTAGGGGAAGAAAGAAGGTCAGGGGAGGAGAGATGCTCATGGGAGGAGAGAAGGTCAGGAGAGGAGAGAAGGTCAGGAGAGGAAAGATGCTCAGGAGAGGAAAGATGCTCAGGAGAGGAAAGATGCTCAGGAGAGGATAGAAAGTCAGGCTAAGAGAGAAAGTCAGGAGAGAATAGATGCTCAGGGGAGGAGAAAGTCAGGGGAGGAGAGATGCTCAGGGGAGAAGAACGTCAGGGGAGGAGAGATGCTCAGGGGAGGAGAAAGTCAGGGGAGGAGAGATGCTCAGGGGAGACAAGAAGGTCATGGGATGAGAGACAGTCAGGGGAGGAGACATGGTCAGGAGAGGAGAGAAAGTCAGGTTAAGAGAGAAAGTCATGCTAGGAGAGAAGGTCAGGAGAGAATAGAAGCTCAGGGAAGGAGAGATGCTCAGGGGAGAAAAGAAGGTCATGGGATGAGAGACGGTCAGGGGAGGAGACATGGTCAGGAGAGGAGAGAAAGTCAGGCTAAGAGAGAAAGTCAGGCTAGGAGAGAAGGTCAGAAGAGAAGAGATGCTCGGGGGAGGAAAATGTCAGGGGAGAAGAGATGCTTAGGGGAGGAAAGAAGGTCTTGGGATAGGAGATGGTCAGGGGAGGAGACATGGTCAGGAAGAGATGCTCAGGGGAGACAAGAAGGTCAGGGGAGAAGTGATGCTCGTAGGAGAAAAGAAGATCAAGGGAGGAGAGATGTTCAGGGAAAGAGAGAAGGTCAAGGGATGAGATATGCTCGGGGGAGGAGATTGGATATTAGGAATGGCAAGATTTGATGAAAATGTGGGTTTGACTCTGACGGCCCTGCCAGGCTGGCTTGGTGAGTTAATGAGCTCCAGTAGAGCAGGGGAAGAATGAGAAAATCTCGTAGGTGGACATGAGAGGAGGTCACCAGGCTGGAGTTGTGGCAGCAATCGAAGGAAGAGTGTATGGAGTTGTGTAGGGGGGGGGGGGGGGTTTATAACATTTTACATTAAAAACAAGCAGATGTGTATAGTTTGCATCAATTGTCACCGTTTTCTATACTGTATATACAGTAAAATACAGTAAAATGCACTAAGTGAGACCCTTTTTCAAGAATCTTCAAACAACATAATAGTGGGAAGTAAAAGTACAACGCTTTATTTCCTATGATTACATTCTGGTTAAAAGTTTGTTAAGTGTGCGGGAGACTTTTCTGCTGATAATTCCAAGATACAAATTAGAAATTGACGGAAGATTTAGGCAGTGCGCGCAATGAGCATTATGTGCTTCTTCCCTATCAACAAATATAATCATTTAAATCCTCAAAACCCTGCCGTGCCGTATAATCTGCTGATTCACCCCTTTTTGTCGCCAAGATTTTTTTTTCTTCAAATGCAACTTTTGTGCATTCGCAGTCCACAGATGGTGCTGATTATACGGGTTCTGTCTGTCTTCTAAAAACATCATACCTCTCTCTGCTCTCTCACTAATTGCATTAATTGGCAATGTTGGCTCATAATGTACTGAATATTCCAGGAAAACATTATAAAATGAGCACCTCTTCATTTTCTGAGCCGTGACTATTGTAGAGACCGTATTTTAGATTGCTCTCTGCATGTTGTTGCCATTTTTGTGAGAGTGTCTGTCCATGGTTGGCGTGACCATAAGAATAAACCATAAGATTAAACCAGGTGTTTGCTTGTGGGTGTTTTATCCTGTGGCCACCACTAGATGGCGCCTGAAAGAGATGCTCCATAAGTCTATACTTTGGGCACCCAAATGGGATATTGGTTGATCAAAGCATTACAGTAGATGTATTTATCTATTTACAGTTTCTTATATAGCAGTAGATTCCGTTACAGTTTCTTATATAGCACTTTACAATTGTAGACAGAGATAAAACAAACTTGGTTACAACAGACAGACTTGGAGGTAGGAGGGCCCTGCTGCAAGCTTACAATCTATAGGGACATAGGAGGGAAACACAAGGACAGGCACCAGTAATAGCATAGCTTGTAGGTCCAGAAGGGAAGCTATATAATACATAAGTGCCTCAGAGGGTTATGCATATGGAACTTAAATATGATAGGCTTGCCTGAAGAGGTGAGTTTTCAGGGAACGCTTGAAAGTTTGGAGGCTAGCGGAGAGTCTTATTGTGCGTGGAAGGGCATTCCATAGGGTGGAAGCAGCCCAATGAAAGTCCTGTAATAGTGAATGGGAGCTAGTGATCCGTGCAGAAGAGAGACGCAGATCTTGTGCAGACCGGATTGGTCGAGACGGGAGATATTTTGTGATAAGTAAAGAGATATATGCTGGTGCAGTATGGTTAATAGCTTTATATGCGAGTAGAAGTGTTTTATATTGAATACGGTAAGATACAGGCAACCAATGGAGGGACTGGCAGAGCGGATCAGCAGATGATGAGCGTCTTGCAAGGAAGATCAGCCTAGCAGCAGCATTTAGAATGGATTTAGGAGACTATTGCAATAATCAATGCGGGATATAATGAGTGCATGGATAAGAGATTTAGCAGTGTCTTGTGTGAGATACGGTCGTATTTTGGATATGTATTTTAGATGCATGTAACATGATTTGGAGACAGATTGAATGTGGGGAAGAAAGGACAGGTCAGAGTCGAGGGTGACCCCTAAAGCAACGAGCTTGTGGGGTAGAGTAGATTGTCGAGTTGTCAACAGCGATGGAGATATCGGGATGGTAACTGTTCTTAGCTGGAGGGAATATAAGTAATTCCGTTTTAGAAATATTTAGTTTGATGTGGCGAGAAGACATCCAAGGTGGGATTAACCTCTTTGCTCCTTTAAAACCGGTACTAATAGGCGCCCCCAATGCGGTGCATGCCTCATATGGGAGATGCAGTCAATTTAGCGACATGATCAAAATGCCGACTTTTAACATGTCTACAGTTCAAAAAAGTAAATATGAGATTTTCATGATTTTTTCTTTGAAACCGACATGTTCTTACTTCAGGATCCAAGAGGGCATAGCGTTAAACTATAATAGTGGCATACGTGGCAACACGGCACACTTATACATATTGATATCAACATACAGTAGATCCCTCCCTGCCAACCCCCCCCCCCCCCCCCAAAAAAAACATGTCAACTTTTGACCCGTCAACATTTTAAATGTTGGCATTTTAAACGTGTCTGTATTTTGACCGTCATCCAATGGTGATTGGTATTTTGACTGTCTGGAAATCATACTGAACCCTCACATGCTTATGCTACATCTGTGTAATGCGAAAAAGGGAGTCGCTTTGTGTCTACAACATACAATACCATGTTACCCTGCAAGGAAGGCCTTTATATTATTTCTGTGCAAAGTAAATACTGGCTGATTTTGCATGTACAGATGGAGCTGCTCTCATCGCGTTGTCCGCCGTCCCATGCCACACACCAGAATGGGGCTCGCACCCAAATCTAATTATCTCTGCACATGTTACATCTACCCCCCCTGCAGTGCAGAATGGTTTTACCCATTCGTGTACTTTTTTTTCTTTGCTGTCAAAGGTGAATTAGGCCCTTAGGGGTATATCTACTAAAGAGCGAGAGCATGACCCCGGTAACGGACACCATCTTCAGATGGCGCTACATGTGCAGCCTATAGGCTAAATTCTGCATAGGTTTCCTGGACGGGAATGCTAAGGCATTTCTCACATGCATGGGCGGATAAACACGTATGTTCATTAGTGCGACCGGTGCGATTGCGCGGTCACCGTAGAATGACATCAGATTGCTAACAGAGCCCCTACATGTGTTTGTTGCTACATCTGGGTGATCCGCAATAAATGGCAATATGAAATAAAAACGATAGGGTCTAAAATGTTAAAATTAATAAATAGGCCTCTGTCAATCACGTTGTGGCTAAAAACGCACTGCGGCTTTGGAACATGCGCAGTCGCCACAAAATCAGAGCTGCATCTGGGACTGAATCTGGCCACGCACATTCCCTGGTTCGAGCCGTGGCACCTGTCATTCCTTTCTGCATTCAGCCTACTGTACTGTATACCCCCGAGCGCCTTCACTAGTACAGTACCGTATTTAGGGCTGCAGAATTATTGCTGAGCCAAAACCTGAACTAAATGTGTCGACGCAGCAGATCTCGCACAACCTATCCCCTCAGGCCCACGCCTCACAGAAAGGTAGCGATGAACTGTAATTATACTTCTATGCTAATTGTTTAGATTTTAGAAAAAAAAATCCATGTGAAATAATAGATACTAATCCCTAATGATGGTGATAATTGTGCGGAACCCCAGGAGCATACACTTCATGTAATACCAAGGCTTTGTGTGGATAAAACCAGAACGTCTCAAATAAATAGCAAAATGACCATGAAATTCCAAATACGCTACAGAACCCCTATCGTATGTATGGGGAAGGATTTCTGCAGGTCCGAGACATTCTGGTGCTTTTATAATAAATCCTGTAAGAGGAATGTACAGGCAGAGGCAAAGGTTATGATCATTAACAGTTTTAGATATTGGGTGGGATGTACTAATGGGATCCCAGTGCACATCCCGCCATTACTAATCGCAGATGTGCTAACACATGTGATTGGCATAGTACAGGGCAGCTGCCCTTTGCGTTCAGTCCATTTGCGCATGCGAGTTTGAAGCGACATCCACGGGGGAAGATTATACCGGCATCTGACTGCCTTCACAAGACCGGTGCTGTAACTCAGACTAGATAAGGATCCCGATGCCGGAAAAGTAAGCATGTGGGGGTAGCTAGCAGGTTTGTTTAATAATAGGGGGGTTTGTTTATGCGCTAATGGGTGGACTTAGTGTTAGGCTGCGGGGTGGAAAAGGTTATGGGTAGGTGGCGGGGAAGGGGGGATAAGTTTATGCACCTGTAAAGTGGGGTTAGGGATAGCTGAGGGGGTGGTTTAGATAGCAGGGTGCAAGGGAAAGGGTTAGTATGAGCAGGGAGGGTTAGGGTCAGGCTTCAGGGGGTGGGGGTTAGGGTTGTGTGTATTAGGGTTAGAAGGGAGGGTTAGGTTAAGATAGAGGAATAAGGTGCATTACCAACCCTGACGGCGTATTCAATATTGGGATGCCAGAGTTGGTATTATGACCGCTGACTTCCTAAATGTCATGTGTATCCCATTGTATAGCCTACTACATACTACTAGTGAGTTGTGTTGTAGGAACTTTTGGGTTGTCTCTGTACAAAGTACATTTTTAATGTATGAGAGCCTAGCTTCTTCCTATAGTGTGCCTGGGAGGTCATTTTAATTCCTTCGGTCCCTGGCGTGTTCGCACCGGGGACCGATGGGAGGGCAGAAGAATGGCAGTATAATCCACATGTGTACAAGCACAAAAATTGCTGGAGGACCTGGTTTACCAAGTCTTGCATAAATGCAGAACCAGTATATAGGGTTGTTTGTGACAATAGGGATTTAGCATTTAAGGTTCAAATGTTATAGATTGGGATTGAGATTTGGAGGTGGAATGTTTAGCGCTGGTGGTTCCTGTGGTTATTATTAGATGTACAGCACTTCATATGCAGACTTACTGTAGATGAGGTGTATCAAACCTTGCCAGATACCAGTCTAGTACATTCTATAAGATGAGATGTACAAGCTATTGGATGGTACGGACAAATTCCCTACTTGCCCACATTAACCGGTTTATATATCTCCACCTATGTGAAAAACAGGGAATCTTGGTGAAGTTACAGCAGAACTGTAAAAAAGAAGAGAGAGGAAAGGAGCCCAAGGGCTATATGGGAGAGAGCATACTTGGTGTGGAGCTTGGGAATCTGAATTGTACCACTGGAGAACAACGGTGAAGACCAAATGGAGAGACAGAACACCAAAAAAAGCCAAGAGCAACTGTAGAACAGAGGTTCACAAATGCGATTCTCGAGGCACCCCAATAATCCAGGTTTTACATTTGCATTTGGGAACCTCTGACCTAGTATCAAGACCCAGTTGTCTGCTATCCATAACACCATAACTACAGTAATAACACGGAATACAGATGCTTGGTGCATCAACAGTCATCTGTCAACAATGCAACGTCAACCTTATCTCCATATAGTAAATGTACCATAATAGTTTTTGAAAGTAAGAATCCATGGTTTCCCTCAGCTTCACTAAATGGTATTAGTAACCAATGTAGAACACTACATGATAATAGAATTCAGAGATATTGGTTACATATATGGAGCAAATGTATGATAAGCCAAACTATCTAGGTGCAGGGTGCGGCACCCAAAGGCCAGTGTACAGTAAGAATCATGGTGGTCTTATGTTTGAGTTACATTCATTGTGAGTCGACGGTCAGTGTTCCAGCCATGATCACTGCAAGCCTGCCAATAAATCAAAATAACAATCATTTAGTCCTAGTAGTATAAATCATTGTGAATATTCATTGTCATCTTGGAGATGAGTGGCCTGGGTCAATTGGCAAACACTGGGGGAGATTCTGGTTACCCAGAAACTCCCATCAACTTGCCAAGTGAATCAAATTATGACCACAAATCAATGGTATATAATATGTTTACAAGAGCAGCCACCACATCATGCAATGTAAGGGACAGAACGGAGCAGCTGCACATGCCCAGTGTACCAGCTTCTTCTGCCAAGTTTGCTGTGTGTTGTGTGTGTGTGTGTGTGTGTGTGTGTGTGTGTGTGTGTGTGTGCGTGTGTGGATCAGAAACCACAATCAGTGCAATGGACCAGAGAGCAGCTACCAGGAAGAAGAGACAGAAGCCTTACCATAAGGTTCTATTATGTTTGTATATTTATTATGGTATGTTTAACCATTTATTATAGTATATTTAACCTTTTCCTTTCGTGGCCTAAGGGGTCGAGGACCACACCATTTGATGGTCGCCAACCATCGAATGATGTGGAGCGTAAATGCAAAACGAAGACACTCTCAGGTGTCGTAGCTTTGCGTGTGTCCTGCTCGAGGACAGGGTGGGCAGCTGATATCTGGTGATGTCAGCTGCCTGTCCCTGCACCCGCGTCATTGGGCCATTACCATGAGAAGGCCCAGTGTATTCATGGGAACGCCCACCACCCCATGTTCCCTGCCCGCCTGTTGAACACTAATCGTCATGGCAGCGCACACACAACGCATGCACAGAAATAAAACATTGCGCACCTATGCAAATTCTTACCAATAATTTATCATCAGTAGGTTCTTCTACCGCTCCCCCAGACTCCCACATTTGCCCCAATGTTCCGCAGAGTGGGAGACTGTGGATGGTATGTGGAAACCCCCCCTCTAAAAGTCCTTCCTCTTTCACTAGCATCCCCAGCAGCGGCGTAACTATAGCACCGCAGCCCCCGCCACCGCGGGGGGGGGCGCTGTGCATGTTGGGGCGCCGGAGGCTGTGGTGCTGTAGTTACACCCCCCCCCCCCCAATCCCCCGCAGACTTACCTATCTCGCTGGTCCCGGCGGCTCCGTTCTTTTGATGAGGACCACCACAAAATGGCCGCCCTCATATAGCACACAGTTCTCTGAAACTGTCTGCTGTATGGGGGCGGCCATTTTGTGGTGGTCCTCAGCAGAAGAAGAACGGAGCCACCGGGACCAGCGTGATAGGTAATGCTGCAGGGGATTGGGGGGGGTTTGCATGGGTGGCGGGCGGCGGGGGATTGGGGGTGCGCGGCGGGGGGGGGGGGGCGCCCAAAACTTAGTTACGCCACTGATCCCCAGGTGTTCTGGAATTCTTTGGTAACGTTTAATATCCTCACAACTTGCAGTAGGGAATCCGTTCTCCTATACATTGTTCAGATATTCACACCCGCTAATTCCGTTGCACGCTGGGTCATGTAAAACAGTCAAAAGTCATATAGTGAAAATTGGGAGTTAATATGAAGTTTTTCGATTTGTGGATCTGAGATTTCCTGTCCTCCCTCAGCATTAAAACTTATATTTGACACCGTTTCAAAACTATCTATTTTGCCCACTTAAAATCTGTTGAATGCTGTACTGGAAATGTAATGCAATCATTACATATTCCGTTTTATACAGGAAAGGCCGAGCTGGCTGCCGGCACCCGCGGGATATAAATGCATGCAGAATCATTTAAATATAATAATTAAACTTTAACATTCACACTCTTTCTTGACACTGGCACAGAGTTTGCTGGGAAATATTTTATAAACCTGTTACTTTAATGTTCTCCTATTTTCTTTGATATTTTTGCAGAGCTGGATTATACAGTATACTGCCATTTGCAGCTGCACTGTTCTGTAATACAATTTTGACAAATAAACTGCATTGTTGTCTTTCATATCATTACGCAGATTGTTCAACTTTCTGTGTCTAAAAAAACCCAAAGTGCACTTGACTTGCTCCTAAGATTACTTCAAATCCATTTGCGCCGGGCTGGCGCAGCAATCTGGAAATATGGGTATTGTGCGATTCCAGTTACCTGAGTTTACCCTTTTCTGAAGCAGATACATTATTTCATTATAATATAATATGTATAAATATGAGTAACAGTCACAGCACAGAGGGGCAAAAACTAAATACACATAACTGTGATGGACCATTCAATTGCAAACTCCACCCCTTTAAATACTGTAGACTTGTTAGGCTGTGATTGATGCTGTTAACATGGGAAATCCTCTGATAAACGTGTGATAATAATCGGAGAACCCGATAAATCATTGTACAACTCTTATTGCGATGGGCATGGTCCAGCTGATGATGGCTTGCAGTTTCTCTGGATCCATTTGTAACCCTCTTTTTAAATTTGCTCCTTAACAGATAACGCAAGGTGAATTGATGGTTTTGACTTGGACTGAGAATGTTACATGTCCCAATCTAGCTTCCCGGCCAACTGGAACAAGTTGCCATCAAGTGACCCACATCACCGCAATACATGCACAGATTTTCCAGATGGCGTCTTTGGCATTCTTCCGGAGTCAGCCAAGACTGGTTATTTTGCATGTGTTTTTCTGTGAGACTAGAGCAGGTGCTCTAGGACATGGAAGCGGTACACGAGTCTGGCCTGCACGTACTGTAACATAATTCTGTGTTTAACCAGTGTAGCGTAATGAGACGCACGTACAGCAGTGCCCTTACACAAGTGTAACCTATGCCGTCAATATCGCAATAGATGTGGGCTCCCATGAAGCCCTGGATGACACCCGGTATCCATTTTGTTAACCCTCTCGTGTTCGAGTCTGTCCGAGCAGTACTGTATGACATTCCTACTGTAGCGTAAATCTGTTTAACCAGTGTAGCGTAATGAGACGCACGGACAGGGACCTTACACAACCGGAACTACAGTATGGATCCACAGTAGCCTT
This sequence comes from Crinia signifera, assembly GCF_055691185.1. Lineage (NCBI taxonomy): Eukaryota > Metazoa > Chordata > Amphibia > Anura > Myobatrachidae > Crinia > Crinia signifera. The sequence goes on along the minus strand of NC_139224.1, from coordinate 174,037,838 downwards.
TGCTGCTTTCACACAGCAGCATCCTGTCTTGGCGTGATACTTATTGCGCTGCCGTGCGACTAGTGTGGCATATTCAAAATCAGATTTCACATTAAGTCCAACTACAGATGTATTGTTTCTTTATTATTTATATTGCCTGAGGACACAGATCTAGCGTGGCCGAAGTGAGAAACCATTTTATTATTTTATTTTATTTTTAAATTATTATTATTTCAATCTCGCAGCTCACTGAGAATATAATATCTGGGATGTCTTTGTGTTTGTGTAACTCCAATACATTTATATATGGCTACTGCTGTGTAAATGTCTTCTAGAATATTATATATTTTGATATAAACCAGTCTAATGTATATGATAAAAAGAATTGTATTTCCTTTGTTTCTACTGATGCTTTGAGGGTGGTGGGAGAGGGGCTGCGGCCATGAGTGGTCAGAGGAGCCGTCAGAATCTTTTCTAGATCGCAGCGCCCTCCATTAGCAAGATGTAGGAGTGACCACCCGCAATGAGCCTGATGCAGGAGCGACCGGCCGCATTGAGCATGACGCAGGAGTGACTGCACGCAATACACATGACGCAGGAGCGACCGCTCGCAATGAGCCTGACGCAGGAGTGACTGCACGCAATGCACATGATGCAGGAGTGACTGCACGCAATGAGCGTGATGCAGGAGTGACTGCACGCAATGCACATGACGCAGGAGCGCGCCCGCAATGAGCATGATGCAGGAGCGACCACCCGCAATGAGCCTGACGCAGGAGCGACTGCCGCAATGAGCATGACGCAGGAGCGACCGCCTGTAAAGAGCATGATGCAGGAGTGACAGCTCGCAATAAGCATGATGCAGGAGCGACCGCCCGCAATGAGCATGACACAGGAGCGACCACCCTCAATGAGCATGACGCAGAAGTGACCGCTAGCAATGAGCATGACGCAGGAGTGACCACCCTCATTGAGCATGACGCAGGAGCGCCCGCCCGCAATGAGCATGACACAGGAGCGACTACCCTCATTGAGCATGACGAAGGAGCGACCACCCTCATTGAGCATGACGCAGGAGCGCCCGCCCGCAATGAGCATGACACAGGAGCGACTACCCTCATTGAGCATGACGCAGGAGCGACCGCCCGCAATGAGCATGACGCAGGAGCGACCGCCCGCAATGAGCATGACGCAGGAGCGACCGCCCACAATGAGCATGACGCAGGAGCGACCGCCCGCAATGAGCATGACGCAGGAGCGACCGCCCGCAATGAGCATGACGCAGGAGCAACCGCCCGCAATGAGCATGACGCAGGAGCGACTGCCCACAATGAGCATGACACAGGAGCGACCACCCTCATTGAGCATGACGCAGGAGCGCCCGCCCGCAATGAGCATGACGCAGGAGCGACCGCCCGCAACGAGCATGACGCAGGAGCGACCGCCCACAACGAGCATGACGCAGGAGCAACCGCCCGCAATGAGCATGACGCAGGAGCGACCACCCTCATTGAGCATGACGCAGGAGCGCACGCCCGCAATGAGCATGACGCAGGAGCGACTGCCCGCAATGAGCATGACGCAGGAGCGCACGCCCGCAATGAGCATGATGCAGGAGCGCACGCCCGCAATGAGCATGACGCAGGAGCGACTGCCCGCAATGAGCATGATGCAGGAGCGACTGCCCGCAATGAGCATGACACAGGAGCGACCACCCTCATTGAGCATGACGCAGGAGCGCGCGCCCGCAATGAGCATGACGCAGGAGCGACTGCCCGCAATGAGCATGACACAGGAGCGCCCGCCCGCAAAGAGCATGACGCAGGAGCAACCGCCCGCAATGAGCATGACGCAGGAGCGCGCGCCCGCAATGAGCATGACGCAGGAGCGACTGCCCGCAATGAGCATGACACAGGAGCGCCCGCCCGCAATGAGCATGACGCAGGAGCAACCGCCCGCAATGAGCATGATGCAGGAGCGACTGCCCGCAATGAGCATGACGCAGAAGTGACCACCCTCATTGAGCATGACGCAGGAGCGCGCGCCCGCAATGAGCATGATGCAGGAGCGACTGCCCGCAATGAGCATGACGCAGAAGTGACCACCCTCATTGAGCATGACGCAGGAGCGCGCGCCCGCAATGAGCATGACGCAGGAGCGACTGCCCGCAATGAGCATGACACAGGAGCGCCCGCCCGCAATGAGCATGACGCAGGAGCAACCGCCCGCAATGAGCATGACGCAGGAGCAACCACCCGCAATGAGCATGACACAGAAGCGACCGCCCGCAATGAGCATGACGCAGGAGCAACCGCCCGCAATGAGCATGACGCAGGAGCGACTGCCCGCAATGAGCATGACACAGGAGCGACCACCCTCATTGAGCATGACGCAGGAGCGCCCGCCCACAATGAGCATGACGCAGGAGCGACCGCCCGCAATGAGCATGACGCAGGAGCAACCGCCCGCAATGAGCATGACGCAGGAGCGACTGCCCGCAATGAGCATGACGCAGGAGCGACTGCCCGCAATGAGCATGACACAAGAGCGCCCGCCCGCAATGAGCATGACGCAGGAGCAACCGCCCGCAATGAGCATGATGCAGGAGCGACTGCCCGCAATGAGCATGACGCAGGAGTGACCACCCTCATTGAGCATGACGCAGGAGCGACTGCCCGCAATGAGCATGACACAGGAGCGCCCGCCCGCAAAGAGCATGACGCAGGAGCAACCGCCCGCAATGAGCATGACGCAGGAGCGCGCGCCCGCAATGAGCATGACGCAGGAGCGACTGCCCGCAATGAGCATGACACAGGAGCGCCCGCCCGCAATGAGCATGACGCAGGAGCAACCGCCCGCAATGAGCATGATGCAGGAGCGACTGCCCGCAATGAGCATGACGCAGAAGTGACCACCCTCATTGAGCATGACGCAGGAGCGCGCGCCCGCAATGAGCATGATGCAGGAGCGACTGCCCGCAATGAGCATGACGCAGAAGTGACCACCCTCATTGAGCATGACGCAGGAGCGCGCGCCCGCAATGAGCATGACGCAGGAGCGACTGCCCGCAATGAGCATGACACAGGAGCGCCCGCCCGCAATGAGCATGACGCAGGAGCAACCGCCCGCAATGAGCATGACGCAGGAGCAACCACCCGCAATGAGCATGACACAGAAGCGACCGCCCGCAATGAGCATGACGCAGGAGCAACCGCCCGCAATGAGCATGACGCAGGAGCGACTGCCCGCAATGAGCATGACACAGGAGCGACCACCCTCATTGAGCATGACGCAGGAGCGCCCGCCCACAATGAGCATGACGCAGGAGCGACCGCCCGCAATGAGCATGACGCAGGAGCAACCGCCCGCAATGAGCATGACGCAGGAGCGACTGCCCGCAATGAGCATGACGCAGGAGCGACTGCCCGCAATGAGCATGACACAAGAGCGCCCGCCCGCAATGAGCATGACGCAGGAGCAACCGCCCGCAATGAGCATGATGCAGGAGCGACTGCCCGCAATGAGCATGACGCAGGAGTGACCACCCTCATTGAGCATGACGCAGGAGCGCGCGCCCGCAATGAGCATGACACAGGAGCGCCCGCCCGCAATGAGCATGACGCAGGAGCAACCGCCCGCAATGAGCATGACGCATGAGCGCGCGCCCGCAATGAGCATGACGCAGGAGCGACTGCCCGCAATGAGCATGACACAGGAGCGCCCGCCCGCAATGAGCATGACGCAGGAGCAACCGCCCGCAATGAGCATGACGCAGGAGTGACTGCCGCAATTAGCATGACGCAGGAGCGACCGCCCTCATTGAGCATGATGCAGGAGCGACCGCCCGCAATGAGCATGACACAGGAGCGACCACCCTCATTGAGCATGACGCAGGAGTGACCGCCCGCTGGTCATTAGAATACAGAGTAGGAATACAGTATTGGAGGTGAAGGTCTTCATGATTGACACAGCGAAGGGGAGACTTTGATTTGAGACAAGTCATTGAAAAAAAAAGTTGCACAGTACAAATGGAATACATAGGGATTGCCGGAGGCTGGATGCCAGTGACTTTGCAATGGTCAGATTCCCAACATGGGCTCCCCTACCCCATATCCCTTCTTTCCATATGCCTAAACCTCTCCGCTAATGCCTCACCCTTATCCACCCCTGGTGCCTCACCCTTACCCACCCCTAATGCCTCACCCTTACCCACCCCTAGCGCCTAATGCATGGATTCCATCATCAGAATTTCCATTGATGTTGGAATTCAAGCACCTGCTGGTATTTCGCCTGCAAACCCAACTCTATCAGAAATGGCCCAGTCGTGATACTGGCTGTAAGTAATACAGACACTCAAGAAGTCCCTTATTAACAGGTTTGATATTACAGGGTTCAAATCAAATCATCAGTAAATAGTGGATTGTCCACAGCAGTTTGTATTATTCTGCAAAGCACCTAAATATATTTCCCCCACATTTGAGTTACGAGGAAAACATAATTAGTTATCTGGTTTGTGAATTTAAAGCTTAACTTCATGGGCACCAACGCTAGAAGAATCACATGGCAATGATACTGATATTTTATATTATATTCATTTTAGAGACCTAGGGCCAAATAGTGAGTGATTTTTGGTGTGGGGAAAAAATCGCATCAAATCGCATTTTAAAAAGTGTAATTCTGTGTACAAAAATTGCGATTTTTGGTGATTTTTAGTATAGAAATGTTGCAATCATCAGGAAATCATTAGAATTCTAGACAATGTTGAAAATAAAATTATATGGGTTCTCCCCTACGAAACATAACCAACCCCGGGCACTTTGATATGGTCCTTGTTGTAAAAATACAGGGGAAAAATTACTGAGGTCCCCCTGTATTTTATTAACCAGCACCGGGCTCTTGGACCAGCCCTGTTTCCGAAAGTATGGGAGACAACAGAGATAGGGGTCTCCCGTATTTTTAACACGAGCATCGGGCTCCACTAGTCAGTAAGGTAATGCCACAGCTGGGATACACAGTGGTCCTTGGGGTTGTGACATTAACCCCTAAACTAGGTCTTTACTGACCTTTACTTGTGGCGCCCGATCCAAGAATGAGGAGGGCACTGATATCATGCAATGTCAGCCGTTCACACCCCCCAGAACCCCCGCCCCCGGAAGCCATTGTCCCGCCCGCCCACATTTCCTGGGCGCACACATGGGAATATGCCCATGCGCAGTGCACAAATACACTGGGGACCGATCACATCAGAACAACCCCCAAATGTGTTTTTGTAACCTAATTCACCCCATAGAGTTGGCCAGGTAGGTCCAGCAGCTGATAAGTGTTTTGCAGAATGTGTGTCAGACGCTGGAACACGAAGGAACACAACTTGTATTGGGAGAAAACAAATCTGCAGTTGTTAAGTGAGTGTCTCAGTGACAATCTTCCAGCCTCACTTTCCCACAACAGGAAATTGGCCGTTTATTTTGACCGATTTAAGTTCCATTTTTCCACAGTGATGTCCCGCTGCTGAAATTGCTACTGTAAGCGTTGAACATTTCTCTGGCTTGTGTAAGGTGCGATGTGGAAGAGGGAAAACAAACGAATGCAGCTCGCTGCTTAATCGAGGGGAACGCGCTCTGCGCTCAGCGCTGGACACGGACTGCAGAGCTCTGGAGGAAGATCGCTGGGGTGCTGCACCCCTGTAATGCTTAATGGACATCTGTAAGAACTTATGGGGTTATTCTGGTTGGCATGCTAAGCAGGGAAATTCACTGCTTAGCGAGCCTTCTAACACCGACAGCCGGGAGTGCGAATGCTCGCTCCCCGCCACGCAGTGGCGGAACTACCGTGGGTGCAGGGGGTGCAGCTGCTATGGGGCCCGGCGGCTGGGGGGGCCCGTGGACAGCAAGCAGTCCCCTGCACCCTCGGTAGCTTCATTTGTTTATTATAGAGCCGCCGGTGGGGGTTGCGCCGTGGGGAAGGAGCCAGGCGGGGGTAGCGGCGCGCCATGCTGCGCTGTGAAGTAGGAGCCAGGCAAGGGGAAGCAGTGTGTTGAAAGAGCCGGGCCGAGCCGGATTGGCGCTGTGAGTGTGCACTGTTGCAGAAGGAGCCGGGCCGGAAAAGGGGGGAGTGGAGAAGCCGAACAGGGAGAGAAGTGACGCACAGTGCACGGAGCCTGCTGGTGTTCGCCCGGCGCCCTCCATCCTGCCTCAGTCTGGCCATCCACCCGCGGTATGCTTAACATCATATATTGTAAACTATACCAGTAATCCGACTGCATACTGTGTTTCAAATAGCCAGCAATCCCCCGACAAGCGGGTAATTTTTATGGATTAAGAACAGATTGACTTCAAGTGATTGCATCAATTTCACAATCACTGGGAACACCCATTTATGCACAACCCTTTCGTAGCAATGGATGGAATACCTACATTTTATGATTGATATTTATATTTCCTTATGTGTATGCCAAATATTGACATGATTTTTAGAAATATTGTTTTTAGATGTGAACAATAAATGTACCATTGATTTTAGCCAAACATTCATCTTTATCTTAATACCCTACAGATATACCAGATATTACAGATCCAAATACTATTATCTATATTTATACATTTAATTTCAGATCTAGTTTTATATTTTTTATATTCTATTAATTTTCACTATTTTTCATACTTCTTGTAAGATAACAGATGCCACTCACTTAGGAGTACAGTTAAGGGCAGAGCGCAGCACAAATCAAAAACCATAATCTGTGTTTATGTGTTTCTTTTTTTTATGTGTTTATCAGGCTGTGACTATTGGCATAGCTGGTAATGGGCATTACGGTGGGCTGCATAATGTGTGGGGCCTTGCGGTGTGTCGCACAATGTGTAAGGGTATTATGGTGTGTTGCATATTGTGTAATGGCCATTGCGGTGTGTTGCATAATGTGTAAGAGTATTCTGGTGTGTCGCATATTGTGTAAGGGTATTGCAGTGTTTCGCATAATGTGTAAGGGTAATATGGTGTGTGGCATATTCTGAATGGGGAATTTCAGTGTGTCGCATAATGTGTAATGGGCATTGCCAGGGGGGCCCCATTATAAATTTTGCTATGGGGCCCACAAAGTTCTAGTTACGCCTCTGCCGCCACGGTCCACACATCCCCAATGCTTTGCGAATGGATGTTTTGCATAAACATATTTTCACTGGGCAGTGTACAGGGGGAAATAATTCAATGGTCGCTGACCATCAAATTATTTTTTCCCTGCTCACAAATCTCTCAGTCTGGGTTGACTTAGACTTGCTGCATTGGGGTCCTTTGATGTAACACGCCCGCCCCCTGCAGGCAGCTGCCCTCCTGCGTTTGCATGGGGATGCCTGGCATTTTCCCGGGCTTCCCCTGTATATGCATTTTCAGTCGCTAATTCCCTCGCACATGTGCAATGCTTTGTTGATGATAACAAGTAGCAAGCCAAGCGCTTACCCACAGAGGCACGCACAGCAGGGCTGCCGAAACCTGTTACAGGCCCAGGTACTGAGGGGTGCATGGCCATACCCCCTAAAAGAAAAGAAAAACAGGCAGCACTGGTGTTTTTGTCCCACTCATCATTTCAGAATGGGCTAGCAGCTGACCAATAAGAATTGCAATGTATTATTTACAGAGAATTATGCTATAGGACCAGGGCTTACAGTGGTCCTTGAGAGTTGGTGGAACTCATTTGCCCTGTCAATCAATCCTCCCCTCCATTTTTAGATGACGTCGGCCAATGGCGATCCCTGCAACTATATAATTTTGCCCTACCTCCTATTCTTTATAAAGGGACAGTGGTCTTACAAGGATCTGTCATTGATGCACAATATTACCCCCAGTCTAAATGACTCCACACAGTAGCACAATCATGTAGTGCCCCTGATTCATATTACATAGTAGTGCCCCTTATTCAAGTAATGACTCACAGTAGTGCCCCTTGTTCACATTACGTCACTCAGTAGTGCCTCTTATTCACATTGGTTATACAGTAGTGTTGCTTATACACAATGCTCACAGCAGTAGTAGCTCGGATAATAAGGAATCTCACACTTACTGCTAGGAGATAGACATCCCATCGCTGGAGGAAAATGTGCCAATATTCTCTAGTAATTACTAAAATAAATAATACTTTCAGTACGGAAACTGAAAGGGAAATAGAACATTATTTGGGGAATGTTAGATAAATTGATGTCGTTAGATGGAATAGTTGTAAGAGGTAAATAATGCTGCGTAATACAGTTATAAATTGTTACTTGTTCAGCGTGCACAATTAAATACACTGTAATATAATATTACAGGTATTATCTGTTAGTGATAAATATATAGGTTGTATGTAAAATTATATTGCTGTATCAGCGGGTTAGTCTGCGTGGCCTGTTACATTACGGCCACATGAAAAATGGAGCCTACACAATTGTCGGAGTGATCTTCCGATCCCTGGACGGCTGGACCGTTGTTCCGCAGGCCCAAAAAGGGGTGGAGCCCATGAGAAACGGGTGTGAACTTGGATAGGGTGTGGCCTAGGGCCGCAACTCTCTTGTTGACCAATTTGGGGGCATGCCCAGTGCTCCCAGAGCAGCTCCCCTGCAAGCACTAATAGATGTCATGCACATTCAGTGATTGCCGACCGATCAACAGTGATCACCAAACTGTACACCCCCCACCCACGGGACACAGTGATCTGCAAGTGGGACAGCAGGAAAGGGTCCAATCACCAGGACTATAATCCGGACAGTTACATACATGATCACATGTAGGTTTACATGTGCTAAGCTTCGCCTTCCTGCACTGCATGGTTGGCGGCCGCTGGCTGTAACACCACTGCTCCCTAGACAGTGGTGCAGTACATAATATCACGCTACAGGAGTGGAATATATTATAATACAAACTTTTATGAATTTGATACAGAACGACCCAAAACACTTGACAGACATGAACCATCACCCAGTTCTGCAGTTCTGCAAAATGCCTGTGACGTTACCCCCCCCCCCCCCAATGTTCTACCTTATCCGAGCATGGTAAGTCATTAGAAGGACCCCCCCCAATGTTCTACCTTATCCGAGCATGGTAAGTCATTAGAAGGACCCATGTGTTATATGTTCTGAAGGAGGAATTTAATTAGCTATGGATATATATTTAGATAGGAGACGGAGAGCGGCCTGTTAGTAGCCCCGGGTTACTCTGAGAGTGAGATGTTTCTCTTTTATATTTACTTACGAGCTGCTGTTTTATCATATTCCCTATATAATCCGGCCTCTAATTTATTTCACTCTGTGCTCAATGTCTCCCCAAGGATACAATGTGAGCCCAATTATATTTTATATGTATGAACCTCAGGGTGACTGTGTTGTGCTTGTCTGAGCTATTATTGCTTTCAGAAGTCACTACTCCAGTCCGCAGCTTTGTCTTAGAGGGGTTTTCTTGCTTTTTATATGTAGGAACAAGAAAATTACACCACTTAAAGCAACCCTGTGTCATTAATTTACCCGGCTCCGTGGTGCTGCTGAGTGTATAATATACCCGGCTCCGTGGTGCTGCTGTGTGTATAATATACCCGGCTCTGTGGTGCTGCTGTGTGTATAATATACCCGGCTCCGTGGTGCGGCTGAGTGTATAATATACCCGGCTCCGTGGTGCTGCTGTGTGTATAATATACCCGGCTCTGTGGTGCTGCTGAGTATATAATATACCCGGCTTCATGGTGCTGCTGTGTGTTTAATATACCCGGCTCTGTGGTGCTGCTGAGTATATAATATACCCGGCTTCATGGTGCGGCTGAGTGTATAATATACCCGGCTCCGTGGTGCGGCTGAGTGTATAATATACCCGGCTCCGTGGTGCGGCTGAGTGTATAATATACCCGGCTCCGTGGTGCTGCTGAGTGTATAATATACCCGGCTCCGTGGTGCTGCTGTGTGTATAATATACCCGGCTCCGTGGTGCGGCTGAGTGTATAATATACCCAGCTCTGTGGTGCTGCTGAGTATATAATATACCCGGCTTCATGGTGCGGCTGAGTGTATAATATACCCGGCTCCGTGGTGCGGCTGAGTGTATAATATACCCGGCTCCGTGGTGCGGCTGAGTGTATAATATACCCGGCTCCGTGGTGCTGCTGAGTGTATAATATACCCGGCTCCGTGGTGCTGCTGTGTGTATAATATACCCGGCTCCGTGGTGCGGCTGAGTGTATAATATACCCAGCTCTGTGGTGCGGCTGAGTGTATAATATACCCGCTCCGTGGTGCGGCTGTGTGTATAATATACCCGGCTCCGTGGTGCGGCTGAGTGTATAATATACCCGGCTCCGTGGTGCGGCTGAGTGTATAATATACCCGGCTCCGTGGTGCGGCTGAGTGTATAATATACCCGGCTCTGTGGTGCGGCTGAGTGTATAATATACCCAGCTCTGTGGTGCGGCTGAGTGTATAATATACCCGGCTCCGTGGTGCGGCTGAGTGTATAATATACCCGGTTCCGTGGTGCGGCTGAGTGTATAATATACCCGGCTCTGTGGTGCTGTTGTGTGTATAATATACCCGGCTCCGTGGTGCTGTTGTGTGTATAATATACCCTGCTCCGTGGTGCTGTTGTGTGTATAATATACCCGGCTCCGTGGTGCTGCTGTGTGTATAATATACCCGGCTCCGTGGTGCGGCTGTGTGTATAATATACCCTCTGCACAAGATCTGCGTCTCTCTTCTGCACGGATCACTAGCTGCCACGCACAATTACAGGACTGTCATCGGGCTGCTCCAGTCCTACAGAACCTCTTTGACCCAATAACGATGTTCTTCGATGTTATTGGCGTGGATTAAAATGTCATCGAGATATACGACTACATGTCGATACAGAATGTCCCGAAAAATCTCGTTGACATAGTGCTGGAACACGGCTGGGGCATTGCTGAGCCCGAAGGGCATGACGAGGTACTCATAGTGGCCGTCTCTGGTGTTAAACGCCGTCTTCCACTCGTTGCCCTCTCATATGCGGATGAGATTATATGCGCCCCTCAGGTCGAGTTTTGTGAAGATGGTTGCACCGCTGACACGGTCAAACAGCTCGGTGATGAGAGGCAACGGATATCTGTTCTTTACTGTGATGTCATTGAGGCCGCGATAATCAATGCAGGGACGTAGGCCTCCATCCTTCTTCTTTACGAAGAAGAATCCTGCGCCAGCAGGAGAGGTTGAAGGACGGATGAATCCCTTTGCCAGATTTTCCTTGATGTAATCGGTCATGGCCTGAGTCTCTGGAAGAGAGAGGGGACAGGTTCTACCTCTCGGTGGTTCTTTGCCTGGGATAAGGTCGATAGGGCAATCCCACGGTCTGTGAGGAGGTAGAATATCAGCGCCAGACTTGCTGAATACATCTGAGTACTCTTGGTAGGGAAGAGACGGAAGGTCTGCTGCATCGGCTGAAGAATGGCGAGCTGGGAGTACCTTTTGGAGACAGGTACCGGAGCAGGAAGGATCCCAGGACAGGATTTCGGATGTCTTCCAATCAAGGCGAGGATTGTGAATACGGAGCCAGGGTAAACCCAGAACCAGAGCATGAGTGGCTCGGGGTAGGACCAGAAAGGACAAGAGTTCAGTGTGCAGGACTCCCACTCTCACTGTAAGTGGCAAAGTTCTGCGGGAGACTGTCGCATCAGGAATCCTACTGCCATCCACGGCAGTAAGGAAGACAGTCTTGGAAAGACTTTCAGTGGGCAACCCCCACTTGCGAACCAGTTCGGCAGTTACGAAGTTGCCAGCGGCACCAGAATCAAGAAGTGCGGAGACAGTCTTGAAATGCTGACCAACTTGTAGGGAAACTGGAAGTACACAATCAGTTGCTGATGGAGAGGACTTAATTACTCCTAGCCTACCCTCTCCTTGACGGGCTAGGAGGAGGAGTTTTCCTGACGCTTTGGGCATGCAGAGATTTGATGTGCAGGGCCGGCACAATACAGACAGAGCTGTGCCAATCGACGACGTCGACGTTCTCCTGGAGACAAACGGAAGCGATTTATCTCCATTGGTTCTTCTTTGGAATGAGCCACTGGAGCAGCATGTAAAGAAGGCGGAGGAGTTGGCACTTTAACTGGAGCGCTCTTGTGACGTTCTACAACCCTTTCACGGAAGCGTAGGTCTACTTTAATGCATAACGATATAAGGTCATCTAGACCTGATGGTAAGTCTCTGGTAGCGAGTTCATCCTTAATACGGTCGGATAGACCATGCCAGAAAGCTGCGTATAAGGCCCCATCACACCAGGAGAGTTCAGACGCCAGAATCTGGAATTGGACCAGATATTGCCCGACGGAGCGGGATCCCTGTCTGAGACGGAGGAGTTCAGTGGAGGCAGATGCTGATCGCCCAGGCTCATCGAAGATACGCTGGAATGTTGACACAAAGTTCTTGTAGTTAGACAAGATGGCATCAGATTTTTCCCACAAAGGTGACGCCCATTCTAACGCTGCTCCACATAGGAGGGAGATGATGTAGGCGATCTTGACCCTTTCAGTAGGGAAGTTACTGGGTTGCAACTCGAAGTGAATCTCACACTGATTGAGAAAACCTCTGCAGGTCTTGGGGTTCCCATCATACTTAGTGGGGACAGACAGATGAAGGCGAGGTGCAGCAGCCAATACAGGAGGATGAACTGGACTTGGAAGTTCACTGACAGGCTCAGGGCCACTGAGAGTGGTCTGTAGTTTATCCAGCCGGGAAGACAGATCTTGCAGACAATGAATCACTTGGCTCTGCGCAGCCTCTTGCTGATCCAACCAGTTGCTGTACAGGGCTGGATGGTGATGCTTGGCTTGCGGCTGGATCCATTAGGCTAGTGCTTACTGTCACACCAGGGGTCTGAGTCGATGAGACTGAGACCTCTGGTGGGGACCTGGACCGGTACCTGAACCGGGGAGGTTGGAGAGGACCCTTACGCATATGATGCGTGACAGTGCACCCGAAGCCAATGAACAGTCAGTGGTAAAATACAACCGAGTTTTATTAGCAGATGGTTGTAATAGACAGACAGTAAAGTATGCAGATGAAATATGACAGTCTATGCAGATAGCAATACTTTACAGCTGGATGATGATGGTATGGTATCGATGGTGGAACATCGGATCCAGAATATCGGATATGGAGCTGAAGACTGTGGGTCCGGAATGACGGACGGAAACTGGAGGTAGGAGATCCGGAATATCGGACTAGCGATGATGGAACATCGATGGTGAGCGATGATGGAACATCGGAAGGACCAGAGTCCCGGAGCTAGGCTTTAGTGCTGGGCTGTAGAAGCAGGATCACAGGGGATGGAATAACCTGGAACTTCACAGGAGATGGAATGCCTGGAGTACACTGCAGCATAGGAGAGACAACACCAGCAGGAATACACTTGCACGGAGACAAGGACAGCTGAACACACACTGGAGACAACTGAAGCACTAGCAATGGTTCTGAGAGCTCCCTGCATACTTATACCCACTGGGTGGCCAGGATTGGCAGGTATGACAGGGAGATCAGAACCATCAGGATTGGACAGTGCAAACATGTGACTGGGAAAAACATGGCAGCCCCCATGTCTGCTATGGCGGGAAAGAGTGTTTGTGCACGCCATGCTTGTGGCTGGGAGCAATGGCGGCGGACAGACGGATTGCCGTGCACTGAGTACTGTCAGTGGGGATCAGGAGAGCGGTGCGCCGCGCAGCCGCGGACTCAGCAGCGCTGAGAGGACTGGAGGATGGCAGCGGTGATGGCGCACGGCAGACAGGACACCGGCAGGGATGACACTTGAACCGCAAGCTGAGCCTGCGGAGGCACTGAGCCGGTAAGATGGCCTGTCTGAGTACTCGGATCGTGACAAGGGTGTGTTTTCGGACAACATCCAAACCGTGCGTGTGCGGTGGGAACACACAGATTCTGCAAGGTGTTACAGCGACCGAACAGACGGGAACCTGCCCGTACGCACCGATGCGGTGTATTTACGCTAGAGATGTGCACCGGCCACTTTTCGGGTTTTGGGTTTTGGGTTTTGGGTTCTGATTACCTTGAGGTTTTGGGTTCTAATGGGTTTTGCCAAAACACCTCCTAAGTGTTTTGTGTTTTGATTTCTTGGGTTTTGGGTTCTGATTTTTTTGTTAAAAAAGCATAAAAACTGCTAAAATCGCAGAATTTAGTTTTTATTTTGCTCCTACGCTATATTAACCTCAATAACATTCATTTCCACTCATTTACAGTCTATTCTGAACAGCTCACACCTTACAATATTGTTTTTAGGGCAAAAGGTTGCACTGAGGTAGCTGGATAACTATGATAAGCCTCACAAGTGTGCGGCACAAACACTAGACTGATATGGCACACTTAGCATACCCTCTAGGCTGATACTGCACACCTAGAATTACCCCTGGACTGATATGGCACAGGTAGCATCACCCCTGGACTGATACGGCACATTTAGCATCACCCCTGGACTGATATGGCACACTTAGCATCCCCCCTAGTCTGATAAGGCACACCTAGCATCACCCCTGGACTGATATGGCACAGGTAGCATCACTCCTGGACTGATACGGCACATTTAGCATCACCCCTGGACTGATATGGCACACTTAGCATCCCCCCTAGTCTGATACGGCACACCTAGCATCACCCCTGGACTGATATGGCACGCTTAGCATCACCCCTGGACTAATACAGCACACTTGGCAGCACCCCATGAATTATACGGCAGACTTGGCTTACCCCAGGAATTATACGGCACAGATGGTGGCACCCCTGACCTGATACAGCACACATGGAATTATACGGCACAGATGGCGGCACCCCTGGACTGTTACGGCACACATGGCGGCAGGCATGGAATTATACGGCAGACAAATTCCTGCAGTAAAAATAAAAATGTGTATTCTTTTAATTATAATAAAGAGCAGCACACCTTACTTAGCAACACCCCATGAATTATACAGCACTCTTGGCTCACCCCTGGACTACAGCGCATTTAACAGCCCTTGCAGTAAAAAAAAAAAAAAAAACACCTTAATTTAATTTTCATTAAAAAAAAGGGCAGCTCCCCTGGTCTGATATGGGACACATGGGGCACCCCTGGAATTATACGGCACACATGCGGGCACCCCAGGACTGATACAGGACACATGGGGGCACCCCTGGACAAATACAGCACACATGTGGGCACCCCTGGATGGATACAGCACACATGTGGGCACCCCTGGACTGATAGTACTGGTAGCCAGTGGAAACAGCAGATTGGAATTATATACTGCAATGAATACTGGTAGCCAGTGGCAACAGACTGGAATTATATACTGCGATAAATACTGGTAGCCAGTGGAAACAGCAGACTGGATTTATATACTGTGATAAATAATACTGGTAGCCAGCGGCAACAGCAGACTGGAATCATATACTGCGATAAATACTGGTAGCCAGTGGCAACAGCAGACTAGAATTATATACTGCAATAAATAAAATACTGGTAGCCACTGCCAGTGGCAACAGCAAACTGGAATTATATACTGTGATAGGTACTGGTAGCCAGGGGCAACAGCACACTGGAATTATATACTGCAATAGGTACTGGTAGGCACTAGCCAGTGGCAACAGCAGAGAGCAGACTGCAGCAGACACTAGGCAGTGCAGGGCAGGCAGTGGCACTAGCAGCACCAGTGGACTATCACACTGTGACTGACTATACAGGAGCAGACTCAGCAGAGGCAGGCCCCAGCACAAAGGAGAGACAGAACACAGCACCAGTCATCCTTGCAATGGTGATGTCTTGATCACTGAGCAGAGACACAGTACACAGCAGCACGGGCCCCAGCAGAGACCACACACAGCAGCAGCACACCCTTCCCTAACCTTCTCCGAGATTGGAGTGAAGATGGCGGCGCGAGGTTGCGGAATTTAAGGGTTCCGTGATCTCGCGAGAATCCGACGCCGGGCGATGACGTTTTGCCCGTGCGCCCGGATTCGAGTAAGGCGGGAAGCGCCGAGCGCTGCTCGTATCCGGGCCCGGATTGATGAAGTCTGTGCAGGCTCGGATCTGTGGAATCCGAGCCCGCACATCTCTAATTTACGCAAACATCACTACTGTAATCGGAACTCATACATCTGTCACATGACACACTTATGCAATTAGCCTACCTCATAAAAAAGGGATTGTTTTTATTTGTCATCAATTATTTCCTAATTGATACTTAAACACATTACTACCACTTTACATTAACCCTTACATCATGTTAAGTGCTATTCATTCATTCTTGCCCCTTTACCTAGGTGTTATGTATGCATATTATATCATAATTGTTCGTCAAATGCAAACACACACATACACACCAACACACCTTCTACATCTTTACATTCCCCTTCACTTTCTACCACTTGTATGCAATAAACCCATCTATATACTGTATATACCTTTTTCAACTTACGTAAATATAGAACACTATTTATACAGTAAAATGTTACAGAAACACACAGACCACTTCTTACTTTCAAAAAACTTTTATTTACCTATACAATAAGAATTAGAAATTTATAAAAGCTGGTCGCATAAATCTTAGACGTTAGCTGCCAACAGGAGCAGGTGCTGCCGCATCCTCATTAGGGCCCCTCGGACGCCCTCGTCTACTTCCCTCTGGTCATCTGTGGGCATGTTAAAGGGGGTTCAACATTAATTATGCTATTCAGGTTGACATTGTACTTTGTGATACCTACATTCACATTTTTGCATACATATAAACCTTCATGTCACTGCTCAATGGTAAACTGCAGGATATATAGATAGACAGATAGATATGATAAATAGATAGATAGAAAGATAGATAGATAGATAGATAGATAGATAGATAGATAGATAGATAGATAGATAGATAGATAGATAGATAGATAGATAGATGACACACACATACATACATACATACATACATACATACCACATGAAAAGGCTGGGTTTGTCCCTCTACCCCTTACTCCATTAATCATTGTCACATTGCCAGATAGGTAAAGCTGCAGCACTAACCCAATCCCATGCACAAAACCTTTATAAATTAAAAGCCATCCTACATTTTTGGATTCAAAAATACATGCCAACCACATGGGCCCACTAGCTAGAGGGGGGCCCAGGGGCACTGAGCACTTGTGACTCCATTATAATCCAGCCCTGCCCATACTCCATTTATGTAATAGTTATTCTTGTATAGAAATACAAATCATAAATAAACAATAATCACCTACGTGAGCCTCCAGATTGTACACTTGAAGCAGGGCCCTCTAACCCCCAAATCTGTCTATTGCTAACCACTTGGTTTTACTACTCTTTACTATTGTAAAGCACAATAGAATCAGCTGTGCCACATAACAAACTGTATCAAAATAAGTAATGAGGCATTACGTCTACGTACCACTGCCTGCCATCTCCACAGCCATTTCATTATCCAGGTTGCTGGGTGGTGGGTAGTTGAGTGGGGGTAGGGGTGGGTCCTGATTCCCAGGGTAGATGGGTGGCGAAGGAAGGGAGAATGATGAGGTTGGGGAGTGGCTAGGGGGAGTGGGTAGGGGGAGTGGAGTGGGAGTGTTCCGCCTCCTGACGGCCCTCCTCTTCCACCTCCACCTCAGCACGGCCCGCCTCCTCCACCTCCACCTGGCCCTCCTCCTCCACCTCCACCTGGGCCTCCTCCTCCACCTCCTCACGGGCCGCCTCCTGGTCCGCTGCCTCCTGACGGGCCTGTCTGGCTCGCTCCCGTGCTGTGGGAAAAATTAACAAAATGTATGAGTGTCATAACAGTCATTATAGTACGATTCACAATCAAAATTCTAATACAATAACATATTACAGATGGGGTAGTTCCCATCCTTGCTGGCGGGTCGCCAGGACGTCCCCTCTGGCGACCCGCCAGCAGCCTCGCCAGCGAATATACTGAGACGCGCGTGCGTCTCACGCGCACGCGCGTCTCAGTCTCCGTCTCCGTCGCCAGCGCGACGGAAACCCTGTCCGTCTCCGCCTCAGGGAGACGGACAGGGTTAGGGGGGTTAGGGGGGGGTGCGGGCAGGTGGCGGGGACCCCGGGTTACCGCCGGCAAGCCGGCGGGGACCCGGGGGAACGGATGGAAGCGCCGTCGGAAGGGGACGCGCGCGCCTCTCGTGCGCGCGCGTCCCCTTCTCGCCATCGCCATGGTGCTGGCGGGGGATGGCGGCTGGCGACGCCAGCGCCATCCCCTGCCAGGATGAGACCTACCCCATCTGTATATCCACATGACTGCATGTGAAAGAGGAAGTATCACACATATAGTATGAGATTAATGCGGTTGCTCCACAAGTTCGTGAGGCAGAGCACGTGAAGAAAAGGCAAGTTCAAGTGTGTAAAATTAGAGCTGAACAATACCAGTAATGTGTTTATTAGAAGGTAGATGGAATTGGTAAATGGCAGGTCACGTTGCTAGGAGCAACAGACATGATTGCCATGTCACTTATTCTATATATATTATACGGTGAGTGTGAATGTATGTTCAAAGTGATTTTTTTATACTTTAAACTAATGTAAGTTATGTTGAATGAAGCACACTTAAAAATCTGTAGCAGATAACAATGCATGCTAAATCAAACGTCAGGGGTGACATGTAATAATATTTAAACTTTGGTTGCAGGTGGCATGACTTCAAATGCAACCTCAAGAAGAAAATGTCAGGCCGACTAAAGCTCACCCCCCTGGAGGAGTTGGCTGTGGACTGCATAGCTATTGAGGAGGTCTGGGGGTGAGTAACATGGACAGTTAGGCCCCAGTGGATGTATTTGCGGCTGAACTTGCAGGTAATTTGTTAGCATGGCATAAGTACTTTGTAATAATTTTAAAGGAATGTGTTGTAATTGTAAGTTTCTCTTTCAGCAACATCTCCAACGCACAGTAGTGATCTTCTTGAGGAGGATGCGGAGGAATCAGTGCCACCTGCCACACGTGGCAGCCATGTGCAGCAGCAGCAGCCAACGTCCACACAGGATGTGGACAGGTGGTTGCAGATGCTTACCAGCATTCAGCAGCAGGGAGAGTTAGCATCAGAGCGGCTGATTAGGACCGAGGAGGTCATGCAGGGTATTGTCGGCACCCAGCAGGCAATAGCTGGTAGCCTGCAGGTGATGGCTGCTCAAGCCATGCGGCAAAATGACCTCCTCCTCCGCCATAATGAGCTTGTGGCGGAGCTAATTTCCATCAATAGGGCCCTATTATCAGCCGTTTCTGGTGCTTTCCCAACACCAGCACTCCCTGCTGGCAGAAGGGGAAGACCATCCCACCCTTCCATATCAGCTGCTCTACCTGACCCACCATCACAACGTGGCCGTGGCCGAGGAGCTGCTGCACGTGGCAAGGCCCCTACCAGGGCCAAATGGTCACGCAAGTGAAGTGGCCTCCGCATTAATCTCCACCCTTATGTCTTCCCAAATCTTTCATTTTACTGTGTGTGTCAGCTTCATGTGTGCAACCCAATCCCGTGCAAAGGGTACCCACATTTGCCTTTGTTTGGAATGTTTTGGTTGGTTCCCCTGTTGCCCTCTTTCTGCTACCATTACTGTCTGCTGTTCTTGAAGTTTTGGTCCTATACTTTTCTTGTGAAGCCACCTGATGTGTTCCTAATGATTCTGCTGTGGCTATGTATGAAATGAAAAAAAAAATTGTACATTTTTGTTGTAATTTCAAATTAGTATTATGTTCCCTTTATTTTTTTGCATGTGCCAAATAACATGCTATAAAATTCTTATGTTTTCCTGAAAGGTAATACATTTTATTTTTACCCCCAAATGTGTGCTGTTATTGCTGAATGTAAAAGTGACATGTATATTTATATTAGTGATACCAATTTCTGACCATTGCTTGCAGTGTAAATGTGTGTAAAATAGCAACAATGCAGTCGTGTTTTCAGCATATATTTGTGTATTTAGTAATGGGCCATTTAGGCAGCAATGCTTCCAATTGAAGCTATGAAAAGAGTGTAATTAATCAGTAATGAGTAGAGGAGTGGAATGTATTGTGTTCAGCTGAGAGTGCTTCAGGTGCGGGCGTACTAATTGGGCGAACCGAATGCCTAGCGCATGAACAAGTGCTCTCCGCAAAGGGAAACTTGTTTATGAAGACCACATATTTAATGTGTGTTAGTTCGTTTGCAGTCGTGTGCTGTCCGAATGCACGCCTACCAGAGTTCGTGCACTCCCTCGTGTACGCCCAGATTTACGCCCAGTTTTTCCCACTTTGAAACCACGCCCTTGTGTAGGGACGAATGACGCCCATATTTCCCGAGTCAATTCGGTGGACATTTCTGTACGGTATTAGTGAGAACGAGTACGGAGACCATGCGTGGCACATGCGCATTGCGTTGCCTACGCATGCGCAGACGGCTAAAAAGCGCCCTCTGAAAAAATTCATAATGGACCGCACCAAGCAGAATAACCTCCTATGTACTATGGCACTATGGCTCTATGCACAAGGGTACTATGCACTATTACACATAACACTATGCATTATGATACTATGACATTATGGTACTATGCACTATGGTTCTATGTACATTATGCACTATAACGCTATGCACTATGGTACTGTGCACAATGGCTCTTTGCACTATGAAACTATGCACTATGATACTATGCACTATTGTACTATGCACTGTTACTATGCACTATGATACTATGCACAATGACACTATGCACTATGGATCTATACACTATGTTACTATGCACTATTAAGCTATGCACTATGGTACTATGCACAATGACACTATGCACTATGGATCTATACACTATGTTACTATGCACTATTAAGCTATGCACTATGGTACTATGCACAATGACACTATGCACTATGACAATATGAACCATGGCTCTATGCACTATGACACTATGCACTATGACAATATGAACCATGGCTCTATGCACTATGACACTATGCACTATTACATTATGCACTATCACGCTATGCACTATGGTATTATGCACAATGACACTATGCACTATGACACTATGAACCATGGCTCTATGCACTATGCCACTACGCTCTATGACACTGTGCACCATGGCACTATGATACTATGCACTATGGCACAATGACACTATGCACTATGCCACTACGCTCTATGACACTGTGCACCATGGCACTATGATACTATGCACTATGGCACAATGACACTGTGCACCATGGCGCCATGCAATATGACACTATGATACTATGCACTGACACCTTGCACCATGGCACTATGACACTGTGCACCATGGCACTATGATACTCTGCACTATGACACCTTGCACTATGACACTGTGCACCATGGCGCCATGCAATATGACACTATGATACTATGCACTGACACCTTGCACCATGGCACTATGGACACTGTGCACCATGGCACTATGATACTCTGCACTATGACACCTTGCACTATGACACCTTGCACTATGACACTGTGCACCATGGCACTATGACACTGTGCACCATGGCACTATGATACTCTGCACTATGACACTGTGCACCATGGCACTATGATACTCTGCACTATGACACTGTGCACCATGGCACTATAATACTCTGCACTATGACACCTTGCACTATGACACCTTGCACTATGACACTGTGCACCATGGCACTATGACACTGTGCACCATGGCACTATGATACTCTGCACTATGACACTGTGCACCATGGCACTATGATACTCTGCACTATGACACCTTGCACTATGACACCTTGCACTATGACACTGTGCACCATGGCACTATGACACTGTGCACCATGGCACTATGATACTCTGCACTATGACACCTTGCACTATGACACTGTGCACCATGGCACTATGATACTCTGCACTATGACACCTTGCACTATGACACTGTGCACCATGGCACTATGTACTATGGCCACTCTGGATGGAGGAACATTGTAATACAAACAGTTAACATCTGCTACATCCAGATACCGCAGGCCTCAGCCGCTGCCCTGCAACATGTAACTCACTGATTTTGTTTTTCACAACTTTGTTTTGTTTATTATCCTTGGTCCCTTGCCACCCTTTCGGAAATCCCTGTCTAATCCTACAATGTTTACCACAGTGTTGTTCTTGTTATCGTTCCACAGTATTATCCTTAGGATGACAACACATGCTGGCATCACAGCCCCTTATCCATATTACCCCTGACGGCTCCACTTTACACCCAGAAATGTAATTCCTTCCTGTGTTTATGATCTGTCATACGGAGAAGATGTCGGTAATTACTGACACATTCAGCTCCACCGTCTGTTACTCCCCAGTGTCGTTTATCTGGACATTTTTCACTTTGCTCAACTCCTCCACCCTCCGAGGCTTGATACATCCCCCCCCCCCCCCCCCCCCGTACTCTGCACACCTCAGGGATGACCCTTTGCAAACTATAATGTCATCGGTTAAACTCTCATTCCCCTCACATTCCCCCTATACTGCAGTACTATCCAGAACTCATTCCCCTCACATATACTGCAGTACTATCCAGAACTCATTCCCCTCAAATATACTGCAGTACTATCCAGCACTCATTCCCTCACATATACTGCAGTACTATCCAGAACTCATTCCTCTCACATATACTGCAGTACTATCCAGAGCTCATTCCCCTCACATATACTGCAGTACTATCCAGAGCTCATTTCCCTCACATATACTGCAGTACTATCCAGAGCTCATTTCCCTCACATATACTGCAGTACTATCCAGAACTCATTCCCCTCACATATACTGCAGTACTATCCAGTACTCATTCCTCTCGCATATACTGCAGTACTATCCAGAACTCATTCCTCTCACATATACTGCAGTACTATCCAGAACTCATTCCTATCACATATACTGCAGTACTATCCAGAACTCAGTTCTCTCACATATACTGCAGTACTATCCAGTACTCATTCCTCTCACATATACTGCAGTACTATCCAGAACTCATTCCCCTCACATATACTGCAGTACTATCCAAAACTCATTCCTCTCACATATACTGCAGTACTATCCAGAACTCATTCCTCTCACATATACTGCAGTACTACCCAGTACTCATTCCTCTCGCATATACTGCAGTACTATCCAGAGCTCATTCCTCTCACATATACTGCAGTACTATCCAGAGCTCATTCCTCTCACATATACTGCAGTACTATCCAGAGCTCATTCCTCTCACATATAATGCAGTACTATCCAGAGCTCATTCCTCTCACATATACTGCAGTACTATCCAGAGCTCATTCCCCTCACATATACTGCAGTACTATCCAGTACTCATTCCTCTCGCATATACTGCAGTACCATCCACAACTCATTCCTCTCACATATACTGCAGTACTATCCAGAACTTATTCCTCTTGCATATACTGCAGTACTACCCAGAGCTCATTCCCCTCACATATACTGCAGTACTATCCAGAGCTCATTCCCCTCACATATACTGCAGTACTATCCAGAACTCATTCCCCTCACATATACTGCAGTACTATCCAGCACTCATTCCCCTCACATATACTGCAGTACTATCCAGTACTCATTCCTCTCACATATACTGCAGTACTATCCAGTACTCATTCCTCTCGCATATACTGCAGTACTATCCACAACTCATTCCTCTCACATATACTGCAGTACTATCCAGAACTTATTCCTCTTGCATATACTGCAGTACTACCCAGAACTCATTCCCCTCACATATACTGCAGTACTATCCAGCACTCATTCCTCTCACATATACTGCAGTACTATCCAGTACTCATTCCTCTCGCATATACTGCAGTACTATCCAGAACTCATTCCTCTCACATATACTGCAGTACTATCCAGCACTCATTCCCCTCACATATACTGCAGTACTATCCAGAACTCATTCCCCTCACATATACTGCAGTACTACCCAGTACTCATTCCTCTCGCATATACTGCAGTACTATCCAGAACTCATTCCTCTCGCATATACTGCAGTACTATCCAGAACTCATTCCTCTCGCATATACTGCAGTACTATCCAGAACTCATTCCTCTCGCATATACTGCAGTACTATCCAGAACTCATTCCCCTCACATATACTGCAGTACTATCCAGCACTCATTCCCCTCACATATACTGCAGTACTATCCAGAACTCATTCCCCTCACATATACTGCAGTACTACCCAGTACTCATTCCTCTCGCATATACTGCAGTACTATCCAGAACTCATTCCTCTCGCATATACTGCAGTACTATCCAGAACTCATTCCTCTCGCATATACTGCAGTACTATCCAGAACTCATTCCTCTCGCATATACTGCAGTACTATCCAGAACTCATTCCTCTCGCATATACTGCAGTACTACCCAGAACTCATTCCTCTCACATATACTGCAGTACTACCCAGTACTCATTCCTCTCGCATATACTGCAGTACTACCCAGTACTCATTCCTCTCGCATATACTGCAGTACTACCCAGTACTCATTCCTCTCGCATATACTGCAGTACTACCCAGTACTCATTCCTCTCGCATATACTGCAGTACTACCCAGTACTCATTCCTCTCGCATAAACTGCAGTACTATCCAGAACTCAGCCCTCTCACATATACTGCAGTACTATCCAGAACTCATTCCTCTCGCATATACTGCAGTACTACCCAGAACTCATTCCTCTCGCATATACTGCAGTACTACCCAGAACTCATTCCTCTCGCATATACTGCAGTACTATCCAGAACTCATTCCTCTCACATATACTGCAGTACTACCCAGTACTCATTCCTCTCGCATATACTGCAGTACTACCCAGTACTCATTCCTCTCGCATAAACTGCAGTACTATCCAGAACTCATTCCTCTCACATATACTGCAGTACTATCCAGAACTCATTCCTCTCGCATATACTGCAGTACTACCCAGAACTCATTCCTCTCACATATACTGCAGTACTATCCAGAACTCATTCCCCCTATACTGCAGTACTATCCAGAACTCATTCCCCTCACATATACTGCAGTACTATCCAGAACTCATTCCCCTCACATATACTGCAGTACTATCCAGAACTCATTCCCCTCACATATACTGCAGTACTATCCAGAACTCATTCCTCTCATATATACTGCAGTACTATCCAGAACTCATTCCTCTCACATATACTGCAGTACTATCCAGAACTCATTCGCCTCACATATACTGCAGTACTATCCAGAACTCATTCCTCTCACATATACTGCAGTACTATCCAGAACTCATTCCTCTCACATATACTGCAGTACTATCCAGCACTCATTCCCCTCACATATACTGCAGTACTATCTAGAACTCATTCCCCTCACATATACTGCAGTACTATCCAGAACTCATTCCTCTCACATATACTGCAGTACTATCCAGAGCTCATTCCTCTCACATATACTGCAGTACTATCCAGAACTCATTCCTCTCACATATACTGCAGTACTATCCAGAACTCATTCCTCTCACATATACTGCAGTACTATCCAGAACTCATTCCTCTCACATATACTGCAGTACTATCCAGAACTCATTCCTCTCACAGGACCTTATTCTGGATGCGGCGGCCAAACGTACGTACGTTCCGTATCAGCGTACATTTCCCGTACGCGGCCGGTGAGCGAAAGTCCACCCACAAAACATCCGCATACGGACGGTCACAAACACCGACAAAGGGGAGTGGCGTACAGTTGAGCGTACGCCGCCGTACACGGACGGATCACCGCTTAGACTCCGACAACTGGCGTACAACAGAGCATACGCCACCGTTTATGGACGTCTATCGTCCGTTTTCTCACCGACATCTTGCGGCTATCTGAGCATATGCCACCATGCATGGACGGGTCTTTTCAATGGAAAACTCAGCGTCTGTCACCGATCGTGAGAGTGAGCATACGTCCGTGCATGCTGGCATACCCTTCACATATATGATTAAGACAATTAAATGAATTATTCTAATTGTTATTCAATTATTGTTTTATATTACCTCAATTGTCTACCTTAATGAACACCCTAATAAAAATAAATTTTACCCCTCCTTACATGTATATTTATTATGTTCTAATGTTGCATTTTAATCACTATCTATGTGTCCCCACATTGCTTATACTTTGAAATAAAATCATGGTGTTGTTTGTGTGTATGTACAGAATTAGTTTGTTCCGATTTGTTTACATGTATACCTACCCTGATGTTATGTGTGATGATTTCATCTAACAACATTAAACATTCATGCATTTTCACTGTGTTTTTTTACTCAAAAACACACACATTCACACATCAATCGTTACCCCTCACCTCAAAATACAAATATAACTGACATTACACATCTGTATGTACCTGCCCTTACAAACCCTAAAACATATTTTGGATTAACAACACAGGCAACTTCTAACTGTACCGAATTTTTTTTTTTTTTAACAAACGTTAAAACTTAAAAAATTAAATGAGGGCCTCAAGTTGGGCATAAAGTATATTTAAATACAGGAGGGTCAGGAATATCTCCCTCATGATCCATGCCACCTCCTCCTGGTGCTGTTCAGTGTCTGTAGTGAAGGAAAAAATAATAATAATAATAATAATAATAATAATAATAATAATAATAATAATATAATATACACAAATGTTTGTTGTATTTTTACATAATACCAAGTTGTGAGTTAAGTGTGGGTGGGGGTAGGGGAGTGGCTGGTGGAAGGGGACCTTGATATGCGGTGGGCACCAGCAGGCCCCAATGTCTCCTCTTCCTCTTCCTGGGCGGCCTCCTCCTCTTCCTCCTCCTGGGCGGCCTCCTCCTCCTCTTCCTCCTCCTGGGCTGCCTCCTCCTCCTCTTCCTCCTCCTGGACGGCCTCCTCCTCCTCTTCCTCCTCCCGGGCTGCCTCCTCCCAGGCTGCCTCCTTTCAGGCTTCCATGCGTGCCCTGGCGCGTGCTGAAATGTTCATGTTGATGGTATAGAAATCGAAGGTTGGGTTTCATGAAAATGGGGGAAAGAAAAAGTCACATTAGTCATGCTCATAACATTACAATTGATCATTTCAGTTATATTTAATACATTTATCATGCTAACAAATTGATATGCTACACACAAAATCAGAGGGTATACATATACCCCCCATATACACCCCATATACCCCCATATACATCCCATATACCCCCCATATACCCAGGGCCGGATTTGTGCCTAGGCCCGTGAGGCACCAGCCTCAGGGCGGCACCAATTAAGGGCGGCAGGCAGGCTGAAATTCTGTTAAATAGCAGCATGGCAGAGCGGGTGGGTAGCGGCGAGTGACGAGCGCCGCCGCCGCAGACATGAATTATCATATGTCGGCGGCAGCGCCGCTCATCACCTGCCACTGCCCTCCCACTCTGCCATGCACATTACATCACCGCTTAGTGGCTGGGTCCGAGGGTCCCCCTGCGCGTACGGAAATAGCTCATGCTCACTGCTGCCGGCTCCCGCCCATTGGCTACTCTACACACACACAGTCTATTGGCTGCTGTGTATCCAGCAGCTGAGCTAAGCGGTGCGCAGATCCTCCCTGCGCTCAGTCAGTCAAAGTGTGTGAGCCGGATACACTGTGCTAATCACTGTACTAATAAGTACCTCCCTCCCCCTGGGTCCTCCGTACAGTGAGCAGTCCATAGTGCTTAAAAAAATATTAAGGTGGGCTACAGTTACATTTTAAAGAAATATATAAATAACAATATATATACATATATGATTACATTAAAATAGAGGGGGGGGGGGGGCACAAAAATGTTGTGCCTAGGGGCGGCCTGACCCCTAAATTCGCCCCTGCATATACCCCCACATACTCATGCACATGTTTTAAAACTACAGAACTCATTGCTACAAAATGCATAAATATTTGTAAATTATATACTTACATCGGGCAATATGGCGCCGTATGGAGCATAGTAGGTGTGGCTGCCTCCGCCGCAGGTGAGACCAGTGCCGCTCCACGTGCCCCAGGCTTCTGCAGACACCAGTCCAGGTGTAGATTAAGCGGCGGGCAGCATTATGCGCCCGCCGCTTCTCCCTATTTGTACCGATCGAGCGGTAGTAGCACCGTACATTTATTGTACACACCCCCGTGTACGCCCATGTTTACGCCCAGTTTCCCTCATTTTTTCGGCCGCTCCCCTCAACACGCCCCTATGCCGCCCACAATGACCGTACTCTTGTGGACAGGTTTTTTCGCACGGAAAGACCCGTCCGTGAGCGTTGTGGAGTCGTCGCGCCTACGCATTACGGAAGGTACGCATGCGCAGATAAAAAAAAAAACAGGAACGTACGCTTACGGCCCAGCCGCCTGAACCAGAATAAACCCCACATATACTGCAGTACTATCCAGAACTCATTCCCCTCACATATACTGCAGTATTATCCAGCACTCATTCCTCTCACATATACTGCAGTGCAGTACTATCCAGAACTCATTCCCTCACATATACTGCAGTACTATCCAGAACTCATTCCCTCACATATACTGCAATACTATCCAGAACTCATTCCTCTCACATATACTGCAGTACTATCCAGAACTCATTCCTCTCACATATACTGCAGTACTATCCAGAACTCATTCCTTTCACATATACTGCAGTACTATCCAGAACTCATTCCCCTCACATATACTGCAGTACTATCCAGAACTCATTCCTCTCACATATACTGCAGTGCAGTACTATCCAGAACTCATTCCTCTCACATATACTGCAGTACTATCAAGAACTCATTCCTTTCACATACTGTATACTGCAGTACTATCCAGAACTCATTCCCCTCACATATACTGCAGTACTATCCAGAACTCATTCCTCTCACATATACTGCAGTGCAGTACTATCCAGAACTCATTCCTCTCACATATACTGCAGTACTATCCAGAACTCATTCCTCTCACATATACTGCAGTACTATCCAGAACTCATTCCTCTCACATATAGGGCCTTATTCTGGTTGGTGCGGCCGGGCCGTAGGCGTACGTCCCGGGGTTTTTAATGATATGAGCATGCGTACATTCGCTAATGCGCAGGCGCGAACACTCCACAACGCTTACGGACGGGTCTCTACGTGCGAAAAAACCTGTACGCGAGTGTACGGGCATTGGGGGCGGCATAGGGGCGTGATGAGGGGAGCGGCCGAAATAATGAGGGAAAATGGGCGTAAATATGGGCGTACACGGGGGTGTGCACCAAAAATGAGCGGTGCTACTACCGCACGATCGACTAAAGCACCGTTCATTTCGGACACAAAACAGGCGGCCGCCAACCGCCATCTCAAACCACCCCTACAGATACCGCATGCCAGCGTGCGCCTGGGTTAGCTAATTTACGCTGATTACTACCAAACACATACACCTGAATGTAATAACCAATGCTGCAGTCTATTAAGTCCAAACCATGATTTCACTGCCTGCAAGCCACACACAGCACTCAAACACATTGGAAGCTTATCTTTCTATACTTCTCTACATTTAAAGGTTTGTTTAATTTAAGGTAAGAATCTTTGTAAGACCTGCTTATATATGCAAAGGTAGGTATTTGCTAAACAGTTAGACACATTCACTACGTGCTTTCATCGACTTTACACAGTAGCACACTCAATCTACACAAGTCGACATGTGTCAACGTGTTCACTCTAATACAAACATAGGTTTTGTATTTATGATCCAATAACATAAACCACATCTAACACCTACAAAGGATGTTTCAGCAATGTTTTAATCCCATGGCCACTATTTTGCACATTAATTAATTCAATCAATTAATTAATTTTCATAATTATAGTTGAAAGGCAAGATTTGCAGGTCCATATATGTGAAGGGTATGTCAGCGTACACGGACGTACGCTCACTCTCAGGAGCGGTGACATAAGCTGACTTTTCTATTGAAAACAATAGGGACCCGTCCGTGCAAGCTGGTGTACGCTCAGATAGCCGCAAGAAGTCGGTGGGAAGACGGACGAGAGACGTCCGTAAACGGTGGTGTACGCTCAATTGTACGCCAGTTGTCGGAGTGTAAGGGCTGGCCCGTCCGTGTACGTTGGCGTACGCTCAATTGTACGCCACTCCCCTTTGCCAATATTTCTGGCCGTACGAATGCGGCTGAATTGTGGGTGGACTTAACCCCAACGGCCGCGTACGGATATTGTACGTTAATATGGAACGTACGCACGTTTGGCCGCTACGATCAGAATAACCTCCATACTGCAGTACTATCCAGAACTCATTCCTCTCACATATACTGCAGCACTATCCAGCACTCATTCCCCTCACATATACTGCAGCACTATCCAGAGCTCATTCCTCTCACATATACTGCAGCACTATCCAGCACTCATTCCCCTCACATATACTGCAGTACTATCCAGCACCCATTCCCCTCACATATACTGCAGTACTATCCAGAGCTCATTCCCCTCACATATACTGCAGCACTATCCAGCACTCATTCCCCTCACATATACTGCAGTACTATCCAGCACCCATTCCCCTCACATATACTGCAGTACTATCCAGAGCTCATTCCTCTCACATATACTGCAGTACTATCCAGAGCTCATTCCCCTCACATATACTGCAGTACTATCCAGAACTCATTCCCCTCACATATTCTGCAGTACTATCCAGAACTCATTCCTAGATGCTCTGGAAACTGTCAAATAAATCCACTCACTAATCTCCGCTCTGGTCTGACCTCAAAGCATACCTCCCAACTTTTCATCTGAAGAAATAGGGACACTCGCGCGGCGAAGCCGTGCGAGCTCCCGAAAAGGGGGCGTGGCGTATGCAAATGAGGGCACGGCTTATGCTAATTAGCCGCGACCTCATTTTCATACGAGAATAGACGCTGTGCGCATGCGCACAGCGTCTATTCTACTAGATTGGGGGGTCTCCCAACTGCCACCCCCCGCAGCGGGACAATGCCTGCCGCGGGTGGGACAGAGGGACAGGACCCGAAAATCGGGACTGTCCCTCTAAAATCGTGACAGTTGGGAGGTATGTCAAAGGTCTCCTTAATACGTGTAATTCTCTTCTCAGCTCTCCCCCATCGACCCCCTAAACCGCACCTACCCAAGATCCACTTCAAGGACAGGACTGACAGGAATTAGGAGGGGATGTATCACAGTCTTTCTCTGGTTAAACCTATTGTAATAATACTTGCAGTTTACTGAGGTTCTGCCACAGATGTATATGGCGATATATGGCGATATATGTAGGAAAAGCGCACACACGGGATATCATGGCATCCACTGAATTCCTAAGATCATGACACAGAGGGGGAAATTTACTAAGAATACGAATATGTATTTTTCGTATTCTCAATACGAATGAATACGACTGCATACGGCTGTTTTAGCCGTATGCAAATTCTTATTCCGCAGGGGAGTTTACCAGGCACCAGGCTCAAAGAGCCGGGTCTGGTTCCCAAAATACGGGAGACAAAATGACTAGGGGTCCCCCGTATTTTAAGAACCATCCTCAGGCCCAACCAGCCAGCAGGGTAATGTCACAGCCGTGGGGAGACTTTATATACAATTCCCCCTGGCCAAAGCATTAACCCCCTGACTGGTCAACATGACCAGGGGTCCTGGGGAAGTGCCCCCCCCCCCCCCCCCCAAATAAAGCCCCCCCCCCATCCAGGACTTACCTGGCCAGGCTGAAGCCTGGTGCTGTCCTGGTACCCCTGGGCGTTGGGTACCGGGCTGATTAAAGTGTAAAAAATTGATTAAAAAAGTATTGTCTATAACTGTGGAACTATGAGTCCCAGCAAGCCTTCCGCACATGCTTGGACTTGGAGAACCACAAGTCCCAGCATTCGGGGCATTAAAGGGCCCACTTAAACTTGTCGTTCCACAGTAATATAAATAGTTAACAAAACACACATTGACAACCATGAAAAATAAAAGTTTAATACATACATTACACACATACTGATACTTACCTTTCTTGAACCCATAGGTAGGTCCATGGGTCTGGTGTTCTGGCGATCCTGGGTCCGTGGTCCGGTCATCCTGATCCAGGATTGAATTGGCGTATTTTTAGGATAGTTAGTCCCAAAAATACGAAAGTTTAAAAAATAGGTGTATTTCTGTATACAAATAAACCTTTTTTTTTTTTACTATTTTAGCTTAGTAAATTTCCCCCAGAATGTGAAGTTATTCCAATAAAGCAACAGGTTCTAACCCTGGTCCTCAAATATCCCCAACAGTGCAAGTCTTCCAGGTCACCCGACAGGTGCACTCATTATTCAGACCCAATGTGGATACCTGGAACACGGGAACTGTTGGGGTACTTGAGGACCAGAGTTGGGAACCACTGCATTAAAGGACATAAAAGGGTCAAATTAAAATATTTTAATGAATGAAATGAAAAAGTTCGTATAGTGGAGGACAAAAAACACAAGACAATAAAAACATGCAACTCAAACATCAGTGTTCAACTCTCCACATCATATAGAACATCCAGACAGGTTTGCAATAAGTCCTGTTAGTGACATTTGTTTGGCCATCCCGATACAAGAGGAGAGCGCACTGAGCGGTAAATACTGAGAGCGCACTGTGCGGTAAATACTGAGAGCGCACTGAGCTGTAAATACTGAGAGCGCACTGAGCGGTAAATACTGAGAGCGCACTGAGCGGTAAATACTGAGAGCGCACTGAGCGGTAAATACTGAGAGCGCACTGAGCGGTAAATACTGAGAGCGCACTGAGCGTTAAATACTGAGAGCGCACTGAGCGTTAAATACTGAGAGCGCACTGAGCGGTAAATACTGAGAGCGCACTGAGCGTTAAATACTGAGAGCGCACTGAGCGGTAAATACTGAGAGCGCACTGAGCGGTAAATACTGAGAGCGCACTGAGCGGTAAATACTGAGAGCGCACTGAGCGTTAAATACTGAGAGCGCACTGAGCGGTAAATACTGAGAGCGCACTGAGCGTTAAATACTGAGAGCGCACTGAGCGTTAAATACTGAGAGCGCACTGAGCGGTAAATACTGAGAGCGCACTGAGCGGTAAATACTGAGAGCGCACTGAGCGGTAAATACTGAGAGCGCACTGAGCGGTAAATACTGAGAGCGCACTGAGCGGTAAATACTGAGAGCGCACTGAGCGGTAAATACTGAGAGCGCACTGAGCTGTAAATACTGAGAGCGCACTGAGCGGTAAATACTGAGAGCGCACTGAGCGGTAAATACTGAGAGCGCACTGAGCGGTAAATACTGAGAGCGCACTGAGCTGTAAATACTGAGAGCGCACTGAGCGGTAAATACTGAGAGCGCACTGAGCGGTAAATACTGAGAGCGCACTGAGCGGTAAATACTGAGAGCGCACTGAGCGGTAAATACTGAGAGCGCACTGAGCGGTAAATACTACACAGAAGTTCCACCAAAAAACGCAAAACAAACAAAAAAGAAAAACAGCAGGAGGGTGGGATCTCCAGGAGGAAAGGAGTTGGGGTAGACCACAGACATAAGTTTATTGACAATTATGGTAACAACCTTCAAACTGAGCTGGATACATATAAAAATCAATCAGCGACCATTAAAAGGAGATTTTTGTAAGAACTTACCTTTCGAATCCCTTTCTCTGATTTGATCCTGGTGACACAGCTCAACCATGGGATGTAGGAGGGTCCGAAGGAGCCAGGCACCTATGCTAAAGCTTTGTGAGGCAGGCTCCTCCCTTCTGCATCCCAGCATTCCTCAGTACAACTTCCAGAGCACACTAGGATACATTACTCAGTACAACGCCTGAACATATTAATATGCACAATCCATTAACTGAACCATTATAACATGACCACACATGAAATGGTATTACTTACTGAGCGTAGGGGAGGGATCGCTGTGTCACCGGGATGAAATCAGAGAATGGGATTTGAACGGTAAGTTCTTACAAAAATCCCCTTTTCTCTTTCATTCATACTGGTGACGCAGATCAACCATGGGACGTTCAAGAGCCGGTCCTTTGGGAGGGTACGCTCAGGCCAACAGTTCTCATCACTGCTCGCCCAAATGAAGAGTCCTCTGATGCAAACTTGTGGAATCTGTAGAATTTTGTGAATATGTGAACAGCGGACCAAGTGGCAGCCCTGCATACTTGATCTGCCGAAGCCCCGTGGCGCACAGCCGAAGAGGTAGCAACCGACCTGGTGGTAGGAGCATTGATTCTGGAGGGCACTGGTCTGCCAACTTTAGTATAGGCAAATGCAATAACTGACCTCAACCAAGGGGCAATGGTCTGCTTAGAAGCTGTCCAGCCCCTTTTGTGTACATTATACAAGACCAACAATAAGTCAGTTTTACAAAACTCCACTCGGTCTACATAGATGCGCAATGCGCAAACCACATCCAAATTCTTTAGTCTGACCCTATTCCTGACCTCCTCCTCAGGAGCCGAGAAAGCCGGCTCCTGATTGGCCGCCAGGCGGCCAATAGAATTATTCGGAGAAGAGGCGCGGAAGATGAAACATCTCTGCGTCTCTCCTCAGTCCGTCTGCGGGTACCAGCCAGGTGATGCCTTCTGCGGGTACCGGCCAGGTATGCATATACCTGGCCGCTAATACGAATGGTTACATCATCGGAGGGTTACAGAGCAGTCGTATTTGACAGCTTTGTAAATTCCCCTCCGGAACAAGACTTTGCAAACGGCTAAAACAGCCTTATGCAGTCGTAGTCACTCGTATTAAGAATGCGAATAGGAAATTTTGTATTCATATTCTTAGTAAATTTCCCCCTTTATGTTCCCAATCGGTGTCTACATGGATGGTACAGCATGTCAAAAATGTTGAAAAAAAAACCTCATGTCAACCTATTCATGTGCCAACCATTGCAATGCTGACCTTTGTGGAATTGACCTTTTGCCCGATAATGTTGTCCGACTGACCTAGTCAACCTTCACTAATAGGAACCATGACTTGTGTAGGATATCAATGTCTATCTCAGTGGACTTCCCCACTCTCTTATGTCAATGGTTCTTCAATTGCATTTCATCCTTGGGTCTACTTCTAGCTGGATGAAATCTGAAAATAGGTCCTCTGATAAGACAGTATGGTCATCTAGATATTACCAGGACCAGAGACACACCGATAATGGCAATGATTCTTATTTATTTGCAGTGTCTTATATAGCGCAGCAGATTCCGTTACAGTGTCTTATATAGCGCAGCAGATTCCGTTACAGTGTCTTATATAGCGCAGCAGATTACGTTACAGGTTCTTATATAGCGCAGCAGATTCCGTTACAGCGTCTTATATAGCGCAGCAGATTCCGTTACAGTGTCTTATATAGCGCAGCAGATTCCGTTACAGTGTCTTATATAGCGCAGCAGATTCCGTTACAGTGTCTTATATAGCGCAGCAGATTCCGTTACAGTGTCTTATATAGCGCAGCAGATTCCGTTACAGTGTCTTATATAGCGCAGCAGATTCCGTTACAGCATCTTATATAGCGCAGCAGATTCCGTTACAGCGTCTTATATAGCGCAGCAGATTCCGTTACAGCGTCTTATATAGGGCAGCAGATTCCGTTACAGTGTCTTATATAGCGCAGCAGATTCCGTTACAGTGTGTTATATAGCGCAGCAGATTCCGTTACAATGTGTTATATAGTGCAGCAGATTCCGTTACAGCGTCTTATATAGCGCAGCAGATTCCGTTACAGTGTCTTATATACAGTAGTGCATCAGAATCCGTTACAGCGTCTTATATAGCGCAGCATATTCCGTTACAGTGTCTTATATAGCGCAACAGATTCCGTTACAGTGTCTTATATAGCGCAGCAGATTCCATTACAGTGTCTTATATAGAGCAGCAGATTCCGTTACAGTGTCTTATATAGCGCAGCAGATTCCGTTACAGCGTCTTATATAGCGCAGCAGATACCGTTACAATGTCTTATATAGCGCAGCAGATTCCGTTACAGTGTATTATATAGCGCAGCAGATTCCGTTACAGGGTCTTATATAGCGCAGCAGATTCCGTTACAGCGTCTTATATAGCGCAGCAGATTCCGTTACAGTGTCTTATATAGCGCAGCAGATTCCGTTACAGTGTCTTATATAGCGCAGCAGATTCCGTTACAGTGTCTTATATAGCGCAGCAGATTCCGTTACAGTGTCTTATATAGCGCAGCAGATTACGTTACAGGTTCTTATATAGCGCAGCAGATTCCGTTACAGCGTCTTATATAGCGCAGCAGATTCCGTTACAGTGTCTTATATAGCGCAGCAGATTCCGTTACAGTGTCTTATATAGTGCAGCAGATTCCGTTACAGTGTCTTATATAGCGCAGCAGATTCCGTTACAGTGTCTTATATAGCGCAGCAGATTCCGTTACAGTGTCTTATATAGCGCAGCAGATTCCGTTACAGCATCTTATATAGCGCAGCAGATTCCGTTACAGCGTCTTATATAGCGCAGCAGATTCCGTTACAGCGTCTTATATAGGGCAGCAGATTCCGTTACAGTGTCTTATATAGCGCAGCAGATTCCGTTACAGTGTGTTATATAGCGCAGCAGATTCCGTTACAATGTGTTATATAGTGCAGCAGATTCCGTTACAGCGTCTTATATAGCGCAGCAGATTCCGTTACAGTGTCTTATATACAGTAGTGCATCAGAATCCGTTACAGCGTCTTATATAGCGCAGCATATTCCGTTACAGTGTCTTATATAGCGCAGCAGATTCCGTTACAGTGTCTTATATAGCGCAGCAGATTCCATTACAGTGTCTTATATAGAGCAGCAGATTCCGTTACAGTGTCTTATATAGCGCAGCAGATTCCGTTACAGCGTCTTATATAGCGCAGCAGATACCGTTACAATGTCTTATATAGCGCAGCAGATTCCGTTACAGTGTATTATATAGCGCAGCAGATTCCGTTACAGGGTCTTATATAGCGCAGCAGATTCCGTTACAGCGTCTTATATAGCGCAGCAGATTCCGTTACAGTGTCTTATATAGCGCAGCAGATTCCGTTACAGTGTCTTATATAGCGCAGCAGATTCCGTTACAGTGTGTTATATAGTGCAGCAGATTCCGTTACAGTGTCTTATATAGCGCAGCAGATTCCATTACAGTGTCTTATATAGCGCAGCAGATTCCGTTACAGCGTCTTATATAGAGCAGCAGATTCCGTTACAGTGTATTATATAGCGCAGCAGATTCCGTTACAGGGTCTTATATAGCGCAGCAGATTCCGTTACAGTGTCTTATATAGCGCAGCAGATTCCGTTACAGTGTCTTATATAGCGCAGCAGATTCCGTTACAGTGTGTTATATAGTGCAGCAGATTCCATTACAGTGTCTTATATAGCGCAGCAGATTCCATTACAGTGTCTTATATAGCGCAGCAGATTCCGTTACAGCGTCTTATATAGAGCAGCAGATTCCGTTACAGTGTATTATATAGCGCAGCAGATTCCGTTACAGGGTCTTATATAGCGCAGCAGATTCCGTTACAGTGTCTTATATAGCGCAGCAGATTCCGTTACAGTGTCTTATATAGCGCAGCAGATTCCGTTACAGCGTCTTATATAGCGCAGCAGACTCCGTTACAGTGTCTTATATAGCGCAGCAGATTCCGTTACATTGTCTTATATAGCTCAGCAGATTCCGTTACAGTGTCTTATATAGTGCAGTAGATTCCATTACAGGGTCTTATATAGCGCAGCAGATTCCATTACAAGGTCTTACATAGCGCAGCAAGTTCCGTTACACTGTCTTATATAGCGCAGCAGATTCCGTTAGTGTCTTATATAGCGCAGCAGATTCCATTACAGGGTCTTATATAGCGCAGCAGATTCCATTACAGTGTCTTATATAGAGCAGCATATTCCGTTACAGTGGCTTATATAGCGCAGCAGATTCCGTTACAGCGTCTTATATAGCTCAGCAGATTCCGTTACAGTGTCTTATATAGCGCAGCAGTTTCCATTACAGTGTCTTATATAGCGCAGCAGATTCCGTTACAGCGTCTTATATAGCGCAGCAGATTCCGTTACAGTTTCTTATATAGCGCAGCAGGTTCCGTTACACTGTCTTATATAGCGCAGCAGATGCCATTGCAGTGTCTTATATAGCGCAGCAGATTACGTTACAGCGTCTTATATAGCGCAGCAGATTCCGTTACAGTGTCTTATATAGCGCAGCAGATTCCGTTACAGTGTCTTATATAAGTCAGCAGAATCCGTTAAAGTTTATTTTATAGTGCAGCAGATTCCGTTACAGTTTCTTATATAGCGCAGCAGATTCCGTCACAGCGTCTTATATAGCGCAGCAGATTCCATTACAGTGTCTTATATAGTTTATCAGAATCCATTACAGCGTCTTATATAGCGCAGCAGATTCCGTTACAGTGTCTTATATAGCGCAGCAGATTCCGTTACAGTGTCTTATATAGCGCAGCAGATTCTTTTACAGTGTCTTATATAGCGCAGCAGATTCCATTACAGCGTCTTATATAGCGCAGCAGATTCCGTTACAGTGTCTTATATAGAGCAGCATATTCCGTTACAGTGGCTTATATAGCGCAGCAGATTCCGTTACAGTGTCTTATATAGCACAGCAGATTCCGTTTTTCTTTACAATGGTAGACAGTGATAAAACAAACTGGGTAACAACAGACAGACTTGGAGGTAGGAGGGCCCTGCTGCAAGCTTACAATCTATAGGGACAGAGTAGGGAAACACAAGGACAGGCACAAGTAAAAGCAGAGCAGTCCCACCAAGTTACAACTCCAGAAGTGAAGCTATGTAATAAATGAGTGCCTCAGAGGGTTATGCATGTGGAAATTTAATATGATAGGTTTGCCTGAGCTGAGTTTTCAGGGAACACTTAGAGGCTAGTGGAGAGACCTATTGTGTGTGGAAGGGCATTCCATGGGAGCAGTCCGATGAAAGTCATGTAATAGTGAATGGGAGCTGGTGATCCGTGCAGAAGAGAGACGCAGCTCTTGTGCAGAGCGGAGTGGTCGGGATGGGAGATATTCTGTGATTAGTGCAGAGATATATACTGGTGCAATATGGTTAATAGCTTTATATGCGAGTAGAAGTATTTTTTATTGAATACGGTAAAATACAGGCAACCAATGGAGGGACTGGCAGAGCGGATCAGCAGACGATGAGCGTCATGCAAGGAAGATCAGCCTAGCAGCAGCAATAAAAATGGATTTAGGAGACTATTGCAATAATCAATGCGGGATCTAATGAGTGCATGGATTTAGTACGGTCTTGTGTGAGATACGGTCGTATTTTGGATATGTTTTTTAGATGCATGTAACATGATTTGGAGACAGATTGAATGTGGGGAACAAAGGACAAGTCAGAGTCAAGGATGACCCCTAGGCAACGAGCTTGTGGGGTAGAGTAGATTGTCGAGTTGTCAACAGTTATGGAGATATCAGGATGGTAACTGTTCTTGGCTGGTGGGAATATAAGTAATTTCGGTACTCTTTACCTAGCACGGCGCCCACGATTTTGATCGTGGGCATCGCAGGTAAAAAAATCGCGGGCATCGCGGCCATTGAATGCACTAAAAATCGGGTGCGACGCGACCGACGCGATGCCCGCGATTTCCCATAGGGATCAATGTTAAATTTCTCAATTGACCCGATTTTACTGTTCAATGCCTCAATTGACCCGATTTTTCCATAGGAAACAATGTTAAATGGCCCACAGAGCCCAAATAGCCACCCTGAAGTGTGAAATGGCCCCTACAATTGTTAACGCCACCCCACGACCAACGTCAACCCGAAGCGTGGCGAGCGCAGCGAGCCCGCGTGGGGCGGCGG
The DNA here is from genome assembly GCF_055691185.1 of Crinia signifera. Lineage (NCBI taxonomy): Eukaryota > Metazoa > Chordata > Amphibia > Anura > Myobatrachidae > Crinia > Crinia signifera. Next base: position 173,998,048 of record NC_139224.1, on the reverse strand, counting down.
TACGCGTCCTACGACCTTTTCATACCCCCACTATCCACGTCGGCGTGGAGTTGAGAATAGAATAGTGTGGCGAGCGCAGCGAGCCACCGAGCCCGAAGCGCGGCGAGCGCAGCGAGCCCCGCGAGGGGACGCGGATACCTGCACAGGTAAACGCGTCCCTTCGCGGGCTTCACAGGTATCCGCGTCCCCTCGCCACGCTTCGGGCTCGGTGGCTCGCTGTGCTCGCCACACTATTCTATTCTCAACTCCACGCCGACGTGGATAGTGGGGGTATGAAAAGGTCGTAAGACGCGTACCGCCGCCCCTCGCGGGCTCGCTGCACTTGCCACGCTTCGGGTTCACGTTGATCGTGGGGTGGCGTTAACAATTGTGGGGGCCATTTCACACTTTAGGGTGCCTATTTGGCCTCTGTGGGCCATTTAACATTGTTTCCTATGGAAAAATCGGGTCAATTGAGGCATTGAACAGAAAAATCGGGTCAATTGAGACATTTAACATTGTTCCCTACGGGAAATCGCGGCCATCGCGTCGGTCGCGTCGCACCCGATTTTTTAGTGCATTCAATGCCCGCGATGGCCGCCGTGCTAGGTAAAGAATACCGTAATTTTATTTAGGAAATATTGAGTTTGAGTTCTTGGACTGGAGTTAGTACCTGCAATCTACCAGGATGAGACCATGGATCCAATCATGGTGAACTGAAAGCCAGTCTCTGAATCCAGGAACCTGGCGCTGGAACCCATTACTGGGAACTCACGGAACAAACCACGTCTCTAAGTAGGTGGATTCTCAGAGTGCAATGCTGTGCTATGCACAAATAGGGCAAAACTAATATAAAGCTGGCTGACCCAACCCTTTCACTATTAGGAACCATAGCTTGTGTGTAGGTTTTCTCTCGGTAAAGTTTTCTTTAATTTAATTTAAAAAAATAATATTTGTGTTCTTGAATAATATATATATATATATATATATATATATATATATATATATATATATATATATATGTACAGTTTCTCCACCTCCAAAGGTATAATTCCATGTGGTGTGTGTGGGTTGCGTTATAGCATAAAATGTTTTATAATTGCAGTTTGTTTAAAGAACAAAATGTAATTTTAGCACCCACCATAACAATTTCCAGAAATATTACAAATGAAATCACTTTCCACTGAAATTAGACCTAATTAGACCTTCCCTGGAATCTTTCATAATATCAAGGGTCATGCCGCAAGAATAAGCTAATTTAATTCCTCTGGGTGCCTCCTCGCCAACCGAGGCCACGGCGATGAGCATGTTACTGCAATTAGATCTGGAGGAGGGGGGGGGGGGGAGACGGGATGCTAATGAGACATTCTTCATTTAGATGTTGTGCTGGATTCACACAACATTTCAGCTGCGGATTATGCCGGGCCCCAACCGGCTGCCTCTTAGCAAACTAACACAACATATCACAATGACACAATGACTATACTAATTGATGCAAAAATATTGCACTCTGCGTAATAAAAGCCAGGACGCCGTTACAAACAAAAATGATTTTTTTATATATAACAGACAGGACGTAATAATCTCTGCCGGTGCATCCACAGATGGCGTGGGTCCTGCATACATACCAATCGCATATGTACTAACATACGCAATTAGTACCGCAAAGGATGGCTCTTCTGACTCTTCTGACCACTACACTTCCATGTCAATGACCTGGAATTCCCTCTGGTTATGTGCTGAGTAACGCCAGCAGTTGCTAGGAGGGATCCATATCAGATCCGTCAACCAGGGGCTGCAGTGTGAAGCCCTACACACCCGTCACAAGGAAGCCCTGCTCTGTGGAGGTAAGTGTATCGGGAAATGTGGTAAAAACCCTGGGAACTGGGGTTTTACCGTATTTCTCCTTTACTGCATCCCGCCCAAGGAGTCACAAGCAAAAGCGCCAGGGAGTTTTTGCCTTGATTTCAGTCCGAGATCGGACTTTTCAATTCTGGGATTTTGGGATGCGCAGTCTAATGCTGGGCAATGTCTGAGCACCTACTCAGAAGCTGCTCAGCTGTGTCTGACCCTGGCTTGCTGTCAGAGGTCACACTGCGCAGCCCACACTGGCTGCACCCCCGCACCTGTCCACCCGCTCCTGGTGGACGGGTCTCTATACCTGTGGCTCCGCTCTGCCGAAGTTAATGGCAGTTGTCAGTTTTGTGGCAGATTCCGACTGGGATCCTTGCTCTTCTTTTGTGGCACGATGCTGTTTCACAAGTTCAAAGAGCAGCTGCTTCTAAATATTCCGACTACATCAATAGCTGTTGCATTAAAGGGAGGGTTCTTTTAAGCTCTTCCGAATGAGCTATCACTCGTAGTTTTTGAGCAATGGTCCCGCAGAAGAATCAAAGGGCTGCAAATTGTGCCGAAATTTGCCTAAAACGCGATGATGCACCTTCTGAAACGATAAGGCGAACGTTATAGAACAATGTATTTTTAATGTGCGAGCAACCTTGCTCCGTCGAGCGGTACACGTGCACAGGGCCGGCGCCACCACTATGCAGCTTTAGGCATTTGCCTAGGGCGCCGGCCACTGGAGGGCGGCACTGAGTTGCTGGAAAGAAGCTGCACTCCATGCAAGGAGCACTAATACAGCCACCGCCAGCCCATTTATCATCTCAGTCGGCCGGGGCATGCCACACTATCTGCAGGTATGTCTCCCGACCCCAGCCACGAGTAGCCTACGCCCCCCCGTGGAGCAGGCCACCGCCTGCAGCACTCCCCCACACAGCATGGGCGTCATCAGCGCGGGGGGGGGGTGGAAGGTAGGACATACACTGAAAATTGCCTAGGGTGCTTAGGGACATTGCACCGGCCCTGCACGTGCACAGTCGGGCGTAGGAACCGGCACTGAGGGGCGGGGCGAGGAGCAGTACATGTTTTCGGGACAGAGAGTGCAGCCTGCACTACCCACCGAGCCTGTGAGAAATATATGTACACTGTAATCTGTGTCGAAAGTTTTGCTCAGAGCGTTGGCTTATGTCAGCTCTCTAATGAGAAATCCTCAGGAACACAAGTATACATTTCTAGGTGTCTTTAATATGCTGCCCATCTCCACAATGTGATTCCTATTCAGCATCTCTCACCTTTAATTGTTTTCCAAATACTCATATATAAGATGTTAACAGTTCATCCCAAAGCCCTATTTCACTTGCAAATTGCTTTCCAGCCATCAAAAAGAAGTAATATGATCCCATAAACGCATTTCACATAAACAAGATTTCTTTTCCGAGAACAGAAAATCCTGTAATAGTCTCAGCCTTAAATGTGATATTGAATAAAAGTCATTGCATTAACTTTGTTTAATAGATTGTGTTTACCCAGATCTCCGTATGCAATGTACAATTATGATGATGTGGCATTGATTACCGTACTAGAATGTTCTACCAATCTCTGGCGCTGGTAAAGAGCGTTCTACTGTATATTGTCTATGCATTTGCATAAGGACAGACAATGGTACAAATGGAACACAATCCTCCTGGAAAATGCTGCTTAATGTATAGCTTATTGTTTATCGTCCTCCTTTTGTATTACATTGTTATTATAATAAAACAAGAGATGTTAACATGCACAAACAGCAATCAAATATCACTGAGTTCCAAAGTCATGTAAGGAAGGTTTGCCGATATTCATTAGTTAAAGCTGATTCGTCATAAATAAAACATTGACTTCTGACATGTTTTAAAAGCAACAGAACTTTGGGCCTGATTCAGATTAGGTTAGCAAATGGATAAGCTGCACTGCAGGTGGGGCAGATGTAACACGTGCAAAGAGAGTTCGATTTGGGTGTTTCTGTGCAGGGTAAATACTGGCTGCTTTATTCTTACACTGCAATTTAGATTTCCATTTGAACACACCCCACCCATATTTAAAGGTCCATACACACCGGGCGACTATGCCCAGCGTGTATGGACGGCGATGATCGCATTCATCGCTGGGGGGAAAGCCACTCAGTGCATACACATTGAGCGGCTTTCCCCCTGCGTGCCACCATCAGCAGGGGGAGGACGGCTTTGCATAGCGCAGTGCTATGCAAAGCCGTCCTCAAAGCCGCTCATCTGCAGATGAACAGCTTTCCCGGCAATGATGCGGGAGCGCGCAGCAGCGCTCACCGCTGGGGCATACACACTGGGCGGCTTTGAGCTGAAAGCTGCTCAAATATGCTGATTTGAGCAACTTTCAGCTCAAAGTCACCCAGTGTGTATGGGCCTTAACTCTCTCTGCACATGTTACATCTGCCCCACCTGCAGTGAAGCATGGTTTTGTCTATTTGCAAACCGAATGTGCTGTGGGAGCCAACCTGAATCACCCTCAATGTATCAGATAAAAACACCAATTTCAGGTACAAATCGCAAATACAACCAAAAACATAATTTAGCAACATTGGGGGAAATTTACTAATATGAAAAACCGAGTTTTTCGTATTAGTATTTTCCCTACGACTGCATATGACTGTTTCAGTCGTATGCAAAGTCGTGTTCCGGAGGGACATTTACAAAGCAGTCAGATACGACTGCTTTGTAACCCACCGATGTCGTAGGAATTCGTATTAGCGGCCGTACTGTATATACGGCCGCTAATACGAATTATTTGTAGCAGTCTGCGCGGATCAGTCAGATCCGAGCAGGCTGCAAGGTGTAAAAAAAATAAAAAAATTAAAATAAATGGAAAAAAAACGGCGTGGGGTCCCCCCCACAGCCGAAACCAGCACCAGGCTGACGGAGCCTGGAGCCGGTAATTAAAAATCAGGGAACCCGACAAATAGGGGTTCCCCGATTTTTAACAACCAGCCCCAGGCTCCTGCTCTGGGGCTGGTTCCCAAAATACGGGGGACAAAATGAGTAGGGGTCCCCCGTATTTTAAGAACCAGCCCCAGGCAAAACCAGCCAGCAGGGTAATGCCACAGCCGGGGGGAGACTTTTTATACAAGTCCCCCCGGCCAAAGCATTCATCCCTGTGACCGGTCAGCCTGGCCAGGGGCCCTGGGGGAGTGGGGACCCCCCCAATGAAGGGGTCCCCCCCCCTCCAGGACTTACCTGACCAGGCTGAAGCCTGGTACTGTCCCCGATGCCCCTGGGCGGTGGGCATCGGGCTGATTGTGGTGTAAAAAAAAAGATGAAACTATTGTTTTTTACTGTGGCACTACAAGTGCCAGCAAGCCTCCCCAGCAAGCTGGGACTTGGAGAACCACAAGTCCCAGCCTGCTGGGCATTAAAGGGCCCGCTGGCACTTGTAGTTCCACAGTTAAAAAAATAGTACAATAAACACACTGACACAATGAAAATAAAAGTTTAATACATACATTACACACATACTGATACTTACCTTTCTTGATCCCGTAGGTAGCCCTGGTCCTGATGTCCTGTGACGTCCTCCAGGTCCGCTAGGCGGCCAATAGAATTCAGTCTGAGGAGAGGCGCCGAATGAAATATCTCAGCATCTCTCCTCAGCGCGATGCAGAGACAGCGGAGACAGCGGGGACCGGCGACAGCTTCAACATTACCTGGATTACGTCGGATCAAGAGAAGACTTCTTCAGCGCAGGACCAGGTGAGTAGGATTTCCTTCCACAGCTCCAACATGGATTTCTTCGGACCCGGACACCGCCATGGACCTGGAGGACGACACGGATCGTCGACATGGACCTGGAGGATGACGCAGACAGCCGACATGGACCTGGAGGACGACACAGGACATCAGGACCAGGGCTACCTACGGGATCAAGAAAGGTAAGTATCAGTATGTGTGTAATGTATGTATTAAACTTTTATTTTCATTGTGTCAGTGTGTTTATTGTACTATTTTTTTAACTGTGGAACTACAAGTGCCAGCGGGCCCTTTAATGCCCAGCAGGCTGGGACTTGTGGTTCTCCAAGTCCCAGCTTGCTAAGGAGGCTTGCTGGCACTTGTAGTGCCACAGTAAAAAACAATAGTTTCATTTTTTTTTTACACCATAATCAGCCCGATGCCCACCGCCCAGGGGCATCGGGGACAGTACCAGGCTTCAGCCTGGTCAGGTAAGTCCTGGAGGGGGGGACCCCTTCATTGGGGGGGTCCCCACTCCCCCAGGGCCCCTGGCCAGGCTGACCGGTCACAGGGATGAATGCTTTGGCCGGGGGGACTTGTATAAAAAGTCTCCCCCCGGCTGTGGCATTACCCTGCTGGCTGGTTTTGCCTGGGGCTGGTTCTTAAAATACGGGGGACGCCTACTCATTTTGTCCCCCGTATTTTGGGAACCAGCCCCAGAGCAGGAGCCTGGTTGTTAAAAATCGGGGAACCCCTATTTGTCGGGTTCCCTGATTTTTAATTACCGGCTCCAGGCTCCGTCAGCCTGGTGCTGGTTACGGCTGTGGGGGGACCCCACGCCGTTTTTTTTTTATATTTAATTTTTTTTCTATTTTTTTACACTGAAGCCTGCACGGATCTGACTGATCCGTGCAGGCTTAATGCAAATACGACAGGAAAATGGTGTTCTATTTTCCTGTCGTATTTGCGTGGGTGTTTCACACCACTTAGCAGCCGTATTATCCATATGGCTGCTTAGTAAATCAGAAACCACCATTCTTTTGAATGATGATTTCTGTCGTATCCTATCGATGGTGTAGACATTCGTGTTTGTAAATACAAATACGAATGTTCCATCTTTAGGACTACGAATTGTTGTATTTTTGGGATTGTAAATCCCGAAAATACAAATTTGTAAAAAAAAGGTGTATTTCTGCCTACGAATACACCTTTTTTTTACGAATCCATTTTGGTAAATGTCCCCCATTGTTACAGTTGTTAGTGGTGTTGGGGCACCTCTGGCCTCTGTGCCCAAAGCATGGCGAGTGTAGTGAGCCAGGTTAGAAAATGCGGTACACTAGTCCATGTCGACTATGTTGACATTTGGGACAAAAAACATGAAAAACTCATGCGGATCTATGAGCAGAGGTTTAAATTAAAATCGTTATTTCTCTGCAATGAACGAGGCTGCTTACAGTTTAATTTGTTTTTACTAATGATCTTAATTGTGCCATTATTATTAAAAGATTTTACTTTAAAAAACAAGATAAATACTAAGCGAATGACAAATGATCTTTGTAAAAGACATAATGTTTATATATATAAATGTAATTAACACATAATTGTTTTTGTTGGAAATGAACTAGCTGAAATAACGGGACATTACTCTAGCACCAGAATCAGAATCAGCGCAGAGGGGGATTATTACACAAACAATATCTTCAGTTGCTGATATACTGGGTCGGAATGCTGTCAGCATCTGGTGGTCAGGATGGGGGCAGGGCCGGCGCCACCACTAGGCAGGTCTAGGCATTTGGAGGGCGGTAATGAGCCGCCGAGGAGAGGTACCATAGAAAGCTCGGAGCGGGGAGCATGTAAGACAGTGGGCTTCCCCCTGCAGCCCCCCCCCCCAATCCTGCCCATCAATCAATGCTGCCCTCCTCCCCCCTGGACACGGTATCGCCAGCACACACACACGATATCCACCTGCACACACACCCCCCCTGGAGCGCGGGTGTCCGCCGCAGTATCGCCCGCACCACCCCCCCCCCCCGGAGCGTGAGCGCGCGCACGCGGGGGGGGGGTGCATCGGGCGGCGGGCGGAAGATTTGCCTGGGGCGGGTGGGAGGCTTGCACCGGCCCTGGATGGGGGCGGTTAGTATATCAACGCCAAAATCTAGACTCCTGGCAGAAGACCGCACCGCATCCTCGAAAGGATGAAGATGGTGATGCCGGAGTATTGTCAGCGAGCATCCAGATGACTGAGTATGTCGGGATGGTTAGGGTCAGGCTGGGGATGGAGGGGTTAGGTTTAGGCACTAGTGGGGGGACTAGGGATTAGGCTGCAAGGTGTGGGTTACATTAGGCAAAAAGAAATGCAGTTTAGGGTTATACTGCGGTGTGGAGGAGTGAGCTTTAGGAAGTGGGGTACAGGTGGTACCCCACTTAGGCACTAGTGTGGAGGGATAGTGTCAGGCTGCAGGGGGTAGGAGGGTCAGGGTTAGGTTGTAAGAAGGGAGGTCTGAGGGGGACAGGGGAATGGTAATTCTACTTATATGGCCCCAGCTGGGATTCCCTCATTCGGTATAATGGCATCGGTATATAGACGCCCAGTGTGATGACAGCCGGTCATCTTAGTGAACTCACCATGGCTGTATTCAGAGCTAGGTGCATGCAGTGAGAGCAATGAAGGTTCCTCATCTTTGTGGCAACCGCTTACGCTATGGAACTTACGTATGCTACGGATCATCGGACCCACGCGGGCTCACACCGCTCGCCACAACTTTACTAAGGGTAATAGATGGTGGCGTGGACATAGATGGGTGGCATGGACACAGACGGGTGGCGTGAAAGTACCTTTAATTGTTGGCACAGCTATTCTGAAAGCGGCTAACGTAACTGGCATAGTGGTGGCCGCATAGATGAGGAAGTACCCAAAGAATGTATGCGCATTGGCATAATATGGCGAACACGGACACCTGCAGACATTTTGGGGTTTATTTACGAAGATGGGAATTATATTGAATATGGAATGTTGCCCATAGCAACCAATCAGCATCTACTTCTTCTTTATTTAGCACATTCTAGAAGATAATAGGATATGTTTGGTTGCCCATAGCAACATCTCATCTTCAACAGACATCCCATCTTGATAAACGAACCCATTTGAGGGGGGTTTCCGTTGGACACAAGGTTTAGTGAGGTACACGTGGGCAGGTAGTTCTCCAAGCTGCTTCCATGAGAAGTCATGTTCTAATCTAGCACCACCACGAGATGCCATCTGACATATACCCAGTAGTGTATTCATAATGGGTGCAATCAGCTCTATCTGTCATTTTTCAAACCCAGCCTGTAACATGACAGTTAGGAGCTGATTGGCTGGCGGTTTATCACTCTCCATGTTATCACTTTTGGAGCTTGATACATCTGGCCCAGTACTGTAATCATTTTTAATACTTACCTCTCCAGAATTCCATGAGGAAGCAGCGCAGCCAGAATCGCCGGAGAAATGGGCGCGGCAGCGCTCTAGAGCTCAGACTCTACTGCACTGCGCACTAGAGCGATGCTGCAGCGGTGGCTGGGAGAGAGGAGGGGGCCGGAACGGAGGAGGCTGCAGGAACATAATTGAAAGTCGGACGGATAAGACCGGACGTAGATCCCGTCAGTACCAATAGGATATGCTCTACGATAGCTGGGTTCTTTCCAACTTAAGTTTCAGAAGTTAGTAAAGTTTTATTTAACATTAAAGATGCAAATTATATGCAAATATAGGTGCTGCCGTACTAGTAGCGCCCCCTTATCCTGTAGCCAGTAGCGCAGAGCGATTGTCCCGGCAGTAACCATGCAGCCTGTGCCGCTGTCCTGGGGAGTTCTATACTTCCCAGAGCTGCCACCGCCCGCTAGGCATGGCATCATGGGTTTGGAGGATGGGTCGGCACGGGGCGCACTGCCACTGTTATGGCATTGTTTAGTTGAGAATACATATGGGAGGCTGGCAGTCGGGATGACGGTGGTCATAAGACCAAGAGTGGCTGAGAATCCTGACAGGGGTGCTGTAAGTATATTGGCCGTCTCTCTGTCCCCTCAGATCCTGGACCTCCTTCCTTACCATATCTCTCCCCAACTTCAGACTTAAGGCCCCATACACGTGCGATAGCACCGTGCAATGCGATGCATGCTCCCGCGTAGCCCAACCCTCCTCCATAGCCTAAATCTAATCTCTCTTCTTAATGCCTAACCCTCCTTTCCTGCGTGCAGATGGGTAACATAACCCATCACCGAGTACCTACACACAACCCTCCGCCGCCCCTGTGGCCTAACCCAAACTCACCCCGCATATGCACTGCGCCGATTTTCTGGCCACAAGGTGGGACACCAGGATTGCCTTGTTTAGGTCAGATTGCAAATATCTCTGGGATTTACATCCTATATAATGGAAGAACTGCAGAGATCCCAGTTTCATGTATTTGCAAGCAAGATATCACAGCGTCAGATATGGTGACCCTACCACTACCTAATAATAGCACCCGCCTTGGGTCATACATACATATATTGCTGCATGATAATAGCACCCACCTTGGGTCATACATCCGTATATTGCTGCATGATAATAGCACCCACCTTGGGTCATACATCCGTATATTGCTGCATGATAATAGCACCCACCTTGCGTCATACATCTGTATATTGCTGCATGATAATAGCACCCACCTTGCGTCATACATACGTATATTGCTGCATGATAATAGCACCCACCTTGCGTCATACATCTGTATATTGCTGCATGATAATAGCACCCACCTTGCGTCATACATCTGTATATTGCTGCATGATAATAGCACCCACCTTGCGTCATACATCTGTATATTGCTGCATGATAATAGCACCCACCTTGCGTCATACATCTGTATATTGCTGCATGATAATAGCACCCACCTTGCGTCATACATCTGTATATTGCTGCATGATAATAGCACCCACCTTGCGTCATACATCTGTATATTGCTGCATGATAATAGCACCCACCTTGCGTCATACATCTGTATATTGCTGCATGATAATAGCACCCACCTTGCGTCATACATCTGTATATTGCTGCATGATAATAGCACCCACCTTGCGTCATACATCTGTATATTGCTGCATGATAATAGCACCCACCTTGCGTCATACATCTGTATATTGCTGCATGATAATAGCACCCACCTTGCGTCATACATCTGTATATTGCTGCATGATAATAGCACACACCTTGCGTCATACATCCGTATATTGCTGCATGATAATAGCACCCACCTTGGGTCATATATCTGTATATTGCTGCATGATAATAGCACACACCTTGGGTCATACATCCGTATATTGCTGCATGATAATAGCACACACCATGGGCCATGCATCCGTATATTGCTGCATGATTATAGCACCCACCTTGCGTCATACATCCGTATATTGCTGCATGATAATAGCACACACCTTGGGTCATACATCTGTATATTGCTGCATGATAATAGCACCCACCTTGGGTCATACATCCATATATTGCTGCATGATAATAGCACACACCATGGGCCATACATCCATATATTGCTGCATGATAATAGCACACACCTTGGGTCATACATCTGTATATTGCTGCATGATACTAGCACCCACCTTGGGTCATACATCCATATATTGTTGCATGATAATAGCACCCACCATAGGTCATACATCTGTTTATTGCTGCATGATAATAGCACTCACCTTGGGTCATACATCCATATATTGCTGCATGATAATAGCACCCACCTTGGGTCATACATCCATTTATTGCTGCATGATAATAGCACACACCTTGGGTCATACATCCGTATATTGCTGCATGATAATAGCACACACCACGGGTCATACATCAATATATTGCTGCATGATAATAGCACCCACCTTGGGTCATACATCCATATATTGCTGCATGATAATAGCACCCACCTTGGGTCATACATCCATATATTGCTGCATGATAATAGCACACACCATGGGTCATACATCTGTATATTGCTGCATGATTATAGCACATAGATTTATAGATTTCTAAATTGAGATAATGTAGGCTATGGAAGGGCTAATCTAGGCAAGAAATGGGGTAATTTATGAAAGGGAAGGGCTAATCTAGGCATGAGAAGGTCTAATCTATGCATGGGAGTGGTTAATCTAGACAAGGGAGGGACTAATCTAGACAAGAGAGGTACTAATCTGGGAAAGTAAAGGGTAATCTAGGCTAGGGTGGGGCTAATCTAGTCAATGGATGGGCTAATATAGGCAAGGGAGTTGGTAATCTATGCAAGGGAGGGCTAATTTAGGCTAGGGAGGGGCTAACATGGGCAAAGGAAGGGGTAATATAGGCAATGGAGGGGGTAATTGAGGCAAGGAAAGAGCTAATCTATGCATGGGAGTGGTAATCTAGACAAGGGAGGGGCTAATCTAGGAAAGGGAGGGGGTAATCTAGTCAAGGGAAGGGCAAATATATGCAAGAGAAGGGGTAATCTAGGTAAGGGAAGGGCTAATCTAAACAAGGGAAGGGCACATCTATGCAAGAAAAGGGGTAATCTAGGTAAGGGAAGCACTCGTCTAAACAAGGGAAGGGCACATCTATGCAAGAAAAGGGGTAATCTAGGCAAGGGAAAAGCTAAACTAGACAAGGGAAGGGCTAAGCAAGGCAAAGAATGGGTTAATCTAGACAAGGGAGGGGCAATGAATGGGCCTTAGCAATAGTAATAGAAGAAATGCAGGAATCTCAGTTACTCATATTTACAAAGATACTACTACTACCCCACCGGCCATATCACAGCATCCCTACTATGGTGACCTGACACAGCTACTGTTTAATATTGCTGTTCTGAAAAGAAGGGATGGGACCAGAATTTGGAGCGCATGCTGGACCTAATTTATCCCATATGGAGGACCTTGGGGTGTATTAGGTCAACAATAAAAAGGCCGATAGGCACAAGGATAACATAGACAAAAGGGCAAAACAAGCAAATAGTTGACACGGATCTGATTGGGTGCCGGAGGGATTCTGACATCAGGCTAATGACTGTCGGAATCCCAACTGTTGGGGTGTTATATCAAACCCATCTGATCGACACATGAGAAGGAGTTTTTTGTGTATATTTGGTGACAATTTGCAAAGTTCATGAGGTAGACCCCAAATAAGTGTACCGTGTTCCCTTACATGTCTCACTTTGCCGTTCTTAATCTGTCTATGTGGATGACAAAGTATGAATAAGTAAAAAAAACAACTCATGTCAGCCTTTGCATGTGTTGACCATAAAAATGATGGCCATTTAACCATGTTGACATTTTGACCACGTCAACCATATGTACAGTATGTCGAGCTATTGACTGTCAACTTAGACACTGTTGACTTATCATCCGGATACCTCAACGTCCGGAGTCCGCAACTCACCAAACTTTTCCAACGAGAGAGAAAGCCCAATTACTACCTAGTTCCATCTCTCTGACCACAAGTGGAGACGCTATGGAATATAGCTTTGCGCTTGCATATATGATCAGGGCAAGTCCAACCCCCCAACTTTAGTAATAATTAAATTGAAGCTTACTGAGCTAATGGGTGACCTTGGGTTAAGGGGCATGACCTAGCGCCACAACCCCCATTTTAAGCATTTGCGGGGTGTGCCCAGTGCTCCTCTAGTGACTACTGGCCATCCCCCGGCCCCCTCTGAACACCCCCTCCCTTCACTGAAGAGATGCAGTGAGCTTGCACACTGGGTACAATTTCCACTATTACCTTATAGAGATTGCATAGTCTAACAATGCTTGCACTTCCTCCCACAAGCCCAATAATGTTCTAATACATTCATTGACTCAACAAACCCTAATGCAGTGTTTTTCAACCACTGTGCTGTGGCTCACTAGTGTGCCTTGAGGTGTTCTCAAGTGTGCCACCAGAGGTAGAGATGTCCACATCCGTTACAGCCACCAAACTGTCATTGATTTTTTTTTTTTCATGTGGAGACCAATGTGGTATTTGTTTTCATGTTTCTGTTCATTTTTAGGTGATGTTGGGATCAGTGTGATTCTTTTTTTTTTTCCTGTGGGGGCCAATGTGTTTTTCCCTGTGGGGGTCTGATGGTCTGCCTTGGCAACTTTAAAATCTTCTTTGGTGTTCCACAAATTGAAAAAGGTTGACAATCACTGCTCTAGTGTGTATGTTTGTTGTGTGTATATGTGGTAGGGAATATAGATTGCAAGCTCCACATTATTTTTATTTGAGGGCCTTCCTCTCCAGTGGACACTCCGGCATGCACAATTGCACAACAGCTGCAAAAGGGGGTCCATGAACACAGTATCACAGGATGCAATCAGGACCACCACAGTGCAGTCTGGTGCAACTCTCAAGAAATCGGTGACAAGAGCCAGAGGCAGGCCATCCACTTCAGTCCTGGCAGTCTCCCCCTGATGGCATCCCTGGTCCCGGATCGTGCCACCTTTCGTGCACCCCTGCTGGGGGAAGACTTATTTCTTTGCTTATTGTCGTGCACAGTAGTCAGAATTTTCAGAAACAAAGAGTGTTTCTCGCTACGTTTTCCATCTGATCTTATCACACCCTGGGGTTTTCATTTTCCCATTCCCTCCGATACTCTCATACCTTCCATCCTAAATGTAGGTATTTCCAGTAAAGGAAATTAAAATAAGATTGCAGTGAGATTCCAATGTATCTTGAAGTGCAAAGGTTCACAGCTAAATCAAAATAACTATGACGTTGGAGATTCAGTTTCAGACACAAGTACTCGAAGAACTCTGTTCTCCTTAGAATATGTCCCAGCCAGTGTGATCATCTGTGTGTGTGATGGACCCGGCCAGTGTGATCAGCTGTGTGTGTCTGATGGACCCGGCCAGTGTGATCAGCTGTGTGTGTCAGATGGACCAGGCCAGTGTGATTAGCTGTGTGTGTCTGATGGACCCGGCCAGAGTGATCAGCTGTGTGTGTGTTTGATGAACCCGGCCAGTGTGATCAGCTGTGTGTGTTCGATGGACCCGGCCAGTGTGATCAGCTGTGTGTCTGATGGACCCGGCCAGTGTGATCAGCTGTGTGTGTCTGATGGAATTGGCCAGTGTGATCAGCTGAGTGTGTCTGATGGACCCGGTCGGTGTGATCAGCTGTATGTGTCTGATGGACCCGGCCAGTGTGATCAGCTGTGTGTGTCTGATAGACCCGGCCAGTGTGATCAGCTGTGTGTGTCTGATGGACCAGGCCAGTGTGATCAGCTGAGTGTGTCTGATGGACCCGGCCGGTGTGATCAGCTGTATGTGTCTGATGGACCCGGCCAGAGTGATCAGCTGTGTGTGTCTGATGGACCCGGCCAGTGTGATCAGCTGTGTGTGTCTGATGGACCAGGCCAGTGTGATCAGCTGTGTGTGTCTGATGGACCCGGCCAGTGTGATCAGCTGTGTGTGTCTGATGGACCAGGCCAGTGTGATCAGCTGTGTGTGTCTAATGGACCCGTCCAGTGTGATCAGCTGTGTGTGTGATGGACCCGGCCAGTGTGATCAGCTGTATGTGTCTGATGGACCCGGCCAGAGTGATCAGCTGTGTGTGTGTGTGTGTGATGAATCCGGCCAGTGTGATCAGCTGTGTGTGTGTGATGGACCCGGCCAGTGTGATCAGCTGTGTGTGTGTGTGTGTGTGTGTGATGGACCCGGCCAGTGTGATCAGCTGTGTGTGTCTGATGGACCAGACCAGTGTGATCAGCTGTGTGTGTCTGATGGACCCGGCCAGAGTGATCAGCTGTGTATGTGTGATGAACCCGGCCAGTGTGATCAGCTGTGTGTGTTTGATGGACCCGGCCAGCGTGATTAGCTGTGTGTGTTTGATGGACCCGGCCAGGGTGATCAGCTGTGTGTGTCTGATGGACCCGGCCAGTGTAATCAGCTGTGTGTGAGATGGACCTGGCCAGTGTGATCAGCTGTGTGTGTCCGATGGAGCCGGCCAATGTGATCAGCTGTGTGTGTCTGATGGACCTTGCCGGTGTGATCAGCTGTGTGTGTCTGATGGACCTTGCCGGTGTGATCAGCTGTGTGTGTCCGATGGAGCCGGCCAGTGTGATCAGCTGTGTGTGTCTGATGGACCTTGCCGGTGTGATCAGCTGTGTGTGTCTGATGGACCCGGCCAGAGTGATCAGCTGTGTGTGTGTCTGATGGACCCGGCCAGTGTGATCAGCTGTGTGTGTGTGTGTGTGTCTGATTGACCCTTCCAGTGTGATCAGATGTGTGTGTAATGGACCCTGCCAGTGTGATCAGCTGTGTGTGTCTGATGGACCCGGCCACTGTGATCAGCTGTGTGTGTCTGATGGACTCGGCCGGTGTGATCAGCTGTGTGTGTCTGATGGACCCGGCCGGTGTGATCAGCTGTGTGTGTCCGATGGACCCAGCCAGTGTGATCAGCTGTGGGTGTGTCTGATGGACCCGGCCGGTGTGATCAGCTGTGTGTGTCTGATGGACCTGGCGAGTGTGATCAGCTGTGTGTGTCCAATGGACCCGGCCAGTGTGATCAGCTGTGTGTCTGATGGACCCGGCCAGTGTGATCAGCTGTGTGTGTCCAATGGACCCGGCCAGTGTGATCAGCTGTGTGTGTGTGTGTGATGGACCCGACCAGTGTAATCAGCTGTGTGTGTCTGATGGACCCGGCCACTGTGGTCAGCTGTGTGTGTCTGATGGACCTGGCCAGCGTGATCAGCTGTGTGTGTCTGATGGACCCGGCCAGTGTGATCAGCTGTGTGTGTCTGATGGACCCGGCCAGAGTGATCAGCTGTGTGTGTGTCTGATGGACCCGGCCAGTGTGATCAGCTGTGTGTGTGTGTCTGATGGACCCGTCCAGTGTGATCAGCTGTGTGTGTGATGGACCCGGCCAGTGTAATCAGCTGTGTGTGTCTGATGGACCCGGCCAGTGTGATCAGCTGTGTGTGTCTGATGGACCCGTCCAGTGTGATCAGCTGTGTGTGTGATGGACCCGGCCAGTGTAATCAGCTGTGTGTGTCTGATGGACCCGGCTAGTGTGATCAGCTGTGTGTGTCTAATGGACCCGGCCAGTGTGATCAGTTGTGTGTGTGTGATAGACCCGGCCGGTGTGATCAGCTGTGTGTGTGTCCGATGGACCCGGCCAGTGTGATCAGCTGTGTGTGTCTGATGGACCCGGCCAGAGTGATCAGCTGTGTGTGTCCGATGGACCCGGCCAGTGTGATCAGCTGTGTGTGTGTCTGATGGACCCGTCCAGTGTGATCAGCTGTGTGTGTGATGGACCCGGCCAGTGTGATCAGCTGTGTGTGTGTCTGATGGACCGGCCAGTGTGATCAGCTGTGTGTGTGTCTGATGGACCGGGCAGTGTGATCAGCTGTGTGTGTGTCTGATGGACCGGCCAGTGTGATCAGCTGTGTGTGTCTGATGGACCCGCCCAGTGTGATCAGCTGAGTGTGTCTGATGGACCAGGCCAGTGCGATCTGCTGTGTGTGTCCGATGGACCCGGCCAGTGTGATCAGCTGTGTGTGTCTGATGGACCGGCCAGTGTGATCAGCTGTGTGTGTCTGATGGACCCGGCCAGTGTGATCAGCTGTGTGTGTCTGATGGACCCGTCCAGTGTGATCAGCTGTGTGTCTAATGGACCCGGCCACTGTGATCAGCTGTGTGTGCAGGGCCGGTGCAAGGAATCTAGGTGCCCTAGGCAAAACTTCAGGATACCGCCCCTGTTTCCCAGACACCTCGCGCCCCCCCCCCCCCCAGGCTGGTATATATATATATATATATTTATATATATATATACATACATACATACATACACACACACACAGCACAAGTATCCTACCAAAGTCCCCAGACCCAGGGACACAAACCGGCACTACAGCAGTTAGGGTGCAAAAAAGTTTAAATTAGCCCAACGTTTCCGGGGAGTCATCCCCGTTTTCAAGAGCATTACAAACAGACATAGAAGAGCTCACCTTTAAACACCATGTCCTGTCAGCCACACGCTGGTCCACGCATGGCGCCAGCGGGACCCTGCTGCAAGGAGGGCGGCGGGAGATGACGTCACCAATCCCTCAGCTCTGGCTGTTACCCTTGCAACAGGCAGACAGCGTCCTTCCGGCGGCGCGCCTGGAACAGATCCAGCAGATTGGACATTATGCACAATATGACAAACTTTAACAGAAAAAAAATACATATAACAAAATTATGCATATCAATATAAGCCTGTTAAGGCTAATGAAGTACCACATTACTCAAATATGAGACAATATGTGAAAAAAAAACAGAAAAGTAGTTATATAATTGTATTAATAAATAAAACCATTCCCTGCAACTTTCTGTGAAATATGCACACACACACACACACACACACACACACACACACACACACACACACACACACACACACACACACACACACACACACACACACACACACACACACACACACACACACACACACAGAAATTAGCAGGGAATGGTTTTATTTATTAATAACAATATATAACTATTTTTCTGTGCCCCATCTAAAAAGCCTGCTGCTTGGGAGGGGGGTGCCACCCACCAAACAGTGGCGCTGACAAGCCGGGGTGGGGGAGTGTGCTGCGGCCGCCATCCGCCGAACGAAGATTACCGTTGACTCCGGGAGGGGGAGGGGGGGGGGGCAGGGCGGCTGATGCGGGACGCAGCCGCCACCTGTTTTGAGAATTGCCGCAGCGCTGACTGATTACCAGCCGGCGGGCGGGGCAGTCCGATGACCAGATTGGGGGAGTCGGCGGGGTGGGGGTTTTATGTTCCGATACCCATGCGGAATGGGGTGAGCGGGGGGGGGGGGGGGAAGGAGAGTCAGATGACCAGCGGGGCGGGGGGCAGTCCAATGACCAGATTGGGGGGCGGTGGGGGTTGTATGTCCCGATGACCAGCCGGGGGTGGGGGGGGGGGACAGAGGGTGTTCACTCACATGAATAACTAAGTTGGCAGGTGCACTTTCTTCCTCCTGCTTTCGTCGGCGCCGGCGGGACCTTTCCTGCAGCTGCTCTTCCTGCAGCTCATTACCGCCCTCCAGTGGCCAGCGCCCTAGGCAAATGCCTAAGGCTGCCTAGTGGTGGCGCCGGCCCTGTGTGTGTGTCTGATGGACCCGGCCAGTGTGATCAGCTGTGTGTGTCCGATGGACCCGGCCAGTGTGATCAGCTGTGTGTGTCTGACAGGGGTGGATTTTGGGATGACGGCGCCCCTAGGCACAACAATAACGCTGCCCTCCACCCTCTGTCTATTATTTTTATTGATTACTTATAAGCCCTCATTTCATAATAGCCAATATAATGGATTTATCAAAAAAGCCACTTACTGTGACATGTTCTTTTATTATGAATACATATTTACTAAGTAGGACAGGTTACAGGGGCAGTATCTGCTTGTCTTATCCATTACACTATATTTAAGATGGAATATAGTACAGTACAGTGGATATTTTGCAGTTATAGGTACATTTTGGGCTGACAGTACTATCACAGGCATCCAAGTGCCGCCCCCAAACATGTGCCGCCCCTAGGCACGTGCCTCACGTGCCTAATGGGAAATTCGGCTCTGGTGTCTGATGGACCCGGCCAGTGTGATCAGCTGTGTGTGTCTGATGGACCCGTCCAGTGTGATCAGCTGTGTGTCTAATGGACCCGGCCAGTGTGATCAGCTGTGTGTGTCTGATGGACCCGGCCAGTGTGATCAGCTATGTGTGTATTACTCAGTATATCACCACATGTTTTAGTCACCTGACAAATGACGCAATGTGTTCCTAAGAGCTTTATATCCTACAAATGAACCATGATGGTCACAGCAGCGTGAGTCTATTGCAATTACAAATGCATACTGTGTTTCATACAGTACAGTAGTAAAGGTAATGCGCAAAGGTTCATGATTTAAGCCCAAAAATCCCATTAGAGGAATCCTTTCAATGGGCAGAAGAGAAAATAGCTGGGGTGTCATCCAGGGTTCTGTCAAGACGTGGTAGGAGAATGCCAATTTCCATGACACCGCCAGCATTGTAATCACATAGTACCTCTGAATTGCTGCACTAATGGCTCACAAAAAACACCATTTAAAGGTGATTTACTCTAAATCGTAAAAATTGTTATCCACTTTCTCATGTTTGTGAAATGAATTCTATATTAGTAATCTCCTATCTTTATCTTTTGAACTTCAATTCCTCCTTGGAAATCGCTCAGATGTGCAGAGTACACGGTCCTCAGATGCGTCCTCTCAGAGCACTTGAATACAAGGAAGTGTAGCGGCAGAGGGATCTACATTATACTGATGCGTCCTCATACGCCCAGCCTCATTACACCATACAACGCCCATACTCGGAAAACTGCACCTCAAGAAAAAACGCACTGCTGCAGCTGGGGCTGATGGTAAATGTGTAGACCGGCTCCTTTGGCTACGATGTCCGAAGCCCTGCCGAATGCACTCCCCCTCACTCCACTCCCCCTGTGCGAGTGAAGCCAGGACTTGGTACAGCAAAGGCCGTAGGTAGAAGGAGGCCGAGGATGGCCGCAGGTGGCCCTCACTTTCAACGGTCGTGGAACATCTGCGTTTTGGGGGGATGCCCAAAAAACACAGGCAGCATGCCCCCAAACGCCCGCAGAGTCTCAATGACCATGTGATCGATTACCTGATAACCACATGCGCGGTCTTCCGATAATTAATCGGGCTGCTAATTTGCAGACCAGCATTTGTGTCTGAATGACCCCCTTAGACGTTGGAAGGAAGTGTTCTAGCTGATCTCTAATTTTCTATTTAAATATAAAGCTGCCCTGTGCAAAAGAACCAGAATTTATCCTACATGCCAATCAAAACCAAAATGTTTGTCTACCCCTTGCACTGTAACATGGTCCAGATGCGGATCTTGCTCCTAAAGGCCCCCATACACTATTTCCAAAGGGAAAAGTCCCATCCTATTCCCTCCATGAGCCTCCCTGCAGCTCCTCAGGAGGCTCACATGTAATTTGGCATCTGATGTATCGATTTACCGCATGTAAACCTCCAGCAGGGGTATTTAAAAAAAAAAAAAAAACATTCTAAAGAATGGGAGGTTGCTGATTGGCTGAGAGAGCTCTCTCAGCCAATCAGTGACCATCCTTTCTTTTGTAAGTTTCTTTTTTAAACATTTCTGCCCATTTTTTGCCACCTGCCTCTAGCCTCCTGCCTTTCACTGTGGATGCCTCTCCTGAACCAGCCCCAGCTATGCGGATAAGATGCCATACATTTCACCCGATTCTGGCAGATGCTTTTTAGCACCCGCGATGTGCCGCTGACAGGCTGCACATACGACATCTTACGTGCAGCCTGTCCGACCCTCGACTCCAGGCCGATGCACATGGGACATGCGATTTGGAACGATTTGGATTCGGGTGAAATCGGGCCCAAATCGCATAGTGTATGGGGGCCTTAACCGCTGCATCTGCGGGTGACATCTGGATGATGGTGAAACCTTTACTGACATCCTGACTCAGTTATCCAGGTCAAGTCTCACTGGTATTATTGTCAGATACACGTTCATCTGGGTCTCACACTATATAGATTTTTTAAATTAAAAAGTGCAGCTTTAGATTAGCTCGGAAAGCCTTTTATAATGTATATTTGTACAAGTTATCCTCGGAATGGGTATAAGAATGTAGTGTTCATAAAGATCCATCTTACAAAATGATTTTGTTTCAAATTCCAAATCTTCAGCCTGACCTCAAGGAACTAAGGGTGACATTTAATAGGATGCGATTTTTAGTCACTTTCCAAAATCGCCCATTATCACACTTTTTAAAATCACATTTTTTTCCGCGGAATACGCATTAAGGGTGCCCCCAGCCCCCCTATCTGCGGGAATAGACGGTGTGCGTTCGTTAATTGGGCCTTTTGGAAGGTATGTAATTCCCATTACACATAAGCCCACACATGATGCCCATTACATACTATATAACAAACCCTAACGCCCATTACACATTTGACACATAAGTGCCACTTACTTAGGAACTTCATGCCCGATACCAGGGGCTTCATGCTCGATGCGAAGGGGCTTCATGCTCGATGCCAAGTGTGAAATTGCTCGTTGCCAAGGCGGACTGAAATTCCTCAACAGAAAAAAAAAACAAAAAAGAAGCAGCGCTACAACTACAATGAATGAATGAAGGACTCTGTAAACAATAGATTCTTTCCTTTCATTTAGACTGAAAAACACATAAAATTACATCACATACATATACATAAAATAACAAAATCAGAAATGAATAAAAAGGAGGGTATCTCACGTAACACATTTACTGGATCCAGGGGTACTGTAGGTAATTGATGATATGTCCTTTTTAAGGCATGTGCACTTTGCTTTACCACCAATGAGGTGCCACTTGGATGACCGAATGTCCCAATTGTACGAAGAAGTAGAAATACAGGTCGTCACTATTATGTACGGAATCTTGTATAGTTGCCGCTGGAGGAATCTGTGGGGTTTCTCCAAAGAATGGGATATGTGGCTGAATCCAAGCCCCTTTCTTTGTCACGGGGCCCCAATTGTCCACTTTGGGTAATGGGCAGCTCTATTATCTCTGGATGAATATAACCCTATGGGCAGCTGTATATCCTAGGGCTCACTCAAATCTGGGTGATGTAGTCTCTCAATTGAGAATGAGTCCTTATTGGTCCCCGAGTGGTCCCCAAAAGTTGGAATCCTCTAACAGGTGGCTGGATGGAATGGCTCACCTGGAGGAGGCTGCTTGCGGGTTATCCGAGTTGGAAGCACATTGGGTAATGGGTCTTGGGACAAGCGAGTGGCAGCAGACTGGTGGGTGGCAATGTGGAGTACCTCTTGGTCCAGTCCTGAAGACTTTAAAGCAGACACCTTACGCATTTCACCACTGGCTGTGGCTTTTTCAAAGGAGGACTGAAATTGCTCGTTGACAAAGGGGGACTGAAATTGCTTGTTGCCAAATTAAAATAGCTCGTTGCTAAGAGGGACTGAATCCTGCTGCAGTCCACTCCCCAGCTCACCCACCCAGCTCGCCCGCCCGCCTGCCCAGCTCGCTCCCCGCTGTGCCCAGCTGTCCACCGCTATTTTCAATTCAAATCTCCCACTGGACCGCTTGTAAATAGGTGCTCGCAGTCCAGCAGCCGCCATGGTTCTGATTGACTGCTGGACTGCAAGCACCTATTGGCTAGCGGTCCAGTGGGAGACTTCAAATGAAAATAGTGGCAGACAGCCGGGCACATCGGGGAGTGAGTTGGGCGGGTGGGGGAGCAGGCAAGCTGAGTGGGGGGGGGGCAGGCGAGTGTGGCAGGGTAGCTGTCGCCCTGTGATCTTTCACCACCCGGAGCTCATGCTAACTCTCTCTGTGCATGTTACATCTGCCCCAACTGCAGTGCAGCATGGTTTTGCCCATTAGAGAAAGATTTTGCTTTTTAGATACTTACTGAATAACCCCCAATGTCAGCAGTGCCAGCCAGAACCCCATTTTTACAAATGGACAAAGCCATGCTGCACTGCAGGTGGGCAGATATAACATGTGCAGAGAGAGTTAGATTTGGGTGACGTGTGTTCAAGCTGAAATCTAAAATTCAGTCTCAGAATAAAGCAGCCAGTATTTACCCTGCACAGAAACAATATAACCCACCCAAATCTAACTCTCTCTGCACATGTTACATCTGCCCCACCTGCAGTGCACATGGTTTTGTCCATTTTGAGAACAGATTTGTCCTGCACTGAGGTCTGAGTTAGGCCCATAGTACAGTGATTACACATCATACCTGTTTCAGATATTGAACGGGACACTGGTTAAAAAAAAAAAAATTCCTAAATAGTTTTGAAAGAAGCCAAAATAATAATAATAATAATAAATATGACAGCGTCTGCTACATTTACACCAATCTGGTTCCTTCACCCATTGTGCTGCTAGGGATGAGGGGGACTCATCCTAAGCCTTGCAGGCAGTGCTGTATTTATAATAGACAGGCCCCTGAGTCCCAGGGGGACCCACACCGCACACACTGCACCCATTCTTTAATACTTACCCTACGGAGTGCTGCAATGAGGGCAGCAGCGCTGCCGGTATCACCGGAATAATGTCAGCTGCGCCATTTTTCCAGTGGTTTGCGCATGAGTACTAGAGTCTGCGCGCACTACTGCGCTAGGCGGTGGGCGAGTGCTGCTCCGGAGGTGGCTGCACACAGGCCTCCTCCTCTCTTAGGGCCTTATTTTGGTTCATTCTTTCTGACAAAATCCTTCTTAGATGGGCAAAACCATGTGCACTGCAGGTGGGGCAGATGTAACATGTGCAGAGAGAATTAGATTTGGGTGGGGTTTTACTTCAAAGTGAGATCTATATTGCAGTGTAAAAATAAAGCAGTCAGTATTTTCCCTGCACAGAAACAAAATTACTCACCCAAATCTAATTCTCTCTGCACATGTTACATCTGCCCCCCCTGCAGTGCACATGGTTTTGTCCATCTAGGAAGGATTTTGTCAGAAAGAATGAACCAAAATAAGGCCCTTAAAGCGCTGCTGCCTGCAGGGGTACATCTTCGGGGAGCCCTAATGACCACACACACCTCCTATAGCGGAGTCCTTGCTGCGAGTGGGGCTGATGGCGTCATTGTGTCGGGAAGATGATAGTGATATTGTCATCCACCATCCAGGCAAAATACTATAAATAATCGTTTCAGCAGGGAAGGGGTTAACTATGGAACAGCTTAAAAGTTTGATAAACAACAAAACAACAATAAAGAGTTTTTTTTCCCCTTTCTGCAGAAAACTCTGTAGGAACAGAAAGAGAACCCCCAACTAGACCCTTTGTAGAATGGAATTGGCAGCCTCTATACCTGAGTGTAGATAGCGATCTCCACTTGTACCATCAAAGACTAGATACAAAATAGCAGAGTCCTGTCTGGACTCTGATGAATATTAATATGTTTTGTATTAGAACAAGAAGATTTTATATGTGACTTTATATTTTATTGGGACAATCTGCCTCCGTCGCAGATTTGTGCCAGACGAACGTGCCTCGTACAGCCGCAGAAAGAGGCGTCTATATGAAATAACATTACATAGCACTCACGGAGGTATATACTGTACTGTATATGGAGAAAGCTGCATCTAGAAGAATCAAACAACTTGTAAGATTGGACATGATGTTCCCAGCCTGATGTAGCAGAGGTCAGCTTGTCCTGAGCACTACACCACTTCCCATCCTGATGTAGCAGTGGTCAGCATCATAGGCGAATCTAGAATTATGGTAATGGGTGGTCCCAGAACTAGACATAACAGCAGGGGGACCTTTGCGCGGCGTAGCCGCGCTGCAAAAAGGGGCGTGGCCCCATGGAAAGGAGGTGTGGCATCACAAAAAGGGGTGTGGTATTACACTTTAGACCATACACGGTAATGCCCATTACACATTTTAGCAAACTCCGTAATACCCATTACACATAATGCCACACGCCGTAATGCCAATTACACATTAGGCCACACACCATAATGCCCATTACACATTGTGCCACACATCATGATGCCCATTACATACTATATAACAAACCGTAATGCCCATTACATATTTGCCACATAAGTGCTGCTTACCTACGTGCTCATTGCTAGGGGGTTCTTGCTTGATGGCACCATAGTACCCATTATACATGATGCCGCACACCATAGTACCCATTACACATGATGCCGCGCACCATAGTACCCATTACACATGATGCCGCGCACCATAGTACCCATTACACATGATGCTGCACACACCATAGAACCCATTACACATGATGCCGCGCACCATAGTACCCATTACACATGATGCTGCACACATAATGTCCATTACACATGATGCTGCACACCGTAATGCCCCTTACACATTAAGCCACACATTATGCGTAATGCCCCCACATACTGCCACTTGTAGCGTCCCTTAAGCAATGCCCCCAAAAGTGCCACTTACTGTAAATTTTTATATGAGCCTTCGCTGCTGCTGCAGGGAGAGATGGAGAGCGGTGCAGCTGCTTCTATGGGGAGAGGAGCAGAGCGCAGCGCAGAGCACGCTCCCACTCCCCTCCTGGTGTCCCCTCTAGCCGAGTGGACATTTGAAATATTATGCGCGCTGTTGTGCGTGACGTCGGGGGAGCACACCGGGCGCCGGCGTCACATGATTAAAGGGGGGCGGGCTAAGGTGAAAGCGGGGAGAAGAATTGGAGTGGAAGCTGCAGGGGTGACAGTCATTGACAGCTGGGCAGAGAGCAGGGGGCTGCCCGGCTGTATTCAGAGCACTGCAGGTCACGGCTGTTTGAAATAATACCCCTTTCACAATAGAAAATGCAGGGATTTACCCGGGAATATGGTCCCAGGATCATGCAGGGACATTCCCAGGCTGACCCCTTATACACCAGCCTAGTCCCTGCATTTTCTGGTGTGAGGGGGAGAGACAACCACTCCCCTCTCCCTACCCCCCTTTAACCAACCAGCTATATCTTCGGAACCAACTGACCCATTTACATGAGACCAGTATCATATTGAAGAACTTTTGAGTTGGCTTCAAATGATTTTTGGTCCCGTGAAACTGGGCTGCTTGGTTCCAGAGAAATCTGCCCCCAAAGAACATAAACAGTCATGAAATGACATTTAAGAAATGAAAAAAAAAAAAACGATTTAACCTCAATATCCCTGGAACCAATTAACCCATATGGATCCAGCCTGGTATCAGATTGAAGGCCCGGCGATTTGGGTTTGACTGACATCAACCTTGAGCTTCAGTGATGCAGAAGGGGGAACTGGCAGCCGTTGAACTGGGTGGGGGTCGGAATTAGCGGGTCCCATGTAATCCTATAGGGAAAACGTTCCAGGTTTGCCTGGCAGTATCTCAGGTTCCCAGGGGGCTAGAGACACGGGGCTGGGCTCGTTGGAAAGCCCCATCCCTCAGCTACAAAATGGGCTAATGGGTGGTCCTGTGCACCCCCGGACCACCCCCTAGATTCGCCTATGGTCAGCATGTCCCGAGCACTACACCACTTCCCATCCTGATGTAGCAAAGGTCAGCTTGTCCTGAGCACTACACCACTTCCCATCCTTATGTAGCAGAGGTCAGCTTGTCCTGAGCACTACACCACTTCTCATCCTGATGTAGCAGAGATCAGCTTGTCCTGAGCACTACACCACTTCCCAGCCTGATGTAACAAAGGTCAGCTTGTCCTGAGCACTACACCACTTCCCATCCTGATGTAGCAAAGGTCAGCTTGTCCTGAGCACTACACCACTTCCCATCCTTATGTAACAGAGATCAGCTTTTCCTGAGCACTACACCACTCCCCATCCTGATGTAGCAGACATCACCGTGTCCTGAGCACTACACCACTTCCCAGTATGCTGTAGCAGGGATCAGTGTGTCCCGAGCACTACACCACTTCTCATCCTGATGTAACAGAGATCAGCTTGTCCTGAGCACTACACCACTCCCCATCCTGATGTAGCAGACATCACCGTGTCCTGAGCACTACACCACTTCCCAGTATGCTGTAGCAGGGATCAGTGTGTCCCGAGCACTACACCACTTCTCATCCTGATGTAGCAGAGATCAGCTTGTCCTGAGCACTACACCACTTCCCATCCTTATGTAACAGAGATCAGCTTGTCCTGAGCACTACACCACTTCCCATCCTTATGTAACAGAGATCAGCTTGTCCTGAGCACTACACCACTTCCCATCCTGATGTAACAGAGATCAGCTTGTCCTGAGCACTACACCACTTCCCAGCCTGATGTAACAGAGATCAGCTTGTCCTGAGCACTACACCACTTCCCATCCTCATGTAACAGAGATCAGCTTGTACTGAGCACTACACCACTTCCCATCCTTATGTAACAGAGATCAGCTTGTCCTGAGCACTACACCACTTCCCATCCTTATGTAACAGAGATCAGCTTGTCCTGAGCACTATACCACTTCCCATCCTCATGTAACAGAGATCAGCTTGTCATGAGCACTACACCACTTCCCATCCTCATGTAACAAATATCAGCGTGTCCTGAGCACTACACCACTTCCCAGCCTGATGTAGCAGAGATCAGCGTGTCCTGAGCACTACACCGCATCCCAGCCTGATGTAGCAGAGATCACCGTGTCATGAGCACTACACCACTTCCCATCCTGATGCAGCAGAGATCACCGTGTCCTGAGCACTACACCACTTCCCATCCTGATGTAGCAGACATCACCGTGTCCTGAGCACTACACCACTTCCCAGTATGCTGTAGCAGGGATCAGTGTGTCCCGAGCACTACACCACTTCCCAGCCTGATGAAGCAGAGCTCAGCATTTCCTGAGCACTACACCACTTCCCAGCCTGATGAAGCAGAGATCAGCGTGTCCTGAGCACTACAACACTTCCCAGCCTGATGAAGCAGAGATCAGCATGTCCTGAGCACTACACCACTTCCCATCCTGATGTAGCAGAGATCAGTGTGTCCTCACCACTACACTACTTCCTAGCCTGATGTAGCAGGGATCAGAGTGTCCTCAGCAGTACACCAAAATCAGCAGAGCAGGAGCCAGAGATCGGCAGAGCAGGAGCCAGAGAGATCAGTAGAGCAGGAGCAAGAGAGATCAGCAGAGCAGGAGCCAGAGAGAGATCAGCAGAGCAGGAGTCAGAAAGAGATCAGCAGAGAAGGAGTCAGACATCAGCAGAGCAGGAGTCAGAGAGAGATCAGCAGAGCAGGAGTCAGAGAGAGATCAGCAGAGCAGGAGCCAGAGAGAGATCAGCAGAGCAGGAGTCAGAGATCAGCAGAGCAGGAGTCAGAGAGAGATCAGCACAGCTGGAGTCAGAGATCAGCACAGCTGGAGGCAGAGATCAGCAGAGCAGGAGTCACAGAGAGATCAGCAGAGCATGAGTCAGAGATCAGCAGAGCAGGAGTCAGAGAGAGATCGGCAGAGCATGAGTCACAGAGAGATCAGCAGAGCAGGAGTCACAGAGAGATTAGCAGAGCAGGAGTCACAGAGAGATTAGCAGAGCAGGAGTCAGAGATCAGCAGAGCAGGAGTCACAGAGAGATCAGCAGAACAGGAGTCACAGAGAGATCAGCAGAGCAGGAGTCAGAGATCAGCAGAGCAGGAGTCACAGAGAGATCAGCAGAGCAGGAGTCACAGAGAGATCAGCAGAGCAGGAGTCAGAGATCAGCAGAGCAGGAGTCACAGAGAGATCAGCAGAGCAGGAGTCAGAGATCAGCAGAGCAGGAGTCACAGAGAGATCAGCAGAGCAGGAGTCACAGAGAGATCAGCAGAGCAGGAGTCAGAGATCAGCAGAGCAGGAGTCACAGAGAGATCAGCAGAACAGGAGTCACAGAGAGATCAGCAGAGCAGGAGTCAGAGATCAGCAGAGCAGGAGTCACAGAGAGATCAGCAGAGCAGGAGTCACAGAGAGATCAGCAGAGCAGAAGTCAGAGATCAGCAGAGCAGGAGTCACAGAGAGATCAGCAGAGCAGGAGTCACAGAGAGATCAGCAGAGCAGGAGTCAGAGATCAGCAGAGCAGGAGTCACAGAGAGATCAGCAGAACAGGAGTCACAGAGAGATCAGCAGAGCAGGAGTCAGAGATCAGCAGAGCAGGAGTCACAGAGAGATCAGCAGAGCAGGAGTCACAGAGAGATCAGCAGAGCAGGAGTCAGAGATCAGCAGAGCAGGAGTCACAGAGAGATCAGCAGAGCAGGAGTCA
Source organism: Crinia signifera (assembly GCF_055691185.1). Lineage (NCBI taxonomy): Eukaryota > Metazoa > Chordata > Amphibia > Anura > Myobatrachidae > Crinia > Crinia signifera. Next base: position 173,968,778 of record NC_139224.1, on the reverse strand, counting down.
CAGAGAGATTAGCAGAGCAGGAGTCACAGAGAGATTAGCAGAGCAGGAGTCACAGAGAGATCAGCAGAGTAGGAGTCACAGAGATCAGCAGAGTAGGAGTCAGAGATCAGCAGAGCAGGAGTCAGAGATCAGCAGAGCAGGAGTCCTAAGAACAGTATTGCGTTACATTTCAGTCTCCAGGAAGCAATGTAATACCTCTTCCACACTGTACTTATTTCCTGGGTTTTGCTGGGTTGCAGCCGGGTAGAGGTTCATTGTGAAAGCACCAAACTGAATATCCCGGGTTGACCAACCTGTTTTATAAGAAGGGTTAAACCAAGGTCACCCTAAGTAGTGTAAAAGGGTCGGAGCCTGGTCAGAGCAGTGTTGGGGCTGGGTCAGACACGACTAAGCGATCTGGGAGCGGCATTAGTATATACACCACATAAGTGCAACACTGAAAATCTGACACACTTAAATCCATTGATTTTCTCTCAAATGTGTCCTATGAATAATCCCCACGTTTATATGTCCCTGTATTATACACGTAGACGTACAATAAAGAAAGGGAATGTGGAGCTATGGTAATGAACACTCAGCTTCCCTAATGAACAGGATTCCTATTGGAATAGTGAAAAATAAGCATTTGACAAAAATAAATGAAACACCAGAAAGGACGTCTCTGCGCGGTTCTGCTCCTGGGTCCACTCCAAGATTGCAGCACGCTCTGACGGTCGGAGTCCCATCGCTTATCATTTTTAAGGTGATTACAAAAAGAAATAATATCACATTAGATGGAGGATTCGCCCGGGGAATCCTGCTGATGGATAAAGAATTGCTCATTCCCAAATGTTCCCAGATTGTAGCTGCCGTAATACAGAGAGGACGCTGGGCTCTTATACACAGGAGTGTCTGTGCTACATCTGCAGTATATAAAAGTGTGTATATATATGAGGGTGGTCTGTTCCCACGGTCTGACATGCTGCATCATTTACGTATGTAAACAATATCTTGTCTTATGATTGCTGCCCGTGGAAGAGGTTCTATGGCCTTTATCCATTTATCCATGGAATAAATTTGGAATTGAGGTGCCGGTCTTATCATTGCTGCTCTGTTGGGTAACACTGGTATAGGACTATACAATTGTTTTGACCTGGCACTCAGCAGTTTTTGAGATTGGTGTGTGTTTCCCTTCAAAAGCATTATATATATATATATATATATATATATATATATATATATATATATAATTTATACTACTATACTACTTCACACCGTCGTAAGGGGCTGCGCCACCTTAATTTCTGAACGTGGGGGTGGCGTGAATTGCGGGAGGGGGGGTTGCGAATCGTGGGAGGGGGGGCGCGGGGTGCCGTGAATGGTGGGAGGGGGGCGTGAATCGCGGGGGGGGGGGGGGTGCGGGGGGGGTGCGAATCGCGGGAGGGGGGGCGCGGGCGTGCCGTGAATCGTGGGTGGGGGGGTGCCCGCGAATCACGGGAGGGAGGGTCTCGGGGGTGCCGTGATTCTCGGGAGGGGGTGTGTGCCCGCGAATCGCGGAAGGAGGGGTCGCGCGGGAGTGCCGTGATTCGCGGGATGGGGTGTGTGCCCGCGAATCGCGGAAGGAGGGGTCGCGGGGGAGTGCCGTGATTCGCAGGAGGGGGTCGCAGGGGTGCCGTGAATTGCACAGGGGGGTGCGAATCGTGGGAGGGGGCGCGGGGGTGCCGCGAATCATGGGAGGGCTTGCGGGGGTCCGGGGGTAAGGTGCTGGCAGAAGGGGGGGGGGGGTGCAGGCAGACCTGCCGCTCACCTGGTGGCTGTGGAGTAGCAGTGTCTTTGCCTGGCAGCATGGGGGGCTGGGACTGTGGGCTTGTTCTCTGTCACTGTGAGTGTGTGTGGGCGGAGTCAGAGGTTCTGATAGGCTCTTAGCCTATGACTCCACCCAGCGTTATAGACACACTCTCACATGGAGTGACAGATGTAGCCAAATATATATATATATATATATATATATATATATATATATATATATATGCTGTGTACTTACATGGAGTGGAGAATGCAGTAAAATAGTTTAAATGAATGGAATATCCATAAATCATATTAGGACCTTATTCTAAAGCTCCATACCCACTATACCGCAGGTTCTCAAACTCGGTCCCCATGACCCCACACAGTGCATGTTCAGGGCCGTTTCTAGAGGCGGACAAGCCGTGCAGCAGCCCGGGGCGCCGCACGGCTTGTCCGCCTCTGTTAACAGCCGGGGCGCCCGTCAGCTCCCCCCAACGCTGCTGCCTCCCTTCTTCCCCCTCTCCCCGGCTGCCACAAGCGCCGCTCAAGCGCCCAGCTGATTTCCCAGGGAAGGGGAGCGCATCGCGCGCCTCTCCTTCCCCTCGCTCACTGGGCTGTCAGCCAATCAGTGAGCTCGCGGGCCGGCAGCCAATCAGGAGCCAGCCCGCGAGCTATGAATGGCTGACGGCTCAGCTACACACAGTGAAGGAGAGGCGTGCGATGCGCTCCGCTCCCCTCCCCTCCCCAGGAAAGCAAAGCAGCAGCAGCAACAACAACGATGGCAGCGGAGGGGGAGACCCAGTCAGTGGCCCTTATTCTAATTCGGACGGTACGGCCCGCGTGCGGCCGTACCGCCGATGTTTTTATTCTGCACATGCGCAGAGGTCAATCTGCGCATGTGCAGCCCCCTTCGCCGCAGACGTATTTCGTCCGCCGCAAAGGGGGCGTATAGGGGCGTGAGGGGCTTCATACCCTCATTTCCCTATGTGTACGCCCCGCGTTTCATGGGCGTTCCCATGCAAACGCGGGGCGTATGCATGGTAATGAGGGTATGACGCAACTCATGGGGGCGGAAAGCTGACGTCGCCGGATGTCAGCTCTCAGCCCCCATACAAGCTAGCACACGGACGATTGTCCGTGTGGTCTCAGCTTGCGGGAGCTGCTGGGGCGTGCGGACCTGCCTTCGATGGTCGACGACCATCGAATGCAGGGGGCAGCTCCCACCATGGTGGAGGCGTACGCCTCCACCATTTTTATGCGGATCGCCAGCCGTCCGTGTACGGACGGCCGTGGCGATCCGTCTCGTGGGCGGGGATTGGTTTGTGCGGCCAGAGCACCGTGTGCGGCTCTGGCCGCACCAACCAGAATAAGGGCCAGTGAGTTGTGCTGCTTCTAGCACTTTGGGGCATATGTGTGACACTGTGGGGGCATATGTGTGGCACTTTGGGGGAATATGTGGCACTGTGGGGGCATATGTGTGGCACTGTTGGGGCGTATCCGTGGCACTGTGGGGGCATATCCGTGGCACCGTGGGGGCATATCTGTGGCACCGTGGGGGCATATGTGTGCCACTGTGGGGGCATATGTGTGCCACTGTGGGGGCATATTTGGCACTGTGGGGCATATATGTGTGGCACTGTGGGGGCATATGTGTATGGCACTGTGGGGGCACATATGTATGGCACTGTGTGGGCATATATGTATGGCACTGTGGGGGCATATCTGGCACTTGGGGCATATTAGTAAACGGCATCTGTTGTGCGGCAGCGGCGCGTGGGTCAGAATGTGTAATAGGCATTACGGTGTGGGGAGTAATTGTTTAATTGCCATCACAGTGTGGGGTCTAATGGGCATCATGGTGTGCGACATAATGTGTAATTGTCATCACGGTGTGTGTGACATAATGTGTAATTGTCATCATGGTGTGCGACATAATTTGTAATTGTCATCACGGTGTGCGACATAATGTGTAATTGTCAACACGGTATGCTGCGTCATGTGTAATTGGCATCATGGATAAATAGTGTATAATGATTTAAGTAGCCTGTCATTGTTTGGCCTTGATCTGTGAAGCGTACTAGGGGCGGGATGTACTAATGGGAAAATGCGGTAAAACACCCGTTTTACCGTATTTTCCTATGTATCAATACCCGTCCGCCCCGTTTTCGCTACGCACGGTATCGCCACCCTCTGGGTGGCGATACCCTATAGAAGCCTATTGGTGTCTTTCGCCGCCTGCCGTCTGCCATCCGCGCGCCCCCCCCCCCTCCCGTCCTCCTTTGATCTCCTCCCCCAGGTGTCACAGCCGGCAGGACATCCGGCTGCAGGGGGGAGGAGGAGACGCAGGGGGACACTGGCAGCCGCCGGGATGTGACGGAGACCCCCGCAGACCACATCACAGGTATCGCGGGGGTCTCTGTCACCGCAACCCGATGTTAGCCGCATATGTGTACCTATGCTGCAGCATCGCGGCGGCTGCCAGGCGAAGGGCGGCGATGTATATTAATACATCCCGCCCTACGTCACTGTATGGGCCTTTATATTTTTATGTCACTGTGTGGCCTTCAGCCCGCCAACTTAAGTGCGGGAGGACAATGACAATTCCTGCGGTAACCAATGTCGGGACATGCAGGTTGCAAAAGTGAGATGTAAGGTAATAGTTTTCCTGCTAGACCACGACCCTTATATTAAACCACACCCCTTTTAAAATAAACCACACCCCCTACTCCGACGCGCGCGCCGTAGGCGCGTGCAATTTCTTCTATGTCATGTTATGTATTTGGGGGGGGGGGGGCGCATTTTTCTTTCTTTGCCCTGGGAGCTAAATTGTCTAGAAACGGCCCTGTGCATGTTTTGCAGGTCTCTTCACAGAATCACAAGTGAAATAATTAGCTCCATCTGTGGATATTTTAAAATGTGTCAATGAGTAATGAGTGCATCTGCCGGGTGACCTGGAAAATGTGAACTGCGTGGGGTCCTGAGGACCGAGTTTGAGAACCCCTGCACTTGGTAATACATTGTTAATGATATAAACATCAATGGTATCGTTAACGATATATAATTTATATTGTCCAGTGTGTGCGTTCAATATCGTTAACAATGCGCGCCACTGGCTATGTATTGTCATTTAATATTGTCTCGATGCTTGCCGATTGTTAATGCCGATGATCACTGCGTGGGGAGGTTCTGTGCTCCACGTCACTAGGCCCCACCCCCTTACTGCGTATTCTTGCTGAAGTATTGTGTAATCTCACCCTTTGTCATCCGGTCCGCCAACAGAAATTTCGGAGCCTGGTTCACTCACGTCTCTGCTGCCCCTCTCCTCACCCCCACTGTAGAATGGAGACTGATAACAATACACATGTAAATTAACACGAGACACATAAAAAAATGATCAAATGTATTATATTTATCCATTGTACTTATACTCACCACCAATGTTCCCTCTAATTTTAGGAAGGTTGTGTGCGGCAAAAGATTTTGGCTGTGCAACTTTGGAAGGAAATTTTAATTTTTGTGCGTTAATTATATATAACTGAAAAATGACATTCAGCATTTGTGTTAACTTTGCTTAAAAATGATATTAAACATTTAAACATTCAAAACACAGCACACAATGTAGTTATTGGGTGAAACACACATTGAGTCCACAACTGTAAAAAGGGACCACTGCTGCTTTGTGCGCTCAGTTGTAATGTCTGTGCGCACGATTGTCGAGTTGTGTGCGCGCGCACGTGCGCACAGCTTAGAGGGAACACTGCTCACCACTCCTTAGGGGCGGTGGCAATGAGAGAGGGGAGGGGGCTACTAATTACCATTGCCCAGGTCTAATGAAGGGGCCCGTTACTTGGGAGCAGAACCTGCAGCAACTCTTCTCAGCTCATTACATGATGCTGTGTGCTGGGATGCAGTATTTTATACTAAGGATGCATGGCCACGCCTCCCAGGATTAGGCCACACACCCTGAATAGTACCTGGGCCCGTCCAGGCTCTCTACTGTCCTGCTTATGGTTAATTTGTGGCTTGGCTGTTACTTGTAGGCTGACAGTCACAGATGGTTGCCAGGAGTTACGGATTGCAGGTGGTGCGGGTGTGTATAATAGGGGCTCACTAGTGTATCTTCCAGGTGGACGGGTAGTGGTGCGGTATGTGATATGACCGTGCCCCTGGATCCCAAGTGAGCCCGCGCGCTGCACCTGACTTCACGCTGAGTTGCAAAGACGCATTGTCAGGGCCGCCAACAGGGGGGTGCTGTGGGTACAGCTGTCCTAGGCCCCGGCCTCTGGAGGGGCCCAGGCAGCTGCCCTCTGCGGCACAGTCCCACCCCCCCACACACACCACCTCCCCCACCCGGCGACCCCCCCAGCCAGACACGCACAATACACAGTGCAACCTGCAGAGTGCCGAGCCTAGGACACTGTGCAGTGTGCGCTCCCGAGGAGATGCGGCGCCGCAGCTATGGAGGGTGGTAGTTGAGAGTAGGGACCCCAGATGGAGGTAAGCAGTGGTCATTCCCCCCCCCCTTCCCCCAGTGACTTGTCGGCATCACCTGCAAACCCCCCCCCCCCCCCCCCCCCGGGCATCACCCGGCAAATGTGGAGCGATGGAGCGCCCGCACCGCACCTCCCCCCCCACCCTGGAGCAGCGTGCCGACTGCATCGCACCACCAACCATCCACCACCCACCCCTGGAGCAGCACGCCGGCCATATCTCCCTCCGGAGCAACGCACATCCTCCCTCCTCCCGTGGAGCGGGTAAGTGCAGGGCGCATCTTGGCGGCCGTACCCCCCCCAGCTACGAGGTGGCCACATCGCGCACCAGCCATCCCCCCTGCCTGAGTCGCTTCGGTGCCTTGCATCGGCCCTGCCCGGGCCCCGCGATTCCTACTGGTGGCCCTGAGCATTGTGTACTATGCAGGGCCCTGCTATAGGGGGTAACCCGTCTGCAATAGGGGGGCTTGTATCGGACAAACCCACTGCCTCGACTCACTAAATTGTTCCCTGCAATTCCAGCACACTACTCATACTAACACTGGCTACCACTTGATGTTTCTGGGGGAAAGGGAACCTCTGGGCCCAATCCAGGTGCTGTACGATATGGTATATTCCGATCTAGTGTTCTTCCAGCACTTCTTGTCCTGCGGATGTACCGGACTGCGTTCAGCATTACATACAGGACGTATGACTGAGGCCTGGCACTGGGTGACTCTTCTTACATTGTACTCATCTCACAGAGGCCTCCCCTAAACGACAATTACCAGGGGTATCCGCAGTATATCCGGCCTGACCACAGCTTAGGATGAATAGGATGCGCCATTAACCCACTGACGCCGAAACGGAGACTTCTACCTCCTCGCAATGAAAAGAGACGATAAACCCTTTTATCCGAGTCCTTATTAGACAAGTTCTAAGCCATTTTCTCTTCCTACTTTCAGACGATCAGGATCGGCTTCCTGTACACAATGGCGGCATTCAGGACACCTGAGGCGGCAGGACGGCTTTGTCATGGATATAATGATGCTGGGTAAACGCAGCAATCAAGGGTCAGACTGATTCTTCCCTAGTCCGGATCTCCTCTCTGGAACATTCATCTGACAAGAAGATTGATAGTAATCTTACACAGTCTCCCACTTCTATACCAGCATAAGACAGAGCGGAGAACATGGCAGCCAGATAAACATGTCGGGAGCTTCCATCCTGCAGAGACAAGGATCCGTTCCTTACTTATTGCAGAGGTTTCCAGTCTGAGCAGTACTGAAGAGCACTTACCTGTAATGTACTGGTCATCTGTAATGTACTGTACATCACGGTGTTGGTGTCCTGGCTCTGACACCGCCTCTGCGGCCTGTGCCGGCTGCCAGTCGTCAGTAAATTTCACGCAATGTGTAAAAAAGTAAATACAAAGGTTTATGCATGTCAGTAAAAAAATAATCAAGGTCCGTAAAACAGTTGGAACCACTGACTGCTACATTTCACACGGCATTGGGCGCACGCCATCAGATCAGTGCTGGGTCTGATAGGGGTTCAGCCATAATATAGCTGTTTTCCACGAGAGACTAAGGGGCAGATTTATTTTTACTAAAATAATGTGAAAAAGGGGGTCTCAGTTTTCACACACTTTTTGCATTATTTTAGTATCGGCTTAATCGATTAAAGGGCTTTTGGAGCAGTTATGGGGAAACACTGCTCCAACCCCTTTACTTCACTCTTTTTTAGTAACTAGTTTGTGTTTGCCATATTTATAATGGGAAATGCCATCTGGCAGAATTTATTTTTAAAAAAAAATCGGTAAATCAGGTGATGGGTGATTGACAGGTTCCGGGTGTTTGGGGGCGGAACAGCTGCATTTTCTGGGAGTCCCCTATAAAATGCAGGCTGTTACAAGAGAAGGTCGCTGATATCAGCAGTGATCTCCCCACGGCCTTTGCATCGCTTAATAACTCTAGACTCACTGGGTCTGAATCGTGCCGGTCTGAATCATAGCCATAGGGGGTTATTCAGGTCCGTTCGCAGTTTGCATGCGTTCACACGGGGAGCACCAGTCAACCATTCGCAAGGCGGGGTTTGGTGGAATAAACCAGAATAACCCCCATAGAGTGTAAGCTCCTTTGGGGCAAATATTCTCTGTAAAGCGCTACAGAACATGTGTGCGCTATATAAATCTCCAGTAATATAATAACATATCTGTGGCACCAGAAAAGTTGGCGAAGTATCGTACAAATCTTTTTGATTTTCCATTCCCCTATTCGTCGTTCCATGAGCGCGTTCCTGCAGCAGATAAGACCTGGGAATAACACGTCTGGAACGGCGACTGAATCACGTTCCTGCACCAATAACTTCTGTGGGAAAGGAGTCGGGGTGTTTCTGGGGCTGACATGGGGTCTGCGGCTACAGGTATAATACAAAACAGCTGCGCAGGCGGCAGAACCTGATATCGGGGACACATCATCATTTAGCAGAATATCAGATGGGCTTTTATTTCTTGTCTCTCCGTGTCCAGATTTAAAGTGTATTATAATGTGAACAATTCAGCGAAATGATATTATATTGAAATCCAGCCTTCATTGTTAGCAGAGGAATCAGCAGGTAGGGATGAACAGATGGGGAGCAGTTGGGTGTCCAGATGCCGATGTATTATCAGAGATCTCTGCGCCGATAGGCACCGCTTTTCCAGCTGTGAGGATTTTACTTGCAAAATATTAATATAAAGTTAAATTCCACTCACTATTATATGTCAGGAACATGAAATGTTGGGCTATTATACCTGCATGATTACATATAGATAACTAAATGTATATATCTCTCTGAAAATGGAAAATATCAGTTTACCCAAAGCTGTCACACCGAGTCCCATCTCCCTTAGCGAGAACCATATGTTACTGCAGCTATAAAGTGTGTTCTGCTGACAATAACGTGCTGTAGACAACCTCGGAATATAAAGGGGTCATTTACTAAAATAAGATTGGCTACGAATACACCTATGTGTAGTCATTCACAGCTGAAATTCGTATTTCCGAATTTACAATGATCGGTATACATGTATTTGTATTCTAAGAGTATTTATGTTCGTATTCCAGAATACAGATGAATACACCATCAACTTTACTAACCAGCCATATGTAGAATACGGACGTTATTTGACCCAAATTTACGCCTGGAATGTATTCCTAATATTCCAGGCGTATTTGGCTGAAGACTGCACAGATCAGTCAGATCCGCTATAAATTTAGGGGCCAAAAAGAATGGGGTTCCTGCTTATTTCTAAAACAAGCACCAGGATCAGGGGCCGGTTCTGATTAGCCAAATATGGGGAACAAAGTGGATAGGAATCCACTTTAATTTGAGAACCAGCACCGGACCCAAACCACCAACAGGGTAATGCCACAGCCGGAGGAAACTATACTAGATGTGTCCCTCCCCTCCTGGATACCCCCTTCCCGGGCTAAAGCCTGTGGCTGTCCCCGGTATCCCAGGGCGGTGGACATCAGGCTGATGATTTAAGTGTAAAATTAGATTAAATACTATTGTAGAACTACAAGTCTCAGCAAGCCTGCACAGAATGCAGGGGACCTGGAGAACCTCAAGTCCTAGCATGTGGGGTTATAAATTATACTTACCGAGGCCTCTGAAGAAGATCATGTATGTTTAGTTCCATTGTAGGCATCCTCAGCAGGTGGAACAATGAACCACCCAGTGGCGCCGGAACGGGGGGGGCGAGGGGGCAGCTTGCCCCCCCCAAAATTCATGAGGCGCCAAAGCAGACGCCAGTGCGGAAGCCAGGGGAAGGAGACGTGACGTCTCCTTCCCCTGACTAGTGACCGTCCCATCGCGGCTCACGTGGGCGGGGGCTGACGATGCGGCCAGCGCGCGCCAAGCCCGTCCGCCCTCCCTCCCGCCCGGCGCTGCCCGGCCGTCCTCCCTCCCGCACGGCGCTGCCCGGCTGCCCTCCCTCCCGCCCGGCGCTGCCCAGCCGCCCTCCCTCCCACCCGGCGCTGCCCAGCCGCCCTCCCGCCCGCAGAATCAAGGAGCCGCCCGACCACCCACCAAAGAGGTGAGCAAAATTAAGGAGCTGCCCAGCCTTCATTGGCCCTGTATTATCAGCATTGTCCCTGTATTCATTACAGGGACAATGCTGGCAATACAGGGACAATGCTGGCCTGTATTATATTGTATATTGTCCCTGTATTGCCAGCATTGACCCTGTATTGGCAGCATTGTGCCCGTATTGCCAGCATTGTGCCTGTATTGCCAGCAGTGTCCCCGTATTGCCAGTAGTGTCCCCGTATTGCCAGCAGTGTCCCCGTATTGCCAGCATTGTGCCCGTATTGCCCGTATTGCCAGCAGTGTGCCCGTATTGCCAGCATTGTCCCTGTATTGGCAGCATTGTGCCCGTATTGGCAGCATTGTGCCCGTATTGCCAGCAGTGTCCCCGTATTGCCAGCAGTGTCCCCGTATTGCCAGCAGTGTCCCCGTATTGCCAGCAGTGTCCCCGTATTGCCAGCAGTGTCCCCGTAGTGCCAGCATTGTGCCCGTATTGCCAGCATTGTGCCTGTATTGCCCGTATTGCCAGCAGTGTCCCCGTATTGCCAGCAGTGTCCCCGTATTGCCAGCATTGTCCCCGTATTGGCAGCATTGTCCCTGTATTGGCAGCATTGTCCCCGTATTGGCAGCATTGTCCCTGTATTGGCAGCATTGACCCTGTATTGCCAGCATTGTCCCTGTATTGCCAGCATTGTCCCCGTATTGCCAGCATTGTCATTGTATTGCCAGCAGTGTCCCCGTATTGCCAGCAGTGTGCCCGTATTGCCAGCAGTGTGCCCGTATTGCCAGCAGTGTGCCCTTATTGCTAGCAGTGTGCCCTTATTGCCAGCATTGTGCTCTTATTGCCAGCATTGTGCTCTTATTGCCAGCAGTGTCCCCGTATTGCCAGCAGTGTCCCCGTATTGCCAGCAGTGTCCCCGTATTGCCAGCAGTGTCCCCGTATTGCCAGCAGTGTCCCCGTATTGCCAGCAGTGTGCCCTTATTGCCAGCATTGTGCCTGTATTGCCAGCAGTGTCCCAGTATTGCCAGCAGTGTCCCCGTATTGCCAGCATTGTGCCCGTATTGCCCTGTGTATAATGCCCATGCATATATGCCGCTGCCCTGTGTATAATGCCCACGTGTATATGCCGCTGCCAGTGTGTATAGTGCCTGGGGGTAACATATAGCAATTTAGGGGGCGCCAAAATGAGATTATATCTTGCCCCCCCCAACCTAAAAACGTTTCAGCGCCCCTGGAACCACCATACGTACCCACGGACCGGGACTAGCCAATAATGCTTTGTTTACATTCTCGGCTCCTCCCTCAAACCAGGAGTTAGTCTCGTCCTCAGCCTATCAGTAGTTTTCCCAGAGACTGTTTCCGATAATGAGAAATATGAGTTTTTTACAGTGTTTTTGTGTCTCTGTCGACAAATATCGACATGGACATCATATAAGTGTAACACGTCCCTTCGCATGGCTCGCTGGTCTCATTTTCCGGAATGCAAACGCAGTTTAAGGGGGCACGCATGCCCACTGCCGCAAATGAAAATCACTGAATAATGGGCGTCAGGCAGGCCATTAGCATATGGGAATGCCCAGCGTTTCATGGGCGTTCCCATGAGACCACCGGGCGTTCTAATGCTAGTGTGGCCATGACGGACTTGTGTGGGGTGGGCAGCTGACATCACCGGACTTCTTCCTGATCATGCACGCTTATATAAGGTTCCTCAGAGCAACCTTACATAGGCGTGCACCTTCCACATCGTTCGATGGTCAGCAACCATCGAAAGATGTGGGAGGGTCCCACTTACATGCGAATGGATGTTTATGTGAAACCAATCACATGCCGTGCAAACATACGCGCCCTGCAAATTGTGGGCCAGCGTTCGCAAGGCGGGATCTGTTTGACTCGTAAGGATGCGGATTCGCATGGGAGCGAATCAACCAGAATAATCCCCATACTGTGTAGGTACATATCATATGTTTCTGTTTGTTTCCAGTTGTGAGTGATGAGCGTTGAGGCAGCTGATCCCCACTCCCACCGCCGCTGGGGGAATCTAAGTATTACTGGATAAAGCTGCTTCAGTAAATCTACTAGAAGCTGTCTACATCTGCTAACTAAGCACAAAGAGACCTCGGCCCCTCTAATTATAACGGGCAGAGTCTCTGATCCGCTTCTTGCCCCTTAACCACATTTCCGCCTGGCTCCTAGGTAAGCAAATCAGCATAAACATCATACGGAAATCATAATGATCACAGCATTTCAGACAGCGGGCGCTCGTCTCGCCTCTGGACGCTTTGTCAAGGCGATTTTTGCACTTTCCTTATTTTTAAATAGATTTTTGCCAACTGGTCAGATTCACAATGAACATTTTTTAAATGGATATGAAAACAAACTTAATTTTTTACCAAAATGTATTATATTCAGCGCACCTAAAATATAGTACACCTCTTTTTTTTTTTGTAAGTAAATATCCCGATAAGAGGTTTAGCTACCTCCTTATTGTATACTGGAAAATACTTATTTACACTAGTGAAATATTGTTTTTGTATTTGTATGTTTTGAAGTGTAATTGGGTCATTGATGCACCTTATATGCCATCAGACCCCTTTCCATGCCCCATTATATGCCCTCAGACCCCTTCCCATGCCACATATGACAGCAGACCCCCTTCCCATGCCTCATTTTATGCCATCAGACCCCCTTCCCATTCCCCATTATATGCTATCAGACCCCTTCCCATTCCCCATTATATGCCATCAGACCCCTTTCCATGCCCCATTATATGCCATCAGACCCCTTCCCATTCCCCATTATATGCCATTAGACCCCTTCCCATGCCCCATTATATACCATTAGAGCCCTATATGGCCGATCCTTTAGTTCCCAGGCCCTGTGGCAGTCTCAGCAGCCCTGTTTTATGTCATGTGACACAGTTACATCCCTGCTTAATTAATATACGATTATATTTTACAGGAGTGACACTTTCCGAGCCAATGGCCGGGTAACAACTGCGCTTTCTGGGACAATCCCAGAAAATGCATGGTTAGGACCCCCAAATGCCCCCAGGGTGTCACCCTGCGAGCAGTGCTTCCATCGCACGGATGGCTCGCACACAGCGTACCGTGCACATGCTCGATTATTCAATAATCACCCCTACTGCAATTTTGCAGCCGTGCAATCTGGTCTAAAATGGGTCGTGTTTACGACGCTGCCAACTCTTTGCGGCGCCTTATGAATAAAATGTAATAATAACAATAATCGCACACTGATATAGACATCAAATTCTGTTTCACAGCAACACATTTATTACATTTAAGTTGCTGATTGATGTGCATCTAAGTTTACATATGTGGATGAGGAGCGAATAAATTACATTACAATTGTTAATTGGCCGTATGCATATCAGGAGGTACGGTTAATAGAAAACTGCATAAAATTAAAATATGAAATACATCTGCAGAACCTTCTGTGATATCCCACCCGGAGAGATTTTCCCCTTTTCTAATGGAAAATTCATCTTTGCTTTGTTTATGCTCCGATTTCAGCGCTTGATGATGTACACCTGCGAAGTGACGAGGTAGATTGCAATAATGAAATGATCACAGCCTAATGCATAAAATATGACTCGGTATTTGAATTTCGATTTTACAAGACTTTCATTCGCTTTCCGGAAAAAAAAAATCACATTTTATCTGCAGCATTTTATGGGGAGGATAAAATAAAAATGTCCAAATTACAAAGAATTCAATAAGTTTTATCTGATTTTTTGTTTTTAAACCATAAAGCAAACATAGTGTGTGGAATGTAATCCATATATAATATAGCGCTGGGTATATGACACCCATAGATGTGTCTCAGGCACCTTCCATAACAGAATTAATAGGCGCATTATGTATGCAAAGTGAAATGCTAGATTGCCAAATAATTATGCATATGCAGAGGTTGAGATAGCAGCGAATATTCCACCCTTTAGATTTAATGTACAACAGAAGGGCCAATCTCAGCCTATTTGCATTGTACGATCATTGCATCCATCTGGCGTTCTCCGTGTCTGTGTGATCTACAGCAAGCAGCTTCCTATATACTGTATGCATCGCTACCGGACCAGCCTAAGGGCCTTATTCAGACCACAGGCCAGGCGATTATCGCTAGATGGCCTGTGGTACGGATGTGCAAGGCCATTCTGTGATAAAAGATTACTACTTTTTAATTGTTGGATGTCAGCGGTGGACCTATCAATGGTGCAGCAGAATGGGCATTGCACTGGGGCCCCTCAGGACTAAGGGGCCCACTGCTGCCACCCACTGCTCTGTGGCATATTGTGAACTTGGGTTGGAGTGGAGCAGAGGAGCCAAATTATATTTTTGCACCTGGGCCAAACACTTTGCTGTTCACAAGTGGTTGATAGGAGGTCGCAGTGTGTGGGTGGTAACCGGACGTTTCAGGGAGTGTCAGGGAAAGCTTAGGCGTGCCTGGGTGTTTTAGGGGAAGTCATGTGATGTCAGCTCCGCCCCCGATCAGCCTGATTCTATCACAGCCGCTGAGTAAGTCCTGGGCTACGCACACACTGCACACACTGGGGAGTCATTACATGGTGAGCGGCTGTTATCTGGGAGTGTCAGGGAATACGCAGGCGTGGCCAGGTGTGCGAGGGGAAGTCATGTGACGTCAGCTCCGCCCCCGATCAGCCTGATTCTATCACAGCCGCTGAGTAAGTCCTGGGCTACGCACACACTGCACACACTGGGGAATCATTACATGGTGAGCGGCTGTTATCTGGGAGTGTCAGGTAATACGCAGGTGTGGCCAGGTGTGTGAGGGGAAGTCATGTGACATCAGCTCCGCCCCCGATCAGCCTAATCCTATCACAGCCGCTGAGTAAGTCCTGGGCTACGCACACACTGCACACACTGGGGAATCATTACATGGTGAGCGGCTGTTATCTGGGCGTGTCAGGTAATACGCAGGTGTGGCCAGGTGTGTGAGGGGAAGTCATGTGATGTCAGCTCCGCCCCCGATCAGCCTGATTCTATCACAGCCGCTGAGTAAGTCCTGGGCTACGCACACACTGGGGAATCATTACATGGTGAGCGGCTGTTATCTGGGAGTGTCAGGTAATACGCAGGCGTGGCCAGGTGTGTGAGGGGAAGTCATGTGATGTCAGCTCCGCCCCCGATCAGCCTGATTCTATCACAGCCGCTGAGTAAGTCCTGGGCTACGCACACACTGCACACACTGGGGAATCATTACATGGTGAGCGGCTGTTATCTGGGAGTGTCAGGTAATACGCAGGTGTGGCCAGGTGTGTGAGGGGAAGTCATGTGACATCAGCTCCGCCCCCGATCAGCCTAATCCTATCACAGCCGCTGAGTAAGTCCTGGGCTACGCACACACTGCACACACTGGGGAATCATTACATGGTGAGCGGCTGTTATCTGGGCATGTCAGGTAATACGCAGGTGTGGCCAGGTGTGTGAGGGGAAGTCATGTGATGTCAGCTCCGCCCCCGATCAGCCTGATTCTATCACAGCCGCTGAGTAAATCCTGGGCTACGCACACACTGCACACACTGGGGAATCATTACATGGTGAGCGGCTGTTATCTGGGAGTGTCAGGTAATACGCAGGCGTGGCCAGGTGTGTGAGGGGAAGTCATGTGATGTCAGCTCCGCCCCCGATCAGCCTGATTCTATCACAGCCGCTGAGTAAGTCCTGGGCTACGCACACACTGCACACACTGAGGAATCATTACATGGTGAGCGGCTGTTATCTGGGAGTGTCAGGGAATATGCAGGAGTGGTCAGGTGTGTGAGGGGAAGTCATGTGATGTCAGCTCCGCCCCTGATCAGCCTGATTCTATCACAGCTGCTGAGTAAGTCCTGGGCTACACACAGACTGCACACACTGGGGAATCATTACATGGTGAGCGGCTGTTATCTGGGAGTGTCAGGTAATACGCAGGGGTGGCCAGGTGTGTGAGGGGAAGTCATGTGACGTCAGCTCCGCCCCCGATCACCCTGATCCTATCACAGCCGCTGAGTAAGTCCTGGGCTACGCACACACTGCACACACTGGGGAATCATTACATGGTGAGTGGCTGTTATCTGGGAGTGTCAGGTAATACGCAGGCGTGGCCAGGTGTGTTAGGGGAAGTCATGTGATGTCAGCTCCGCCCCCGATCAGCCTGATTCTATCACAGCCGCTGAGTAAGTCCTGGACGTTCCCGCTTCCCTCCCATGGCCGGTAGTGTCCCTCGGTGGGGAGGGGGGGCAGTTATGAGTCCCCCCTGTTGTCCGTGAATAGACAGCTTCTTTTCTTGTAGCCAGAGGGGCTGGGGGCATAGCCAGCAGCTCATGGAGCTGCTGGGCAAGCCCCCATAGTGGCAAAAATGTGGACGTGTCACAGGTACAGGCCACGCGTTGAACAGCTCCTGAAGATAGATAATGGCGTTGACGCCCCGGCTGGGCGGCAGTCATGCAAAAGAGCTTAAAGGCCTCTGCTGACCAGGTAAACAACGGAGAAAATGCGCTGGGTATTGGGGCGGCCTCACCCTTAAACTTGCCCTTGTACTGTATATTACATATATGTTCCCATTGTAGTGCGTAATGGATTTGCCGCGCTGTATAAGAAACTGTTAATAAATAATAAGAAATAATATATAGTGGTGCCAAATCTAGATTTACTTGTTACAATAGCAATAACTGATACAATGCCGTGTCGCAGAGTTTGGAACCCAGCAACAACGTTCCCTTTAACCCCAACTTACATTTTTATTTTTCAGAAATGATGTTTTTGTGTCTCCTCTGAAGTGTATTATTACCATTGTCTGTACTCAGCCACTGACATTTATAACGAGTAATCTGCATCCCAGGCACCACTCACAATTTCTTTCTGCAAATGCCAAAATAGTAAAAGAGAACTATCAAATTAAATCATAACATGGACGAGCGCATAAACCCCAATGACAATGGAAGTGGCTGTAAACGTTATTTACAGCTCGTGTCTGTGTTCTCGGGCGATCCGCGGTTGGCCGTATCAGAATTTTGGGACGGGATGGGCTTACATCTCCGGAGAGGAGGGGGCATTTGTTAAAACACCCAGAGCTCTACCTCGTATCGGATTGATAAATGGCAGAATCCTCCGCATTTTACCGATGCATCGCGTAAATTATATATTACCGTTAAACCGCTTAATGGCCAGAGGATTGCCACATTCTGACCTGCAGATGTGACCGTACACCATAGGCAGCTTCGATATCACCAAATAACTGCTCTCTGTGCGCCATGCTGCGGCAACAGCAGCACAGAGGATTTTCTTTCCACTAAAATGTGCAACTTGTTTGCATAAATAAAATAATTGAAAGGGACAACGATACATCCCTAGTTTACGCTGATCCATCTGACATTTGTGTGACTGGGTCTGAGGTCCCCCAATCTGACAGCTTCTGTAACTGCACCCCTGTGATGGTGTAGTGTCCTGTCCCATTCCCCATGTTCCAAAGCTTTCTCCTTCGGGGGAAGAGCTGCAGTACCCAAGGGTGACCCCGAGCCGCAAGGTGGAGGGAATCCTACCGAGGGTCTCTCCGATCTTCAGCGAAGAGGATTCACCAGCCCTAACCCTTCCGGGGGTTGAGGGAAGAGGGTTGCTCTGAGATTTGGCGAAGAGGACTCACTGATCCCTATTTTCCCCTCTTGGGCCTTTTGGCTGCGAGGAGTCAGGGGAGGGGATGTTTGGAGCACCACTACCTCTATTTGGCCCTCTGGCTGATATGCTGAGCATCTGCCAGTGACAGGCTCCGGAAGGGCTGGAAGAATTACAGAGCAGTCATGGTTGGGGTTTTCAGGTGACCAGGGAGACTGGAATAAAGGTCAGGACCTGAGCGGGTTGCTGGCTCCTGCCAGTATCATCTCCTTGTAGCTCCCTCTGCCGTCTCTCCCTCGCTCTGCTCCTCAACACTTGGCACGCCTGCCCTCTCTGTTCACACCAAGTGGGACAGATTCTATTGGCAGCGTCTGGCTACCGCCAAGGGCGCGCGGCAACAAGACGCACAGACTGGAAAAACTCATACCATGGTGAGCGGTTTGCACATGGATTTGCAGATAGCCCTGCTAACCCTAACCCAGGGCTGGGCAACACCGGCCCTCCAGATTTTAATGAACTACACATCCCAGGATGCTTTGCATTAGTTTTGCTATGTGGCCATGCTGAAACTGATGCAAGGCATGCTGGGATGTGTAGTTAATCAACATCTGGAGGGCTGGTGTTGCCCAGCCCTGCCCTAACCCTAATGTCAACACCTGAACATGTGGACCCTCAATTTGTTTACAGCATCGCTCACCATCCTTCGTGCCAGGTGATGGGCCCCACTACCTCTACGCTCCGCACACCTTAACATTCCCAACTGGAGTCTACCTCATGGTAAAGTATAGAAAAAATAAATAAAATAAAAAAACACGTCTACCTTTTTATGCGTCGAACATACTGTAGCAATGTCAACCTTTTGCCTGGGTGATCATGTCTAGCATAAGGCATCGGAACAACACTTGTAGCGGATGGCAGGAATATTTGCTTACTGAAGCAGCCACCGGGCCTGGCGTCTCTGTGCAGCCGCTGACAGGGTGGAACGTGGAGAAACAAGAGAAGGTTGGGACATAAAAGATCTAGTCGCAGTAAGTGGCGGATTCAGTGGTGGGGATGCAACATTGTCCAACATTCAAATACAGGAGCAAAACCAACTGACATTGCAAACACTGTCATGCATCATCAGCTGGGACTCAGTGGCAGTTGATGTGGTTTCCCTATTTGAATTTTGGACTGCGCTGCTGTCCCACCTGTGGATCCGCCACTGGTCATAGTAGAAGAGTGGAAGGTCCTTCTCCAATTATGTGACCTGCATGGGCTTCATCATCATGTTCTGCTGGCATTTGCTGCTGTGCTACAGGGGACACTTATGGTCACCTGCAGACTGTGTGCCAGGTATTTTTTGTTGGCATCTTGGTCGCTGTAGGCCACAGGTACTTGTTCCCCGAGATTTTGCAGGATGAGTGAGCCGGCAATCACAAATTCGCTTTATCATCGCAATCAGCGCTTTTTTTAATAAATAAGGTCAAAACAGGGATAGTTAGATAGATTCCACGCTTCCATCGCATTCGATAACCCACCAACTGCCCGCCAAGGAGCCACCGACTTCCCAGGTGGCAGGATCACATACGATAAATTATTTGCAATCTTTTGGCATACGATATGTCATCTGCCATCCCAGCAAGGACTGTGGGATCTGATAAATACTACACACATCCGATACGTTCGCTATAGGCACATACAATTTAGGCACTTGTCACCCAATTCTAACACATTGGGCTGATAAATCGGGTAAAAGGGCCAGCATCGTATGAGAGTATGGGCACCTTTACCCACGGGAAGATATTAGTGATAAGTGATTTTTTTTTTCTAGCGCCTCCTGATTCTCCATTGGCGCCTCACTCACATACAGTATTACTCTGAACACGGCGACACATGATAATCTGGGTGATTATTTCTCATGCAGAAAAACACAGTTTCCTCCGCACTGCAAAATCCTTGTGCTGTCAAATGAAGCTTTGTGACAGCGGCAATGGGAATCAATTATTCCTCATTTATATGCATACAACATCGCCAATCTATCATCAGGCATGAACGGTTCGGGAACTTGGGTGGCCTGACACGTTCACTTTTACACATTATTATATTATTATCCTTTTAATCATGATTTTTGCTTCTCTTGTGTACCGGAGACAGTAGAAGGGGGCCAGGGACTTGTTAAATAAAAATACTCGGGAATCTAAAGACTTCAGAGCATTAATGTTTAAATAATAGTTCTAGGAGACACGAAATGCTGCAGAAAAGCGAGTTTCATTGGCATTAAAGAGGCATTAAGGAGAGGATTAGCGATATTTAGATCTTCCTGGTTTAATTTAAATGACAATAAGCTTATGGAACAAAACAAGAGACGGCATTATGTGACTCTCCGCGCATCTCTACAGCAAAATGGGACAATAGAGACAAGAAGTTAAGTTTCCAGTCTAAATAGAGGGATGAAACCAGATATAATATAATGCCTTTAGGGCCTAATTCAGTACCACTCGCCAAGCAGCGGCCGTTTGTTGCTTAATGAACGTTTTGTGCCGCCTGGATGAAGCCCTCCCCGCGCCGAATCCCCGCATGCAGCGAAGGGGAGAGAAATCATTTGATTGGTCGCCGAACATCAAATTATTTTTCTCCCCTTCGGAAATAAAAATCAGTCTGAACTAACATTAGATTCCATCTGAGTCCTCCACTGAAGAGGGGGTGGGCACTGATGCCATGTGATGTCAGCTGCCCGCTCCCCGACAGGCATCTGCGCTCCCAGGGAAACGCCCAGTGTTTTCATTGGGACGCCCTCCAGCCACCCCCCCTCCCTCCCCTATCTGTACAAATGCCTTGGCGAGTGCATACGCAGAGACCTCCCCCCATCGTAACGGGGCCGAATTCACCCTATTGCAAATGAACAAGAATTACCCCCTTATTACCATGTTGTACTCTCTCTTTAGACAGTAAGGCATGTTGTGTGTGTGTGTGTGTGTGTGTGTGTGTGTGTGTGTGTGTGTGTGTGTGTGTATGTGTGTGATCTGGTATTTATCACATTGTGGGGACCGGGATCTGTTTACACAGTCATGTCGTGGGGACCTTGTGTGTGTGGGGACCAAAAACCTGGTCCCCATAAGGGAAAGCTTTACAAATGATTACAGGAGTACTCTGAAGGTGCCAATGTAATTTTTAGCATTGGCCCATAACGCATGTTTACTAGTGAGTTTGTGTGTGTGTGTGTGTTGCTTCATTGTGGTCCCCTCATAGTTTCTGGTTGGTAATGCATTCACTGCCTCCCACACACACATATTCCAAATATGGTCAGGTACCACCCACTTCCTGGTCCCCGTTTCAACTGCAATATACATTTTCTGTGTTACAGGTGGTTGCAAAAGGGGTTTTTTTTGTTGTTTTTTTAAAGGAGTTGTCTGCGAAGGAGCTAAAATGTATAAATTGTAGCAAAAGTGGAACACGGGATAAATACATTTGTATAACAATCCAATATAATCAGTGTTCAGCCCGTAAAATAAGTTAATTAGCTTTAATTATTTAGCAGAATAGTGAATGTATGTGTGTGCGTGTGTGTGTGTGTGTGTGTTTATGTGTATGTGTGTGTAGATGTGTAATCATGTAAAATGTGTCATTATGGAGGTACATGTAGGCTGTGCAATTGTTAGTAGCGTCTAATAGAAGGGCATTAATAAAATGGGGCACACCTCAACAAGACATTTTAACCAGTGTGATGTTGCAGTGTAAATGATTGCCGCTTTAAAAAACTGGACATTTCTTACCAAATCTGACTCTTTTCACCCCATATCTCCTGCTGCCCTGCATTATAAATCAAATCTCCTGCATTGTTTACTGCAGCCAGGGCTCCATTGAGGATCTTTCCAGAACAGTCATTTGCTGCCGCGACTATGACTGCTATCTGGATACAGCAGTCCCTAATGTTGACGTTCAGCAGTCCCCTCTTAGTCCCCATGGAGCATAGAACACATTCTGTCTGTCTCCGTGTCTGTTAATGCTCCTCAGTCGTGGGGCGAGAATGTTATATTAGTAATAAAACATAGCATTTTCACAGTAAATAACCAATTGATCCCATCTAGTTTTTAAATCCATTTTTTACCAAGAGATAATGATAGAAGTGAGAATTTACACAAGGTTATATTGCATTTGGATTTTATTGCATATATCACATTTATTATCATGTATATTGTACTGAGTGGGAAGAACATAAGTCCCAGCAAATAATTCCAAACACATTAATCCAGTATTGCAGGCATCAACGTTATCATCAATACTACATTTTCCACAATATCAAATCACTGATGTTATATAGAAATATTTAGCGACACGCATTTAAGCACAGCTATGCCCTTATATGGAGCTAGGCACGCCCAATGGGTGGAGCTTAACAAACCCGCACAAAGCTACGTCATGCCAGATTCTGCTACCAGCTATAATCTCCCGCAGAAGTAGGCAAGCATGCAGTACATTTACCCCTACATCTCTATTTCTGAACTCCATGTACTGTATATAAAGAAATTCTAAGTGCGCCATTATTCTTTGTTTCCCTTAAAAGTGTACGAAAGAAAAAGAATAAAGAGAAAATACTGAATAAGCTTTTATTTCTTTTCTTTTTTGTCGCCATAAACTCACAAAATAGGTCAAATATAAGTTGTAGACAGTGAGTGTGATTTATGTGTTGCCTGTATACTTGACAAAAGTGTAATATTCTCTGAACAAAAAAAACCCATAAAGCACAACAAATATCAGAGAGAGCGCCTCACCTTCAGAGACAGGGAGCTAACAGATTAGAAGCAGCCGCGGTCGGTGGGAGTTTTCTCTCTCTGAAAAGAAAAGTCAGGAATCTAATATCTTGTCCGACACGTTTGTGAATTTCTCTCCAGGTATATCTTTTCTAAGCTAGATATTCTTAACGTGATGGTTTTTAATGCTTCGAAATAAAGTAAAGTGCATTCACATGGATCCCTTGGAGTGTGCCAGTAATGTATCCTGTGTTGTTACCTTCATTATATCACTTGTGATAACAGTAGGGTCTTTCATGGTTGCGGTTCCCTCTGTAGCCTCATCTGTGAGAAAGTTTTAACAAGTAGATCTCAGTAAAGGCTTCAGAATGTTCAAATAAAAATAAAAAAAAAGGACAGAAGAGGAAAAAGTTTAATAAGAAAATGTAAAGAAAAAAAGTTGAAGAATTTCGCAAGTTTCTAAAAGCGACGGCTAAAACTTAAATACAAGTGACACAAGTAACTTTCACGGGTATACGGTTGGGGCGTTTAAAAAAAAAATCTGGACAGATTGTTTATGTAAACAGTGGGATGTCTGATAAATTGTGAATGCCTCCCCCTTCCCTCATCGCTCTCTAGCCATCGGATCGCATTCTAAATTTTATATTAAATATGTCATATAAATGTAAAATATTGCATTGCTTCGATTGTGACAGCCGCCTAAAGTGCAACAACACTCGTTCACTGGAACTCGGAGGCTTACCGGGACTTCTACTCTAAGTAGTGTAAGCTCAACACAATAGAGAATTGATCAAAGTAATTGGGTTTTCAGCCTACGTGAGTAAATGCCTTGTAGAGAAATGTTCTTTCCAATAGCACAAGTACATATTTGCAAACAGATAATGTATGTCCTAAACAGCACAAGCGCACACCTTGCTCAGCAGCTAGCTATTGTAGATCTTTAAATTACTACAGAGTGATTGTAAAATAATGAAAGTCCAAACAGTTACTTTCAATAGGCACAAATCATTAGCACTGTACCAAGATGCAGGACTGAAGGTCTAGAGCAGCAGGGCCACACCACCACTAGGCAGCTTTAGGCATTTGCCTAGGGCGCCGGCAACTGGAGGGCGGTAGTAAGCTGCCAGACGCAAAGAGGCTAAGAAAGTGATCAGGCGTGCCAAGGCACGAGCTGAGGAGAAAATGGCTCAGTCGGTAGATAAAGGAAACAAAACTTTTTTTAAGTATATAAATGAAAGGAGAAAATCAAATGGAGGAATAATAAGACTGCGGACAGACACTGAGAATTTGGTGGAGGGAGACAAGGCAATTGCAGATCAGCTAAATAATTACTTTTGCTCTGTATTCACTATAGAAGGAGAAGGGAAGGGACCACAGTTAAGTTGCAAGGACATTTATAAAAATAAGGTAGATGGAGGTACATTTACTAGGGAGAAAGTCCTAACAGAACTTTCAAGACTGAAAGTGGATAAATCAATGGGGCCAGACGGAGTGCATCCAAGGATACTAAAAGAACTAAAAGAGGTGTTGGTAGCGCCATTAACAGATTTATTCAACCAGTCACTAGATACAGGTGCAGTTCCAGAGGACTGGAGAAAAGCAAATGTAGTTCCACTGCACAAAAGCGGAAGCAAAGAAGAAGCAAGTAACTACAGACCAGTGAGCCTTACATCAGTAGTAGGGAAAATAATGGAAACACTATTAAAAGAAAGAATAGTGGAATATCTTAAATTAAACAACTTACAGGATCCAAAACAGCATGGTTTTACTGCAGGGAGATCATGCCAAACAAGTCTCATTGACTTTTTTGACTCCGTGACCAAAATACTAGATGAAGGGGGGGCTGTAGATGTGGCATATCTAGACTTTAGTAAGGCATTTGACACTGTCCCACATCGCAGGCTGCTAAATAAACTTGAAAGTGTGGGATTGGATTATAAAACAATTAAATGGATAAGAACCTGGTTGCAGGATAGGAAACAGACAGTTGTCGTAAATGGAGTGCATTCTATGGAGGGACATGTTACCAGTGGAGTACCCCAGGGATCTGTACTTGGACCAGTGCTCTTTAATATCTTTGTCAGTGACATTGCAAATGGTATTGAAGGGAAAGTATGCCTTTTTGCAGATGATACAAAGATATGCAACAGAGTAGACACACCAGGAGGGGTAAATCAAATGACTGATGATCTAAGTAAACTTGAGAATTGGTCAAGAGAATGGCAACTACAGTTTAATGCTAAAAAATGCAAAATTATGCACTTGGGACTCAAAAACCCAAAGGCTCAATATAGTATCAAGGGTACTATAATGGAAACTACTGAGGAGGAAAGAGATCTAGGAGTCACTATTTCAAGTGACTTAAAGGCAGGGAGGCAATGTAACAAAGCAATGAGGAAGGCTAGTCAGATGCTTGGTTGCATAGGGAGAGGAATCAGTAGCAGAAAAAAAGACGTAATAATGCCACTTTATAGGTCATTGGTACGACCTCATCTGGAATACTGTGTCCAGTTCTGGAGGCCATATCTTCAGAAGGATATAAATACATTGGAGAGTGTACAAAGAAGGGCAACTAAAATGGTTCATGGCCTACATCACAAAACTTACCTGGATAGACTAAAAGATCTTAACATGTATAGTTTGGAGCAGAGAAGGGAAAGGGGGGACATGATAGAAATCTTCAAATATATCAAGGGTTTTAACATAGTACAGGTGGGAAATTTTCTTCAAAGGAAAACAAGTAATAAAACACGAGGACATGCACTGAAACTGGAGGGAGGTAGGTTCAGGGGAAATGTTAGAAAGAATTACTTCACAGAAAGGGTAGTGGATAAGTGGAATAGCCTCCCATCAGAGGTGGTAGAGGCTAAGACAGTAGAACAATTTAAACATGCTTGGGATAGGCATATGAATATCCTTACAAAGAAATAAGGATTAAAAAGGGTTGAGTTTACCTGAAGGGTAAAAAAGGGGCAGACTAGATGGGCCAAATGGTTCTTATCTGCCGTCAAATTCTATGTTTCTATGTTTCTAAGCAGCAACAGCAGCAACAGAGCTCCCGCTGGCACCAAGGAGAGCAGGAGGAAAGAAAATGGGACTGGAGCAGGTGAGTGAGCCATAGCCCCGCCCCTGGATAGTGCCTGCACCCCACAGACCCCCCTGGAGCCCGCCCAGAGCTGCGGCTATCGCCACATCTCTAACCGACCCCCCCCCCCCCCCCAGCTAGGGCGCTCCGGTGCCTAACACCGGCCCTGTAGAGTGGTTCCAAAACTATGTTCCGTGGCTCCCTGAGGTGCCTCGGGACACATGCAGGGGTGCCCTGGGTTGGTGGTCCAGGACCAACTCAAATTATTCATGGTTAATTATTTAAGAGCAAAACCAGTGCTGGTGGCTGCCAATCATAAAATGTGTACAAACAGAAGCAAATCCTGCCCTTTACCACATACTGTAACTCACCCTAAGAATCGCATATAAACACAATCCAATTGATATTTTTTTTTTTGGCCTAGGGGTGCCGTGAAAAAAAATTGTGATTCTCTAGGGTGCCGTGATTCAAAAAGATTGGGAACTCCTGGTCTAGAGTACTGGTTGCCTATACTATAGAGAAGTACTGTATCAGGTAGGAGGGTTTCCAAATCCTATAGGCAGATAAAGTTTTTTTGAGCAGCTCAGAGCACAAATCCATGTACTGTATGATCAGAACAACAAGGTGTCACTGTCCGATGAGACTCTTTAATAAGTCTTCACCTCTTACATATTCGTCATCTGTTACCTGTCCAGTATGCATTCGGGTGCCTTTGGACAGATTTGGATGAAACCAATGTGAGGTGGCTTGATTGGGTAGAGATTAGGTTCGTGGCCACTTTGAACCCCAATCCCGACCCCATTGTGTCCCGGGGGCCCAAAATGGGGTCCGGCCAATACAAAAAGGAAGCAAGATATGGAAAAGTTGCATTACATAGAGTTATTTAAGAAAATAAATGTGGTCAGATCTGGGAGACGACCACAGAGAGGTGTATGCCGGGCACACTATGGGCACGGGGATTATGTTCAGGGCCCTCCTCTGGACTGATTTGGATGAGAATTTAGGAGTGGGATGGCAAATGATCCGGGATGCCTATTGGAGTGGCCAGGACCACTGTCCGATGTCAAGTTGATGTACACCGGGCAGACCTTTAATCCAGGGAACGTGTTCTGAACCCAAGAAATACCCGGTACATCAGCTAGAAATCATTTCACTGACCACACTAACGGGGTGCATAGCATTTGGTTGTGTTACAATTGTGTTCTCAGTGTTGCTGCCAGTAATTGTTACTATGTGATCAGTACTGTAATTATTACAAAACATTTCTTAGATGGACAAAACCATGGGGTTTATTCTAGTTCATTCTTTCTGACAAAATCCTTCTTAGATGGACAAAACCATGTGCACTGCAGGGGGGGCAGATGTAACATGTGCAGATATAATTAGATTTGGGTGAGTTATTTTGTTTCTGTGCAGGGAAAATACTGACTGCTTTATTTTACACTACAATATAGATCTCACTTTGAAGAAAAACCCCACCCAAATCTAATTCTCTCTGCACAAGTTACATCTGCCCCACCCGCAGTGCACATGGTTTTGTCCATCTAAGAAGGATTTTGTCAGAAAGAATGAACTAGAATAACCCCCCATGTGCACTGCAGGTGAGGCAGGTGTAAAACCCCACCCAAATCTAATTATCTCTGCACAAGTAACACCTGCCTCACCTGCAGTGCACATGGTTTTGTCAATCTAATAAATATTTTGTCAGAAAGAGTGAACTAGAATAAGGGCTTCAGTTCCTGCTGGAGCCTGCTGAAAAATAGCCCTGGATATAGGGTTATACTGTGGGAGGGTTAGGTACTAGGGGTAGAGATAAGGTTATACTGTGTGGTAGAATTAGATACTAGGGGTAGAGATAAGGTTATACTGCTGGAGGGTTAGGTACTAGGGGTAGAGATAGGGTTATATTGTTAGAGGGTTAGGTACTAGGGTTAGAGATAGGGTTATACTGCGGGAGGGTTAGGTACTAGGGGTAGAGATAGGGTTATACTGTGTGGTAGAATTAGATACTAGGGGTAGAGATAAGGTTATACTGCTGGAGGGTTAGGTACTAGGGGTAGATCTGGGGTTATACTGCAGGAGAGTAAGGTACTAGGGTAGAGATAGGGTTATATTGTTAGAGGGTTAGGTACTAGGGGTAGAGATAGGGTTATATTGTTAGAGGGTTAGGTACTAGGGTTAGAGATAGGGTTATACTGCGGGAGGGTTAGGTACTAGGGGTAGAGATAGGGTTATACTGCGGGAGGGTTAGGTACTAGGGGTAGAGATAGGGTTATACTGCGGGAGGGTTAGGTACTAGGGGTAGAGATAGGGTTATACTGTGGGAGGGTTAGGTAGTAGGGGTAGAGATAGGGTTATACTGCGGGAGGGTTAGGTACTAGGGGTAGATATAGGGTTATACTGTGGGAGGGTTAGGTACTAGGGGTAGAGATAGGGTTATACTGCAGGAGGGTTAGGTACTAGGGGTAGAGATAGGGTTATACTGTGGGAGGGTTAGGTACTAGGGGTAGAGATATTATTATACTGCAGGAGAGTAAGGTACTAGGGGTAGAGATAGGGTTATACTGTGGGAGGGTTAGGTACTAGGGGTAGAGATAGGGTTATACTGCAGGAGGGTTAGGTACTAGGGGTAGAGATAGGGTTATACTGCAGGAGGGTTAGGTACTAGGGGTAGAGATAGGGTTATACTGCAGGAGGGTTAGGTACTAGGGGTAGACATAGGGTTATACTGCAGGATAGTTAGGTACTAGGGGTAGAGATAGGGTTATACTGCAGGAGGTTTAGGTACTAGGGGTAGAAATAGAGTTATACTGCGGGAGGGTTAGGTACTAGGGGTAGAGATAGGGTTATACTGCGGGAGGTTTAGGTACTAGGGGTAGAAATAGAGTTATACTGCGGGAGGGTTAGGTACTAGGGGTAGAGATAGGGTTATTCTGCAGGATAGTACGGTACTAGGGTAGGGATAGGGTTATACTGCTGGAGGGTTAGGTACTAGAGGTAGAGATAAGGTTATACTGTGGGAGAGTTAGGTACTAGGGGTAGACATAGGGTTATAGTGTGGGAGGGTTAGGTACTAGAGGTAGAGATAAGGTTATACTCTAGGAGGGTTAGGTACTAGGGGTACAGATAGGGTTATACTGTGGGAGGGTTAGGTACTAGGGGTAGAAATAAGGTTATACTCTGGGAGGGTTAGGTACTAGGGGTAGAGATAGGGTTATACTGTGAGGTAGAATTATGTACTAGGGGTAGAGATAGGGTTATTCGGTGGTAGGGTTCGGCTGCTGAAGGTGACGAGTTAGTTTTCAGAAGGAGACAGTTAGTATGCTGCAGAGGTTGGGCTGTGGGGAGGGGAATTTAGTTGTAAGGTTAAGCTGCTGTAGGAGAAGGTTTGGCTGTGGGGAAGTAAGGGTAGGGATAGGCTGCGGGAGGGGAAGGTTAGGCTGTGGGGAAGTAAGGGAAGGGGTAGGCTGCAGGAGGGAAAGGTTAGGCTGTGGGGAAGTAAGGGTAGGGATAGGCTGCAGGAGGGGGAGGTTAGGCTGTGGGGAAGTAAGGGTAGGGATAGGCTGCAGGAGAAGGGGGTTAGGCTGTGGGGAAGTAAGGGTAGGGTTAGGCTGCAGGAGGGGAAGGTTAGGCTGTGGGGAAGTAAGGGTAGGGATAGGCTGCAGGAGAAGGGGGTTAGGCTGTGGGGAAGAAAGGGTAGGGATAGGCTGCAGGAGGGGAAGGTTAGGCTGTGGGGAAGTAAGGGTAGGGATACGCTGCAGGAGGGGAAGGTTAGGCTGTGGGGAAGTAAGGGTAGGGATAGGCTGCAGGAGGGGAAGGTTAGGCTGTGGGGAAGTAAGGGTAGGGTTAGGCTGCAGGAGGGGAAGGTTAGGCTGTGGGGAAGTAAGGGTAGGGATAGGCTGCGGGAGGGGAAGGTTAGGCTGTGGGGTAGTAAGGGTAGGGATAGGCTGCGGGAGGGGAAGGTTAGGCTGTGATATGTAAGAGTAGGGATAGGCTGCAGGAGGGGAAGGTTAGGCTGTGGGGAAGTAAGGGTAGGGATAGGCTGTGGGAGGAGAAGGTTAGGCTGTGGGTAAGTAAGGGAAGGGATAGGCTGCAGGAGGGAAAGGTTAGGCTGTGGGGAAGTAAGGGTAGAGATAGGCTGCAGGAGAAGGGGGTTAGGCTGTGGGGAAGTAAGGGTAGGGATAGGCTGCAGGAGGGGAAGGTTAGGCTGTGATATGTAAGAGTAGGGATAGGCTGCAGGAGGACAAGGTTAGGCTGTGGGGAAGTAAGGGTAGGGATAGGCTGTGGGAGGGGAAGGTCAGGCTGTAAAAAGTAAGAGTAGGGATAGGCTGAGTGAGGGGAAGAGATAGGATGCTGGATGGGAGGGTTAGTATTAGGGTACGGGAGGGGATGGTTAGGGTTAGGCTCTGGGAGGGATTCATCGACATTATGTGAATAGATTTTCCGCTTTCAGGATTCTGGCTGTTGATATTTTGATGCCAACCCACAAAAAACATCCATAGCTTAAGTAAACACATATACTATAAGAGGAATCCGCAATCTGTCGCAGTGATATAACGTGGCAGCCTGTTAGATTTAATATATGAAATGTGTAAACATGATGTTGTCTATGACCAAAATACAATCCCGTGTTAATCAAATGGCTGATTGATGTTTACTGCAGCAATTAAAAGTCTCCTGTCCCTGCAGTGCACCAGAAACATTTCCCCGGGGCAGCGTCCTGACAGCACTGCCCCCCCCCCCCCCCCCCCCCATAGTGGGGTAATAGCCCCCGTACATCAGGTATTACATGTGGGCCCTGTGTGTCATACAGCCCAGCCTGCATTCAGGAACAGTATCTGGATTAGTATCAGTTGCAGCTGTGTATATTCCTGTAATACAGAGACTGCACCAAACACAAACCATCATTGCACCCCCGCTGCTCAGATACCACCAAATGTGAAACTATCCAAGTTCTATAAGAGAAGTAAATGTGTCAAATAATCGTCTAATTTGCATATCGTGATTTATATATCATTTTACCAATTAAAACAGTCAATTACCTGATCACACACAAACTCTGCAAATGTTTTAGCTAATTAAAAAACAGTGGGGTACCTTATTAATATGTAGTCTGCAATATGTGAATATGATCTTCTGAAGAAAAACGTCATCAATCTTCCTAGAGATACATATGTTGGGTTTGGATTCCGGCAGCGAATATTGAGCATAATTCAGCTGACCGAACGCTACATGCCACAGGGATAAAACTTGTCACAATACTGCAAAGGTCTACTTACACCGCTCTCACCTCACAGTGCCGCACCTCAATGGGTCATCAAATAATATTGTCCCTCTGATATTTACTATAGCAGATATTAAAATTATTGAGCTACTGTACAGTCCTCTATGCTCCATTGGGAGAAATAATACCTATATTTATTATTTATTACCAGTTATTATATAGCGCACACATATTCCGCAGCGCTGTACAGAGATTATTATTACCAGTTATTATATAGCGCACACATATTCCGCAGCGCTGTACAGAGACTATTATTACCAGTTATTATATAGCACACATATTCCGCAGCGCTGTACAGAGATAATTATTACCAGTTATTTATATAGTGCACACATATTCCGCAGCGCTGTACAGAGACTATTATTACCAGTTATTATATAGCGCACACATATTCCACAGCGCTGTACAGAGAATATTATTACCAGTTATTATATAGCGCACACATATTCCACAGCGCTGTACAGAGAATATTATTACCAGTTATTATATAGCGCACACATATTCCGCAGCGCTGTACAGAGAATATTATTACCAGTTATTATATAGCGCACACATATTCCGCAGTGCTGTACAGAGTCTATTACCAATTATTATATAGCGCACACATATTTCGCAATGCTGTACAGAGACTATTGTTACCAGTTATTATATAACGCACACATATTCCGCAGCGCTGTACAGAGACTATTATTACCAGTTATTATATAGTGCACACATATTCCGCAGCGCTGTACAGAGAATATTATTACCAGTTATTATATAGCGCACACATACAGTATGTGCCTATGCACATCCTTGCTGGCGGGTCGCCAGAACGTACGCGCTGGCGACCCGCCAGCAGCCTCGCCAGCGAGGAGACTGAGACGCGCGTGCGTCTCACGCGCACGCGCGTCTCAGTCTCCGTCGCTAGCGTGGCGGAAACCCTGTCCGTCTCCGCCTCAGGGAGACGGACGGGGTTAGGGGGGGGTTAGGGGGGATGCGGGCAGGCGGCGGGGACCCCGGGTTACCGCCGGCAAGCCGGCGGGGACCCGGGGAAACGTTTGGAAGCGCCGTCGGAAGGGGGCGCGCGCGCCTCTCGTGCGCGCGCGTCCCCTTCTCACGATCGCCATTGGCGCTGGCGGGGGATGGCGGCTGGCGACGCCAGCGCCATCCCGTGCAAAGATGGGAACAGACCCATCTGTATTCCACAGCGCTGTACAGAGATTATTACAGTTATTATATAGCGCACACATATTCCGCAGCGCTGTACAGAGAATATTATTACCAGTTATTATATAGCGCACACATATTCTGCAGCGCTGTACAGAGACTATTATTACCAGTTATATAGCGCACACATATTCCGCAGCGCTGTACAGAGATTATTATTACCAGTTATTATATAGCGCACACATATTCCGCAGCGCTGTACAGAGATTATTATTACCAGTTATTATATAGCGCACACATATTCCACAGCGCTGTACAGAGACTATTATTACCAGTTATTATATAGCGCACACATATTCCGCAGCGATGTACAGAGATTTTTATTACCAGTTATTTATATAGCGCACACATATTCCGCAGCGCTGTACAGAGATTATTATTACCAGTTATTTATATAGCGCACACATATTCCGCAGCGCTGTACAGAGATTATTATTACCAGTTATTATATAGTGCACACATATTCCGCAGCGCTGTACAGAGAATATTATTACCAGTTATTATATAGCGCTCACATATTCCGCAGCGCTGTACAGAGAATATTATTACCAGTTATTATATAGCGCACACATATTCTGCAGCGCTGTACAGAGGCTATTATTACCAGTTATTATATAGCGCACACATATTCCACAGCGCTGTACAGAGACTGTTATTACCAGTTATTATATAGCGCACACATATTCCGCAGCGCTGTACAGAGACTATTATTATCAGTTATTATATATCGCACACATATTCCGCAGCGCTGTACAGAGAATATTATTACCAGTTATTATATAGCGCTCACATATTCCACAGAACTGTACAGAGAATATTACCAGTTATTATATAGCGCACACATATTCCGCAGCGCTGTACAGAGACTATTACCAGTTATTATATAGCGCACACATATTCTGCAGTGCTGTACAGAGACTATTATTACCAGTTATTATATAGTGCACACATATTCCGCAGCGCTGTACAGAGATTATTATTACCAGTTATTATATAGCGCACACATATTCCGCAGCGCTGTACAGAGATTATTATTACCAGTTATTATATAGCGCACACATATTCCGCAGCGCTGTACAGAGACTATTACCAGTTATTATATAGCGCACACATATTCCGCAGCGCTGTACAGAGACTATTACCAGTTATTATATAGCGCACACATATTCTGCAGCGCTGTACAGAGACCATTATTACCAGTTACACTAGTATGCCACCTGCAGGTTGTACTGTCCCCATGTGTAACAGCAGGGGACCACAGTTTATTTATTATTTATTATAATTATTACCAGTTATTATATAGCGCACACATATTCCACAGCGCTGTACAGAGAATGTTATTACCAGTTATTATATAGCGCACACATATTCCACAGTGCTGTACAGAGAATATTATTACCAGTTATTATATAGCGCACACATATTCCGCAGCGCTGTACAGAGATTATTATTACCAGTTATTATTATATAGCGCACACATATTCTGCAGCGCTGTACAGAGACCATTATTACCAGTTACACTATTATGCCACCTGCAGGTTCTTTGCTGGTACTGTCCCCATGTGTAACAGCAGGAGACCACAGTTTATTTATTATTTATTATAATTATTACCAGTTATTTATATAGCGCACACATATTCTGCAGCGATGTACAGAGAATAGTTGAACACTCACATCAGTCCCTGCCCCAGTGGAGCTTACAATCTATATTCCCTACCACATGTACACGCACACAGACATTCTAGGGTTAATTTTTGGGGAGTCAAGTAACCTACCAGTATATTTTTGGATTGTGGGATGAGACCTACGCAAGCATGGGGAGAATATACAAACTCCACACAGTTAGGGTCAAAGTGGGAATCAAACCTATGACCTCAGTGCTGTGAGGCAGTAATGCTAACCACTACACCATTTGTTCTGCCCAAATATAGGTTCCCACCATGAATAAGTCCACCTACTAATAGACTGCAACCAAAGTTAATCAAGTTAATAAAAGTTATGTTTTATGCCTTCTAAATTATATTAAAATGAAATACTACACAAAAATTTTTTTAAAGCGATTTTGACTGCATCATCAAAATCACTTAGTAGGTTTGCCTGAATCGCCCCATGTGTACACAGCGGGCGATAGCGATGCGCGGCCCCACAGCGTTGCTATCGCCTGGCCAAATAGTCAGCGCAGACAAGAATAGTATCGCTACCCTGTGTATTCGGCCGCGGCTGCTGGGGCTGGCAGGGTGTAGTATACACACCTCCTGGGGCTGGTGTGTATTCGGCCGCGGCTCCTGGGGCTGGCAGGGTGTAGTATACACACCTCCTGGGGCTGGTGTGTATTCGGCCGCAGCTCCTGGGGCTGGCAGGGTGTAGTATACACACCTCCTGGGGCTGGTGTGTATTCGGCCGCGGCTCCTGGGGCTGGCAGGGTGTAGTTAGCTGTCTGTCTAGTGGCTTATCTACATCTTGATACACGCATCAAAGCATCAGCCAATCAACACCCAACTGTCATTTTCAAACACAGTTGATTGGCTGATGCGTTATCTTCACTTTATCTCTTCTCCAGGCTTATTACATCTGTTAGGGAAAATGCCAGTTAGGAGCTGATCTGCTGCTACTTTATCTCTCCACTTGATCTATCTACACAGCTTAGTACATAGGCCCCTAAATATTTGTACGGTGCTGCAGAATATGTGTGTGCTATCATAGTTTTTATTATTAAATGTATAATAGTTATTTTGCTGTGATTATTTAATGCTGTACAAATGACCTTTTCTGCGACTACACTTACAGCCAGTTAATAACATTTATACTTGTTTTTTAGCCTGTAGTATTGATTACTTGTATTGCTAAAATATTCTAACGAGTTATTCGATATAACACAGAAGTTGTGTTGTCTCTTGTCGTTAATTAGTTATAACTTTGTGCGTGTATGTGATCAGATAATTGATTGTTCTCACATATTGGTTGTTATAAATCATGGTTTACAAATTAAAGAATTTACCCACAGATGAATTAATAGAAAAGGTGGACAAGTTACTTTGTAATATTGCAGTTTTAAAGAGAAATGTTAGTATGACAGTGATTTATGGTTTAGTTTAACATCTTACACACGGGGCGATTTCAGCCTTAATCACCGGGGATTTGGTTGCCGAGCAACCATATCCCCGTGCATCCAGGGCGACAGTGCAGCCCTGCAGATCCACCGAAAGGACAAGCACCATGTTGGGGCTTCTTGTCAGCACTTGGGCTTCCGACTGCTTTTGATGCTATGGTCAACAGAATTTGATAGAGAAAAATTCATATGATTGGCACATGCACAAACATCAGTGTGACCACACACATGTGCAGAAGTCCTGCACCGTGGCTGGCTGGGGGCAGAACCATCAGAACACCATTGAATGTTTACAACTCGATGGCGGCAAACATCAAAATGCCGTCATCGAATGGTAGAACTGCTACCATTGGAACGAAAACATTGATGGTAGTAAAACATCACGATGCACTGTCCATCCCTAATCTGGGGAGCAGCGAGGTAGGGTCAGTGTAGAGGGTGAGGGTAGATGGGAATAGGGAAGGGGCTACAGACATGATGGATGTATTTAAGAAGCACACACCCGTTCTCTGCTAATGAACCCCTCCTCTCCTGCCAACTGGTTACTTCCTCCCACTTCTGCCTCCAAAATTTTGCACGTGCTGCTCCCATCCTCTGGAACTCTCTACCTGTCTCCCTCAGACTCTCCACCTCTCTACAAAATTTGAAACAGGTTCTGAAGACCCCACTTCTTCCCCAAACCCATCCACCGCTAATCCTAACCCACTGTTACATGCTCACTTCCCCCCCACCTGTGTCACCCCTCTCTGTTTCCCCCTGCCCTTTAGAATGTAAGCTGTGACGAGCAGGGCCCTCTTACCCGCATGTGACTTTACTTCTCGTACTATGACTAGCTTCTACTCCCAATGGCACCTAAATCTTGATTATTACCACCCCGCTGCTTTATCTGAGTGCTGTTACCACTGATGCAGCAACGTGTATATACCATATACTTGTCCTACTTTGTCCTGTAAGTCATTGGTTTTGTGTTTTGCCCTTTTATCTATGTACTTTGTAAGGCGCCGCAGAACCTTTGATCAGCCCACAGCACAGAACGGCATTTTTACCCACTGGACCCATCGGCAGATGTGAACTACATGGGACTTGCTTTGTTTTTTGTTTTTTTAAATCACGCACAGTAAGTCCGCCGATGTGCAGTTTTACATTTCTGGCAGAATTTCCTAATTTCCGTCCACATATTAGACCTCAAACAGGGAACAAATTGTGAAAGGTGGAAACGTATCTCTGGTGATCAGAAGATCGGTGGATTCCGCGCCATCCAGGAGAACATTTTGTTTGCAGGATTCCAGCAGCAGGAAGCGTTAATGGTTCTCAGAGCAATGATTTCCAGCCTGTTATAGACACAACAGCCCAAGTATTCTTAGTCAATCTTTCTCAGGATCAGTAAGACAAAGGAGTGACATCACAGATCCTGCCTACTCCCTTCGGCCCAGGAACCATAAAACTAACGAACGCGTCACCAAACGTTAGGTTCCTTCAAGTCTACAAGAGTTGGTATCACCACCGAGCGCATCTCCAGGTATTCCATACGGCCCGCAATCAGCAGCCAAATGGCAGCAACTTCGATCTAAGCTGTGCGTGGAGCTAGGAGTGAGATCCTCTTGGAGCTGATGAAAGTGGAGGAAGTAGAATTCCTATGTAAACAAAGAAACAGGAAAATCTGAAGAGGAAACTAACTGCGTCACAGGACTGAGAGCCCCAAAGTCACTTCTGTCGCCCGTCTCGGCACCACAGCACTGATCGGACACCTCAAATGAAACTTTTCTATTTCACAGGTAAGAATTACCGGGATGAGAATGTCTGGAAACTATGTTACTGTATGAAAATGTTTTTTTGTATTTGAATTATTTGTTTTCCCGATTTAACTTGAACAAAGATTGCAAACGTTATGGGTTTGTTGTAAAGGAGACTTGGGCGGATGTACTAAACCGTGGAGATTGAAAAGTTGGGTGAGATTAAGTGCCAACCAATCAGATCCTTACTTGCCCTTTTAGTGTTAGTAGCTTCGTCCACTTTATCTCTCTCCAAGCGTGAGTACATAGGGCCTACATCAGACCTGGTCGCAAGGCTGCAATTTTTGCAGATGGACAAAACCATGCTGTGCTGCAGGTGGGGCAGATGTAACAGGTACAGAGAGAGTAAGATTTGGGTGCGGTGTGTTCAAACTGAAATTTAATTTTGCACAGAAACAAAATTACTCACCCATATCTAACTCTCGCTGTCACATCTGCCTCCCTGCAGCACAGCATGTTTTTTTTCTCCATCTGTAAACATTGCAGCCATTCTAGCAGATCTGAACCAGTGCCTCACAGTAGACCCCACTGTCATTTACACTTTGTACACTACAGGTCTGGTTATGCGGGGGGGGGGGGGGGGGGGGGATACATGTATTAAAAAAAGTAACTTTGTGCATGGGTCAAACCATGTTGCAATACAAAGGGGGGGGATACATGTACTATTTTCGCATGCAGGGTAAATATTGGCTGCTTTTGCATGTGGCCTACGAAAGTTGAACTATTTTATTTTTACACTGTAATTCAGATGTGAGTGAGGATACGTCCCTTGCAAATCTAAATACTTATTCACATGTTACATCTGCCCCCCTGCAGGGCATCATGGTGCTGTATTACCTGGGTGCACAGTTACAGTACTTGCTATTTTGTTACTAATTACCAGTCCCCCCCCCCCCCCCTCCCCAAAGTAAAGGAAAAACATGACAGTAATGTACACAACTGAAAGGAGCTACACTTGAGTTGCTCCTTCGGGTGCCACCTAGTGCCCATCGGTGTACAAAACACTTGAATCCCTTCCATAGAGGTGAGGAGCAGCATTATCCTTTTTTATAAAGGATTGTTAAGCATGTGTCCTATAGATAATGTTAGACGTGGTCCTATTGTCTGGATATTGTTATGTACAATAGATTTTTTAGGTAATTTATTGTATTAGACTTTACAATCCAGATTACCCATATATTGAGAATTAGGGTCTGTGCTTCTTGTATGATTTACGTACCCAGGGGACGGGTGTAATGATGTTTTAAAGGTAGTTACTGTACTTTAATTACCATTATATCCTTAGTACAGTATATACTTTTCATAGAGATTTGACCCAGCCCAACCTGCAGAGGTCAGCTGAGAAATAACTAACGCAGGCTCGATGGCTGTATTGTGCTGTAATTACAATAATTGGGTAACATATGGGCACAGAGCTAAACAGTTGGAGCTTCTGAGAATAATGCGTTAGTATCTGTCACATATGTACAGTGGGCGCTGCCACATATTGCACACAGAATGTGTCCGTTATGCCATTTGCAATGTATAGAATTCCGCGCTGCCATCTGGCGCATTATCACATCTCCTGATACGATGTTTCCGCAGTGTGTGCATTTATATTGCTGGCCGACGGTCAGCACTGTCCACGGAAGTGCCACGAAAATGCAGAATGCAGAGTGGAGAAGGGGATACTGGGCTGTTTCTGCGCCGGAGGGTACACGGGAGACGGAATTCACTTCTGCGAAGGTACAAAATATAAATCATTCTTAATGAGTGTTTCTGCTATCGGAGGAATGGACAGGAAATCTGTTATAGCAGCAATTATAGTATTGTATAACTATTCATTCTGTGTGGTGGTGAGACAGGCCGGAAGTGGCAAGCGCTGACGTCAGAGACCCTCCCCAAAAACACCTGGGCACTAGAGATGGGCAAAACGGGTCACTAGCGAGAGCTGGGATCCAGCAGATCAGTCAGTGAAAAGATCTGTATCTTTTAGACGAATCAATGGTTTGCTTTGAAAGAAGGGGTAATTTGTTAATAACGAAGCATATTTTGTCTGACAATCATTTATTCCCATTATTTTTTATTTAAAAAAAAAATGAGCTGAACAAATAAGAACACACATAACCGAGTAAAACACTGATCGATGGCTGGGTGCAGAATCGCCATCGATGGCAACCATCGATGGCATCTGCACCGATGGCCATCCCTTATCCTAGCAGCAGCAGCCTTATTAATCTTTCTTTTACTTGCAGTCACAGCACTGAACTCAGCCTCTGGAGTCAGTACATCTCAGCTGCCACAGGTGGCAGTGCTGAGCTCAGGCAAATGCATTGTAATGAAAATGAAACTGAAAGTAAAAGAACGACAGTTGACCATTTTGGGATCGGGGGCTCACTCGTTCTTTCATGGGATCTGTTCAAAAGATTTGCTTCGTTCGCGAACGACCCATCTCTACTGGGCACCTCTGTGTTTTATCACTGGAGGTTGCAGACTATGGGCCTTATTCAGACCGGATCGCTCAGCTGCAAATTCCCAGAAGGACTGCACTTGCACACGCCATCCATGCATTCACAGTCATGACGAGTTGAGCGACAGGCGCCAGGCATTTGGGGGCAGTACGTTAGCATTTCTGGGCATGCCCCGGAAAATGCAGGCGTTGCAGGGCTGTTGTGAGGGAGGGACCCTGACCAGGTCCAGATTAAGGGGGGTCTATCTTGTTTGGTATGTTTTTTGAATGTGTGGGGGGCATGAGGCGGCGGGCTGCCCCGTTATCTTATAGGAATGCCCAGTGTTTCATGGGCGTTCTCATGCTAATGTGGCCATGTCGGACATGCCGGGGGCGGGCAGGTGACATCACCGGATGACAGTTCCCCACCCACTTCCCCCGAGCGTTCACGCACATCTAACTGCATCCCATCAGGACGTCTAATAATCTGGTAGGACTGCCATGCTATGGAATTCTATCCTTATGTATCCCTCCTATTATCCCTATAGACTGTAATGCTGTGTACACATGGGGGAGATATATTGCTCAGCCATATATTGCTGAGCAATATATGGCTGAGCATATATTGCTCAGTTTCTACTTTACATCAGCGACCAGAGATGGTCGCTGATGAAAAAGAAACTGCCGGGGGGAGCCAGGCAGTGGTAATCAGCTGGTCGCAGGAGCATGTTCCTGCGACCAGCGATCACCACAGGGGCAAAAACGGGAGCGCGCACCCGGCGATATATCGCCGGTGCACACTCCCATTGCGGGCAATATGGTCGCTCAGCGACCATATTTCCTGCGATTTTGCACAAAATCGCCCCTGTGTGTACGCACCTTAAGGTTGCGAGCAGGACCCTCCTGCCACAATGCCGGTTTGTTTCTACTCAGTTTGTTTTATCACTGTTGTCTCCAATTGTAAAATGCAGTTTACCTGATTGCTGCGCTGTGATGATCAGACCTGAATGAGGCCCTGTGACTTATCAGGAGAGTATAACTGAAGGGAACAGAATGTGCATTATGGAGTACATTCTGGTTGACACCCAAAGCTGCCAATTCACAGATTTGCATGTCCTTTACCTTTGGAGGTATGCCCGGAAATTTTCTGGGCTCACCACTTTGCATTAGGAGCACGCCAGTGGGGCCTGCAGCGGAGCACCACTGGCGCACTACCTTTAGGGGTCCCCCCCCCCAACACCGGTAATCGAATCCCGGAGATCCCCTGCCACCAGCCGCCATTCACTGTTTGCATCAGTGACGTCGGCGGCAAGCTCCGGGATGGTATGCGCGGCTCAGGGGGACTCGGGAGAGTTCAGGCACCCGAGTCCTCCCGAGCCACCACAAAACATCCCAGAGCCTGCCGCCTGTGTGATGACTGACAGGCGGCAGGGGGAAGCGATGGGAGCGGAGGTGAGGGGGGGCGGCGGCTTCCTACTATCTGTGGTGGGTTTTACTGGGGCAGGACAAACCTGCCCTAGAAGGTTTGTCCTGCCCCAGCAAAACCCACCACTCAAGGGGTTAAACGCCGCCCGCCTCACACACCACAAATGTCCCAGCACAGGTTTGCATAAACATCCATTCGCAGCTTGGAAGGAAATAATTTGATGGGTGCCGACAATGGAATGATTTCTACAGTGCACGCAGTCACTCTCGGGTGTCTTAGATCTGCGGGATCCCTGTACGGGAAGAGGGCGGACAGCTGACATCCACTGACGCCACCTCCCAACTGCGCCTCCGCCCCTCGGGACACTGCCAGCCCTGGGCGCGACATAGGACAGTTTTTAAAAAAAAAACAGGACGGTCCTGTGAAAATCGGGACAGTTGGGAAGTATGTTGAAGGGGGAATACAGGGGTGACAATGGCAATGCGCCCTGACATGAGCTGTAGCGGACATGCCAGGATGCCAGGGACAGTGACAGTGGTGGCAACAGCAATGATCAGACTATTACACAACAGAATCTCCAGACCACATGGAACGAGGGAAAGGTGAAAACAAAAGACAAACAAATCATGAGAGAGAAAAGTAATCCTGAGCTGTACGCGGTATACGGCGCTGACTGGCGTTACACTGGGATAATGTATTGGAATGAGCAGATGGCGTTCTCAGCCTGGCCAGCACCTGCTCATCTATCTGCACTGGGAGCATTTGGTGACAGTGACACTATATAGGGATACAATGTAACTGGCTGCTGCTATACTGAAGTGACTTGTCAGGAATGATTAACCCTGTGTCCTACAGCCTCAGAGGGAGAATGAGACAGGTACAGCACCTACATGGAGGGTCTAACAGCTGCCAGCAAGTATAACACAACAGCAATTCCAGGGGCAGAGGGGCAGGAAAAAGGTTTAGTGTTTCAGCTTCATTCAGCGTTACACATGACACCTCATTCTCGTTAGAATCTGAGTTAGTGATTTTCTGCTAATCTCTCAAATCCATTCCCTCCTTCCTTATGAGGACCCTGCTCCTTCCACTATATAACGCTCTGTGGCTTCCCACTGTCCGCATTCCCTTCCTCACATCATGTCACTGCCTCCTCACATGCAGCCCTGTCCTCACTGACACATCACTCATCTCCTGATATACTCTGTGCTGCTGGGGACCCTGCTCCTCCCACTATATAACTCTCAGTCTGTGGCTTCCTGCTGCCTCCATTCCCCTCCTCACGTCATGTCACTGCCTCATCACATGCAGCCCTGTCCTCACTGACACATCACTCATCTCCTGATATACTCTGTGCTGCTGGGGATCCTGCTCCCCCCACTATATAACTCTCATTCTGTGGCTTCCTGCTGCCCCCATTCCCCTCCTCACATCATGTCACTGCCCCTGTCACATGCAGCCCTGTCCTCACTGACACATCACTCATCTCCTGATATACTCTGTGCTGCTGGGGATCCTGCTCCCCCACTATATAACTCTCATTCTGTGGCTTCCTGCTGCCCCCATTCCCCTCCTCACATCATGTCACTGCCCCTGTCACATGCAGCCCTGTCCTCACTGACACATCACTCATCTCCTGATATACTCTGTGCTGCTGGGGACCCTGCTCCTCC
Source organism: Crinia signifera (assembly GCF_055691185.1). Lineage (NCBI taxonomy): Eukaryota > Metazoa > Chordata > Amphibia > Anura > Myobatrachidae > Crinia > Crinia signifera. The sequence continues at coordinate 173,926,108 of NC_139224.1, read as the reverse complement.
CACTATATAACTCTCAGTCTGTGGCTTCCTGCTGCCTCCATTCCCCTCCTCACGTCATGTCACTGCCTCATCACATGCAGCCCTGTCCTCACTGACACATCACTCATCTCCTGATATACTCTGTGCTGCTAAGGATCCTGCTCCCCCCACTATATAACTCTCATTCTGTGGCTTCCTGCTGCCCCCATTCCCCTCCTCACATCATGTCACTGCCCCTGTCACATGCAGCCCTGTCCTCACTGACACATCACTCATCTCCTGATATACTCTGTGCTGCTGGGGACCCTGCTCCTCCCACTATATAACTGTCAGTCTGTGGCTTCCTGCTGCCTCCATTCCCCTCCTCACATCATGTTACTGCCCCTGTCACATGCAGCCCTGTCCTCACTGACACATCACTCATCTCCTGATATACCCTGTGCTGCTGGGGATCCTGCACCTCCCATTATATAACTGTCAGTCTGTGACTTCCTGCTGCCCCCATTCCCCTCCTCACATCATGTCACTGCCCCTGTCACATACAGCCCTGCCCTCACTGACACATCACTCATCTCCTGATATATCCTGTGCTGCTGGGGACCCTGCTCCTCCCACTATATAACTCTCAGTCTGTGGCTTCCTGTTGCCCCCATTCCCCTCCTCACATCATGTCACTGCCCCTGTCACATGCAGCCCTGTCCTCACTGACACATCCCTCATCTCCTGATATATTCTGTGCTGCTGGGGACCCTACTCCTCCCACTATATAACTCTCAGTCTGTGGCTTCCTGCTGCCCCCATTCCCCTCCTCACATCATGTCACTGTCCCTGTCACATGCAGCTCTGTCCTCACTGACACACCACGCATCTCCTGATATACTCTGTGCTGCTGGGGACCCTGCTCCTCCCACTATATAACTCTCAGTCTGTGGCTTCCTGCTGCCTCCATTCCCCTCCTCACATCATGTTACTGCCCCTGTCACATGCAGCCCTGTCCTCACTGACACATCACTCATCTCCTGATATACCCTGTGCTGCTGGGGATCCTGCACCTCCCATTATATAACTGTCAGTCTGTGACTTCCTGCTGCCCCCATTCCCCTCCTCACATCATGTCACTGCCCCTGTCACATACAGCCCTGCCCTCACTGACACATCACTCATCTCCTGATATACCCTGTGCTGCTGGGGACCCTGCTCCTCCCACTATATAACTCTCAGTCTGTGGCTTCCTGTTGCCCCCATTCCCCTCCTCACATCATGTCACTGCCCCTGTCACATGCAGACCTGTCCTCACTGACACATCCCTCATCTCCTGATATACTCTGTGCTGCTGGGGACCCTACTCCTCCCACTATATAACTCTCAGTCTGTGGCTTCCTGCTGCCCCCATTCCCCTCCTCACATCATGTCACTGCCTCTGTCACATGCAGCCCTGTCCTCACTGACACATCACCCATCTCCTGATATACTCTGTGCTGCTGGGGATCCTGCACCTCCCATTATATAACTGTCAGTCTGTGACTTCCTGCTGCCCCCATTCCCCTCCTCACATCATGTCACTGCCCCTGTCACATACAGCCCTGCCCTCACTGACACATCACTCATCTCCTGATATACCCTGTGCTGCTGGGGACCCTGCTCCTCCCACTATATAACTCTCAGTCTGTGGCTTCCTGTTGCCCCCATTCCCCTCCTCACATCATGTCACTGCCCCTGTCACATGCAGACCTGTCCTCACTGACACATCCCTCATCTCCTGATATACTCTGTGCTGCTGGGGACCCTACTCCTCCCACTATATAACTCTCAGTCTGTGGCTTCCTGCTGCCCCCATTCCCCTCCTCACATCATGTCACTGTCCCTGTCATATGCAGCTCTGTCCTCACTGACACACCACGCATCTCCTGATATACTCTGTGCTGCTGGGGACCCTGCTCCTCCCACTATATAACTCTTAGTCTGTGGCTTCCTGCTGCTTCCATTCCCCTCCTCACATCATGTCACTTCCCCTGTCACATGCAGTCCTGTCCTCACTGACACAACACTCATCTCCTGATATACTCTGTGCTACTGGGGACCCTGCTCCTCTCACTATATAACCCCCAGTCTGTGGCTTCCTGCTGCCCCCATTCCCCTCCTCACATCATGTCACTCCCCTGTCACATGCAGCCCTGTCCTCACTGACACATCCCTCATCTCCTGATATACTCTGTGCTACTGGGGACCCTGCTCCTCTCACTATATAACTCTCAGTCTGTGGCTTCCTGCTGCCTCCATTCCCCTCCTCACATCATGTCACTGCCCCTGTCACATACAGCACTGTCCTCACTGACACATCCCTCATCTCCTGATATACTCTGTGCTGCTGGGGACCCTGCTCCTCCCACTATATAACTCTCAGTCTGTGGCTACCAGCTGCCTCCATTCCCCTCCTCACATCATGTCACTGCCCCTGTCACATACAGCACTGTCCTCACTGACACATCCCTCATCTCCTGATATACTCTGTGCTGCTGGGGACCCTGCTCCTCCCACTATATAACTCTCAGTCTGTGGCTTCCTGCTGCCTCCATTCTCCTCCTCACATCATGTCACTGCCCCTGTCACATGCAGCCCTGTCCTCACTGACACATCACCCATCTCCTGACATCCTCTGTGCTTCATTTGTTTAGAAGGGGAGGTATGTAACAATGTCTAGGAAAGCGTCACCTCGTTATACCACCCTGGAAACAGGAGAAGCAGAAGGATGTCTACACTTACATCGTTCTCCACATTCCATCCCCTGCTATAAATAGCCATCACTATACTGTATACAATATACTGTAACACTGCTGGCGGGCTGCACTCAGTCACCCCAGCAGATTGCAGAACCGCTGTGCTATGACATTACGGCACATTACATAAAGTAGAGCAGCATTGGGGGGTGGTGGGGGTATTGGGCCCAGGACGAGGAATTATGCATCCGTCAGCCAGGTCTCTGTCACTCCCCTGCGCTCCAGTCTCCGCAATGCTCCAACTATTGATGTTTCATATCGGAATCATCATATATATTCCATACAGTGCCTGGTGGTGAATTGTTGTCACCAGGATTATATTGTTGCTGCACTGCTAACCGCCCATGGGGACAGTAATATTGTATACCGTGTATGGGGACTGATCGGGATGTAGGACACATCGCACCTGCTAAGCATACAATAAACGGTGTACAATATAAAGCATTGTGTCTGCAGAAGCAATTCAGTCTACGACATCCACTAGGAAACAGTAGGCACAGGTGTCTCATAAGTCATTGGTTGGATCGCACACCTAGGCATCGGTGAGACCCAGATCACAATGTTGTCATATGATTATCACACACACACATGCACGCACACACACACGCACACACATACTGTATATATTAAACACAGCAAACCATAACAATATCATTTTTGTATGTTTTTGTATGCTGGCCGCACATCAGACTTTCTGCCAACCATCCAGCTAGTTGGTTGGACTGAAAATCTGGTACAGGATGGGGGCAAATGCCAATAAGCAAGTTCAGGAGAATGGACAAAAACATTCAAAATTTTTTAAATCAAACAGGTCCAATTACATTACATTGTCTGAGTGATAGGTGTTGTCCATTTTCCGATTTGGGAAACAAATGACTTAATTACATATTACATTTGCTCCCATCCAGTACCAGGGTTTATTACATCCAACCAACTAGTTGGATGGTTGGAGGAAAATCGGTCTGATGTGTGTGCATGAAGTTCAACTTTTACACTACTGTGTTTAGGATATTATCAATATATTATCAATATTCTAAATCAATACAGGATCATCATAATGAAAATGATCCATGAAATAAGATCTTATAGTAAATTCCATACCACCGATTTTCGAAAATTGGCAAAATTGTAAATTGGCAAAATACCCCCCCCCCCCCCCCCCCCTTCAGATTGGTGGCTGCTGAAAAATGATGTTCTGACAGCCACACAGTGGGTATTTCTGGCTGGTTGCATCTGATGAGGCCGGGGGGAGGCTCCAGAGGGATGACTACAGCATAGTTCAAATTTCAAATAAGAGAGAAATACCCACTGCCACCAACTGCCATTCCAAACTGACTCACTGCCAGTTGGTGTTTTTCTCTTATTTGAATTTTGAACTGTGCTGCAACCTCCCCTCTGGAGCCACCAGATGCGATGAAATCAGGCAAGTGGTTAAGAGTGTGCGGAACTTCTAGGCCATGGCTCAGCCAATCCGGTTTTAAGCCTCCAAAGAGCGGTTTCTAGCTTACCCCACACCCTAAAGAATCCTTGGACCGAAAAGACTAGCACCCGGGAATATCTCCCCAATTGTGTCGTGGGTTTGTACTTGGAATGTTGCTGGTGTTTCTATTACTGTATAATAGTTATTCTGATTCAACTTTGTCACATAGTAAAATAAACGATTAAAGTACAAAGCAGCAGAATCCTGTAACTAATAGTTATTGTAGATACATTTCATGTTAAATCATTTACTCCTGGGCTTGCGGAATGACACTGCGCATAAGGTGGTGCCGCCAATCATAACATTCATATATAATGCATATAAAATACATGAAATATAATGCATTACTATTGCAGTAAAAATATCGCTTAAAATAAAATTGTAACTTTATTGTTAATAGCAGACGATAGATAGTAGCGCTGTAATAATGTAATAGATAACAATGTGCTGTGATAAATGACGATACCTAGTAACATTCATATGACAGTGAAAGTTAATACACTAATACATACAGATGCAAGTGACAGCTCCCTCATACATATTCACCTGACACGGGACAATGTGCAGGGATCAGATGGGTTCCCAGCATAAATATATCACAATGTATATGAACCGCTGGCTCTGACTATCACGGTAACAGTTTAGCCTCTGATAGTTACACAGGAGCCTCATATAACTCCATGTATCCCTGGTGGCAGCAGAACTTCATTAGAGACCAAACGTCACCGTCTCATATCGGAGATTGATGGTCTCATATAAACTAAGACTCAGACACTTGGTGCCAGAACGGAGTCCGGTCGCTGAGGCCTCATTTACTGTAGGTTATTGCACTTTGCAAGCTAAAGTTGTTTTTTATTCTAAGGGGACAACTATGACCCCACACAGGGACTAGAGAGACCTCGGCTGAAGCTGTACTTACAGGACAATCACTTGTAGTGTAGCACTACAGGAGCCCCTATGCACTATAGTATTATTATCAGTAGTACCCCAGAGCAGGGGCGTAGATATTCTTAGGCCAAGTTTGTAAGGGCCCCCTATTTAGCGACCGATGGTGATAAATGTATGCAAAACATATTACTTAGACAGTAAAGATGGGCCCCCTTCAGCTCTGGGCCCCATAGCAGCTGCACTCCTTGCACCTATGGTAGTTACCTTGCCCTGGAGTAAGGCTTCTCTGAACCTTAGGAAAAAATCAACCTACCCCCCCCCCCCCCCCCCCAATGCCACACTGCCATCAATAACCACTTTCCAGTCCCTCAAGGGAAAGTATTGAGGTGGCATCTTAGAAGTTCCACAGCCCCCACCTGCATTAACCACAACGGGGATGTCTCCCTCATAGACATCAATGGTGCCACCAGATCCTAACGCCCTAGGCAGCTGCCTGAAAATTACCTTATGGAAGAGCTGAACCCTAGATACCTACTGGTACCAGACATTGCTCCACAACAGTGCGTCTCTAAGTGGGCAAGGGAAGGGGGTGTATGGGGGCTATAGTTTGTTTGAGCCCTCTCCTAGGTCACCAGCCCAATAACGAATAACACTGGCTAGTCTGAAGTAGTGAAACCAGATGTTTTCATCCTGGTTTTATGATTCTTATGATAAAGATACTGTAAGTGTCGCGGGTCCTAAGGCCAGCTGTGTATGTGCAGTGCACCAACGTTAAAGAGAGGCGTAGATGGGGTAAAACCATTAAAGTCCCGCAAGAAAGCAATTTGGAAGTGCCAACAAGTTCGGTGTAAGCCACAAACAGTTTTATAAGTGCGCTGAATGCACAAATAATACACAATGTTGGCGTGTTTTTATATTTGGATGTGTAAATTCAACTTTTTAAAAGTACTTTGACTATTTTGCACCATTCTACGTACAGTTTATATAGAGATAGCAAGAAAGATATATATTATACTGTATATAAGGTTTATTTTTCCGTCAGACAAGATAAGGAGCCAGGCTCTTTGCATAAACTTTTTAATGAAGACTTTGGCATTTCCCACATGATCTCTCCAAATTACCTAACCTTTCTTGGCAACACTCTTGTGCGCAGGATTGATGTTCTCTGTTGTGACATGAAAACTTCACTTAACAAACCCAAACTGCTCCTTAAGTGCTCTGAAACTCCGAAGCTTCTGGGCAGCAGATCATTTAATTAAACAAATTAAAATTCCCCACAGACTACTGAGGATGACAACATTTGCAATGCTCTTACAAGCTGGCAGGAAATAATAATAAATTTAATCAATAGGTTGCGGAGTATGTCTATCTTGATAATCAGCCAAAGCTCTAGACAATTCCGATTCTATCCTTCGGAAGCCGCGGATAATATTCTGCATATGAATGGGAGAGGGCTGTCTGCAAAACAGGGAGCGAAGTCTCAGCGTCCCGGAGACTCTGACGTCGACACTTCATCTGAGAGGCCCCCAAGGACGCAGTACTGGAGGAGGGGGGTCCGAATTAAAGGGTGGACAGAGTCTAGATAAAAGGTCAATAGGTTGATGCCAAAAGGTCTATATATACACAAGGTCGATACAAGCAACAGTTGACACCAGCAAAGGGTCAACATGGCAGTGTTTGACACATCAAAAGGTGGACGTAGACACTACAGGCATTTGCCACGTGTTCCGCACAAGCTGCTATAGAACACATTTGTGTCTCACATTGGGCCTTATTTAAATCCTTCTTAGATGGGCAAAACCATGTGCACTGCAGGTGGGGCAGATGTAACATGTGCAGAGAGAATTAGATTTGGGTGGGGTTTTACTTCAAAGTGAGATCTATTTTGCAGTGTAAAAATAAAGCAGTCAGTATTTTCCCTGCACAGAAACAAAATAACTCACCCAAATCTAATTCTCTCTGCACATGTTACATCTGCCCCCCTGCAGTGCACATGGTTTTGTCCATCTAAGAAGGATTTTGTCAGAAAGAATGAACCAAAATAAGGCCCATTGTGACAGATTCAGTAAAGCAAAAAAAGCAATAATTGTGTCAACAAACCATGTTGCTATGCTAGGGGAGCCAATACATTTATATTATTTCTGTGCAGGGTAAATACTGTCTGCTTTTGCATGTAGCCCACACATGTTAGCTTTATTTTTACACTGCAAGTTAGATTTCTGTTTGCACACACCCCACCTGCCCATACACTTCCCATCGCATCTGATCGCATCAAGTGGTGCCCTGGCAGCACCCGAGTGCTGGAAGTGGCTGTGTGGAGCGCTGGCGGGGAGCGGGGTACGTACCTGGCTGGGGACCAGAGCGGTGGAGCTGTCAGGTAGGCCGCAGGACTCAGCAGGACTTTGAAACACTGGACGGCCCTCTAATTGGCCGAGGCCTCTGAGACAGAGAGCTTTCTCAGCCAATCAGTGGCCTCACATTCAGGTGGCCGCTGACTGGCTGAAAGAGCTCTCTCTCAGCGGCCTCAGCCAATCAGAGGGCCATCCAGTGTTTCAAAGTCATATGCTGAGTCCCGCCGCCTGACAGATCCGGTCCCCAGCCAGTTATGTACCCCGCTCCCCGCCAGCGCTCCTCCACCACTGCCATCTCCTCCACCACTGCCAGCTTTGGTCCAGGCCAGTGCTCCTTTTCTACTCCTACCCTGCTGACAGCTCCTCCGCCACCGCCAGCTCCGGTCCCCGCTGCCAGCTCCGGTCCTCGCTGTCAGCTCTGGTCCCCACTCCAGTCCCCATGCTAATGGTCCTCTGTTCACACCTTTACCAAATTTTACAGGTTTCATGAGTTCGCGTTGGAGGACGCCTCATTCGGACAGGCAGTGATGAGAACTGTCAGTCTGAGCGTACCCTCTCATAGTACCGGCTCGTGAACGTCCCAAGGTGAAGCTGTGTCACCGGACTGGACAAAAAAGTTTAGCGGATTTTTGTGAGAACTTACCGTGCGAACCCCTTTCTCTGAGTCCAGTCTGGTGACACAGCGATCCCTCCCCTACGCTCAGTAAGTCATACCGTTCATGTGTGTCATGTTGTGTCATGTTGTGGTAAGATGATTGTGCATATAAGATGTCGGGCATTGTGTATCCTAGTGTGCTTTTTAAGTTGAACTGAAGCATGATGGGATGCGGAAGGGGAGGAGCCTGCATCCACAGGATTTTTTTTTATCAATAGGTGCCTGGCTCCTGCGGACCCTCCTACATCCCAAGGTTAGCTGTGTCACTGGACTGGACTCAGAGAAAGGGGTATGGACAGGGTATGGGTAAAAACCGGACCAGGACAAGACCCCCGAACCAGACATCAAAATCTGCAGTCCGGAGCTTGTATTGTCCTGTCCAGGGGTGTCCAGTCCTGGGGGGTTGCCTGTGACAGTGTCACCAGGGAGAGGAGGAGGGGGATAATAAAGCCTCCCTGTATGGTCCGGGCATGTAGCAAAAACCGGACCGTCCGGACCACCCGGGGAAGCTGTAATCTCCCCTTCCCCATGTCCCTGATGATAGCTATCACAGGGACCCCCCCGGATAAGACACCCCCCGGTCGGGACACCCCCCGGACCGGACACTACAAGCAACGGACTGCAGATTTTGATGTCTGGTCCGGCAGTCCGGGGTTTAGTCCGGGTCCGGTTTTTACATAGTCCAGGACGGACAGAGTGACCGATAGTGTCTCCTATAACTCGGCAAAGCTTCTCTCCTCTGCTGTTGTCTATTATAATTTATTAACGTTCTACACCGGGTCCCATGTCCCGGGCGCTTGTTCTGTGTGTGTTTGGCATTAGTATTCCATCTTTATAATATATGTGCATTTATCAGGAATTTATCCAGAGTTTCTGCTAGCAATCAGCCCCATCCTCCGCAGCTGAGATCTTACACTTTACATATATTTATTTATCATATATAATGTATATGTTTTAGCCATTTATGTGTCACAGAACCGCAGCGAGCGCTTTCTTGCTTAATCTTGGTAACGTGAAGTTTCGTTGTGAATCTGGGGGCATGTTACCAGCAGAGGTCCCGCTACTGCCGTCGTATGTGATTTATCTCCTGGGCCTGCGCCATTTATCACTGACACATCGGCATAGCGGCAATGTGGCTGGGCCTTCTTCATCTTCGGAGATTACATGTGTGCAGAGATATGTAACTTCTACTGTGTATACGGGGAATGTGTATTTCATTATTATTTATCCTGCATGCCCCCAACTGTCCTGATTACAGTGACACAGTCCCGCCGACTGGCAATGTGGGGCAGATCCGCGAGTGGGACAGCGGGACCGGGGCAGATTTATTAAGCCTGGTGAACTGATAACGTGGCTGGTACTTTATCACCGGCCAATCAGCTCCCAACTGTCAAGCCGGAGAAGCCAGATGATGACAGTTAGGATCGGTGTGGTCTGTGATAAAGTACCAGCTACATTATCGCTTTACCAGGCTTAATAAATCTGCCCTGGTCACGCTATCCCACTCGTGGGTCGATAATAGTATGCCCAGCGCAGTGGGGCACCATGTCCGAAGCATGGCAACCACATTAAGCCATGCGCGGGGACGCGGTACAGTTACACGTGTCCATGTCGACACAGGTCAATGTAGACAACGAAAAAAAGTCAAAAACTCAAGTCGACCTTATGCGTGTCAACCATGCCCATGTCAACCTAAAGCTGGTGTCGACTTTTTTGTCAATGTCGACTTATGTCAACCATTTATAGGTCTCGACCTAGTCACTGTATCATTTATACTATGACTATTCGGTCTCTACGCTCCTCTTAGTGTACCCCATCCCCTTCCTATGCAGGCCAAGGTTTAAGGCAGGTTCCCTGCTCTGCTACCATTGTGCTCGGCGCAGTTTAACGTTCCCAATCAAAGTATAAAAAAGTTAAACAAATTAAAAAATCTTTAAAAGCTCATCTCAACCTTTCGCTATTATTCCAGATTCTATTGGTCCAACAAGCAATTAGTCAGAGGGCAGAATACCTGGGGTTACTGGGCCTGATTCAGGTTCACTTGCTGCACTGCAGGGGGGCAGATGTACCATAACGATCGGCTTATACATTTGTTACATATGCAGCCAATCACAGCATTAGAAAGTTTAAAACATAAAAGTTATAGATAAAACTCCAGTAAAACAGGTGCAACCTGTCTGCGTGCAATGTGCATACACACACGTGACACATGCACCACACACGTGACACATGCACTACACACACGTGACACATGCACCACACACGTGACACATGCACTACACACACGTGACACATGCACTACACACACGTGACACATGCACCACACTGACTGCGCTGCACTGAGGCAGCAACATAACAATTGGCTTATGCTTTTTGTAACTAACATGTAAATCAGGGTTGCCGACTTTATTATTCTCCTCTCCGGGAGAAGCCGGGAGAGGAGAGTTTTCAGCAGCCACTCAGGGGGCGGGGTTTAAATGTGACATCACTAAGCCCCGCCCCATGATGGCAAACCTTTACGGCTCTCTGTGAAGGGGGCGGGGCTAAAATGACGCAATTGTGTTATTTTAGCTCCGCCCCATCCTCTGAGACCCAAGGATTGCAGCATTTTAATGCCGCGATCCGGGGGACAGCGGGGATCCCCCCTGAATCCGGGAGGGTCCCGGAAATTCCGGGAGGGTCGGCAACCCTGATGTAAATATTCCTCACCACATTGGTGGCTGTGGTAATGGGGCAGATTTATTAAGCTTGGAGAAGAGATAAACTGGAGATAAAGCGGAGAAAAGGTAAAAGGAGATAAAGCACCAGCCAATCAGCTGTGTTTGAAAAAGACAGTTGGGAGTTGATTGGCTGGTGCTTTATCTCCTTTTACCTTTTCTCCGCTTTATCTCCAGTTTATCTCTTCTCCAAGCTTAATAAATCTGCCCCAATGTGCGTTATCTCCCCTCTGTAATGAGTAAATGAACATCTGAATCAATCAAATGAATCAGCCGTGACTACAACCAGAGAGAGCCCACTCAATGTGAGGGACAGCAAATCATTTCCTCTGGAATCTATAATTAACAAAATATGTTAATAAATAGAGTTTCTGATGGCAGAGATGATGGAACAGATTGTCCTGTATGTGGGACATAGCACACAGGAATCCACAGCTCTTCCACAGTCACAGATAATGTGCCAGATGCACTAAACTTCAAAAGTGATAAAATGGAGAGTGATAGACAACCAACCAATCAGCTCCTACCTGCCATGTCACAAACGGTGTTTGAAAAAATGTCAGGCAGGAGCTGATTGGTTGGTTGTTTATCACTCTCCATTGTATCACTTTTGAATCTTGGTGCATCTGGCCCAATATCCTAATGCATCCGGGGACTGGACAGCTAAAACAATGGAGTTCCACAGTATACATAACTGGGGTGTTCTATGCATTGTCTTTGGGGTTACCCGTGAAGAGGTAATAGCACTATAGCATTTCGGCTAAACTCTTATCAAGTGGCGCATCCATGGGTGGGTTAGTTAATAATTTAAATTGATGTTCAATTCAATTTTCCATTCGAATGCAGATCGAAAGTGACACAAAAACCATTCGATTTAGTTTAGGATCCGATTTGATTTTGCTTCTATAAGCAAAATCGAATCGAACATCGGTAAAATCGATGCATGTGTACAGGGCTTCACTGTGTGTTCTGTGAGGGCAGTAGGATATAATACACGGGCAGTAGGATATAATACACGGGCAGTAGGATATAATACACAGGCAGTAGGATATAATACATGGGCACTAGGATATAATACACGGGCAGTAGGATATAATACACGGGCACTAGGATATAATACACGGGCAGTAGGATATAATACACGGGCGGTAGGATATAATACACGGGCGGTAGGATATAATACACGGGCAGTAGGATATAATATACGGGCAGTAGGGTATAATACACGGGCAGTAGGACACATCTGTCACTGATGAATTTTAAAAACAATGCAGGAACAGAAGTTAGTGACATTGCTGTAGGTCCCCAAGCCCTTGGAAGGGGGCTCAGAAATCATCTCAGAAAAAGAACCAGGGGCTAGTTCGCAGATTTACACCCTGTAGGTTTTGCCAGTCGGCTTTCTGCAACATGGGACAGAACTCTATGCTACTGCGTTTGGGGGTGGTGATTGGACAGCTATATGGTTCATTCCAGAAAAGTGGGGTGCAATGGCCTCGATTTCTGGATGACATCTTGGGGGCATCACCACTGGAGCCTGACTTCGCCGGACAATCTGAGTAATCTCCAGGTAATGCGGATGTGATACATTTATATAATACATACATTTGTTAGGTAAAAATGCAAACTTTAACTTGAATTTACAGTAGCAACAAGCTCTTGGCAGGGAACTGGCTCTAATAAGCCCCTGGGGGCTGCTTTAGAGGGACCGCGGCAGAAAACGTAGATACTTATCTACTGTGGTCCCAGGGATGCTTAATATTTGTGGATGACCTGCAAATATTACTTAATAAATATGCCTCAGAGGAAAGAAGAAATATTAAATAATATACAGTACCCCTATTCTGTGATCTCAGGGTAAAGCACCAATACGATGTGAGGCATGCATTCTTAGAGGGGAATTTACTAAGATGTGTATTCTACTTCACATGTGATGTTGCTCTAGGCAACCAATCAGAAGTTACTTCTTATTTACTTAGCACCCTCTAGAAGATAGCAAATGTTTATGTCACACCTCTGAACCGACAGGCTGATACTTGCCCCAACTACTGCACCATCCCAACCACAGACCGGCAATATTTTTGTGCATGATAACTATGGTAGGCGTAATGGCTGGTATTACCGCCTTAGACTGCTGAGGCCAGGAGTTCATTTCCTGACCAATAGTATCTATGTGGAGTTTGTATGTTCTCCCATGTTTGCATGTGTACTCTCTGGTAGCTCTGGTTCCTGTTACACTTCAAAAATAATTCTAGTGGGTTAATTGGGTTCTGACAAAAAAACATGAACCCTAGTGTGTATCCTAGTGTGACGGCTGATTGATAGGTCGCTGTACATGCCAGGGTGTTGGATGTCACTGTTTTAGTTATCTGTCTTTGAGCCACATGTACTAAGCTTTAAAAAAAAGTGATAGAGCGGACAGAGATAAAGTACCAGCCAACCGGCCCCTAACTAGTATTTTTCAACCACAGCCTGTGACCTGGCAGTTAGGGGCTGATTGGCTGGTACTTTATCTCTCTCCAAGGCTTAGAACATTTGGCCCAGTATTGTGTGTGATCAGATAATTTATCCAGAAGTGCTGCTGCGTCCTCACCGAATTGTATGTGTGGAGTATACGCAGAGGATCTTGGCTTGGAGTTAGGTGGCGGAATGCCATCCAGTACAAATCTATTGTGGGGTGATAAGCGGAGCGGTGCAGATGGTTTGTGTTCCTGGCCGCTGAGGGATAAGGATGTGCAGCCAGATTATGTGCAAACAAGATTTTGTTTTGCAGAACGATATAATTAGAGTATGAGGAAAGTGTGCAGGATGCGTGTACTGTACACAAAGACATCGATGTACCTGGGAGGGCGCAGCGTCGCGGACACGCCAACGTACCAGAAGCCAACTGACCAATAACGGCATCTACAGCAATTATTTACATGAGTCCTGGACGTCCTTGTACCTGATGTGGAAATATCTCAAAACAAATGACAAATTTATTATGAAAAAAAAAAAAAAATGGGAAAGTTTCAATGACTGCGGAGATGTCCCATTCACCAAGTGCTCTGCAGTACCATCTGCGTGTGCTCTGCACTCCCATCCCCATGTGCTCTGCAGTCCCATTCACCAAGTGCTCTGCAGTCCCATCTCTGTGTGTTCTGCAGTCCCATCCACCAAGTGCTCTGCAGTCCCATTCACCAAGTGCTGTGCAGTCCCATCCACCAAGTGCTCTGCAGTCCCATTCACCATGTGCTCTGCAGTCTCATTCACCATGTGCCCTGCAGTCTCATTCACCATGTGCCCTGCAGTCACATCTCTGTGTGCTCTGCAGTCCCATCCCCATGTGCTCTGCAGTCCCATCCACCAAGTGCTCTGCAGTCCCATTCACCATGTGCTCTGCAGTCTCATTCACCATGTGCCCTGCAGTCACATCTCTGTGTGCTCTGCAGTCCCATCCCCATGTGCTCTGCAGTCCCATCCACCAAGTGCTCTGCAGTCCCATCCCCATATGCTCGGCAGTCCTATCCTCATGAGCTCTGCAGTCCCAACCCCATACGCTCTGCAGTCCAGTTCCGGGGGTTTGCCTGCGCACACCATCACCATTGGAGACAGGGCTAAATTGGCCCCTAGATGCAAATTAATTACAGGAGATACAAACCCCCCCCCCCCCCCCCAGCAACCCAGCAACCCACCATTGACTCATCTGCGAGACTAAATATTCTGTATTGTAACTAATTGCTGCAAAGGAATCGTTCTTGTCAGGTGCTGTCTGCTAATGATAATACATAGAGAAGCTTGTAGAGAGATAACAGTGTGAGAGATAAAATACCAACCAATCAGCTTCATTTTTAAATTTTACAACAATTGTAAGGAGAGAGAAAGTGTGTCATTATGTGGTGCACCGCAGAAGAGTCACAATACAATATAGCCTTTATTAAGATATACTTAAAACTGTGAAATATAAAAAAAATACAAATATTGACAAAGTGAACATGGCGTGTGTTCTAACACAGCAGCTGCGGGGACTCCATGTGTGACTTATGAGGCTCTATGTTGTTCAGCGTTTATTGAAGAATAATCCTAAATGTTTGTTGTTGCACCAGCCCTGCGCTCTGTATTAGACAGATGAGGAAAGCAGTCAGGTTTCCCAATACTGAGATCACTTCATCTGTTACAATATGGCAACAGTGCCTGCGAGTATTCATTTATAGTTGAATACAGTTTCAATGTATGCAGACATTGTCTGTAATACAGGGGTTCCCAATCTTTTTCGAATCACGGCACCCTAGAGTATCAGAATTTTTTCACGGCACCCCTAGGCCCAAAAAAAAAATATATAAAATTAAGTAGATTGTGTTTATATGTGCTTATTTGGTTCAGTTATGTTTTAAATGGCAGAATTTGCTTCTGACTGTACATAGTTTATGATTGGCAGCCACCAGCAGTGGTTTTGTCCGTAAATAATTGATCATAAATTATTTGAATTGGTCCTGGACCACCAACCCGTGGCACCCCTGCAAGTGTCCCGAGGCACCCCAGGGAGCCACGGCACACAGTTTGGGAACCACTGCTGTAATAGACAGAGTTGTATGTACAGTAGGTGCCTGTTGACACCAAGCTTATTAACACCTCCGAATAGAGTTATGTAATTCACCTTTTGTGTGCAATTTGCCCTGAGAATAACAATAATGTTGCTCAATAAATTACAATGGCTTATATGATCAAAGAGAGGTTGACACTGTGGGTGAAATTTACTAAGACGTGAAATACACTTCACAGGTCATGTTGCTATGGGAAACCAATCAGAAGCTACGTCTTATTTATTTACCACAGACTGTCACTAGAAGATAATAGACAGGATGTGATTGGTTTCCCATAGCAACATGACCTGTGAAGTGTATTTCACATCTTAGTAAATTTCACCCTGTGTGTCAATATAATGTCCTCAATTGATCTGCTTGTTATTGATGCAAAAAATTCTAAAGAGGGCATAAGGTGGTATAGCCAATGCACAAATATAGAGGGGCATGTACAACAAATAAAGATATGGTGTGTTTCTCTGGCAGACCGTGGATCCCAGAAGTCAGTATTAAGTGTTTAAACCCCAAGATCATGCAGGGGTAACACTGTACTGTATTGGTTCTGTAGTGATTAAATCACAAAGGGCGATAACTAGTTAATCAAATAGGTATAAGTCACTTCTAATGTATAGTATATCGCTTACACTGTAATGTATATAGTAAATACAGCATTTCTGGGATCAGGCAGTCAAATGTGACTATTTAGTTGGCTAACAAAGCAGCATATCCGTTGTCACCGCAGTTCAGACAGAGCATCAAATACAAGTACACAACAAATTAGAGCCCTTAAAAGGGCTAAGAATAAGAAATGCTGAATCAGTCTAAACGTAAATTAGGGAGACGGAGCACACAGGAGCACACAGGAGCACGGCTGATGGTGCTGGCGCGCGTTTCGCTTCCCGCTTATTCAAGGCAACTGTGTTTTAAAAATGACAATAAAGAACAAATTAGTTCATACATTATCTCTCTTCAAGCTATAATAATAAAAAAACTCTTAAAGTTGTATCTACACACTAAAGCTCTGTTATCCATTCCAAGACTCTGCAGCTCAAGGAGGCTGCAAAGGGGATTTGTGAACCTGAGCAGCAGTGACTTAAGCAAATCTCTATGAAATGAGTGTCTTTCTTGGTGCCCCTTTGACAGCTGGAGCCCTGCAGCCAGTGCCTCTAATGTCTCTGGGAGTTACGCCACTGTTATTGCCTCAAATAAATGAGGTTAGCATTGCTGCCTCACAGCACTGGGGTCATGGGTTTGATTCCCACCATGGCTCTACATTGGTGGAGGTGGGATAATCTCTCCAAACTGCATGTGTTTCCTCCAGGTAAAGCACATTTGGTTTGCTAATGGACAAAACCATGCTGCACTGCAGGTGGGGCAGATGTAACATGTGCAGAGAGATAGAGAGATAGATTTGTGAGTTGTTTTGTTTCTGTGCAGGGTAAATACTGTCTGCTTTCTTCTTACATTGCAATAGACTGTAGATATCAGTTTGAAGTACAAACTGCCCCACCTGCAGTGCAGCATGGTTGTGTCCATTAGAAAGCCAAATGTGCTTTGTGGATGAACCTGAATCAGCCCGCTTGTGTGGTGCTCCCGGTCCATCCAAAAGTCAGCCAGTGTCACACCCTCCATTGGAACTTACCGTGGGAGTCTGGGGAGGCTGATGACACGTGCCACTCTTAACCGTGTCATTGTAACCCTGCACCCACTATTCAATGCCGGTAAGCTGCCCACTTAATAGTAGTGGCAGGGTACAGTGACAGTTAGAAAGTCAGTGTGGTGTGTGCGTGTGCATGTAGTAGATTGTAAGCTCCACAGGGGCAGGGACTCATGCGAATGGCCAAATATTATCTGTAAAGTGCTGCGGCATATGTGTGCGCTATATAAATAACTGGTAATAAATAATAATGTACCTCCAGGCAGAATATGGCTAAGTGATATTGCAGTCCATAGAGCCAGTACAGGTTCCATTGTGGTGCTTGGCTTCCTCCTGTGCGCTGTAAATAGTCTGTCTCATTGTGCGAGATCAGGGAGGGGGCACTCAGTAACAGGCGCAGCTAGGAGCACTCACTGAGCGACACCTTGCTCGGGATTGGTTGTCTGATGTAGCAGGATCTCCTCAGTAATGGAACCTGTCAGCAGTCCCCACATTACACCATAGGGACTAGTAAAGGCCACATGAATAATGGTCATTAAATCCCTCACTTACACCATACGTCACAGAGTTGTGATTGTGTTACTCACACGCAGCTACAGACAACAATCGTTACTAGACAATCCCCTTATCTGTCTATTGTGTAGACCCGATACAGCCAACTCCCTGACGCCGCGGAGACACACATTACACACAAACCGCTGTGCGATTACTACCTCATGTTCCAAGACAATTCAATAACTGAAATTCATGATTTGATGATTCTGCTCTTTGGGGCTGATTCAGTCCTGCTCAATGAGCAGTGAATTTGGCCCCATCTCCGAGGGTGGAGGACTGCTAATGTGCAGAACCCCACAGAGCGTGCCTTTAGCAAAAATGTAATTCGCCCGGCACTCGCCACCTGATTGACAAGCAGGGGGCGTCCCAAGGTGGACCCCCGAGATTCATGGGCATGACCACAAAAACGGTTGGCGTCCCCATAGAAAAGCTGGGCAGACTCCAGCGAACACAGGTGTGCCCCTGCATCTGCTCGCAGCATAGCGAGGGGATTCAGGGGGGGGGTGCGTTCGCCTGGGCGGTGTTAACCTGCTCGTTAGGCTCCGAATACACATAGCCTAGCGAGCTGATCTGAATCAGACCCTTTGTTCTACAATTCCACAAATTCCCAGTCTTGCCATCTGCACCCGTATACTACACATATATACCAGCGATTTGAAGATTTAAAAAAAAAAATTATCTTCACTTTGGATCGACAAATGTCCGTACACCACCTAATTGTATTCTCCATAGCAGTGATTATCAGCAGCGGAAGAATTGTATGGTTGTCAGAGCAGTCGCACAAAAGTCCCATCACCACCATATTTTATGAGGTTAAGAATATCTGTTTAAAACTTATTTAACGTTATTTTATTTTAAAATACGCAAAACCTATATACAGTAACATTCTCCCATTCTTACAATTCAATATAATATTGGCCATAAATAATCAAAGTTTGTCCTGGACCCCTAACCTGCTGTGGTACCCCAGGCTGCGGATGCAGTCTGGGGTACCACAGCGCACAGTTTGGTAACCATTGCATTACAGTATGTGACAGAATATGGATAATTATAGCCTCCTATGCTCACAGGTTTTGACACATTATTTAACATGGTGATACTATTAGATGGAAACCGCGCCTGTTTTTGCATTTAATATCATTACATGGTACTTGTTTAGTTTCACGGTGGCAGATATCGCATACGATGTGATGTATGATGCCATTTAGAACCAGTTCATAACCCCACTATCCACTACGGCATAGAGTTGATTTTATATGGTGTGGCGAGCACAGCGAGCCCGAAGCGTGGTGAGCGCAGCGAGTCCTGCGTGGGGACGCGGATTTCTTTACATGTATTCTGCGCGGCTCGCTGTGCTTGCCACGGAATACATGTAAAGTAATCTGAGGATGCTCGTCACGTCTCGTCTGGTTTTTAAAAACTACAGCCAGGAATGCACTGGGGTTCTAAAAGATTGAGGCCCATGGGGGTGTGGCCTCTTGGTGCACACCGCACTTCTTTTTGTCGGCGACCGAAGAGAGTGCCTAGAGGTGGACCTGCTCTATGCCAGTCTACTTATTTAATGACTGGATCATACTGCCGACACCACAGTTGGCGTTTGCATATCACTGCATCATTTCATTAGTACATGAGCATTTTACGTGATAGCGGCACCCAGAAGCACCTTGAAGTCATAACAATCGGTAATAATAATAACGGACGGTGTAATGGTTAGCATTACTGCCTCACAGCACTGAGGTCATGGGTTCTATCCCCACCATGTGTTATATATACGGGGCAGTACGGACGGTGTAGTGGTTAGCATTACTGCCTCACAGCACTGAGGTCATGGGTTCCATTCCTACCATGGCCATAACTGTGTGAAGTTTGTATATTCTCCCCGTACTTGTGTGGATTTCCTCCGGGTACTCCGGTTTCCTCCCATAATCCTAAAATATGCTAATTGGCTCCCACCAAAATTAACCCTAGAATGTCTGTGTGCATGTACATGTGGTAGGGAATATAGATTGTAAGCTTCACTGGGGCAGGGACTGATGTGAATGGTCAAATATTCTATGCAAAGCGCTGTGGAATATGTTTGCGCTATATAAGAAACTGGTAATAAATAAATAAAATAAATAATAACAATAATATATTGAGATGATTCACCGGGAAGGGAAAGTTCTGACAAGTTATGGAGAAAGTGCTGGAGATTGCGTTCTGAGAACATCTGCCATTGTTTGTAGAAAGTTTCCCCCAAGGATGCGATGGCTGAAGACTAAACTTAGAAAACGCTACGATAGGGGCGCTACCATCCGCCGGGTGTTTGATGCCACTTGCCACGTCTCACATTTGCACTGACAGCACTTTTCCTGGAGCTCTACGTCTTTTTTAAGTAACACAGTTACTGTGCTATTCCCGAATTCCATCACAATCTGCTGAACTAATTAAAATGTCACCGCTCATAGGTTTGACAGAGTGAGATCCTCGCGTGTTCCTTGTAAAAAGGAAAAGGAAAAAGTTTTTTCGTTTCTAAAACACCACCAAGGATCTGAACGGCATCTTTTGCGGGAACTCTATTAAAGCAACACTGCCTCCGAAATTGTGCCACGTGAACTTGTGTTGATGTATCTTATAGACATAAAAAGTACTAGTTAAAAGCCTGTCGGCTTCTGCAACGTACTTTCACTTTGAGCTGTGACAGTTCTATGTTCACTTTGAGCGGTGACAGTTTTTAGACCACAAACTCTCCACCTCCAGTCCCTATCTACTCCTTCCTCCAATCTCTTTCTTCACAGATCCCTCTCTCCATATCCAGCAAGTTTGGAACAGATAAGTGTCCCTGCAAAAATTGCCTGGAAAATGTTGACACATGAAAAAGTCAACGTGTGCTTTATTTTTTTTGGGGGGGGGGGGGGGGGTTGTGTTTTGTTAGGGCCAGGTAACACCCAGTGCTTTTGATTTATTATGATCACATCGTGCAAGCTTCTTATACAGTGGTCTCCAATAACCAAAAGAGTCTGCCGGTATTAATTCGATTTGCCGGGATGGTTCTGCTCAAGATTGGTGACAGCTCCCAGAAGCTCTTCTGCCAGCGGCAAACAACCATCTACGGCGGCCAATCAAACCTCGGTACAGGTGTTCCTTGTCCTCTACTGGTTTAGGTGCACCAGGACCCACTCAATCTTTGTGTTTCATGTTATGTGTTATTTTTCTTTTCCAAGGATTTGTTCTAATAA
The DNA here is from genome assembly GCF_055691185.1 of Crinia signifera. Classification (NCBI taxonomy): domain Eukaryota; kingdom Metazoa; phylum Chordata; class Amphibia; order Anura; family Myobatrachidae; genus Crinia; species Crinia signifera. Next base: position 173,905,272 of record NC_139224.1, on the reverse strand, counting down.
GGCCAAAGAGATTGTCAACCAGTTTTGCAAATAAGACGTAGCATGGACATCGATCTTGGAAAAGAAATGTTAGCAAGCATCAATGGTTTGCCTCCAATGGTCGATATATTCCTATCAGTTCCCATCAATGGCAGTTTCGATGAGTTTTGATGAAGACACAATGATGAGTTTTCCCCTATCACGTCACTTATCCAACTTGACTGTTATCGCTTAACCTTGTCCTCTACCTCTTATTAACCACTAGTGATAACATGGCCTCACCTGTGCCGGACACCGATGAGTCAAACCATCAGTGGTTATCCATCCATGGTCTCCTGCAATTGGACAGAACCAATGGCACCATCAATGGAGATCACTGATGCTAAAACATTTGGGGAGTTTCCCTAATTTAACAGGTTACTTCCAAACTTTTTGATAACGGTACATGGTGCAAATGATCAACCACCACGGAAGTGTTGAATCCCAGTACATAATGGCTGCATTACTTTATCTGACCTCTATCCATCTACAAATCCGCCCTGCATTGATACTAGCACCATTTAGAGGTGCCGACCTTTCCTATCGCATTTAAAACATTGAACCTGTGTTTTTATTGATGAGCATTATAAATCCCTTAATATCTTGACAGGTTGCAATAATTATCTTAGCTCTTGCCAGCGACACCTTTGTATTGAATATTACACCACCAGGTTCTATTGGACACAGAAGTAAGTGTCAAGGTCTAAAGACTCTACAGCAGTGATTTTCAACCTTTTTACCTTGCGGCCCACTAAATAAGACTTTAAAATTGCCAAGGCACATCCTGAGATCCCCACAGGGCAAAACACATTGGCCACCACAGGAGAAAAACAAACCTATTGGCCCCCACATTAAAAAAAATCACACTGGTCCCCACAGGTAACAAAAATAAAATACATTGGCCCTTTACATGAAAAGAAGAGACCAGTAAATAACATTTAAACTGGTGGTGGCTGTAAACTGGTTTGGGCATCTCTAGATGTGGGGGCACACTTGAGAACAGCTCAAGGCACACTAGTGTGCCACGGCACAGTGGTTGAAAAACACTGCTCTACAGTATGTAGTATTTTAGCATTTTTTCTCCTATTTATCAAAAACTAAATTCTCTTCTGCTTAGTGATGCAGCCCCCATACTGTAGGTCTCAGTGTCAGGTATGATATACCCTCCAACAGTCGGGATTCCGATGGTCATTTCTCCGACATCTTAATCCCAACTGTCAGAATCCCATCAGGGGGCAAGCACATTCAAGCCCCTTGTGGCTGGCTTTGCTCGTCACGCTGCGGACTTGGTGGCTTGCTACCTATTCTAATCTCCCTCTATGGGGGTTGTGGACCCCCACAAGGGATAATAGCCCATGCAAGTCAGGATAACGACTGTCAAGCTCCTGACAGTCATGATTCTGAGGTCAGAGAAATAACCATTGGAATCCTGACTGTCAGTGAGTCATCCAAAACCCCTCAGAGTGGGATCATCACTTTTGATGTTTATGGAGTAGAGAAAATATTCTCTCTACAAACGTTTTCTCTTGTTACGGATTCTGAGAGGGAGTACCAGGCGAGGTGAGCTTGGAATGGAAAACGTCCCGGGAAGCTGCACTTGATGACGGCCTATGGTAGACATCGCAGGGAAATGGCACTTGATGATGGTCTTCTGGACCGTCGCCCCGATACCCCTGGAAGTAAGACCAGTGGAGGTCAGCAGCAGATCTTCTTGCCTACAATAGCCACTTTCCCATAAGGCTATACACACCTACTGGTACTAACACTCCACCAGGACTTATGCTACTGGTGCCAGTGTGAGCTTACCCCAATTGATTGGGGCTACTGTCGGTAGGATATAAGTGGATACAGACATAGATAGGAAAGAGTAGCTATACTAAACAAAGTGAGGAGTAGCAGAGGAGGTCGGGGTAGAAATTAGTGTATGAAACCTACCGGGATGCCGGAGCGTGACCGCTGTTACTGGCGATATACCAATAAGGGGTAGGTATAAGAGAGTATTATACAGGCGCTAGGAATATACTCTTGTAAACAATGACAGGGGCAAACCCTGACATAAGCTGTTCCTGCTTCTAATTAACTTTCTAGCAATGGGGACCACCGTCTAGTTCTGGCATCCCTGTTGCAAGGCAACCTGGTGGCTTCCTGGCACTGTAGTGTCTGTGCTTGCAAAGGGTCTGGCGGAAGCCACTCCCCCATTTCTGCTGGCAACACAGCATCTGTGTTGCTGGAGCCTGGAAGCTGGGCAAGAGCCACCAGACCATGATGGAAGCTGAAATGTAGCATCCTGATCGCCTAGCAATGGCCAGGAGCTGCAATCTCGAAGAGCCGCAGGGAGGCTCCTGACATTTCTATAAGATGACATCATTTCTATATGGTGTTGGGGTAGTAGAAAGCAGAGCAACAAGCAAGTAATTGCCATCAGTGGAGGGCTGTGGGCTGTGAGCTCCAGAACTGTGATGTTGTCAGTGTTATGCAAAGCTACATAATAACATTTTTTATTATTGTTCGGGCACTGTACTTGAACTGTAATGTTCAGTAGGCGCCACTGTCACGAACAACGCTGTAAGTTGACATGGATCAGTCCATAGAAAAGCAGGAGCAGCAATCAAGTACTGGTGTAAAGGTTGTCCAGAGGGCACAAAGATTAAATATGTACACCTGAAATCTAAATATTTCACAATTTTAAGGAAAAGAGGTAGACAAAGCAATGCTTAAAAAACTAGAACAATAAGGCTGAAACTGTGTTGACAAACTCTGAGGAGAGGGATGTAAAGGTGTACACATTATCTACAGTAGTAGTGTGACAATAAAAACCAACAATGGAATCACGCTTCCTATTGCTATATAAAAGTGGGTGGGAGAGTTGGACACACCCTAAGAAAGACCAGCCAGTCTAAATGCTTATGAGTTTGTGGATAAGCTGGATAATGTACTGTGGTGCCTATTCTGGACATCTTTGTAGGTTTCTGCTGAGGTGATACCCGGGACTACATCCATCTCTGTACATGCTGACAACCCTGCCTTTTGTAAAAGCCAACTTACAAGCTTTTGTTTGGTGTTTTAATGAATAAAATGTATCAGTGTTACACTATTTGAAGCTTTATCTATATATTTGAGGTAATTGGAAGTAAGGGCTGAGGAAGTCCAGTGATCCACACTGATTCTTATGTTGTTGACCTAGCCTGTGTAGGGCCCCCAAATGGAATGGGTAACTCACTACTGTGACTCTTTGTCACCATCACAAAAAGGCCCTTATTCAGATCTAATTGCAGTACAAATTTGTTTGAAAAATGGGCAAGACCATGTGCACTGCAGGTGGGGCAGATGTAACATGTGCAGAGAGAGTTACATTTGGGTGGGGTGTGTTGAAACTGAAATCTAAATTGCAGTGTAAAAATAATGGAGCCAGTATTTACCCTGCACAGAAACAAAATAACTCACACAAATCTAATTCTCTCTGCACATCTCTCTGACATCTGCCCCACCTGAAAGTGCACATTTTCCAAACAAATTTGTACGCGATCAGATCTGAATAAGGGCTTAAGTGTTTTATTCTGCATCATGAGATATTCTCTGTGATAGTGGAGCATATTACCCCCAGTGGAAAAACATAACTCTGGAATAAGGCTCATTGAAATTTGATTGGTCAGACGTCCACTTTTATATCCCATTAGGAAATGAGGGTCCATTATTGGTTTATATTGTGTCATTTAGGCAGAAGGTGGTACTGCAGGCACCCAGCTGCTCTGAATGAATCGCAGAAATGTCACCAAGCAGCTCTGGATGAATTGCAGACGTTTTTGTCTCTACAGTACTGTAGGTGTGAGTCTGTCATTTACGACACTAAAGAAGCCTCCTTCCAGCATTTGTGCATCCTCTCAAAATATGGGGATGAGCAGTACAGTACAAGCATTACTGCTGTAATAGAAATTGAGGATGCCAGTGTGGAAGTGCAACACGATGACAGATATTTGTGCATCTGATGCCAATGAGGATGTTGATGATGATGATGTTGTATCTGTAATTCGGTCATCAGTAGCAGAAGGTCATTTCTCTTATGTGTGGAATTATTTTTACCCAAATCTTGGCAAAATTTGTACTATTTGTGGGGTCAGGTAAGTTAGTAATAGTAGGGATAATAATATAAAGAATACCTGACAAGGGTTGAGATGAAAGAAGCCAATATAATGAATAGTTGCTACAGAGCTGCAAATTCCAAAACTGCCTATCCCTATCATATATTTTCAGAATCATAATTATTTAAATAAATTAATTGGAATCTATCATCTTACATTTTCTTAATCATTTAAATTTAATTACTCAATCAACCCATTACCTGCCTTCCACTACCTACAAACTGTGCCTCCATGTCCCTGTATTACCTTTGTGCCACTGAACTAGTGAAAACATTCTTGGTTTCTCTGGGGTCATATAGTTAATAAACTTTGATCCTGTCTGCCACCACTGAGCGACCAAGTTTCATAGATTAACTATTTTCTTTTAAACTGCCATGTGTTTGTGCTGCTGCTCCGTTTCTTAGTTAAGCCAACCGGCTTTAGTGAACAATATTTTTAGCTGTGAGGTGGTTAAAATTGACTAAAAATAAATATTAAATAGTTCCCAGAATTAGAAGAAGAGATTATATTGTGCAAACACTGCATAACAAAATTGTGCAAGATCTTTTTCCTCAATTAATTTCTGGTAAAAGTGTGTGTCACAAGTCACTACTTTAAACTAATAGTGGACTTCGGCACAAAGCGGGAGAAAAACTACCAGCCACTGACCATCGACGGGACCCCAGTGAAGAGAGTAGACAGTTTCAGGTACCTGGGTGTCTACATCACGCAGGACCTGACATGGTCCGGCCATTCCAACTCCCTGGCGAAGAAGGCCCGGCAACATCTTTATCATCTTAGACGGCTGAAGGACTTTAGACTATCCTCAAGGGTACTAAATAATTTCTATGCCTGCACCATTGAGAGCATCCTGATAGGAAATATCACGGCCTGGTTTAGTAACAGCACCAAAAAGGACAGACAAGCTCTCCAGAGGGTTGTGCGATCTGCAGAGCGTACCATCCGTTTCGAACTTCCAGATCTGGACACGATATACAGCAAGCAATGCTGGACAAAAGCCAGGAAGATAATGAAGGACCTCAGCCATCCCAACAATGGACTCTTCTCCCTATTGCGATCAGGGAAACGCTACCGCTCATTGAAGGCAAACACAGAGTGAATGAGAATGAGCTTCTTCCCGCAGGCCATTAGAGCCCTCAACCAGACCTCATAGTACCAGGATTTCCCTTCCTTCTTTCTAGACATACTCCACACAATCTCTCTATCTACGCTCTTCTCAGCCAATCTACTTATTCTAACGTAAAGTAGGACAGTTGTATATGCCGTTGTATAAGCATTTCACTACATATATGTATGACTTGTATGTGACAAATAAAAATTTGATTTGATTTGAAACTTATGGGAAGCGCCAGCAAAGCATTGGTTCCTTTCCAGTGAAGGCTGCATTGCCAACCATGTAGTGCAGGGGGTAAATGCTTAGCACATATAGACATACATGTTATCACCCAAGGATTGCGTGTGTAGAGTGTATCTGGAGCTACGTAGCACCTGAAATCAGCAGAATGCTTCACACACTCCTTCTTAGCCCGCCCCCAGACTTCCATTGAATTTTCTCAGGAGTCTGGATGCCAGCTTATGAGGGCGAGAAGCCTTACACATGCATCATGGCGTCAGATGCATACAAAGCTGTCAATGCCTGGGACAACCATCCAGGACCATCCAAACATGTCTTCTTTATATGTGCCAAGCAGTGTCCAAGGTGAATATCTTTATTGACTCCCATTGGAAAAGTATTTAAGCTCTATCTCCACCTATTGACCAAGGGTAGACATGGTCTGTTATTTGGTCATTAAGAAAGAGGACGGTTGGCTTTTTTTAAAAGTAGTAAGTCACTGATTGGCCGTTCAAGATATGGTGCAAGATATACAGAGATAGCGGACAGGATTTGTTTCAATATCAGAATATCTGGTGTTTGCTGCCTCTTGGTTTGATTAGTTTCAAAACACAGAAATCCTTTAATCCACCTCAAGCCCGCAGAAATATTAATGATATTAATTTTCAAGTACTCTCCTCCTCACTGCAACAACAGCTTGCTCCTATTTCTGCATTCACTACTCCTGAGATGGCGGTATCACACCTAAACCTAACCCTCAAAACAGCCCTGGATCAAGTGGCTCCAGTTACCCACCACACTCCACGTAGGCCTAGACGCCAACCGTGGCACTCTAAATTAACGAGACACCTACAAAATATCTCACGCAAAGCTGAGCGTAAATGGCGTAAATCTCACAGTCCAATGGATTTCTTTACATATAAGAATATCTACCAGTTCTACAGTTATGCCCTGGAAACTGCCAAACAAACATATTTCCAAACTCTCATTTCTGCTCAAGCTTCTAACCCAAAACGTCTTATTAATACATTTAAATCCCTTCTCAACCCTCCCTCACCCAAGCCACCAACCACTATCCATGCACAAGATCTTGCTTCCTACTTCAGGGATAAGATTGACAAGATCAGAGATTAATTGGTATGCTCCAACTCAGTTGGTGATATGCTCAATTCCATACCTGAGCCCTCTGAAGCATTTGCTTCATTTGATCCCACAAATGAAGATGAAGTATCTGCACTTTTCTCTGCCTCCCACTCTACTACCTCTCCTCTTGACCCTATACCCTCGCAAATAAGTAAATCTCTGTCTCCGGTGCTCATCCCAATCTTAACTAAAATCTGTAACCTCTCTTTCTCTACTGGTGTCTTTCCCTCATTGTTCAAACAAGCAGTTATTACTCCGATTCTGAAAAAACAGAATTCTGATCCAAGCTCTCTCTAAAACTACAGTCCCATTTCTCAACTTCCATGCACCTCCAAACTACTTGAAAGACTTGCCTATACTCGCCTCACACACTTTCTTAACTCGCACAACTTAACGGACCCGCATCAGTCAGGCTTTCATGCCCAACACTCCACAGAGACAGCACTGACTAAAGTTGTGAATGATCACTGCTAAGTCTAAAGGCCACTACTCACTACTAATTCTTCTAGATCTCTCTGCTGCTTTTGACACTGTCGACCACACACTTCTCATACAAACACTACAATCCATAGGTCTTAAAGACACAGCCCTCTCTTGGTTCTCATCCTACCTATCTAACCACTTCTTTAGTGTTCGTTTCTCTGATTCTACCTCCTCTTTGCTACCTCTTTCAGTTGGAGTACCTCAGGGTTCAGTTTTAGGTCCCCTGCTTTTCTCAATCTATACCTCATCTCTTGGCAAACTAATCAGCTCCTTTGGATTTCAGTATCATCTGTATGCGGATGATACTCAGCTCTACCTATCCTCCCCGGACCTGTCCCCATCTGTATTGAGCCGTGTCTCTGAATGCCTTTCTGCTGTTTCATCCTGGATGTCATCTCGCCACCTCAAACTTAATATCTCAAAAACAGAATTAATTATATTTCTGCCAATAAATAGTAGTTACCAACCTGATATCTCTATCGCTGTTGAGAAGATGACAATCACTCCTACCTCTCAAGCTCGCTGCCTAGGTGTTATCCTTGACTCAGAACTCAGAACTTTCCTTTGTACCCCACATTCAATCTGTCTCAAAATCATGCCACATGCACCTAAAAAACATATTTAAAATTCGCCCTTACCTTACACAAGACACTGCAAAAACTCTAATCCATGCTCTCATCATCTCATGCACGATTGTTGCAATAGTCTCCTTATTGGCCTTCCCCAATACAGACTCTCACCACTACAGTCCATTATGAATGCAGCTGCAAGGCTAATCTTCCTAGCCAGACATTCATCGTCTTCAAAGCTACTCTACCAGTCACTTAATTGGTTACCTGTATTCTACCGTACTCAATACAAAATTATTTTACTTACACACAAAGCCATAAACCAAACTACACCAACATACATCTCTTCTCTTATCTCAAAATATCATCCAACACGACCTCTTCGCTCCTCCCAAGATTTGCGTCTCTCATCCTCACTCATTACTCGCTCCCATTCCCGATTGCAGGACTTTCTACGGGCTGCACCCACTCTGTGGAATGCCCTCCCAAGCACAATAAGACTCTCCTCCAGTCTCCAAACCTATAAGCGTTCCCTAAAAACTCATCTCTTCAGGCAAGCTTATCAAATTCCAGAACCAGTCATAGAACCTTGCATTCTGGTGGAATCGATGCAATAAAGTATACAGTATCTATCCTTATGTATCAATGCCTATTTCCCTATAGATTGTAAGCTTGCGAGCAGGGCCCTCCTACATTTTGACTGTCTGTAAATACCCTGTTTTGTTGTAAAGCGCAACGGAATATGCTGCGCTATATAAGAAACTGTTAATAAATAAATAAATAAATAAATAAACTTATAATAAGAGATCTAACTAACACAGTGAAGATCTTTATCACAAGTTTCATAAAGCTTTGGTGGCTCTTGGAATCACAGAACCGGCTAGTGTGTTACCAAATAAATTATCTATTTTCCTCATTGATGTAGCGCTTCCCAATTCTGTATCCTCGTTGTGCAAATGTATTTACAACCCAATCAAGCCCTCAATCCAACTGTGATTTTTTTATCCGCGTGAAGCATCACATTTGCCATTTCAGAAGAGCTTCTTTCTAATTGCGTATTCTAATACCTGTAGGGTATATCGATCAGTTGGTTTATCGTATAAGGAGGACTCTAGTATATTAATAATTTGAATTTGTGTCTTCTAGTAATTAATGTCTGCATCACTGTAATGGAATGTCAGTTTAATAGGTGAATTAATATGATTTACAGATGGAGCCTTCTTCAACTAGCCTTCTCTGGATAGCCATGGTAACCATGGTGAGTCAAGGCCTATTGTTCTCAGATGCAATACACTGCATAGAACAATACATTAGGGGATTAGCATTGGATAAGGCCTGACAGCTCTGGCTCACTTAATCCTATTAAAGGGCTAGATGAGGATGGCTCCAGCTGTATGAAGTCAATCAAGATCTGGAATCCTGACTCGCTCAAGGACCAAAACATGCGATTGTCTTTATATCTTGTATACAGGATGATGTTCTTAGTAAATTTGTGAAGAATTATATGTGTTCCTGATCGAACATGTATACATTGGCTTATGCAGGGGTCATATTTGATCCCATCGCAGAATAGTCCTCTGAATGTAAGAATTGCCATTGTGGAGAAAATAATCATGGACATGAAGGGTTCTGTAATCCGTACTAGTAGCAAACAGTAAATTTCGATTGACTTTTTTAAATTGATCGGTAGTTTGTTACATTTATTTATATGATGTCTCCAATTTCTCCTGCAAGTGTTGATACATACAGTATTATAATCAAGCATAGTTTTTTTTTTGTAGCAACATGTGTAGATTAGATTTGTTAAGTTCTTTCTCTGTACTGATAACAGCATTAAATCCAAGCTGCATTTATTCATGATAACCCAACCCTTCCACGTAGCCTTACCCTCCTACCCCATCGCCTAAACCTAACCCGTCCACTCCAATCCTTCCTCCCTTCAGCCTAGCTCCAACCTCCCCCCTACAACCTAACACTAAGTTCCCCACTAAAGCCTAACCCTCTCCTCCTCCCGGCCTAACACTTACCCGTCCCCATAGTTGCATAGGCAGTTGGGTTTCTGGCGCTGGCAATCCTCATCGATGTTGGCATTCCGGCACCGGTCACCTGGCCGCTAGGGGAAATGCCACCATCGGATTTCTGACCGCCGCAGCCCAATGATTGGTTGATACTTTCTCACTCTCCATTTTAATACTCGCAAAAGCTTATTACAACTGTCCTTTTCTGTAGCTCCTGTAGACAAGGAAGACCTGCAAAAGTCAATAGGTGGGACGTAACTGGGCTGTAATGGAGTGTCCTCATGTAGACAAAGTTGTGTGATGCCAATGCGTGCATAAGCCTAAATATGCCTTTTCTATCATTGGCACCCAGGACAGTGGTGGCATAAGCGCGCGCACTGATGATGTCAGATATGAACCGTGCAATGAGCAGAGACTGACATCTCTGCATGTGGATAAAATTCCCAGTCACACAAACTACGGTGACTTGTCTCCATCCACCCACCATCTCTATAACGATCAGAATGTGACAATTATTTCCCGTTACGTTTGTAAAATATTTGCAAAGCCTGCCAAGTTCTCGCTTCCAGTTCATAATCCATAAAAAATAAAAATAAATCTATTTCAGCTGATTTTTTTTTTTTTTTTTGGGCTAGGAAACATTAAAGCCAAAGAGCTATTTGAAACCAGAGCCTGTAAAAATGATCTAATTTCTGACGCGATTAGAATCTACTATCCGCACATTACCTTCCCCATATAGGAAATAAGACCATCTGCCGGAATTGGTTTCCTTTCTGAATTATTATTATTTTTTTATTTTATTTTTATTTATTTATTTTATTTATTTCTTTTACCCGGCTCCCTTCCTGATTTAATTTAAAGATTGTAATTTGAGAACGGAATTGACAGTTTGTGCCCCGACGGCGATAAGGAACGGGCTCTGGGCACATTAATTGAACTATCTGGCAATGTATCTTCGCGAGTATAAATGGCAGCACGGTCTTTTAAAGCAATGTTTTTCTTTCCCGGCAAATCGTTGCTATAATCAATGTTTCTGAGCAGAGGAATACCACTCCCGCAGCCCAGGAAGTGTGAATAATCTCTCTTCCGTATGTGATGATAGAATGCATTCTCCTACTACAATTAAAAACTCATTACCACTGTCAGGATTTCAGAGCGCCATCTCCTAATGCACCAGCTAAGGAAACCTGTCAGTTTTTTTCCCCGTCTTACTTTTAAAAAACCTCCTTGTTTTGAGAAATGGTAAATTTGCTGCGTTGATGGCGACTATTACTCACAAATTACTCTCCGTTATTTAGAAACAGCAATAAGGTAAAAACCTGCCTATTTATATATATATATATATATATATATATAGGCGACGAAGAAAAAGGGCACTCAGGGACTACAAGTAACGTGGTGAAAGTAGGACAGGATTTTAATCCATCAATCAACGTTTCGGGGTCTCCCCCGTCGTCAGGATGATATAAACATATATCATCCTGACGACGGGGGAGACCCCGAAACGTTGATTGATGGATTAAAATCCTGTCCTACTTTCACCACGTTACTTGTAGTCCCTGAGTGCCCTTTTTCTTCGTCGCCTATCTACAAGGGGCTGAAAAGTCCCAATAGCTGGCACCTGGGCAAGCTATCCTACCTGGGCTTCAACTAAGTCCTGAGTGCCGGTCCAATTCCCTGGATATATATATATATATATATATATATATATATATATATATATATATATATATATATACACAGGTCGAGTATCCCGTATCCGAATATCCGTTATCCGAATTATTCCGAAATACGGACATTCCAGAAAGTGAAATTTTTTTTTTTTTTTGCTAAAAACTCACTGTGGACATTTGTAACAGCATCACTGGGGACATGATATGTAACTGGCACTATATATGTGCAAGACAATGATTGCTTGGCATTCAAATTCAGTGCTGAGATAGTACACACATTTTGTTTCACATTTTGAAACCTTGTTTTTTGAACAATTAAAATATATTTGTGTGTATTTTATGTGGTAATAAAATATATTTGTGTGTATATTAGGTGTTTATACAGCATAAATGCAAGATACTTCAAAATACATCATTGAAATATTAAAATATTCCGAAATACGGAATAATCCGTTATCCAAAATTCTCCTGGTCCCGAGCATTTTGGATAAGGGATACTCAACCTGTATATATATATATATATATATATATATATATATATATATATATATATATATATATATATATATATATATATATATGTCTCATCTAATCCATTGATCATTTTCTGTTAGGTCATTACATAATTTTTTTTTAAAATGTGAGTCGTTAAAGACGAGATACAGTAGGAATCATTTCAAGACTCGTGGGGAGGGATTCTCTAAAGCAGAAATGCGGTAAAGACCCTGTTATCGGGGTTTTTTCCGCATTTCTGTGTTCTCTGTTGCCCCTCCGCAGTGTCAATGCTGCGGAGGGAATCGCCAGCAGATTCCCTGCAGAAGCCTATGGGCTTCTTACCGCAGAGCTGTGTGAGGGATCCGTCACGGCTAGCGCCATGCCGCGGCCGGCGCCGTCCTCTGTGCATGTGCAGACGTACTCCCGGGTCTCAGACCCGGAATTCCAGTGGCCGCATCGTAAGGGACAGCTCTTATCGCAAGTGCTGTACCTTGCGTTAATAATCGCATATGTTAGAGCATATGCGATCATTAACAATGTGGTACCCAGCGAAGGGGGGCATTGGGGGGCTTCGGATGCTAGAACATTCCGGCCATTGTGTGTTGACATCTGATTAGATGCACTAGAGTTCAGGACAATTTTTTTAGTTTTTGTTGATACTGTGAACTCCCAATTCAGCATTTAGCATACACAGGGCCGGTTCAATGAGTGTCGCCCCATGGGCGAAATGTCAGCTTACTGCTCCCACCACAACCCACACACCAATACCCACTTTCCAGAACCGTGTGAAGGTGGTTAGAAGTTCTACAATTACCGTTTGCATCAAGTTCAGGAAGGATGCCTCTCTCAGTCACCCTTCATTTGACTGTCAGACCAGGGGTGCCCCCCCCTTCATTTGACTGTCAGACCAGGGGTGCACCCCCCCCCCCCCCAGATTCTGGAGGAGTACATAGTTACATAGTTACATAGTAGGTAAGGCTGAAAAAAGACTTGCGTCCATCTAGTTCAACCTGGTATAGATATCCATTGCTGATTTGGTAGGTTCTGGTATTTTACAGACAAATTATATTTCTTATTTGTACCCATGGATGTTTTTCTCCAGTAAATGTTTGTCCAACTTTGCCTTGAACGCATTTAATGAGCCAGCCGTTACCACCTCTCTGGGAAGAGAGTTCCAGAGTTTGACTGTTCTGACCGTAAAGAAATTCTTTCTACTAGCTGAATGAAATCTTTTTTCTTCTAATCTATACTCATGCCCTCGCGTCCTAGATTCCTTTCTAGTAGAAAATAGGGTGTGTGACAGTTCCTTATATTGGCCCTTGATATACTTGTACATGTTGAGCATGTCCCCCCTTAAACGTCTCTTTTCTAATGTAAATAGTCCCAAATTGCTTAATCTCTCCCCGTAGCTTAAATTCTCCATTCCCCTAATAAGCTTTGTTGCACGCCTTTGGACTTTTTCTAATTCTATGATGTCCTTTTTATAGTGTGGGGCCCAGAACTGTACTCCGTACTCTAGGTGAGGTCTCACCAATGCTTTATATAGTGGCATAATTACCCTTGAGTCCCTAGTTTCCATTCCCCTCTTAATACATGCCAGAATTTTGTTGGCCTTTTTTGTAGCTACATTACAATGGGCACTACATCCTAGATTGCTGTCTATTTGGACTCCTAGAGCCAGCCCTGAACATACAACAATGCCCACAAGGGGCAAGTGATTCGATTCAGCTCATTCCGACATTCAGATGTGCAAGGTGGTAATAGTATTCGACCACTATTAGAAGTAGCGTTAGTAACCCTCGCCTCGCACTTCATTACACTTTGCCATTCCTAATTATTGTCCGCGTAGATGTTACAACATGAAAACTGTAAAAAAATGAGGAAAAAAATGTGGACAATTTCACATGTCGACCTCATCCATGTTGACGTTTCTGCATGTGTCCACATTTTGTGAATGTCAGCCTTTCACGTGTCAACATTTTGTCAGTGCCGGCCTTATGCATGTCAACTTTGTGTGATAGTAGACCTTTTGCATGTCGACAGTTTGGTGTCTATTGTCTGTCGACCTAGGCACTGTAGACCTATCAAACGGATACAAATCAAGTTGAATTGTTTTATATTTTTTGCCTTTTGTGTCATTGCGAATACTTGAACGTTCAAAGCAAGTTTGAAACTTGATGAAGGCACGACTTACAGTAACCGAGGATTGTGAAACTGCTAAAATACTTTATTATTCTTAAGGCCCCCTTACATTAGGCCGACTTGGACAAGTCGGACCCAATTCTCCTGTGAGCCGCCCGGCAGCTCCCCGGACGGCTCACATATGATTTGGCACTTGATGTGCCATTTTTTGCATGCGATTTATTACATTTAATAAATGTAGCGGGTGGTGAGGAGGGGCGGGCGGGCGGTGCTGCAGCGGGCAATGAGGAGCAACAGGGCACTAGCAGGTGATCAGCAGGACGGGCAGCGGCAGGTATTAGAATTTTAAAATAACCCGTCAAATGAGGTCTCTGATTGTCTAAGCGCTCTCCCTGAAAATCAGCGTGCTATTTCTCAGCTAATTAAAGGCCAGCCAGTTATTTGACAGGTTGAAAGTGTTATACCCACCGCTGCCTTTCCTGCTGAACACCCCCTAGTGCTCAGCACCCGCTAACGCTAACCGCCCTGCTGCTCTTTACCGCCCGCTGCAGCACTACCACCCAAGGTCGGACATGATCTTGTGTGCAGCCCATCCTGCCTCCTGATCCAATCTGATGCTAACGGGATGGCGCATCGGCTCAGATGTCTCACCCAAAATCAGGTAAAATTGGCCCAAAATCGCATAGTGTATGGGCACCTTTATTGTTTAAAAAGTGTGATAACATTCAATCACGCTCATTCAAGTGTATGACAAAAGCGACTTTAAACGTCGGTCGGAATTGGACCATGAACACATTCTGGGTCTTCAAACTGATATCAAACTGGTCTAGAAGTGCATGTCCCTGGTATACATGTCCCCCACACACAACTGTCCCCCCTTACTCACTGTCCGTCATCACGGGGCAAAGTGGCGCCATACAAATCAAGAACAGCAGCAATAACATTGTCCTGAAATTCCACAGAAGTATGACTACATAAAGGACGTTCTGTTTCCCAGTTTAATAAATGGGATGATAGAAACCCACGCGTTTCATTATCTTCAGAACTGCCAACGCGGACTAGTCATAGTCCATCATTTCATGTGTTTGACTCATATCTACAAACCACCTACATTTCCTCTTCTGAAAGCAAGTCATCATTCCCTGTAAGCAGCTGACAGTTACCACAATAAACCTGATATTATCGTTTCCCCCAGGGTCAAACGCAGGATTTCTACAGTAGCTTTTTCCAAATGCTCATTTTATGAACAAAGAAAAAAAAATCAGCTGCAATAACCCAGCAACAGACTCTTTGTGCATAGAAAAATAACTTTATGTAAATAACAAGTACCGTGGAGTCACCAAGTTTTGCTTATCCATATTGTATGCCTTATGCTGAGATGGACGCTGCTGATGATAGTGTTGCACCCGCGGCCACAGTGTGAATTAGGGCGCAGAATGATTGAGCTCTTACCCCATGTGATAGATGTAGATGACTGACTGCAGGTAGTCGTCCAGGTAAGGGGCTGAGGTACTGGTGCACCATGCATTACTAAATATATTTAAATCTCGGACTCGAGAAATTCAGAAAACAATATTAAATGAAGTGCATTGTGTGTATATGTCACAGTTATCTGGTGAGGGACGGGATTGGCTTCTAATTGTCCACATATATTATGATTGGCAGCCACGAGCACTGGTTTTGCCTGGTACAGTGACCATTAATAATATGAATTGATCCTGGTCCACCAACCCAAGGCATCCCTGCAAGTGGCCTGAGGCACCCCAGGGTGCCTAGGCACACAGTTTGGGAACCACTGCTCTAGTGCCTAACCCTTATACTCCACCGCCTACACCTCACCCTGAAACCTGCCCCTAACTGCCACTTTGTAAGTGCCTAAACTTAATCCGCCACCTTGCAGCCTATCCTTAACCTTCACCTCCACCCCCCCTCTCCCAAAGCCTAACCCTAAATCCCCCCACTAGTGCCTAAATCTAACCCCCCTTCCCTGGCCAGACCCAAATCCGCCCCGGTATGCTTGCATTCGGAATGCCGGTTGTCAGTATTTCAGCATCTGAATCCTGATCCCTATTGAAGTTCCGCCACCGGTGTTCTGATGGAAATTAACCGCAATTTAGACGTGCCATGTGCGTCCATGCATGTTGATTGGTTTCATTTTCTTCTATCCATTTGGATTGGCCAGGGTGTCAACAATTCATTTTGAAGAAGTACTGACTAGTCTCTAAATTAATTAGCAAATCTGTAAATGTACTGTGAGCCCGATAGGCCGCTATCAGGGGGCCAGACAGCAATGGGGTCATCCCTGGATTGGTGCCAGGCCACAAGCTTATTGTAGCTGTTTCATGAGCTGGCCCTATTGCAACAGTGGTAGCAACATGTTTGGAAATGAGTGCCGGCTGCAAGCCAAATAGTGCTTGTGGACCGGTAGCCAATCAGGGAGTCCCTGCCTATTTTATCAGTTCTGGGTTCCGCCATTTCTGATGGCAGCCCTGGCATTCTTCTCAACGTTCCATACGTCTACACGTATAGATGTATACATTAAAGCTTTGTACACACTGTACAATGTTGGCCGCGACTGATATAGCCACAGGTCCCCGATATTAAGCATACACACCGAACGATAGGAATAAACGATATCGTTCAGTGACGTCAGCAGGACACGCTGAATACGCAGGTCGTTGGCTATATAGCCAGATAGACCGGCTCGTTAACTACACGCGAGAGTGCACATCGATAATGATATTGATAGTAATCACCAGAGGATATAGTAAAAGATATCGCTCAGAAAGCACTTTAGTTTATGGGGCTTAGCTCATGTAATCTTAGTGCGGCCCTTACTTGTTTATGGGATTGTGGTTTCAAGTTAAGTCAAAGTTTTGGATGCTAATTATCACTTAGGTGGCCAAAACTAAATTGTGCTCCTTCCTTCAAACTTTTGCCGTGCAATTCTACCTCCAACGGGAAACTAAGGAAATCCTTTCCAATGCTGTGTAATTGTGCTCACGTAAACTCCAGGGGGGAAGGTCGGAGCTGTCGGATTTTATACAAGTAGAGTTACAGAATCTGCTGTTGGCTTTTTTAACACAGTGTAATTGTTTCAATGTCTTTGTGCGTTACGTGTCAGAAATAGATACACACTTATAACGCACTCAGAATGCATAATAATAAAACACACATCTGGAGCGAACAGACAAAACCTTTACAAATATCTCAGTCTCCTGCCTACGAGTCCTTCTCATTCACGTACTGCAAATGCACATACGGAACATAAAGAAGGCAAGCTTTCCCAGCACACGCTGTTCTTTTAACATTAATATTCAAGGGTTTTTGAGTGTTTTGTTTTTCTTTCTGATAAATGCTTTTTTGTTTTATAGAAACTGCGCTAAATCCATAAATATTTATTTTGTCAAATGATGATCACCTGCAAGTTGTCCTCAGTTTACAATGTTGGGTTCCATAATTACTCCCATAATCCAGGATAGGGCTCGCAGAGTGTAGTTACATCGCACCATGATTGGTCTCGCCAGGGGCCGATTGGGATGGGAAACCAGCTTGGGAAAATTCTGGAAGCAGCCCTCATGGAGGTGGGATCTGTTGAGGGGTGGGGTTTCTGCAAGAGGCGGGATCACTCCTCATAGGGCCTGATTCTGGGTTGGGAAGAGTTGCAGCCGTCCTCAATTAGAGATGGGCAAAACGGGTCATTAGCGAGAGCTGGGATCCGACAGATCAGCCAGTGAAAAGATCCATATCTTTTTTTGGCGCCTCAACGGTTCACTTTGAAAGAAGGGGTCATTTGTTAATAACGAAGCATACTTTGTTTTTACTTAAAAAAAAAAAAAAAACATTGAGCTGAACAAATAAGAACATACATAACCGAGTAAAACACTGATCGATGGCTGGGTGCAGAATCGCCATCGATGGCAACCATCGATGGCGTCTGCACCGATGGCCATCCCTAGCAGCAGCAGCCTTATTATTCTTTATTTTACTTGCAGTAGCAGCACTGAACTCAGTCTCCGGAGTCAGTACATCTCAGCTGCCACAGGTGGCAGTGCTGAGCTCAGGCAAATGCCATCTCGACCACTACGCTCTACACAAGATCTGCGTCTCTCTTCTGCACGGATCACTAGCTCCCATTCACTATTACAGGACTGTCATCGGGCTGCTCCCATCCTATGGAATGCCCTTCCAATACAATAAGACTCTCCACCAGTCTCCAAACTTTCAAGCGTTCCCTGAAAACTCACCTCTTCAGGCAAGCCTATCATATTTAAGTTCTACATGCATAACCCTCTGAGGCACTTATGTATTATTTAGCTTCCCTTCTGGACTTGTAACTTGGTGGGACTGCTATGCTATTACTGGTGCCTGTCCTTGTGTTTCCCCCCTATATCCCTATAGATTGTAAGCTTGCAGCAGGGCCTTCCTACCTCCAA
Source organism: Crinia signifera (assembly GCF_055691185.1). Lineage (NCBI taxonomy): Eukaryota > Metazoa > Chordata > Amphibia > Anura > Myobatrachidae > Crinia > Crinia signifera. Next base: position 173,886,823 of record NC_139224.1, on the reverse strand, counting down.
GTCTGTCTGTTGTTTCCCAGGCTGTCTTATCACTGTCTACTATTGTAAAGCGGGATTCAATATTGAATCCCGGCGGTCGGGATCCCGGCGTTCAGAATCCCGACGCCGGAATCCCGACAGCCGAAATGCCGACAAGGGGGGGACGTGGATCGCCCCCCCCCCCCCCCCCCTTGCGGGCTCGCTGCGCTCGCCACGCAGCGGGCCCGGTGCCTCGCTACGCTCGGCACACTAATTTATTCTCCCTCCAGGGGTGTCGTGGACACCCCAGGAGGGAGAATGTGTCGACATTTCGGCGGTCGGGATTCCGGCGTCGGGATTCTGAACGCCGGGATCCCGACCGCCGGGATTTTAACTGCATCCCGTAAAGCGCAACGGAATCTGCTGCGCTATATAAGACACTGTAACGGAATCTGCTGCACTATATAAGAAACTGTAAATAAATAAATTGTATAAATTGTAATGAAAAACTAAACTGAAAGTAAAAGAACGACGGATCACCTTTTTGGGATCGGCGGCTCACTCGTTCTTTCATGGGATCCGTTCAAAATATTTGCTTCGTTCGCGACCGACCGATCTCTAGTCCTCATGTTTTTTTTACTGCAGTCCGTGACTTTATGGTAGTTCCATTACAATGCCCTTCCCTGGTGTCACGGGAGGATTAGGAACACCACCTTTTCACCCTCTATCCTTAACACACCCACACCACCAGTCTGTCACCCTCTACTCACTTCCGGCCACAGGTGGGCCCATGGGCATGAAGGCCCACCTGGGGTCTTTTGAATGGCTTCTATTGCTAATACACCTTTGGTCCTACCTGATCAAATCCAGCCCAGAGGTTCAACCATTTATTGATTGTGGCCATTTTTGTCCAAGTTTGATCAAATTGCCCCTGAGGTCCCCAGCAGAAGAGCCGGGCACCGGTGATTCATGGAGTGGGCATCGGCGGGGTCCAGGCAGTGGGAAGCAGCAGCTGAATTTCAAAAATATTTTCAGAAGACTGTCCGGCCTCTTATTGGCTGAGAGAATTATTTAGAAAATATTTTTTTTAATTCTGCTGCGGCTTCCTGCCCTGCCGCCCAGCACCTGCCGCTACCAGCTCCCAGCCGCTGCCTGGACCCCGACGCTACCAGGACCCCTCCGACGCTACCAGCTCCCTGCTGCTGCCTGGAACCTGCCACTACCAGCTCCCCACCACTGCCTGCCCCTGCACATAGGTGTGTGCCAGCGGTGCTCCAGGGAGTCTCCCGCATAATGCAGGAGGGTAGGTAACTATGCGGTATTGAGATCGCTGAAATTCCGCTTTCAGGATTAATTCCGGATCCTTATAAACAGTTCCTTTATTGTCAATGATATTATTTAGCATACTGCAGGTATAAATGGGCTTTGATACAGCAGGAAGTCTGACGGTAGTTACATTCCCAGTGATTATAGGGAGTCTCATGTTTACCGAACGCTCTGGGTCACAACGAACTTGATTTGTTAAAAATTGCCGCGCTCAAAGAACTGTGTGAATTCCGACAGGAACAAAACTAACGGAAATCAATGAGACACGTTTAAACGTTTTTTCCTTTTTCTGCATTTAAATAACAGCTTTGAAACAAATTTCTCATTTGATTCAATATTTGCTGGAACATTTTAGAGAGTTCAGTGTTGAAATGACTCTTTGCGAGAACGTTTTTCATGTAGTTCAGCAAAACCTACGGAGTATATGCATATTTAATAAAATGACTGCAATGCTCAATCAATCTGCATAAACCAAGCAAAACTCTGCACTGTGCAGTGTGTGTCTCCGCGGCGCAGGTGTGTAATCCTGTGTTACATGGTTCATGGTGGTTTCCTGCAGGCCTAGCTAACCCCTGCCTCTCCAGCAGAGCTGTTGTGAAGCTTGGGATGGCCATCGGTGCAGTTGATTCTGCAACCAGCCATAAACTATGTGATGAATAACCATCGATAGTCTTAGCTATCGATGGTTATCCATTATCTTTGACTGAATGACCCATGATCCAATCAGAAGTTGGGGGCGGGGCGTCTGGGTGTCAGATCTATGGTGTCCCGGCACCTTGAAAAAAAGAAAAGACAATTTGGTTCTCATTTGCCATCGATATAGCAAAACCATTTGGTTCTGCCACATCAATGGCAAAAGTAGTCAACATCGGTCAGAAAACATCGATGATTTCAAATTATCGGTGGTCGAATGTCGAATATGTGAAACTATACATCCCAGCATGCAATGCCACAGTTTTGTAATTGGGAGATGCTAAAACTGTGGCAGGGCATGCTGGGATGTGTAGTTTCACAACAGCTGGAGAGGCACAGGTTAGTCTGGTCTAATTTAGTGGTTCAAAATCAGACAGGCTTGCCTACTTTCTGGCTGCCCTTTCCGTGAGAGGACAGCCAGCTCAGAGGGCCACCGCCGGATGTAAAAAGGGGTGGGACGGGGGACGGAGCCATGGAGGGTACCTCCTGTTTGGAGGCATGGTCAGCGCCATTGATTTTTCCATAGCACTTCAAGAAATGGCATTTTCCATGGTAATTCAAGAAACTACTCTCAAACCGCGGCTACCTGTCAATCAACTTTCATATTGCCAGCGATTAAAATAAATTGCAGAATTTTATCACAGGGCGGCCTTGCGCAAGCACCCAACGCGCCTAATGCATGCACAGTCATTCCAGTATTGCCCTGCCTTCAAATTCGCAGACATGCGATCTTGTCTGAATAAGCCCCTTTGTTCTAATTCATCAGTTTTGTTTTGGCAAAGCCATCATTATATAAAGAAACTTCCTGCGCAAAACTGGATTGGTGCAGAATTCCGCCATCGCCGTACCTCTTTCTGGCTGTGGTTGTGTAGGGAGATCGTATTTAATCTCATTATTTATGTGTTGCATATTGGAGCACAAAGTTCCTTGTCTTGTTATTCATCTGTAGAAAAGCAGCAGAAAGATTTACCCTCCGAAGAGCTCACACACGTTTCCTATAAATACCTCATTCATTATTCATAACTTCCTCCCATTGTGATCTTGGTGCAAACTCCTGGAGCTCAGACAAAGTCTCATAAAACAGCGCGTTCGATAATAAATACAGCGGCAGACAGACCTGCTAGTCAATAAATCACCCGAGCTCCAGATATTAAAACTCCATATCTATTTTATACAATAATTTATATCCCCTTTTAAGGCAAATTAATTTCATGTCGCAGGAAGTATGTTGTTTGTGAGGAGTTTTATAGTGACAGTGGGTGTACTGTGGAAGGTCTGATGTCGGCCTCCCATCGGGCCTCTGGTAACACTAACGGGTCAATTTACTGAATGACAGTTGTAATAGATTTCAGGTGCCTTAACATTTAAACATCTATTGCTATTTCTATATACAGTATATATACAGCATATACACGGGTTTAACGAATAGACCGGGAAGTGATCACCAGCAGCCCAGGTGCCGTGCAAGGTGTTTCCGCACTCTAGGCAGAACCTCAGATTACCACCCACACACCACTATCGACTCTGCAGACCCCCAGGCGGAACGTGTGGAGGTGGTTGAAAACCTGCCGTTTGTATTAAGTGCAACAAGGACGCCTCTCTCAGGGGAAAACTTACTAAGATGGGATGTCACATGGGATGGTTACCTGTAGCAATATTTCATGTGAAATAGAGCTCTCATCTTAGAAAAATTCATAGTCATCCTTCAATCAATGATAGTCATACTCAGGGGCACCCCCCCCCCCCCCCCAGATCTGTAGCCCATAGCAGTGGTGTAATTCGAAATGCTGCAACACCCTGAAAAACAAAAATGTTGACGGCCCCCCTTCCTATACATTAATTACAATTTTTTACCTACATGCTCATTGCTAGTGGTTACATGCTCATTGCCAGGGGTTTCTTGCTTGATGCCAGGGTGTTACATGAGATGCTCATTGATATTGGTTTCTGGCTCGATGCAAGGGTGTTACATGAGATGCTTGTTGCCAGGGGTTACATTCCCATTGCCAAGTGTTACATGCTCATTGCCAGGGGGTTCTTTCATGATGCCAGGGGGTTACATGAGATGCTTGTTGCCAGGGGGTGACATGCTCGTTGCCAGAGGTTAGATGTGCACACTGCTCCAGTGCTCCAGAATCCAGCACTTCCAGGTCGTGCTGTACTCCCCTGAAAGGCACTTGAGGACCATTAAGACCTCTACCATCTGTTTTCTCCAAGGCGGTGGACATTTATGGGGGGGCCATTATTAGCAGATTCCATGTGGGTGGGCAAACCGCATGGGATCGGCTTATCCCCCCATAGACCGGCTTGAGAATCTTACAAGTCTCCTCTGAGCATGCAGTAATCATCTGGGAGCAAAGGGGCAGCCCAGAAGGTGAGAGTGCCATAGGGCGTGGTGGAAGACCGCCGAGGGCCCTCTTACCAGCATTGTGGGCAAAGCAACGCATTGGGGGCCCTACACACCCACGTGATCCAAACATCATACCTCTCCTGCAGCCCAGCCTCGTCTTTCCACCTGCTTCCATACAGTGAATGGCTCTCAGCATTCTGATTGGTGAATAGAAATCCACCAATCATCATGCTGAAAGCCATTCACTCTCTCACTGCAGCCTGGGAGGCAGGTAGAGAATCTGAACTCTGGTTGGTGGATATCTCCAGCCCTCCTCCAACCAGCATGCCGACAGCTATTCCACAATGGCGGCTTGTCTGTGACAGGACAGTGAAGCACCCGGCACTGCAGACTGCTTGGTCTCTGGGGGCAGCCTGCACCTTCAGAGTCTCTGTCCACGCACCGGGTGTCACATAGGAGCCACAGACACAGATACCTTATTGTTATATATCTTGATAAATTCCCCAGCTCCCACTCTCTCTCCCCACATGGGTTAATCTCCAAATTCATCAGCAGACAGTTCTGTATAAAGCAGATGATGTCAATTAGATTTGATATCTCCTCGTAGTTTATAAATCACTGCCAAAATATTGTTTGCTTTTATAATCAGATTAGAGTTTATGAGGTGTCAGAATTATAGTAATTAATTTACATGTGGAGTTTCTGGAACAGCGCAGAGGGATCCATTTCCTGGAGGATAATTAACGTCTGTGCCATTGTTCTGCATTGTGCGCCAATTCACAAGCAGCAACTCCGCGGCCAAATCATATCCGCCATAAACCGTTACATGGGAGAACCCAGGCTGGGATTGGCTACAGTCACCTCTCACCGCGAGCAGGAGATGTATCAAGTCACGGGGAGAGAGAAATTGTAGCAGTTGTCCAAACCAGCCAATCAGCTTCTGTCATTTCACAGGCCATGCTAGATAAATGATAAGTAGAAGCTGATTGGTTGATTTAAACAAGTTCTCGTCTTACCTGTATCCAAGGATTGATACATCCCCGCCCCCCAGCCGCTGGGGAAAACCCCAATATATAGAGCGGAAGCTTCCGGTTATGTAACAGGATTTGCTATGTATTGTCAATGTTACAAAACAAATATATACAAGCTGTATACTATATATGTCTGGATAAAACAAGGGCAAAATCACAAGGACATCTCTAGGTGAAGTGATACAACACGATATACTGTATAGCACATGCCCCTCACATGAATGTAGATGAGTTTTACTTACACCAAGAAATCAAATAACATCAGGGTGACTGAAGCAGTAGATAGGGTACACCACAAGCTAAATGTGATAATCCTTGGGTTTGGCGGTGGTGCGCGATGGAGTTTGAACACAGACGTGTTTTTTTTTTTTTAAAGGGGCAATGACTTGCAAGGTTTGGTCTTGCTCTGTACAGCCGCTGAACCCCATTTACAGCCAATTCCATTTGTCCTTTCTCTAAAGACCCTCTCAAAATAAAATTAACAACACAACCAGGTATAGTGAAATCCATGAATGTTGTATTTCTTAAAAGATTCACAGATATTAAAAAACATATATTATATATGTAAGGGATATTTAAGAATGTGTCACCAAATGTAGCTGGTACGCTCACCGTAAGAGAATCGGGAATCAGGAAAGGTCCACCGGGGACGGAATGGATGAGCTGCCAGGAGCAAAGGATTTCCACAGTACTTCCTGGGAGAATAATAGCAGGACTGGATGCTGGCTGAGATCTTCAGGAGTCTTCTGGGTAGTCACCCAGGAACCCCCTGAGCTAAGCCCACACCAACGAGCCTTCTTGACTATAACAGCCCTGTTCCCTTAAGACTAGATACGTCTACCGGTACTGGTATGCCGCCAGGTCTTACGTCGGCAGGCGGCATTGTAGGCTTAACCCCAGAGGAACTGAGGAGGTTATTCTGATCGGAGCGGCCAAACGTGCGTACGTTCACAATTACCGCACGCTAGCCGTACGCGGCCGTTAGGGTTAAGTCCACCCACAAATCAGCCGCTTACGTACGGGCAGAAATACCGTAGAAGGGGAGTGGTGTACAAATGAGCGTACGGCAACGTACGCGGACGGGCCAGCCCTTGCACTCCGACAACAGGCGTACAACTGAGCGTACGGCGCCGTCTACGGCCGTCTTTCCTCCGTCTCCCCACCGCCTTCTTGCGGCGATCTGAGCGTACGCCAGTTTGCACGGACGGGTCCCTATTGTTTTCAATGGAAAACTCAGCTTATGTCACCGCTCGTGAGAGTGAGCGTACGTCCGTGCACGCTGGCATACCCTTCACATATATGGACCTGCAAATCTTGCCTCTCAACTACTAATCTGACAATTGATTAATTAATCTATTTGTTATTCAATTATTGTTTTCTATTAACTCAATTGTCTACCTTAATAAAGACCTAATAAAACTACATTTTAAACCACATTACATGTATATTTGTTATGTTCTAATGTGGCATTTTAATCACTATCTATGTGTCCCCATATTGCTGTTACTTTTAAATCAAGTTATGTTGGTGTTTCTGTATATGTACTAAATTATGTACGTAATTACTTTGTCCAAAATGTGTAACATGTATACCTACCCTGATGTTATGTGTGATGTTTTAATCGAACAACATTAAACATTCATGCATTTTCACTATGTGTTATTTTACTCAAAAGCACACACATTCACACATCAATCATTACCCCTCACCTCAAATTACAAGTATAACGTACAGTACACATCTGTATGTACCTACCCTTACAAGCCCTCTAACATATTTATTAGTAAAAACACAGGCAATTTATAACAGAATCGAAACTTTTATTTGTAACAAACATAATAAGGGGGGGGGGGGATAAAAATAAATTAAATGAGGGCCTCCAGTTGGCCAAACAGTATAAATAAATAGAGGAGGGTCAGGAACATTTCCCTCATGATTCTTGCGACCTCCTCCTGGTGCTGTTCAGTGTCTGTAGTGAAGGGATAAAAAAAAAAATAATAATATATAACATACACAAATGTTTGTTGTATTTGTACATAATAAAAAGTTCAGAGTTATGTGTGAAGGCCACATACATTTAGAAACTACATTGAAGATGGGTCTGCTGTAAACACAGTACTACAAAATAATATGTTAACACGCACATACTGTACATAGTAAATAACATTAATTCAATTACTCCTTCATCAATGAATGTATGCTGTATCCCAATTGGTACTTTGTTTTTGGGGGACTGTCCTCTAACCTCACAATTAGCCTGTGCTATTTAAGGGTTATGACATTGTTGTGGCTTAAGCACTCCTTACTATTTTAAATTTAGGACATTGCTGTACAAATTATAGGCCTACAGCTATGTTTGTAAAGCATGCATCCGCATGGCCTCACACACTATTACCAAAACAATCTCTACATTTAAGTTGCACCAGTGGCAGATTAAGCCTTTGGGGGGCCCGGGGTACTTTAGAGCGGGGGGCCCCCTTGCACTTGTCATTACTGGCCGCACACTGCATGGGCGAATATTATACTGTCAAAACATAGAGTAAAGGCAGAATAAACTTGGTCAATGGTTACCTGCAGGGGATATATATATATATATATATATATATATATATATATATATATATATATATATATATAGACAGGGGGTTGGCGGCACTCGGAATAATAATAGACACCATATATATATATATATACACACACCACATGAAAAGCCTGTGTTTGTCCCTCTGCCCCTTACTCTGGAGGAGACCTCACAGTCCTAGTGCTGCCTCTGATTAAAAACCCTCCTATGACTAAGCTGCTGCTGCTGTTCTCCATGGACCTGAGAAGTATGTAATGAGCTCCACCAATCAGAGCTCAGCACAAACTTCTCAGCCTCTGTCCTCTGGTGCAAAGTGTCATGGGACTTAGTCAACTCCCAGAAATGCACTGCACACTTGTGCAATCAGTGTGCCTTGCCTCCCGATGCTCAGCACCATAAATCATTGTCACATTGGCAGATAGGTGAAGCTGCAGCACTACCCCACCCATGCACAAAACATTTAGCTAAAAAAAAAAACATAACTTAAACATTGTCTTTTTAAAAAAAAAAATGACAACCACAGGGGGCCCCTAGCTAGAGGGGGTCCCAGGGGCACTGACCCCTTGCGCCTCCATTATAATCTGGCCCTGTGTTGCACATCATGCTGGGAACTGGAGTTACCCAACACCTGGAGCCACATAACTACCACACCACTAATGTCGGATATCTCATTGGATGTACTGTTATGTCAATTATTCAAGGGGTGAGGCATGGCCACACTCAAAAAAAACACCAAGGGGACCCTTGTTCCTGGAGAAGGACAGGACACACCTCATGGTCGCCCTACAGTGATATGTTGCAACTAATGTTGATGTTGGATACACATATGTGGTTGTTGTGATTGTTTATGTGTAGAAATGTGTAGGTCAACATTAGACACATTATTTACTTACGGCTACTTGAGCCATCCTGGGCGCCGCTGGTTGGCTGTGGAGTGGTTGGGGAAGGCAGGAGCAAGGAGGATGGTCCTGGTGTTTGGACCGAGGTACTGGGTGTTACTGGGGAGTGGAGAGGTTTGGGGGTGGGTGGTGGAGAGGTGTAGGGGGGTTGGAAATGGGGTGGGGAGGGGGGGGGGGGTGGGGGTTGTGGAGGGGGTGGGGGTTGTGGAGGGGGTGGGGGTTGTGGAGGGGGGGGGTTGTGGAGGGGGGGGGGGTTGTGGAGGGGGTGGGGGTTGTGGAGGGGGTGGGGGATGGGGAAATTGTGTGGGTGAAAACTGCACCCTGGGTCTCCTCTTCTTCCTCCTCCTCTTCTTCCTCCTCCTCCTCCTCTTCCTCCTCCTCCTCTTCCTCCTCCTCTTTCTTCTCCTCCTCCTCCTCCTCCTCTTCCTCCTCCTCCTCTTCCTCTTCCTCTTCTTCCTCCTCCTCTTCCTCTTCCTCTTCTTCCTCCTCCTCTTCCTCCTCCTCCTCGGCTGCCTGGTCCCGGGCTGCCTGCTCCCGGGCTTCAATGCGTGCCCTTGCCCGTGCTGAAATGTTCATGTTGATGGCATAGAAATCGAAGATTGGGTTTCATAAAAAAGGGGGAAAGAAAAATTCACATTAGTCATGCTCATAACCTTCAAAATTATCATTGCTGTGAAATTTCAGACATTTATCATGCAAACTATTTGATATCCTACACCCAAAAACTGATCAACTACTTAAACCCCCCCCTATACACCCCCATATACACCCCCTATACACCCATATACACCCCCATATACACCCATATACACCCCCTATACACCCATATACACCCCCTATACACCCATATACACCCATATACACCCCCATATACACCCATATACACCCATATACACCCCCTATACACCCATATACACCCCCATATACACCCATATACACCCCCATATACACCCCCTATACACCCCCATATACACCCATATACACCCCCATATACACCCATATACACCCCCATATACACCCATATACACCCCCATATACACCCCCTATACACCCATATACACCCCCTATACACCCATATACACCCCCATACACCCCCTATACACCCATATACACCCCCATATACACCCATATACACCCCCTATACACCCATATACACCCCCTATACACCCATATACACCCCCTATACACCCATATACACCCCCATATACACCCACATACTCAGGGACACATTTATAAAAAGTACAGAAAACATTTGCAAAATAACGCAGGCATACTAGTAAATAAAAACTTACATCGGGCAATATGGCGGCGAAGTGTGCTGAGCAACACTGGCTGCCGCCGGCGCAGGTCCGACCAGCGCCGCTCCAGTTGAGCCAGGCTCCTGTCCACGCCGGTCCTGGCGAAAATTAGCCGGCGGGCAGCATTGTATGCCCGCCGCTTTTCCAGATTGGATACATAAGGGCCCCTGGGCCCCAGGCGGCGGTCCATGACCTCAACCAAGGCCAATAGCTCCTGGGTAGAAAACGCCCTAGCCCTGGTTGAAGTCATGGTGGCAATGGCGCAGTTATTAATTGCAGGTACATATATCACTTTTGGTGCTTGCTGATTGGTGTAAAAAATTGTTTGTTTGGTATTAACTTTATTAATCCTTCTTACATTAACAAACTGGATGCGAATAGAAACTTACGCGGACCGTTCCGATATACACACACCACAACCAACAGCATGCATTCAATGAAGAGAGAAGTACTGTATTTACAGTGTGCGGAAAATAATACATGCACCCCGTCTACTCCTAACTACGCTGCTTAAAGGGGGCTCAATACACCGATTGCCATGAAGAGAAGTACTGTATATATAGTATGCGGAAATTAATACACGCAACCGTCTACTTATAACTACGCTGCTTAAAGGGGGCACGATACAGCGATATGCATGGGGAGGAGTACTGTATATACAGTAGGCGGAAAATAATACACGCAACCCTCTACTTATAACTACGCTGCCTAAAGGGCCACAATGCAACATGTTGCTGTATGACAATTTCATACACATTACATATGTAAGGAAAGCATTATAACGTGATGTTTTGAAATGTGACTCACAAAGCATACACGAACTCCAACAGATACCAGCTGACAACACTCATCATTGGAATGACAGGTGCACACATTTCACGATGTAGCCCACAATGCTCCACAACCTGTGTATATACATATACGGGTGATTGATCAGGTGCATTGAGACCTGCGTAATTTAAGCGGCAATTATCGGCGGGAAATATCGGCGTAAATTTGCATCTACCTTGCGGGGAAAAATATACGCCCCCTTGTTCGTGGCGGGAGATTAACATATAAATATTCAGTCAGATGCAGCCCACAATTGCTGCAAACATGTCTGACTCTGACGATTCAGCAGCAGAGGACGCTCTGCAGAGAGCACAAGCCGAATCCCTGCTTCAAGCATTACAGAAGAGGGAAGAGGAGCGGAGAAGGAGGGCCCAAGAGAGGAGTCGCCTGCAAGATCAAGCGGGCCCCTCAGTAACAGGCCCTGGTGAACCTCCACCAGCTCCACAAGGGCCAAGCAACCAGCCAGAACAAGAGGTTGCATCTCTCCAAACAGGTGTGACCCAGCAGGTGCATGGTGAGAGAGCTGGGGCCACCAGAAAACGTGCTGCAACATCTAGGGTGATGACTGAGCAGGATACCACCACCAGAAGGAGAAACCCTGCATTTGTAGAGGCCGAAATGCGAATTCTCGTGCCCAGGGCACGCGAATGGATTGAATTGGCAACCAGGAAGCCAGGTGCCAGTGCAAGGAGAAACCTTTGGGACAAGATCACAGAGGAAGTGAACCAGGTGTCACCAGTGGTCAGAACTTGGGACGCGGTGAAGAAAAGGTTAGTGTGTTTGTCAGGGCAATTTTTCAGCAGTCTCCAGCAGGAACTGAGGCCCTTATTCTAGTTCACTCTTTCTGGCCAAATATTTCTTAGATGGACAAAACCATGTGCACTGCAGGTGAGGCAGGTGTTACTTGTGCAGAGATAATCCGATTTGGGTGGGGTTTTACACCTGCCTCACCTGCAGTGCACATGGTTTTGTCCATCAAAGAATTATTTGGCCACACATGGCCAAAAAACATAAGATCACCCACACTAGGAAATGTCACGTAGCTAGGAGTACCACCTAGTCCCTTTAATTCCGGACACATATTAATTACACAGGTTCTGTGGCTGGCTGACTTCAAGACTCCACTTCACCTAATTTTAAACTGCCACAGAACCTGTGTAAGTAACATGTGTCCGGAATTAAAGGGACTAGGTGGTAACCCTACACGTAGCACAGTGGTGCACATATCTCATGGTGATATTTGTATTTTTAAACTTGTAGGTGGACTGACTTCAAAAGTGCCCTGAAGAGGAAGATGACTGACCGGTACAACCACAGCATGTCCACCGGGAGCGGTCCTATGCCTGATCATTTGGAGTTTACCCCCCTGGAGCTGGACTCCTGTGATGTCATCGATGTGGGGGAGATCAGGGGGATCTCCAATATGGACAGTGAGCTCCCGGCGGAGGTCTTTGCTGCTGCTTTTGATGGTAAGTCACAGTAATGCATTGTATTTAGAAAGATATTTTTTATTGCGTATGTGATGGTGACATTGTTTTCAATTCTTATCCTAGCAGAAGCAGAAAGTCAGGATGTACCGGCAGCATCTTCCTCTGCAGAGCCACAGGTGGAGCAGGTGGTCCAGCCTCCACCAAGACGTCGCCCCCAGCCCCAGCCACAGGAGACATGGAGTGAGAGCCTGTTGGTGACGCTGGACAGGATCGAGCAGCAAGGGGTGGATGCTGCGATCCGTCAGCAGCAGGTGGGGGATTTTCTGGCGGAGTGGAAGGCCACAAACCAGCTGCAGGTTGATGCGTTGAACCGCATTAATGACACTCTGGCGGCTGGCATGCTAAGCATTGCCCAACACCTCAGCCGCCAGAATGAACTTATTGCGGAGCAGCTGTCCACCGCCAGGTCCCTAAGGGACAATCCCCCATCTGCTGCCCCACCCCAAGCTGCTCCCCAACCTTCCACCTCGGCTGACCCTCCTGTGTCGACTAGGGGAAGACGCCGAAAGCCAGCTGAGCCAAAGGCCCGTCCCCAAGGCCCCATCTAAAAGGGGCAAAAAAGGGCCCAAATGAGACCTGGTTCACTTCCTCTGTGATTGGAGGCCAAAGGTTTAAATTGCACTGGACATCCGCTTCCTGAGTTGCCCATGGATCCATTTGCGTGCCATGGGCATGAAAGTTCGTATTTTGACCTCTACAAATGCAGGATATTTTTTTTTTGGTGGTGTGTATCTTGCTTAGTATTCACCCTGGTTGTTGCAGTACGTATTCTGGTGTCCCCATTTCTTTCACCATTGCATTTGCAGGGTAACACATGTTTGGAGATATGCAACCTCTTGTTCTGGCTGTTTTATTATTTGTGTGTCTATTTTATTTGTTTATTTGATTTGTCACATTAAAGTGTCAAGCTGTGATGCTGAACAGCAAATAAATTTATTTTACAAATTAAAACAAAATTGTGGTATGTGTAATTTCTTGTGTGAAACAAATACTAGATTTATGTGTACTTACTGACCAGGGTATTTTTGAACATTTGTGGAAGTGTGGTGGAAGTTTCCCATGTGTAACCCTCTCCATGGCCATTCCCATGTTCCTATCCAACTTTTCCCTGCTAATTAGTTTGTGTCAGCACATGTGCAGAGCAACTTAATAGGTGAGAAAGCTGTTTGTCTGCAGGTGAGGTAGCTCCTACAGTAGTAGGTAAAAGCAGGTCCAGAACAATGCTTTCCTCATGGAGTGGGTGAGGCAGACAAACAAGGGTGAAAAGGTACATTTGTGTAGGAATGCATATGTGTCCTCCCTAAAAAAAGATGTGTGAATGGGCCAAACATGATAAATTAGCTTGTGAACAAACATGCATAACTTTTAAAATATATATGATTTGACAGTGTCATAAGCAGATGTAGGAATCCTTTGTTAGAGAGATGAGAGTGCAATAATGTGATTGGTGGCATCTTACATCCAGAGTGTAGTGAAATCCAAATCATAGCAGATGAGATAGTGGTACAGGTCATAATTTTGGGTACTATACAAAGATTGTGTGGAAAATAGTGGTCATGGGCTTCAAACATTGCAGAAACATCCTTTGTAGGTGTTAGATGTGGTTTATGTTATTGTATCCTAAATACAAAACCTATGTTAGTATTAGAGTGAACACGTTGACACATGTCGACTTGTGTAGATTGAGTGTGCTACTGCGTAAAGTCTATGAAAGCAGGTAGTGAATGTGTCTGTTTATCAAATACCTACCTTAGCGTATAAAAAGATTCTTACCTTAAATTAAACAAACCTTTAAATGTGGAGAAGTATAGAAACATAAGCTTCCAATGTGTTTGCGTGCTGCATGTGTGGCTTGCAGGCAGTGAAATCATGGTTTGGAGTTAATAGACTGCAGCATTGCTTATTACATTCAGGTGTATGTGTTTGAGTACTAATCAGCGTTAATTAGCCAACTCAGGCGCACGCTGGCAAGCGGTATCTGTAGGGGTGGTTTTAGCTGGCGGTTGGCGGCCGCCTGTTTGGTGTCCGAAACGAACGGTGCCTTAGTCGATCGTGCGGTAGTAGCACCGCTCATTTCTGGTGCACACCCCCGTGTACGCCCATATTTACGCCCATTTTCCCTCATTATTTCGGCCGCTCCCATCAACACGCCCCTATGCCGCCCCATTACCCGTACGCTCGCGTACAGGTTTTTTCGCACGTTGAGACACCGGCCGTAAGCGTTGTGGAGTGTTCGCGCCGGCGCATTAGCGTATTTGCACATGCGCAGATCGTGAAAAACCCCGGGACGTACGCGTACGGCCCGGCCGCTCCAACCAGAATAAGGCCCTGAGTGTGAGAGGACAGGGTAGGACTACACTACACTATAACCTAACCAGGGTACTACAAGACAGGGTGAGACAATAGGTATGACTGCAGGCAGGGAGAATGGGCTAAGATGACGCAGGAACACTGACACAGGGTAACTTGGTACTTGCTTGTAGAAGTATGAGTGCACCAGACGGAGGTTCTTAACAAGAGAAACTTCCAAATGAGAGGACTGGACACAGACACAGAGTTGCAGGGTTGCTCTCCTGCCAAGGACTCTGACTAGACTTAAACAGAACTATAACCGTCCGGGTCTGCATGCTGGGAACCTAACTAAATAACCTTGCATGCAGCCACACCCAAGAAGCAGGGTATGCATGAAACCCAGGGAACTGGATCCACAAAACCCGGAGTACCGATCCAGGAAAACATACAAGCTACAAACAGAATATAGAAACTGCACATTTATACCGATCCGCTGCAGTACCCCCCTCTTGAAGAGGGGTCAAGGGACCTCAACACCTGGCTCTCCACAACATGGATAAATCCAAAACCCTGGCATGCGGGTATCAACAACAAAAAAACGGAAAACATAAAGATGCCGCGGCTGCAGCTTGTAACAGTAGCTTTATGTATGGTAGAAAATCATCAGTAGGAGAGTGAGCAGGAGATCGACGCGTTTCGCCCTGACACCGGCACTCACACATATATCATTAAGTCGACAGACATAACGTTGACAGTCAATAGGTCGAACACTTTTGGTCAACAGACAGAGCGGTGACGCATGAAAAAGGTCCCCGTGCATTAGGTCGACATAATCAAAATGTCAACAGAAGCAAAATGTTATAGGTCAACATGGAAAATGTCGACATGAGTTTTCCGTCTTTGATGCCTATGTCGACATAAGTCGAGTTGATTTCCGTATTAGTGTACTGTGTCCCATTGCATGTCTCATAGCGTGGGATTTCTATGGGATCCGTTTTGTGACGCTCCTCCCCCACGAGCGCATACGGTTTATGCACCTAGTGGAAAAATATGGAGGGGGGGGGGGCACCAAAAGGCTGCGTTCCTGTTCTGCCGCACATCGATCCTACTTCTGTTATAGATTGTTACCGTCATTAGTGGCGTCTTGCAGATTTTACAGTTACATTTTGTAATACGGTACTTCTACAACATTCCTTTGTTATAGCGGCCGGCCAATCACATTCTTGCTATCACTTACCCAAATAGGCTAAAATATCTGCAGTAGCTACAATCTGATTGGATGTTCTAGGTTACACTTCCATTCTCCGTCTAAGAAGCTTTAGTAAATCTCCTGTGTATTCTTCCTCAGTTGTTGAGCCTATGCCAATGTTGGGGACAGATTGGCAGAGACAGGCACCGGGCCCCAAGCATAGCGAACACATCGAGCCATGCGCATGGACAAGGTACACTTTGACGGTGTCATTGTCGACTATGACGACATTCATGACAAAGAAAAAATTTGAAAAACTCATGTTGACCTTTTCACCGTCAACCTTCCCATTGTCCACCTGCTTTGCCGATTTGCCTCGTGCCTTCCCATTGCCGATACAGATTTACCTGGATTTAATCTGATCTCAAAGTGGCATCTTATTGGCTTTCTCGTGTTTTGGACAGCCAATAAGAAAAATCGGAATTTGCGTCTTATTAGCATTAAGAACCAAGTAAATCAGAACCCAGAGCATCCTTCAATAAATGAGGTCATATGTATAGTTGTCCTCAATTTCTTAACCTAGTTTATTTGTAATGTACAAAGTGCTGCAACATTGTTTCAACAAAGTAAGAATAAACACTTAAACAATAATCGGGGCTGTCTTCCATGTTCTGTAGAAATAAATTTGGAAGACAGGAGGATGTCAGATTCCTGGCATGTTCAATCTCACTTGTCGGATGCAATCACTTGTTCATAAGTAGATAGGGCCTAATTATTGTTTGTAAAGCAAAAAAGCAAGTAATTGGAACAGACCAGAGTGAACACATTTAAATGTTTTTTTTTTTTTCTGTGCAGGGTAAATACTGGCTGGTTTTGCATGTAGCCCACTAATGTTAAACAGCTTTATTCTTACACTTCTATTTAAGGTTGTTTTAACACCCCTCACCCAATTCTAACCCTCTCTGCACGTTACATCTGCCCCCTGCTGCAGTGCAGCATGGTGTTACCCAGTTGCTTGCATTTTTTGCTTTGCTTACACAAATAAATTAATCCCACAGTCAAGAAAGACATTTTACCTATCGATTTATTTCCATATATGCTACGTGGGTGGAATTTTGCTTCCAAACAAGTTTCATGCTACACAATCCCTGTGACTAAATCCCGGGAGATGCTAAATTCTCAGTAATAAATCTGAAATATTTCTTCACACTTTAGGATTAACTACATTGCCCCTGTGTCACATTTCCCCCTCTGGCCCGTGAATTTCTTTATATGGTCACGGATCTCCCCCTATTTGGTGACTGACACAATTAACACACGGGCTCCATAATCCATACAACACACATCAGTGTGACACTTGCCGCATGTAGTCTTATTATACACTGTTTGTTTGTCTTCCAATTATACTTAATTACAGCAGAGATTGCATCTCATAAAAAGTCACCATTAGAATAACAAATCAAAAAGGTTAATTAGGGAATCCTTGGCAACGTGTGCGAATTAGAACGGACGGCGACAGAAGCCTATGTATCATTATTGCATTTTCTTTCCACGGTTTGCGGGGTAATTGATAAGCGCAGTCTTGTCTGGTTCACTGGAGGAGATATTTGCTCGGCCAAAGTAATAAGGAAAACTACATTGTGTGCAAATGTTTCAGTGGCTGAACCCAGCCTTGGTAAAGGTGACCAGAACTAATGTCGACAATCAAATTCACAATTCCAGCTGTATCAGCGTTTTGTTGTTGTATCACAATTATTACTTGTTTTATTATAACGTTGTATTACCATGACTTTTACGGCTTTTCCTAGAACGCAGTACACTGTATTTTAATTTATCGTTTCATCGTTTTAATTATTGTTCTGTTAGAATCCGCCGTATCATAGGAATATTATAATCCCGCGACGGGTGTGGAGAAATACGTATTATTGTCGCAGAGGCAACACAATTCTGTTTTATGTCGAGAATTAATTTACAGATATTCCCTATCTACGGAAGTTGGGAGAAATGTGCGGGCATATGGTGACAACAAAAGTGACATATGGCCGATGTTATTTCTTTTTATTACAATAAAATAATATCATTTAAAAGTTATTGGTGCATGTGAGCAAAGCATATGCGCCGCAATTAGCGACGGTGCTCATTAAAGGACTTTTTATAAGCTTGTTGTGACTTTTTGTGTCTGCGGAAATCTTTACTCCCCGCGGGCCCTGTTGTGTCTTACAGGAGATTGATTGTCATATTTACAGGGAGGCGATGATAAAACATGGATTCTGTAATATGCTGGAACGCACTGCGCTATTGAGGTGCCATTCTTGTTGGTAATGCTTACATAGACAGATCAAGGGGGGTGGGACTTTTAGGGGATACTATATCCTGGGCCCCCCTCTGTCAGGGCCCCCCAGCTAGAGCACAGTGACATCACCAGCTCTCTAGATTCCTGTCCCAGTGTGTAAGTAGTACAGAGGCTGCTGCTATTCTTGCACGTGACTAGGGAAGGACATTGATAGTGCTATACTATGCAATGGATGACCATCAATGTTTTACCTATCAATGGTCATCCATTTTCTTTGACTGATTGGCCTTCACATATTTTGGGGCGGAGCTATGCTCCTTAACATCTGGTTTTCCACCATCAATGGCAAAACTATTCTGCATCAATCAAAAACCATCGATGATTTCAAATCATCGTTGGTCGATGGCCATCCCTCCATGTGACGAGATAGATGATACAGTTGATGCTATTTTTCTATGTGTATTTTTAAGTTGTTTACTTTGTACTTGCTCCAATACAAAGACACTATATATATATATATAGATGCCCGGAATCTGTAACTTCCAGGTAGTGATATACACTACCCAGTAGGACCTCTAGCCTCTTTCCATCTGTCCAGTAGGGCGTCTAGCATTTGTCTCCTTCAAGACGGCAGCCATTTTTGAAAGGTACATTTTTAGCAGATTCCATACGAATGTCCAGACCCACTGGAACCTGCAGAGACCATGCGCCCCCACAATGGCGGTTTCCCCAAGCCCCCGCTTGGGCTGCAGTGTCGTAGTTACCCCACTGGATGACTCTGAGAGAGAGACGTCCTTGTCAAACTTCATGTAAATGGCAAGTGCTAAACGTCAATGACGCCACCTCCACATGTGCCCCCGTAGGTCTAGCTGTGTGGGTGGTGGGGGCAGTAAGCTGAGGCTTTGCCCACAATGCTGAAAAACCTTGCACCTGGTTGGTTTCCTGCAGCTTCTGTAAGTAGTGTGTAAACAAACCAGGGCACCCCTACTTCCTCTATCCCAGGGCACCCCTACTTCCTCTATCCCAGGGCACCCCTACTTCCTCTATCCCAGGGCACCCCTACTTCCTCTATCCCAGGGAACCCCTACTTCCTCTATCCCAGGGCACCCCTACTTCCTCTATCCCAGGGCACCCCTACTTCCTCTATCCCAGGGCACCCCTACTTTCTCTATCCCAGGGCACCCGTACTTCCTCTATCCCAGGGCACCCCTACTTCCTCTATCCCAGGGCACCCCTACTTCCTCTATCCCAGGGCACCCCTACTTCCTCTATCCCAGGCACCCCTACTTCCTCTATCCCAGGGCACCCCTACTTCCTCTATCCCAGGCACCCCTACTTCCTCTATCCCAGGGCACCCCTACTTCCTCTATCCCAGGGCACCCCTACTTCCTCTATCCCAGGGCACTCCTACTTCCTCTATCCCAGGGCACCCCTACTTCCTCTATCCCAGGGCACCCTACTTCCTCTATCCCAGGGCACCCCTACTTCCTCTATCCCAGGGCACCCCTACTTCCTCTATCCCAGGGCACCCCTACTTCCTCTATCCCAGGGCACTCCTACTTCCTCTATCCCAGGGCACCCCTACTTCCTCTATCCCAGGGCACCCTACTTCCTCTATCCCAGGGCACCCCTACTTCCTCTATCCCAGGGCACCCCTACTTCCTCTATCCCAGGGCACCACTACTTCCTCTATCCCAGGGCACTCCTACTTCCTCTATCCCAGGGCACCCCTACTTCCTCTATCCCAGGGCACCCCTACTTCCTCTATCCCAGGGCACCACTACTTCCTCTATCCCAGGGCACCCCTACTTCCTCTATCCCAGGGCACCCCTACTTCCTCTATCCCAGGGCACCCCTACTTCCTCTATCCCAGGGCACCCCTACTTCCTCTATCCCAGGGCACCCCTACTTCTTCTATCCCAGGGCACCCCTACTTCCTCTATCCCAGGGCACCCCTACTTCCTCTATCCCAGGGCACCCCTACTTCCTCTATCCCAGGGCACCCCTACTTCCTCTATCCCGATAAATGCACAGCACTTCATTTGTATTCTGAACGCAGACACACAGTCGTATATATAAACCCATTCCAACTAATTGCATTAATGTACACGCATCATCAGCCTGAGTCCCAGAAAAATAAACTTTCTTAATTAAAAGTCTGCAGCAGCCCCCTGGGATAATCTAGAGCGTTAGGTGACTGATCTGCAATAATGCCGTCTACCTAGTTCATTCTTCATTACAAAAATCTATGTACTATTATATTGCAGATGACAACGAGTGCCAGAATGCCACCTATATCTGCGGGGACAATGCCAACTGTACCAACACAAGGGGCAGTTACTACTGCATGTGCTTGCCCGGCTTCGTGTCCAGCACCCTGGAGAGATTTATGACCAATGACGGGACCTACTGCAAGGGTACGTGGCTTGGCATGCTAATATGTATTCCAGCTGATTAATGATTAATCTTAATTAATACGATTATCAATATTATCCAATCTTGTGTTTGTTCTAGGAAGGAGTGAGTACTGGTGGTGGTGGTGGGGGGGGGGGTATTTATCAAAGTCCGCAACACTAACGGTGTGTGAGTCGCTGTACTGCCATCGAATTGATTCCCCGCCTGGTGCTCATGTGCTTTGTTTGTAACATTTGCTGTTTTTTACATCAATGTTTGAACAGGGTTACACATGAAAAGCGTTAGCAAGTGACACCCTCTCATATTGCCGGGGACTTTAATATTTTACAGTCGATGCCTTTGAAGCGAGAATTTGCAGCACATCTGGGAGACAGATGGTTTCCTTATTACATGATATGTTATATTTTGCTAATGCGCTAAGATCTGTCTCTCTGAGTCTTGGCTCGTCAGTTCCATATTAACAGTTTTCACATAAAAAAAGACCAACTTACATATTTTATAACACAGAGAACTTCATAAAGGATGTAATAACAAAGGAATCTTCACACATACCACATCCCTCGGCAATCAGTTATCGGTATCTGCTTATTTCAGGGGTTTATTTATTTATTTATTTAGAAACATAAGTACAATTTGTAAGGAAATTTCTTGGATGGGCAGAAATGGTAAAATACCCAAATAGCCACTCGGTAAATACATACATACATACATACATACATACATACAGTACATACATACATACATACATACAGTACATACATACATACATACATACATTTATACATACATACATACAGTACATACATACATACATACATACATACATACATAGATTTATACATACATACATACATACATACATACATACAGTACATACATACATACATACATACATTTATACATACATACATACAGTACATACATACATACATACATACATACATACATACATACATACATAGATTTATACATACATACATACATACATACATACATACATAGAGTACATACATAGATAAGTAAATACATTCATACAGTACACACATCATACTTGCCTACTTTTAAAATGTCTCTCCGGGAGCAGCCCAGAGAGGCAACTTGTTGAGGGGGGCGGGGAGGAGCCTGACATAATTAAGTTCCACTCCCATGCAACACAAATGCTGTGATTTGTGGGTCTGCAGATAGGGGAGCGACTTAAATGACGCTCCCGCCCCCTCTCCGTGGACCTGGAAATTTCGGGATTTGAGTCAGCGGGAAAGGGGGCTCTCGGAAACAAGCGGGAGACTTGCCTACCTTCCTGAGGGCTGGGAGGGGGACCCAAATTTAGGAGCCTCCCGGCCATTCCGGGAGGGTAGTCAAGTCTGACACACATTGGCCCTTATTCTGATCGGTGCGGAAATTCCCGCATGCGGACGGACCGCCGATGTTGATCGTCTGCGCATGTGCAGAGGTCACTCTGCGCATGTGCAGGCGATTTCGCCGCACGGATTCTTTATACGCCGCACAGGGGGCGTAGAGGGGCGTGAGGGGCTACTTAGCCTCATTACCCTATGCATACGCCCCCCGTTTCATGGGCGTTCCCATGCAAACGCGGGGCGTATGCATGGTAATGAGGCCGTGACGCGTGTGTACGGGGCGGGCATCTGACATCGCCGGATGTCAGCTGCCCGCCTCTATACATGATTTCACACGGACAAGTGTCCGTGTGGTCTTGTGTTGCGGGACCTGGTGGAGCGTGCGGCCCTGCATTCGATGTTCGGCGACCATCGAATGCAGGGGCTGCTCCCACCATGGAGGAGGCGTATCCCCGTCCAATTTCATGCGGATCGCCACATATCCGCATACGGACGGCAGGTGGCGATCCGTATGGAAGGCGGGGATTCGCCTGCACGGTTGCGGCCGCATATTCTGATCGGGCCGCACCGATCAGAATAAGGGCCATAGAGAGAGAGAGTTCCTGGTATAAAGCTGGGGAGGGGACTCGCCACCAGTAGCAGGTAAAAATAGCTTTTTAATCACAAGAAGATATCATACATATTGACGTTTCAACCCTGGAGGGCCCTTTTTAAGACAGGCACAGAGTTTTCAGTGAGTCACCAAAGCAAGCCACACATACATACATACATACATACATATATAACTGTAATCATCAACAGAATGATCATCACACTGACCTGTGAAGGGATTCGGAGACACTGTCTGATATGATGTTACATTACACAGGCCTGTATCCAGATTTAATCAAAATCCAATATTTGACTGAGAAACTTGCTTTATATTAAAGGTATTTCAATCGTACAGGACTGTGATACATGCAATATATGGTAATTGCAGGATATTGTTGCAGCTAAGCTCTGCGGGTCTGAATTATCCCGAGCATCCTCATATATTTATATATATAGCTGCGTATTATCTTTGTGCTGAGCGTGCATGTGTTTCGCATCTGGCTTCAGGTCTTATCTGGTCTGGTCAATATAACTTACAGAACCATCTATATCCCAGTGGACGGGAAACACCCCCGCACCGTGTATACAGGTTCACCTTGTAATTGTCTCCTCTTCTGTCTCGGTGTCAGTAAAGAAACAAGTTTAGGCTTTTTAGCGTTTAAGGGGCCTAATTCAGCCTGGTTTGTTCATCTGAGAAGCTGCAGTTGTCTGTGAGTAGAGAAAGAGAAAATGCCCCGTGCACAGTTGTGAATCGTATCACGGATCACTATGCACTCGCAGATCCCGGAACAGCGAAGTCTGCCACTAATCTGCCACTGAGACAGCGCTAAAGTGGTCGGCGCTGATGTCAGAGACCCACCTGTAGAAAACCTGGGCACGCCTGCATTGTTCCGACACACCCAGAAAACCTCAGGTTTCTGCCCCCAGACGCCGGCTTACGTTCAGTCAAACTGCCGCTACATTTATGATGGATAAACATCTTCAGTGGCTATTTCCCTTGTGCATGCACATTGTGAATTGTGCATTTTTTTTTTTTATTCTACCAGTGAATGGCCAGCTCCTTCCCTTAGGGTGTAAGCATTGTCTCCTTCCCATCCTGCCTCACTCACCAATGAAATCTAGACACGTTTGCACAAATCAAGATGCAAAGTTGGACTATCGTCAATTTTACACTTAGTAGACAACTTCTCAGGGGCCTAATTCAGACGTCGCTGCTGCTTGTTTGTTCGCCATGCACCAATGTCCTGATGCAGCAGAATGAATCCAGAATAAATATACACCTCCTGTGCTTCATGCTGGTGTGGTTCAGTCCTAGGACTCAGTATAGAATCACCTGTGACTCCTTCAGCCGGCTGCGTTACTCAAGGCTTGCTCCATTTGCCCCGGCGCTGACAAAACTCTTATGTTGTCACTTTTCCATAAAACAAACCAAGGAGAATAAACCCCGTTCATGTGAAAATGTGAATTGACTACTTAACATTGCAAGCATTGTGATTGGCTACTTCCACTAGTGGGCGGAAACCATTAGTTGACTTTTAAACAGCTGAAGATCAGTTTATGAATGTATTGTTGTGAATAACCGAAATTCATTCATCATTGGATAGCAACTAGGCATTAGGTCATCACCACTAGGACAACATGCATGAAGGTCGTCATGGGGTTAGGTCGACAGGGTCATTAGGTTGACATTGGGGGGGAATCACACACGATTTGGCACTTGGTGTGCCAAGATGTGTATGTGTTAAATCGCATGGAGGGAGCAGGGGATGGCAGTGGGGGGGATGCCAGCAATCAAAGAGGCGGGCAGTGGGAGAAGGGGTGGTGGTGGTGCAGGGAACAAGACTTAAAAAAAAAAAGCCCATACGATTGAAAGGGCAGCCACTGATTGGCTGAGAGAGGTCTCAGCCAATGAATGGCTTCCCATTCATTTGTATGGGCTTTTGTTTTTTGAAGTCTTGTTCTCCTGCCGCTGCCCTGCAGTGTCTTCTCTTCTCCTGCCCGGTTCCCTGCACCACCACCCCCCTGCTCCCACTGCCGCGCTGATGGTAGCGGCTCCCTGGGCCGCCCCACCAGCATTCCCCACACGGCTCAGGTCTGCACATAAGATTCAGCAAATGTCTATACGGGATGTCTATATGTGAGTTTTGGGCCAATTTCACAGCCCGATTAATTTGAAACTGGTGAAATTGTGCCAAAATCATATAGTATATGGGGGCCTAAAGTGTCAGTTCCATCATTCCACCATCCAGCACCACGCCAAGATTCCACACATGTCCAGTGTTTTGTCAATCAGAAATCCTAAGTTTAAGTCCTGTTAGTTGGCCATGCTTCAGTCTTGTCCTGTGACCTATCAGGGTTCAACTGCAGC
Organism: Crinia signifera; assembly: GCF_055691185.1. Classification (NCBI taxonomy): domain Eukaryota; kingdom Metazoa; phylum Chordata; class Amphibia; order Anura; family Myobatrachidae; genus Crinia; species Crinia signifera. Next base: position 173,861,863 of record NC_139224.1, on the reverse strand, counting down.
CAACTGGCATCACCCAATCCTGCAGCGCAGCTAGATGCCATTCAGGGTCGTTCCTGGATTCTCAGTACACGGACAAGCACAGTTGTGTGTCATCTGCATAGAAGTGGAAGACCAGGTGATGGTGTCTCATCATTTCACCTATTGGTAGCATGTATACAGCAAAAAGCCAGGGGAGATAGAGAAAACCCTGTTAGCCCAAAGAGCCTACACATGTGCACAAACACTGCATGGCAGTGGTATTGATGATGACCAGTGTACTCTAGATCAAACTCTCTGTGACCTGTTGGTAAATGGTTTCAACCAATCTTAAGACTTGGCCACCCAGTCCACAGAAATAGCATGGTCCCATGGTCCAGTACCAGATTGAACATTCACCTTTGTCTCTTGCCATCCGAAGACCCTTCAGCTCAGATAGCAGGGCTCTCTCAGTGCCATGTCTTCTCTAGAATCCTGTCTGGGATGAATCGTACACCTCATGGGTGGGTTTCCAGTTGAGTTGATGCCACTTTCTTAGTAACCTATCCTAGGAAAGAAAAGTTTGACACCGGTCTGAAGTCAGGCAGTCGGGTTCTAGGTTTTACAAGAAGAGGTCTAACAATTGATTGCTTTAGTTGTTCACTGAACTTAACATGAACTTGATATCATATTTACCTACAGGACAGCTGAAGGCATTGTCCAAATCTGCAATGTGAGTGTCACTGAAGCAGGAAGAATCTATTGAGTGGAGAACATTTGTCAGTTATATGCAATGCAAAGCAATCTGCGATTATGGATTATGGGGACGCAGCCTAGCTAGAAGAAATTACATTAGATAACCTATTTCCAGAACCTTCCTGTCACCTTGTATCAAGCCATGGTTATTTATAGGAACGAGTGAGACCAATGTAGCAGCTGCGTTCCAGTAGGCCCATGATAAGCATAATACAAGTGATTTGTTTAGATCTTATGATACAAGTGATGTCTGCCCCACCATCATATCTGAGAGGCAAGGCTCCTGCCCCAAACTGGAAAGCGGCATTTATTTTAGTCTACATCAACCACAGTCCTATAGCTGCAAGTTCCCCATCACCTCAAACTTAACACATAATCATAGGTTACGGTATAGTAGGTCGGCAATGTAAAAAACTTATGTCAAACTTGTGTCGACCATGTTCATGTCAACCGTAAACTTGTGTCAACCTTCTGCCAATGCCGACCTATGGTATGTCGACAATTACCAGGTGTCAACCTAGTCACTGTCGACCTAGACATTGACGACCCAGGGACCGAATACCATAATCATATCTATTATTGAACTAAAAAATAAAATCTTTACATTTAGGAGGTCATACTGGTTGACTTGCAAAGCTGCAAATCTCACATCTTCACGAGCCAACTAAACGCCGCCCGCTGCCTGCACGAACATTCGCCCCCCCCCCGCACGGAAAATATCCCGACATGCATGGATATTTTGCATCATTCGATGGTCGCTGACAATAGAATTATTTCGAAAGCGCTCGCAAATCTAAGTGACTCTATGGTGACTCAGATTCACGGCGCCCTGGTACGTGAACAGGGCAGGCAGCTGGCATCCGGTGACGTCAGCTGCCTGCCCCCGGCACCCATATCACGGCCGAATTACCATGGGAATGCCTAGCGATTTCATGGCGATGCCCCAACCTGCTCCGTGCGAACGGGTTGGCAAATATTCAATTTTCTTCATCCGTTAGCCCAAAGAGCCTGCGCATACGCACAAACAAAAAATTGCTCTCCCGTGTGACCAGGCAGGGGAGCATGAAGATCAGAATGACCTCCTAAGTAACAAGCCAATCACATGGTCGGGTGCGTAGTATTTGTACAAAGGTTCAGCTGATGTCACCAGGGAACAAAGCTTGGAACATTGGCCAGGTCATAGGCTAGATTGGAGAGAATCATGTTGAACATCATATACGGTATGTTTATTGATGAACTGACAATCATACCTTGTCTATAGCTGTGTTGTCCTAGCGAATGTTAATAAAGGCATTGATAATTCACGTTTTATTTATTCTCCAACAGAAGCTGCAAAATCTGCAAGTGCTCAATCACTGTCCCTTAGTATGGGAGGTGTATCAAACATTGGAGAGGGATAAAGTACCAACCAATCAACCTGTCATTTTTTTAACATGGCAGTAAGATGAATGCTGATTGGTTGGCACCAGTATTTGATACATCTCCCGCATTGTTTGCAAGTCCAAAGCAAAATTCTATTCTATTCTAAAAAATAAATTTAGCCACAAGAGAATTAGGCGGGGGGGGGGGACTGACTGAGGGTGCGGGTCCCCTGTAAGGCCACTGTGTACAGAGATGGGAGAGCTGACCTGTCATTGCCTGACCTGGTCTGTAATAGGAGATAAGTGACTGTATTGTTACCTCAATGTTGCTGTACATTAGGTTGCATTACATCTCCGTCAGCCCAGTGTTACCAGTGCTAAAACAAGACTATCCTTCATCCCGTCACCATCCATAATATCTTCATTAACTTCTGCGGCTTGTCTGCTTTTATGAGTTCAAAGTGACTTCTGTAGTGATTGCAGACTGCACTTCATCCTCACAAAGTGAAATCAATATTTTATTGACGTGAGAAACACACAAAGCGTTTGATTCTTTCACCGTCATGCAATTTTCCATGGGTAAGATCATGGCAGGAATGGAATAATTTCACTTATCCCAGTCGCTGCTCTGGAGAGCATTATAGACCCCGATTTGCACATTATAGCCCCCAACCTCTCCGTGTCATTATCCCCGGCATTGCCACAGAACAGGAGGGGACAAGGAGGTTCTGTGCCCACGCTTAGCGCACAGGAAAATGACATTATCCAGACTGTTATTTTTGTTGCTCTGCTGTTTTAATGCAGTATGGCTGGAAAATCTGAATAAATAACTCGTGTTAATGGGGTTTTGCCGGTAAGGCTCAGCTCATTGTAATTCTGTATGACTCACCGTACACCAAGCTTCCTGACAAAGGAAGTCCCCAAATTACTGACATTCCAGCAGCAAGACCTAAAAATACTCGTGTTAATTCACAAACATTATTTCCACCAAATAATAACACGCATCAGAATAGTTATGTCTCTGTTATATAGCAAACGCAAAGTCTTACATAGCTATTAATAACATGCCTAGGGCGAGGGAAATTGCTGGGAAATGATAGGACTGTCAGGAAATTGTGGTGGGTTAGTCGGGTTGTTGCGTTTTACATCAGTAAACATGCGACCCATCAAACAAATCTGTCCTGTATCACTGTATACATGCACGGATACCTGTATCACTCTATACATGCACAGCTCCCTGTATCACTGTATACATGCACAGCTCCCTGTTTCACTGTATACATGCACAGCTCCCTGTATCACTGTATACATGCACAGATACCTGTATTACTCTATACATGCACAGCTCCCTGTATCACTGTATACATGCACAGATACCTGTATCACTCTATACATGCACAGATACCTGTATCATTCTATACATGCACAGATACCTGTATCACTCTATACATGCAGGGCCGCCAAGAGAAATCCTGGGCCACGGTACAACAATTTCTTGGGGCCCCCACGGACGGAGCTCCCCGCACACGCTGCAGACTCTTGTTATGCCACTGCTTCCAAGGTGGATACAGGGACAAAAATTTACACTGTAATGCCTATTACACGTCACACATCCATTACATATTAAACAACATGCCATAATGCTCATTACACATTATGCCACACACCGTAGTGGGCAGTACACATTATGCCATACACCGTAATACCTATTACACATGTTACATACCCATTACATATTATACCACATGCCATTATACTCATTACATGTTATGCCACACACTGTAGTGGGCAGTAAACATTATTTCATACACCGTAATACCTATTACATATTTTACCACATGCCATAATGTCCATTACATGATATCCTCACAACGTAATGCTCATCGCCGATTATGCCACACACCAATGTCTATTACATATAATACCTCCCATTTTATGCCCCATACTGTAAATTCCGCTTACCTAAACACTCATTGCTATGGGCTTCATGCTTGATGCCAGGGTTTAACATGCTCTTTGCCAAGGGATTAACCTGCTCTGCCAGGGGTTACATGCTCTGCCAGGGGTTAACGTTCTCTGCCAGGGGTTAACATGCTCTTTGCCAAGGGATTAACCTGCTCTGCCAGGGGTTACATTCTCTGCCAGGGGTTAACATGCTCTTTGCCAAGGGATTAACCTGCTCTGCCAGGGGTTACATGCTCTGCCAGGGGTTAACATTCTCTGTCAGGGATTAACATGCTCTTTGCCAAGGGATTAACCTGCTCTGCCAGGGGTTACATTCTCTGCCAGGGGTTAACATGCTCTTTGCCAAGGGATTAACCTGCTCTGCCAGGGGTTACATGCTCTGCCAGGGGTTAACATTCTCTGTCAGGGGTTAACATGCTCTTTGCCATGGGATTAATCTGCACTGCCATTGGTTACATGCTCTGCCAGGGGTTAACATGCTTGTTGCCATGGATTTACATGCCCTGCCATGTGTTACATGCTTTCCAGGGGTTACAGTACATGCTCTGCCAGGGGTTACATGCTGACTTCCAGAGTTGGATCTCAGCCCCAGCAGCATGCAGGGAGGCAGCAGACATAGAGCAACCCACCTTCCACCATGGAACACTGGATCACAGTGACCTGGACATGGGTGGGGAATCAGGTCTGGAATTGCTGGGCTGGAGACATGGCACTGGCACCTGCTACTGCTGCTGGCGGTTGGGATGGGAATGTGGGGAGTGGGGCGGGCTGGATTTTGCAGAGTGGGTGGTACTCCCGAGGGAGGTGGCCTCTCTCTGTGCCGGAACACAGGGACTACCTACCCTAAGTGTCCTCCTGTCACTGAGCCATGGTAAGCTCCCAAGTCACATGGATGGCTTTCAGCAGGCCCTGTAGTCGGAGAGCAGAAGGACCTCTGTGATGCTTCTGCCCCCACGTCTGCCCACATTCGCACTCCCAATGCCGATGATGAAAAGCTGACTCCGCACACTCAGACCCAGTGCACTCGCCGCCAAATTTTAAAAAAAATGTGTGTCCAGACCGGGGCCCCCCTGACAGGCCTGGGCCCGGGTAAATTGTACCTGCTCCCCCCTCTCTTGGCACCCCTGTATACATGCACAGATACCTGTATCACTCTATACATGCACAGATACCTGTATCACTCTATACATGCACAGATACCTATATCACTCTATACATGCACAGATACCTGTATCACTCTATACATGCACGGATACCTGTATCACTCTATACATGCACGGATACCTGTATCACTCTATACATGCACGGCTACCTGTATCACTCTATACATGCACAGATACCTGTATCACTCTATACATGCACAGCTACCTATACCACTCTATACATGCACGGATACCTGTATCACTCTATACATGCACGGATACCTGTATCACTCTATACATGCACAGATACCTGTATCACTCTATACATGCACGGATACCTGTATCACTCTATACATGCACAGATCCCTGTATACATGCACGGCTACCTATATCACTGTATACATGCACGGCTACCTGTATCACTCTATACTGTACATGCACGGCTACCTGTATCACTCTATACATGCACGGCTACCTGTATCACTCTATACATGCACGGCTACCTGTATCACTCTATACATGCACAGATACCTGTATCACTCTATACATGCACAGATACCTGTATCACTCTATACATGCACAGATACTTGTATCACTCTATACATGCACAGATACCTGTATCACTCTATACATGCACATATACCTGTATCACTCTATACATGCACAGATACCTGTATCACTCTATACATGCACAGATACCTGTATCACTCTATACATGCACAGATACCTGTATCACTCTATACATGCACATATACCTGTATCACTCTATATATCTTCGGCTACCTACAGTATATCTCTCTGTACATGCACGGCTACCTGTATCACTCTATACATGCACAGATACCTTTATCACTCTATACATGCACAGATACCTGTATCACTCTATGCATGCACAGATACCTGTATCACTCTATACATGCACAGATACCTGTATCACTCTATACATGCACAGATACCTGTATCACTCTATACATGCACGGATACCTGTATCACTCTATACATGCACAGATACCTGTATCACTCTATACATGCACAGATACCTGTATCACTCTATACATGCACAGATCCCTGTATACATGCACGGCTACCTATATCACTGTATACATGCACGGCTACCTGTATCACTCTATACTGTACATGCACGGCTACCTGTATCACTCTATACATGCACGGCTACCTGTATCACTCTATACTGTACATGCACGGTGTGGAAGTCTGTGGAAGTCTAGGTACACACACGCCATTTTGTGATAGTATGGCCGCCATTTTGGTTCGCAGAGTTGCGCAAATAAAGTTTCCATACCCGAGTATGTGTGACAATGTGGACCAGAAGAGTAGACATACTATCACACATAAATTCATAATAACACACTTACACGAAAGGAAATATAGTTAAAAGGTTTAGAACGCCACACATAGCTTAGTTAGCCCTGCACACATCTGTCTGTATCGTGTTTAGTATCGTTCCGCTCAGCTCATCATGCAAAGTATTCCGGTCATTGCGAATATTTCGCAATGTACACTGTCCGATAGTTATGGACAAAAATCCATATTCCAGAGACAGTTTCTGTTGTAAGTAGTTAACAAAGGAAACTAGCTCAAACCGGTTCTTATCCTTGCTGACGCCGAAACCACCAAACAAAGGACTCTTAAAGTTCCCTCCCCTGCACCTGGTTAGACCAGGTACAGCGTCTAACCTCCAATCACAGTGGACCGGACATATGATCTCTGGCCAATGAGAATGGCCTTTTGACCTCCCCCTTCTGACCCTATAAGATATGCGACCCAGAGCAGCCAGGGTCTCTTCGGCACAACTACTTTCCCTGGACCTTCCTACCGGACTATCGCTCATTCCTGAACGATAGTGAGCTCTGACCGGACTGCTTTTCACATACTAGATGACCACGGTAAACGGTTGCATTTTCACGGTATTTATTCTTAAAGTATTGTTGGCTGATTGTGTTTTGTATTTGTATTCTTTCCCCTTAGCAGAGTTTGTTTAGTATTCATTGTTATTGTATTGTATCACTTGTTATACCTGTTTATTCTTATTTCTGTAACCCCCTTTTGTCCATTAGGGACTTTAATACAATCTTTTTACGGAGTTCTAACCTCCTTACTTCTATTCAGTGGTCGTGTCTAGTTATTCGCATAATAGCGATAAGGTACATTAAGGACTCTGTCCTTACATTGCGGACTCTGTCCTTTAAGGTATATTCGCACAATTGGAGACAAAGTCCTGCGAAAGGATCTCTTATTAAGGTATCGGTTCTTGGTGTATAACATACAATAGACTGTACGCTGCGCTGCGCTACGTTTTGTTCGCACGCAGTTAGGTATAAAGGGTACGTTGGTTGCGGACTTATTACGTAACCAACGCTTTTCACTTATCGTCACTCTGGTTATATTCTAATCACCATTAACAACGGCTACCTGTATCACTCTATACATGCACCGATACTTGTATCACTCTATACATGCACAGCTACCTCTATCACTGTATACATGCACGGCTACCTGTATCACTCTATACATGCACAGATACCTGTATCACTCTATACATGCACGGCTACCTGTATCACTCTATACATGCACAGATACCTGTATCACTCTATACATGCACAGATATCTGTATCACTCTATACATGCACGGCTACCTGTATCACTCTATACATGCACAGATATCTGTATCACTCTATACATGCACGGCTACCTGTATCACTCTATACATGCACGGATACCTCTATCACTGTATACATGCACGGCTACCTGTATCACTCTATACATGCACAGATACCTGTATCACTCTATACATGCACGGCTACCTGTATCACTCTATACATGCACAGATACCTGTATCACTCTATACATGCACGGCTACCTGTATCACTCTATACTTGCACGGATACCTGTATCACTCTATACATGCACAGATACCTGTATCACTCTATACATGCACGGCTACCTATATCACTCTATACATGCACAGTTACCTATATCACTCTATACATGCACAGATACCTGTATCACTCTATACATGCACATATACCTGTATCACTCTATATATCTTAGGCTACCTACAGTATATCTCTCTGTACATGTTAGGCTACCTCACCCATTTGCTCCACCGCTGGCCTTTTAAGACAAATCAGCCAAGTCTAGAACCCCAGAGTACAGTATTAGTTGCCCTTCTAATTACACAGATCTATCTCTGTGTTTTCTCTTCCTGTTTCTCACTTGATGATTTATCATCCAACCCAGGACACAATTAAACACCAATAACCGCCTGTGACATCTCGCATGAGGAACTCCCTACTTAGTCTAAGTTATGGATTTTCATCGTACTAATTACAAACATGACTAAGTAGAGACATTTCCAGGTAATTTATTACCAGAGAATAACGGTGTCAGCAGCTGAATTTAGAGATATCTAAAAATGTTCCGCTCTCTCCCTTATCCCCTTGGAACAGGATTTTTGTGATGTGTAAAACATTTAATTGTCTCTTTTTTTTTTTTTTTCTAATCAATGTTTCATTGGCAGGAAGAGAAACATGAAATTATTGTACAGAAGATGTTTCTTTTTTATTTGTTACAAAATTGCAATTTTGGGTCTGCGCCATCAGGGCTTTCACTGTATAACAATGTAGAAAGTTTACAGTCCATAAATATGTCATTAAACTGCGATTTGACATGGTTTTTGCAGATATAAATGAGTGCGCAGAGAACAAGTGCGGGGACCATGCTCAGTGCGAGAATACGGCCGGGGGGTACAACTGCTCCTGCCTGGAAGGTTATCAGGCGTCCTCAGGAAGTTTGGTCTTTACCCCCGACGATGGGACTTACTGTCAAGGTAACTACCGGGGATATTAATGCATCTTTGGAAGTTACTTAATGACTACATCAAGTTTACAAAGAAAAGATTTACCTGCAGGTTGCACCTGGTATAATTACATTTATAGGCCATGATAGGAGACAAAAATGTATTATTGCATTTCCCCCAGATAGTTTTTATTTTGTTTATATGGGGATAAAAACTTTTCTATGCAAAAGCTGATTGCATATATATTAAGGAGTGTGGCAGAGAGATGCGGTTAAGTCGGCGTTCTAGGATATGGGCTGAGAGATTAGAGTATTGTGAGGTTTTATAGATGTCTATTGTCAGACATGGTAAATGCTCAGTCCTAAACTATGACTCCAGCCCACATACCCAGGACCCCGGCCCTTCGCTCCTGGGGGTCAGTTCATCAAATAAACTCTGCAATGGATCGGAATAATGACGGTTGCCCAGTAACCCATCTCATCTAAAGGACTAAACATAACTCAAATTTGTAAGCAAATGCAATTGCGATTGTCTAGACTGTGGGCAATTGAAGTGACCGTCCTAAAATGAAGAAGCACCCACCAGAGCAATCGTAAACGTATTCACATTTGTGTACACATTCACAGCGTATATATACAAAAATGAAAAAAGGAAAATAATATGCAAATGCGGGGGGGGGAGGGGGGGTTTCCAGTTGCCCGAAAACCCCCACTCCTCTTGGCATGTGGCTCAAATGAGGACAGGAGCAGTGTTATATAATACATTTACTAAAGCTGCTGCCACATCATGCAGTGCACTGGACAGAGTTGGATGAAAGCTTTTTTTTTGGGGGGGGGGGGGGGGGGGCTCAGGGCACGTAAGACAGGGGGCCCTAGATCTTTCCTCACTAACCTAACCAATGATTTGCTTGTAAAAAAAAAAAGAAAAAAAAAATTCATACTGCTTTCACATTGCAGAAACGAGTATTGACCCTGTATTCTTAAATGGGACTTTAAAACGGGTGTGAACCTTAAGACCTTTCACATTGCAGGTGAAAACCGTTTTAAAAAGCATTTAATACCATTCACACATTCAACCCGTTTAACCCCCAAGGGACACGTTACAAGCCATAGAAATAGAGCCATTCACACTGCCTAAAAAACGGCTTTGAAACGTGTAGGACTCTGCTTTTTAAATGTGTTGAAATACCAGTTAACTTTAACCGGTAAATCAACTCTGGCACCTTCACACTGCAGCCTTAAACGTTTTAAAATGGAAAAAAAAAAACGTCAATATATATACAAAAGTGCAGTGTGAAAGGGGTAGAAGATAGTCATCATTGTCACAAGTCTGTCGGCAATCCCAACAGCTGTTTCAGCTGGCAGCATGCTACTACTCCTGTGCATACTATTGTGGAAATTTCTTCCAGCAAACCTTCTAAATAACTCCATTGAGTTTGAGAAAAATACTATTTTCTTTGTCCCGAATGATTGGGATCTTTCCGGACTCTTTTTTTTAAAATATTCATCTGTGGATACCACTGTATAGGACACTCATAGTTATTATCGATTGCATTCTTGCCCCTGATGAAGTCATGACAATGACGAAACTATATGTTTGATCATACTGAATTTATTAATTTGCCTGATGAAACCACGGTGGATCTATATCACAAAATCTTAAAACTCAAAAAGAGAGAGGTGGACTTGACCCTACATGGTCAGTTTCTCTCTGACTATTATCGTAATAAAAAGATCCCACGTGGGTTCAGGGTAAATAATGTCCCCACCATCGGGCGTAATAATCTAGCATTTTGCACCCGATGGTGTGGGGTATTGAACAAATGCTCTCTTGACTTGATTTTGTTGGTAATCGAGGAAGTTGGCACAGAGCTAACCAAGGTCAAGCAAGAGATAGCACACTTCAATTCCCTGTCTTTGCCTACCTTGTCGGCAGAAAAAAGTGAGAAATGGATTGAGAAACTGGGTGAGCAGATCAATAGCTACCAGGGGGAATTAATTTCCTTTAAAAGGAAAAAACTTGAGGTAGTTAATACGGACTATAATAACCATCAAGTATATAGATGGCTTAAGGGTGAGCCAAGACGACACCAGTACCAAGGTGGACGTAGGCCATTTAAATCTAGACACCTCAGGTCCTTTGATAGCTCTTCACAGTCAAATTCAGAAAGTGAATTCACTGATAATAGACCCCCGAGGAATCCCAAACATAATTCGGCCTCTTTTTTAGGAAGAGTGACCCGAAAATTTCCAGACCCGACGGATCGCCCAAGCACTACCCGACCAGGAGGGGGCGCGGGGGGCGGAAAAAGAGGGGGGAAAGGGAAGGCCTAGATGTTGTGTTTAATATATCTAGTGACTCTTTAACCCCTGCTGAGATTGATCTGTTATCACTTGGATTCTCATTCATTCCAACTGTCAAACCAGACAAATTTGATTTAGCTATTGATAACTTTAAATTTGGACGGAAAATACGTCTTCGTGAATTTTTTGGTGACAAGATGGCAGACACTACAGAAAATAGAAAATTTGTGAAGCCGAGTACGTTCGATCCCCAGACAGCCAACCCTAGCATCAGAACCTTTTCCCGCATGGTAGAACACGAGATGATAATAAATCAGAACACCTATAAATATGACAACCTTTCTACAGTGCAAAGACAAGCGCTAAATGATCTTATGAAAAAGGATCATCTCGTGTTCCGCCAGGCGGATAAGGGTGGGGCAATTGTGGTGCAGGATTGGGGAGCCTATGATGCGGAGATACAGCGTCAATTGTCTGACCATAATACGTATGAAAAAATGGACAGTAATCCGATGTACAAAATTAAAAAGATGGCTGATCTAATGATAGATAGAGCAGTGATGGCACAGTGGATTGACTCTAAAACAGCAGCATACCTCCGGGTGGAGCATCCAGTCTGTCCGTATATTTATACGTTACCTAAGATACATAAAAGACTGGATGCCCCGCCCGGTAGGCCTATTATCTCTGCAGTAGGCTCAGTTTTGCAACCCATAGCCAAATTTGTTGACAGCTTTTTGCAAAAACATGTACAAGGAATGTGGTGTTATGTGAGAGATACCACTCATTTCCTAGAAAAGTTGGGGGAATTAGGTGAGGTCCCTGAGTCTGCATTGTTCGCCACGATGGACGTCAGCTCATTGTACACGGTCATCCCCCTTCAGGGTGGTCTGTGTGCAATGAGGACTGGCTTACTGAGTGGTGGCTATGAGGGCCCCCCCATCGAATTCTTGATTGAACTGGCAGAGTTGGTATTGGGTCAAAACCACTTTAGCTATAACAATGAGTTCTTCATGCAACGGACGGGGACCGCAATGGGGTCATCCCTAGCCCCGTCATATGCAAACCTATATATGCATTACTATGAGAACAAGTACATCATTCCTGAATTTGGTTCAAAGATTTTGAGTTATAAACGTTTTATTGACGATATTTTTATGATTTGGAGTGGCACTGAGATTGAGTTTGTGGCAATGTTACAATATCTTAACTCCCTCGAGACCCCGATACGCTTTACCTATGCTGTTGACACTAACTCCATCAACTTCCTTGATGTGACTATCTACCGTGAGGATGGGCAGATATGCTCAACATTGTTCCGGAAAGACACGGACAGAAACTCCCTCTTGTATTCCACCAGCCACCACCCAAGTACACTTAAGGAGAATTTACCAATCTCTCAATTTATGCGAGTTCTGAGAAACAATACCTCAGAAATCAACACAAATAAACAGATTGATGAGATGCGGAACAGGTTTTTGGAGAGAGGCTACACCACTACTACGGTTGAGAGATGCCTTGAAAAGGCAAAAAAGAGGCACTACACCAAGGAAAGCACTGCAAGAAAGCGATTGGAAGCAGGCAGGATGATCTTTTGTTCAACGTACAATACTGCATCTAAAGATACAGAAAATGTTGTAAAAAGGCATTGGTCAACGATTACATCTGATCCAAAACTGAAGGGGATCAACAAGATAATGCCCATGTTTTCATACAGGCGTGGGCCCAATTTAAAACAGCTTCTTATGCGTCCCAATAAACAACCAAAGGCTGCAACAACATCCTGGCTCCCTACGCAGAGACTTGGGTGTGTACGATGTGTGGACTGTACGACCTGTCGCTCTATGCTGGTTGGGCGAACCTTCTCTCATCCACATAGTGGAAAACAGATTCCGATAAAATATCGGTTGACATGTACCTCTTCATTTGTAATCTATATTTTGATCTGTCCCTGCGGGCTCTACTATGTTGGGCTCACGACGAGGTCATTCAGGGACAGAATGGCGAATCATCGCTTGTCGATTCGTCAAGCATTGGAAAATAAAAAGTCCGATAAACCCGTGGCACGACACTTCTGTCAATGTGGACACTCTGTGGCTAGCTTAAAATGTATGCTGATTGACCACGTCCCTCCGCTGAAAAGAGGGGGTGATCGTGAGAAAGTGTTACAACGGAGAGAGGCGAGGTGGATTTTTGAACTGGGGACACTAGTTCCAAAAGGACTGAACGAGCATAATGCTTACAATGTGTTTCTCTGAGATGGGGGAGTTATATATATGCTACCAGGAGGGAGTTGGTCCAGTGATATATTGGGCAGTGCATTAGATGTTATATTTGTTTTTCTATATGATTTTTTATATATATTTTTCTCTTGTCTTTAATTTTTTCCATTTTTTTATGTTTATTTTTATTTTATTTTTCACAGTTTATTTTGTTTATTTTATATAGACATAAGTAAATATTGTATGTGGATATACATTGTAAATGCAAGTGGTCTGCTATTGGTTGCTTATGGCTTGAGTCCTTTTCCTATAATAATAAGTTTTTTATATATTGAGCAGTAATTCGCTCTATTAGTCACTAGATGGCGCCGGTGGCAAATCGTACTAAAATGCACATGATATCTAGATGGAGAGTCTAATTGGAGGCAGCACACCTCACTTCCGGGTGCGCTGATGCCAAATCACCCCGTTCATTGAGCCCTTTGATTGTAATGACACCAGCTGTGACGCGCGATGCGCTAGGTCACAGCCGATGACGACTTCCGGTCGGGAGATGCGTTCCAATACTGTGGAACGCATGGCACTTCCGGGTAGCGGCTATAGCCGCGAATTAAGCAGTTTTTTCTCCGTTATCTATGACCTCCATGAGACTGTGTATAGCATGATTTGCCCTGCGTCGTGGGCTCTGATGCCCTATGTAATTGGTAAGTGAGCTTACATTATTTACTGAGTTTACAGGTACTTCCTGCTTTAGCCACACAGGTGAGTGGGCGGTGACAGGTAATTTAGGTACAAGCCATAAATAGCTGATGGGCAGACTAGCTGTATACTCTGTCTGCTGCTGTATCCAGGTGTTGAAGTCTTGACAAAGGCCCCTGTGGTGGGCCGAAACGTCGACCATACTGATGTCCTGATGAATTGAAAATAAAACTTTGTCTGCTATTTGCACAATTCTCAGTGCTGGTGAGTGCCTACTTCTTTCTCTGCAAGTATTATTATTGGGATGGACAATCCTTTAAAGTGGAGCACCACCCTGTATCCTCATTGAATGGACTGAGTGCGGTGCCTTCTCCAGTGTATATATATATATATATATATATATATATATATATATATATATATATATATATATATATATAGTCATATCGATGAACCGCACTCAATGCAATCAAGGGGCAGCTTTGCGGTGCTCCACTTTAAAGGAAACAAAGTCCCAAATATAAATGTTCTTGTTGAAGTAGGCACTCACCACAGGTAATAAATCATAGTTGAAAAGAATTTATTTCATCTGAAGTCAGTCGACGTTTCGGTCCACAACAGGGACCTTTGTCAAGACAGGAACATGTCACTCAGCAGACAGGAAACACCAGGCAGTGTACTGATACAGTGTCACAGGCGACTATTTATGGCATCACAGCACTAATCAAGACACACTCCCACTCCATCAGAGAGAGGCTCGCTGGATATATGATTTGAGGACTGTTGCCCCCAGGGGCCTTAATGAGCATATAGCGTACAATATTTTCCTTTGATGCTTCATTGAGTATTCTGGTAGACATTGCAGCTTATATTTACTATTAATATTTCCGGCTTTTCATGCGTTCCACGGCTGTGGTACGCATGTTATTTCCTGTTATGATCAGCTTTCAGCGGCTTTTGCCGTTTTGGCGCGAAATTACGCCTTACTTCCGGTTTCCGGATGCGTTCCACTGCGGTGGAACGCAAGGCACTTCCGGTCCGGCCGGGATTAGTTGCTGGGTTATATTTCAGCCTCTCTTTAATATATTTTTTCTGTAACTCGCTCCATTTAGTCAGCGCTTCTGCACCTCAAAGGTGAGGTTACCTTCATTCTCCAGCGCTTGGTGCTTAGGTGAGTTTTTATCCACTTCCTGCTTGTTGTTTGACAGGAAGTGGGAGTGTGTATTGATTAGTGCTGTGATGCCATAAATAGTCGCCTGTGACACTGTATCAGTACACTGCCTGGTGTCTCCTGTCTGCTGAGTGACATGTTCCTGTCTTGACAAAGGTCCCTGTTGTGGACCGAAACTTCGACTGACTTCAGATGAAATAAATTCTTTTCAACTATGATTTATTACCTGTGGTGAGTGCCTGCTTCAACAAGAACATTTATATATATATATATATATATATATATATATATATATATATATATATATACATACATACACACACACACACACACAGTATGTCTGATACACAATAATCACCTTGTGGTGTGCCCTTGCTGAATTAAATCCAAGTAGTACATACTGTATACTGTATATTAATGGCACTTTATACATTTAAATAAGTATAAAACTCCCCACGACCAAAAGCTGCCGCTATGTCAGCACGCCGTATCCGATATGGCAAACCGATAATGAATATTAAGTTCGCTGTTTATTATCTGCTTGCCATTATCTCTGCGCCATATCTGCAGCAGTCCTGAAGAGGGGCCCCTGTGTAGCCCAAGTACCCTGCACAGCTTTTGGACATGGTAGATTCTACTTATTTAAATGAACTTCTTAAACTCAAGTGCCATGCATATATGTACTACTTATATACTGTATATACATATATTTATATAAAAATATATACACACAGTATGTACACACACATACTACATTTCTATTTAATCATTTCTGTCACAACAACGGTTCCTGCTTACTTTTTCTTCCGTTGATAATAGTTGACTTGAGCAGCCCTGGATGCAGACACTGCATTGACTGGCAAGCAAGCTCTTCTTCCGAGTCCCTGTGTCCGCGACCTGCTGGCTTCCCCAGGACGGCTCTCCCCAGCAGGTTGCGCATCCAGTGCGTCATGCAGAGAGCCTACACAGGCCCAGCACAGCTGCTGCCGCACAGCGCCATCAGTATGACGGCTGTTAGTATTTGCTTTCACAGCACTGCAGATTGAAGATTGACATCCGATCTGTGGCATGTGGTGAGGGGCCCTTTCAGACAGGGGGGTCTGGTCTGACAGATGACCGTTTCCCATTCAATGTTGTTGTTGTTCTGTACAGTAGTGTGACAGATAAATGCCACCCAGGATACAGCAATCACCCCCACCGCTGTCCAATAATTTACATGACGGATTTGATTTTTCCTTTGCAGAAAACCTAAAGATCAAATGTCATTTGGACGACGAATGCATTTCCGACAACATAAAGCAAACTGTGGCCAAGGTAAGTGAGGGAACGCTACGTACATGTGACGAGGGAACGCTACGTACATGTGACGAGGGAACGGTACGTACATGTGACGAGGGAACGCTACGTACATGTGACGAGGGAAGGTTACGTACATGTTACGAGGGAACGCTACGTACATGTGACGAGGGAACGCTACGTACATGTGACGAGGGAACGCTACGTACATGTGACGAGGGAACGCTACGTACATGTGACGAGGGAACGCTACGTACATGTGACGAGGGAACGCTACGTACATGTGACGAGGGAGCGCTACGTACATGTGACGAGGGAACGCTACGTACATGTGACGAGGGAACGCTACGTACATGTGATGAGGGAACGCTACGTACATGTGACGAGGGAGCGCTACGTACATGTGACGAGGGAACGCTACGTACATGTGACAAGGGAACGCTACGTACATGTGACGAGGGAAAGCTACGTACATGTGACGAGGGAAGGCTACGTACATGTGACGAGGGAACGCTACGTACATGTGACGAGGGAAGGCTACGTACATGTGACGAGGGAAGGCTACGTACATGTGACGAGGGAAGGCTACGTACATGTGACGAGGGAAGGCTACGTACATGTGACGAGGGAAGGCTACGTACATGTGACGAGGGAAGGTTACGTACATGTGACGAGGGAACGCTACGTACATGTGACGAGGGAACGCTACGTACATGTGACGAGGGAACGCTACGTACATGTGACGAGGGAACGCTACGTACATGTGACGAGGGAACGCTACGTACATGTGACGAGGGAACGCTACGTACATGTGACGAGGGAACGCTACGTACATGTGACGAGGGAACGGTACGTACATGTGACGAGGGAACGCTACGTATATATGTGACGAGGGAACGCTACGTACATGTGACGAGGGAACGCTACGTACATGTGACGAGGGAACGCTACGTACATGTGACGAGGGAACGCTACGTACATGTGACGAGGGAAGGCTACGTACATGTGACGAGGGAAGGCTACGTACATGTGACGAGGGAAGGCTACGTACATGTGACGAGGGAAGGCTACGTACATGTGACGAGGGAACGCTACGTACATGTGACAAGGGAACGCTACGTACATGTGACGAGGGAACGCTACGTACATGTGACGAGGGAACGCTACGTACATGTGACGAGGGAAGGCTACGTACATGTGACGAGGGAACGCTACGTACATGTGACGAGGGAAGGTTACGTACATGTGACGAGGGAACGCTACGTACATGTGACGAGGGAACGCTATGTACATGTGACGAGGGAGCGCTACGTACATGTGACGAGGGAACGCTACGTACATGTGATGAGGGAACGTATATATGTGACGATGGAACGCTACGTACATGTGACGATGGAACGCTACGTACATGTGACGAGGGAACGCTACGTATATATGTGACGATAGAACGCTACGTACATGTGACGAGGGAACGCTACGTATATATGTGACGAGGGAAGGCTGCGTACATGTGACGAGGAAACGCTATGTACATGTGACGATGGAAGGCTACGTACATGTGACGAGGGAACGCTACATATATATGTGACGAGGGAACGCTACATATATATGTGACGAGGGAACGCTACGTATATATGTGACGAGGGAACGCTACATATATATGTGACGAGGGAATGCTACGTATATATGTGACGAGGGAACGCTACATATATATGTGACGAGGGAGCGCTACATACATGTGACGAGGGAACGCTACGTACATGTGACGAGGGAACGCTATGTACATGTGACGAGGGAGCGCTACGTACATGTGACGAGGGAACGCTACGTACATGTGATGAGGGAACGTATATATGTGACGATGGAACGCTACGTACATGTGACGATGGAACGCTACGTACATGTGACGAGGGAACGCTACGTATATATGTGACGATAGAACGCTACGTACATGTGACGAGGGAACGCTACGTATATATGTGACGAGGGAAGGCTGCGTACATGTGACGAGGAAACGCTATGTACATGTGACGATGGAAGGCTACGTACATGTGACGAGGGAACGCTACATATATATGTGACGAGGGAACGCTACATATATATGTGCCGAGGGAACGCTACATATATATGTGACGAGGGAACGCTACGTATATATGTGACGAGGGAACGCTACATATATATGTGACGAGGGAACGCTACGTATATATGTGACGAGGGAACGCTACGTACATGTCCAAGGCTGGGAAAGTGTTAAACTGAGTTTGGAATTTTCTATAAATTCATTCCCTATTAGTTAATTTGATTCATTATTGCGTCATATTGTGCAGGTGCAATTAAAGGGAAATATACCATATTTATAATCATTTTCCTTTCAGTTCATATTCTTGACATTGGGCCTGAGCACACAACTAGCAGCACTGCAGGAGGGGCAGATGTAACATGTGCAGAGATATATCTGGGTGGGTTACAGGGCCGGATTAAGGTTTGTGGGGGCCCTGGACAACAAACTTGGACTTTGAATGGTTGTTTTGGACACAACCCATCTCCTATTTCGGTAAATCTACTCCTAAATATCCCTGTGAATGTTACATTTGCCCAGGGCCGGTGCACCGGAGCGCCCCAGGCGAGTCGGGTGGGGGCGTCCCGGTGCCCGGGGGGTGGGTGGTACCTGTATTATAAAACTGGCGGCGTCAGCGTCCCTGCAGTGCTGGAGCAGGCAGGGGTGTCCGTGCCGCGGGGGGACCTGCGGCGCTGTCACTGTGTATAAAGCTGAAGTCGGCGGCGGGGTCCCTGCAGTGAATAGAGAATACTGTAACTAGCGCTATGCGGCGGCACGGAAAGCGCTTCTGATTTTGAAAACACTTGCTGAACGCTGATTGGCTGAATCTCAGCCAATCAACGTTTGGCAAGTGTTTTCAAACCCAGAAGCGTTTTCCGCGCCGCCGCATAGCGCTAGGTATTCTCTATTCACTGCAGGGACCCCGCTGCCGCCAGCAGCAGCTTTATACACAGTGACAGCGCCGCAGGTACCCCCGCGGCACGGACACCCCTGCCCGCTCCAGCACCTGCCCGCTCTAGCACCTGCCCGCTCCAGCACTGCAGGGACGCTGACGCCGCCAGCTATATGCACATGCTGGGGGTGAGGGGCGAACTGACTCCCTCCAGGTGCCGGCACCCTAGGCAAATGCCTAGTGCTGCCTAGTGGTGGCGCCGGCCCTGCATTTGCCCCATCTGCAGTGCAGCATGCATTTTCCATTTGCTAACAAAAGCTGAATGAGGCCCATGTTTGTGTAACTGCGTTTCTCTACATCCCACAGGTGCTGTAATTGTCGTGTTACCACAGAAGCACAGCCTGCTGCTGCATTCTGTTACACGGCCACAAACGTCACTTCTTCCAGCATCATCTATATATATATATATACTGTATATATTAGTGGTGGGCAACAATTACAATTTTTAATCGCGATTAATTGCATGAAATTTTTGTGATTAACTGCGATTAATTGCACTGATAGGCACATAAGTGCCGCTTACCTAAAATCTTGTGGCCAGGGGTTCCATGCTTGTTGCCAAGGGAGATCGCATGCTTATTGCCATAGTGGGTTCCATGCTTGTTGCCATAGTGGGTTCCATGCTTGTTGTCAAGGGAGGTTGCATGTTTGTTGCCATAGTGGGTTTCATGCTTGTTGCCAGGGGTGAATTACTTGATTGTTGCCAGGGGGGTTGTGCTCCCTGCCAGGGGGGGTTATGCACTCCCTGCCGGGGGGGGGGTATGTGCTCCATGCCAACGGGGGGGGGGGGAATGTGCTCCATGCCAGGGGGGCTATGTGCTCCATGCCAGGGGGGGCTATGTGCTCCATGCCGGGGGGGGGGGGAGGGGCTTCGTGCTCCAAGCTTGGGGGGGCGGGTTATTTATATATATGTCTAGTGTCCGTGAGCCCCTGAAACACTCCCACTCTTTCTCTCTCACACATGCACAAACACAGAAGGTAGCAGCCTAGCTTTCGAAGCTAGGCTGCTACTATCACTGTATTAGCATATTATGCCTTATAACACATGAGCAGTAGTTTTAAAATGTTAGTGTTTTCATTACTATATTAATACATTTTATAGTTCAAAATGTCTTTTTTAATGTGTAATATACAGTAGATAATGTTCTTTTCAAACAAAAAGGAAGCAAAGATGGAAAGAAAATTGTCAGTCAGGGGTGCCGAAGTGTATAGCCGGGGGCCGCTGCCAAATTCTGGAAGAGGCCCAGGGGTTGTTCTTCCCTCTTGGGCCCCAGCTGGCGCAGACGCAATATGTCATCTTATATTAGTTTTGTGACGTAGAGGTGGATGAGGAAAGGCAGTGGGGACATAGAGGTGGGGTGCGGTCAGGATGCGGGTGTTCATTATAACGATGCCAGTATCCCGACTTCCACCGGAATCCCAACACCGGTTACGATGCTATCGACAGAATCCTGACTGCAGTCTAGTGTAGTGGGATGTGACCCCCGATATATTACAATTTTTTTGAATATTAATGAAAAAATTCTCCTAAATGACAGTGGGCACCTGCCTTGCCCCACCTCCAAATCCGCCACTGGTTAGAGTGCCGTGCTGTTCTTAGTTGTGTGTACGGGTAAAGAAAGCCTGTGTTAGTTGGATCTCTGGCCCCAGTAGGGGGCTGAGGAATGCGCCAATACCAACGGTGACCAGTGCGGTAAAACGACAGAAGGCTGGACGGCTTCCCGCATGTAGCTGCACAGATCCTTGCATATACCCTATGGAAACTGGCATTGGCATAAGTTAGTAAATCAGGCTTCTGCGGCATCATGTGCAAACAACCACTTTGTGGGATAGATGTACCAAGTCTGATGCACAAAGCAGCCAATCAGCTCTTGTCATTCATCTAGCACAGTCTTTAAAGTCCTTAACAGCTAAAAGCTGATTGGTTGCTTTGGAAACACCTCCACTTTATCTCTCCCCAACCGCCCTGTAATATGGAACAGAAATAAGCCCCTGCGGGGAGATGGGGCGGTGGTCTCATGTGGTACGCAGTGTACCAGTTTGCGGACTTGCTCTGTCCACGTGGCAGCCTGAAGACACCAGGGGACTCCGGATAGCAGCAGCGCCATCTCCTCATCTCTCTCTCCGTCTCTAATTTAGGTCAATACTATCAAAGAGCCAATTAGCATTCTGAAAGAAATCCAGAAAAGTACCAGGAGAGATCTGCTGCCGGTGGATGTGATTTCCTACGTTGAAGTGCTCGCCGCGTCCTCCCCTCAGCTAAGCACTATAAATAAGACCGCGCTGAACAAAGAGGCTCTCGCTAATACCACCATTACTGTAAGTGATGACATTTGTGTTTAAAGAGTGAATAGTAAATGGAGATCTGCGCTCTGCTAACATCACCGTCTCCCCTTCCGATGTATTGCCAGACCTTTGTTAACACGGTGAATAACTTCATTGAGAGGGATAAAATCGCAGTATGGCAGAAGCTGACGGATAAAAGTAGGCGCAAAAGTATCACACAGCTGCTGCACACGACGGAACAGCTGGCGCTAAACATGTCGCAGAACTTCCAGAGGACAACGCAACTCGATGTTGATGCCAGCAACATGGGTAAATATCTATCTATCAATCTCTCTTTTTATAATGTAATATCTATCTATGTCATACTTGCCTACCCGTACCCTCCCAGAATGGCCGGGAGGATCTCGCTAATCGGGTCCCCCTCCTGGCCCCCCGGGAAGGTGGGCAAGTCTCCCGCATTGCCCTGCAGCCCCAATACCCCCCTTACCTGCTGCATTAAATGTCCAATTTTTGCCGGTGCACAGGAGGGAGCGGGGCTAAAATAACGCAAATTGCGTCATTTTGCGTCACTTATGCCCCTCCCTCAATCTGCGGACAACTTGCCGCGGATGACTGTCATGGGGGCGGGGCTTGATAATGTCGGCCTAGTCCCGCCCCCTGACAAGTAGCCTCAACCTGCCCCCTTTCACTCCTCTCTGGGTTTCTCTCGGAGAGCAGTGTACAGAATTAGGCAGCTATGATCTATCTAGCTACAAATGGAGCCGCTCCCCCCCCTGGTCGCCAGCTACCGATATATTGGTCGCGCATCCCATCGCTGAAAATGGGGCACGCGAGCGTCTGACTGCACATTCTGGCAGATAATGGTGGCTGCTTAGATGAGAGCGGCCACATCTGTATCTACAATATCTCTTGGCATCCAAATGATAGGTCAACAGTGTCCAGGGCAAGAGTCAATAGATCGACATGGTCAAAAGGTCAATAAGGTTAAATGGCAATGTCAATAAGGTAAAAAAAAAATGAATCATACTCCAATTGGGAATGGTAAAGTGTGTCCAACGCATCAGTAGCAGAGCCGAGGAGTCGCGGTACAAAAACTTGGTGACCTTTTCATATGCCAACTTTTTCCTATCTATCTATCTATCCATCCATCCATCCATCCATCCATCCATCCATCCATCCATCCATCCATCCATCCATCCATCTATCTATCTATGATTTTGGCAGAATACAAGCAGCCGCCGAGTGACGACCAGCTTGCTTCGGTCACTGTGCTTCTGCTTGCTGATGAATACTTTGGTACTGGTTACCAAACTTGGCTCTGCTCCTGAACAAACTACAGTACCAGACCTGGGGACACTATTGGACCAAGTATTTGAATGCTGCTTATGGAATCTATAGTGCATCAAATCATCAGGGGTGCAGGGAGTGTCTGAGCGAGGGTGAGGGGGAATGTTACCCAGGCTGACCAGTGCAGCCTGCACCTAAGTAATGGTGGTCTGATCCCACTGATTAGCATTTTCGACAGAGTGACACAATTGTTATTTATTTGGAGAAATGTTTTTCTTAAATTGGCTTCATACATACAGTCTATGACCACCCTGCCTAGTCCGCTGTTACCTATCTGTCAGCACCACCAACAAGGGACTAAGCGTTAGTAAAGACCCCATTAACACCTACTGGCTGGTGAGTCAGTGTTTGTCCTGGCTGACACAGATGTGCTAGGTCTGGACACACCAGCTGCAGTGGTGTAAAGTGACCATAAATTATTTGCAGTCAGTAGTTTGCAGGAATCTATGACCTTTGTTCTAGGGAATAGGATTGCCACCTAGCCTCCTGACGGGGCAGGAAAGTTAAAATGTTTCACTTACCTTTCCCATGACTGGGTCCAGAGCACAGAGCCCGTGCATGCGCCCGTCGGTAACACGTACGCACACACTCCCCTTAGGGCCGACTCCTGCCCCCTAGCTCAGTTTTTTGGAAGCTTGCCGATGGCAATCCCAAAATAGAACAATATGGACAAAAACACCTTTGTCATTCTTGTAAGGAATAATGACAGAGAACCGATAAGTGCAACATGAAGAATTTTACTGAAATCTTAAACCAGGGGTGGCCGAACCAGTCCTCGAGATCTACCAATGGTCCACATTTCCCAGATCACCTAGCTGGTGCACAGCTGTAGTCATTACTAACTGTCACATTTACCAGATCACCTAGCTGCGGCACAGGTGTAGTTATTACTAACTGTCACATTCCCCAGATCACCTAGCTCAGGGGTGTCCAAACTTTTTGCGACGAGGGCCAGATTTGGTGAAGTGTAAATGTGGGGGGCCGACCATTCAGCCTGACATTCTTTGAATCATTAATCACATCAGAATTGTCCCCCACTCTGCCCCCATTCACTGTATGTCCCCCAGCCTGCCCCTCCTTTACTGTATGTTCCCCACTGTGCACCCATTCACTCTGTCCCCCAGCCTGACCCCTTCTCTTAATGTCCATCAGTGCCTCCATTCATTGTATGTCCCCAAGCCTGACCCTCCTTCAATGTATGACTCCCATTCACTGTTTGACCCCCATTCACTATGTACCCCACTCTGCCCCCATTCACTGTGTGTCCCCCAGCCTGTCCCTGCTCCCCCTTCTCTGAAAGGCAATCACTGCCTCCATTCACTGTATGTTCCTCAGCCTGACCCTCCTTCACTGTATGTCCCCCACTCTGCCCCTCCCTTCTCTGTATGTTTCCCCAGCCCCTTGTGTGAGCCAGAGGAAGGAGAGGCAAAGCAGCCACTGCAAGGACAGGAGATGCTTGGGCTCCCACTGCTGCCCTCCTCCACTCTGCATGTTACGGGAGCAAGCTTCCCCCTTGCTGCCCCCCACCCCAAACACTGCTGTCACTGTGATTGTGGAGTAGGGTGATAGATGATTGCAGCAGCAGGGGTAGGACGCCAAACACATCTGACTGTGGCGGCCGGCACCACCTCACTGCAGCAGACAGCAAGGTAAAGGTGCGCTCGCCAGGGCCCCACCTTTAGTGTCCTGTGCTGTGCTTCCCACATCTGATGCTCTGTCCGCTTCCAGCTGGAGGCTGCGGGCCGCTTGAAATGACAGCACGGGCCACAATTGGCCCCCGGGCCTGACTTTGGACATGCCTGACCTAGCTGGTGCACAGCTGTAGTCATTACTAACTGTCACATTCCCCAGATCACCTAGCTGCTGCACAGGTGTAGTTATTACTAACTGTCACATTCCCCAGATCACCTAGCTGGTGCACAGCTGTAGTCATTACTAACTGTCACATTCCCCAGATCACCTAGCTGGTGCACAGCTGTAGTCATTACTAACTGTCACATTTCCCATATCACCTAGCTGCTGCACAGGTGTAGTTATTACTAACTGTCACATTTCCCAGATCACCTAGCTGCTGCACAGGTGTAGTTATTACTAACTTTCACATTCCCCATGCCTCCATGTACAAAGTGGCCTGTCATTATGGTACCATGAAGGTGACCGGTCACCCAGCTGCCCACACGGTCACCTATAATTCTGAAGTATTCAGATATTTTTTTCTATTTTCCTCACAACATAATACAATGTCATTTTTTTTCACACCCACGAGGAACTGGCCACACCCACATGGCAATAGCCACACCCATATGACACTGACCTCACCTCACCTGCACATAACTGGTCACACCCACATAGAACTGGTCACACGCACACACAGCAATGGTCTTACACAATATGGCACCCATATTACACTGACCACACCCACACAGCACTGGCCACAGCTCCTCCCCTTTTCTCAAAATGGCCCCTGAACTTTTTCAGATCCTGGATGCAAAAGTGATTTTTAAGTGTTGTTTTTGTAAATTTTATATCTCAGTGCTTTTCTTTATCAGTGTGGGTACTTGTTTCCTAGAACGGCCACAATCGTGAGTGATCGTGGCTCTTAATTAAGGGACACGATCCTCACGATGTGGCCGATTTTTTACAATTTTTTCACTTTGATTGACAGAAATCGGGTCAATCGGTCGGTCGCGACCAATTAAAATCGGCCGCGATGCGACCGACCGATTGACCCGATTTTTCCATAGACTTCAATGTTAAAAAATCTTTTAACATTGAAATCGGTCGGTCTTGTGCCATTATAATGGCACAAGATGAGATGGACTTGATTAAGTCCATCTCACATAGGGAAAAATGATAAAAAAGGTGAAATGGGCCAATATGACCCATTTCACATTTTTTATGTGCCCGCCATGACCCCACGATAGACGTGAACCCGAAGCGTGGCGAGCGCAGCGAGCCCGCGAGGGGCGGCGGTGCGCGTCCTCCGACCTTTTCATTCCCCTACTATCCACTAGGGCATGGAGTGAGAATATAATAGTGTGGCGAGCGCAGCGAGCCACCGAGCCCGAAGCGTGGCGAGCGCAGCGAGCCCCGCGAGGGGACGCGTATACCTGTGAAGTTAGACGCGTCCCCTCGCGGGGCTCGCTGCGCTCGCCACGCTTCGGGCTCGGTGGCTCGCTGCGCTCGCCACACTATTATATTCTCACTCCACGCCCTAGTGGATAGTAGGGGAATGAAAAGGTCGGA
Organism: Crinia signifera; assembly: GCF_055691185.1. Classification (NCBI taxonomy): domain Eukaryota; kingdom Metazoa; phylum Chordata; class Amphibia; order Anura; family Myobatrachidae; genus Crinia; species Crinia signifera. The sequence goes on along the minus strand of NC_139224.1, from coordinate 173,835,283 downwards.
GGACGCGCACCGCCGCCCCTCGCGGGCTCGCTGCGCTCGCCACGCTTCGGGTTCACGTCTATCGTGGGGTCTAGCACACTTATTAACATTTGGGGGGGCAATTTAAACAAATCTGGTGTAAAAAAAAAAAAAATCGGGTGAAAAATCGGTCGATCGGATCGGTCGCATCGTATGCGACCAAATCGCATGCGATGCGATCGATCCGATTTTTTATCTTACGACCACAACGATCTAAATCGTTGTGGCCGTTCTAGGAAACAAGTACCTCAGTGTGTAGTAGGGATGGCTATCGCTGCCTTTGCCATCGATGGTTGCCATCGATGGTATTATATACACGTAAAAGACACCTTCGCAAAAATGGCTTGCCATTAACTCTTATAAGTGTCGCCCTATCCAGAAGCGTAACATGACAGCAAAAGTGGCACTCGCAGAGTTTTACGCCAGCAGTCGCCTGTTCCACCACAGAGTTCAATTTGCGCAACACTTTGCCGCAATCCAATCATGTCTCTCGACCAGCAAACGTGGATTTTATGTCTGTTGCAGCATTGACGTCTTATGTAGATATACTGCGATACTTTATAGTCACTGCAGACCTTGTGTCTCTTATCTGTTTCCCTCGTATGAATCACCTGCGATACAGATTGGTTCTTAATCTTTTCCTGTGGCAGAGTAGAGGTTAGTACATAGAGTGGTTGATCCCACTCTGGAGAGTTACCACGGCAACAGATGAACACAAGGTTAACTTCGCAGGAGCTTAAATTGCACTCAGCGCCTTAACTTTGTCTGTAATTTGCTGCAATCAATGTTCTTACTCTAATTCAGTATCAGAGCGCGGGGAGTAATGCTGCGTAATAAAATATAAACTACAGTGCGCTGGCTGTGTACATTTACACCTCAAAATAAAAGCAGCAGGAGTGTGTTATTTATATGGGGGAAATGTATCAAAGTTTGGAGAGAGATGAACTATGAACCAGTTGCTGTCATTTTTCAAACACAGCCTGTACGAAGTCAGCGAGGTCATCCCCTTTATCTCTCTCTAAAACAGAAATAACCACCCTTTATCTCTCTCACTGAGCTTTAGTAAATATCCCCCAAAGTCAAAAAGTAGGGGCGGGATGTATTAACAATAGGAAATACATCCTGCTAATTATCACAAAGATGCTCATCGCATACTGTATGTATTAGGTTAAGCTAGTATCGCAAAGCACAGCTTTTACAAAAAAAAAAACGGATAATGGAGAACGGAGGGTTTAACACAGTTTTCATTCGATGCAACCCGCCCTAAGAGTTAATGATATTTTAAGTTATTAAAAGCAATGCATTAACTGAGATGTGCAGAACTGCGCAACAATACAAACAGAAGTATACAACGTGCAGTATAATTTACAGAGCACCTTGCACTATGATCAATTTCAGTATTGTCATACCCAGTTCTTGAACTCACAACGTTATACTTTGCAGTCAGACACCTTGCACATGTAGCTATTTGCTACTGCATAGAAAACCTGGTAATTCTATGAAAATGAAGCAAAGTGAAATTGTCAGTATACAGGTGTAGTGGCTCTCATTCAGGCAGGGGCTGGCAAAACTTTTGCCAGCCCCCGCCAGCCATCAACTCCCGCCAGGGGTCGCACGAGACGATCGCACGCCCAATGGCAACGGAGCTCCCGCCCCCAGTGTCCCCGCCACCGCCGATGGTCCCCCTCACCGCCCCGACCCCCCTAACCCTGCCCACCTGCTGAGTGTGCATTTGCAACAGTCCTATCCTTGGAGCAAAATACATTACATAGCACGCAATTCCATAGGCGTCCTCATATAATTTTGCCTACTGATAACGCTCATTACAACCCAGTTACCTAATTTCACGCGCATCATAAGCTCCACAGTTGGGCGTACCATCAACTATGCGTTAGCCGTGCAGGCTCCGGCAGCGGACCTGTGATTATATTCCAGTACTGCGTATGAAAAAGCAAAAAAAATGAAGAAAGCAAAATCATGAAAAATAATGTCAACGTCGCCATGTTGCCATTGACACGTTGACCGTTTGGCTGTGTTGACAATTTATCATTGTGCGACCTTGTGCATTTTGACCACTTTTTGGTGTCGACCTGTTGACCATATACTGTATATATATATATATATATATATATATATATATATATATATATATATAGCAAATTTGCCCTATCTATGAGTCATATTTTCCCTGAAATACGGACGATGGCGGTCGTATCCATTCACATCCGGCATCGGCCTTATTCATAAATGTTTTTCCTTTTTATTTCCTTGCTAATCTAAGTATAACTTATTGTATTTGTTACTTAGAAAGAATTGACTTTGCGTCGGCAGAATTCTGTCGGAGTTGATCCTTGCGTAGTTTTCCCTAGGCACCTGTTTGGAGAAAGCGCATATATATATTTACAGTGATTATTTCCGTCAGCGCCGCACGCTGTAATGTATCATTTCTCCGCTGTCTTCCCTAGCTCTCAAGCTGTTTACCTTTGACTCTGACCACATGAAGCACATTCACCCGCACGCACTTCTGGAAGGAGATTACATAAAGATCTTCCCGAAGAAGAAGGAAGCGCCGGTGTCTAACGGTAAGGAGCAGATTATCCTCTTGCGCGGGCGGGAAAGGTTACAGCAATTTAATGTCGATTTTACTGGGTTAAAGGGGCTTCGGAAAAAAAACTGCTTTCAAATTTCCATTCACAATGAAAAGGCTAATGGTATAAATAGCTGCTGAAATACAAGCAGAATACAAGAATAACTTGCAGAACAAAACGCGTCCGTTAAAAGGGGGCGATTGTCAACGCGTTTTATTTACCCTTTGTGTTGTTTCCCGCTACAGACATCAATGTCATTAGCCCGCACTTGTGTTTGTTAGTAAACATAGAATATTTGCTACATTACTGGACTTTGTGTCTAATAACATTTAGGATCAGCAAATAGACTACGATACACAATGTAATATTTAATTCTGATCCATTCTCCTGCCTGCAAATATTCTTCCTTTGTGCAGACATTTACTTGATTAACTTACCTTCTGTGTAAGATACAGCTCATGTACTATATCTTGTATTGGCGATAATGAGGCCACATCACCTGCTGGCTGCTGCATAGGCCCATGGTTAGAAATGAATGTACCGCCGCCCCTCACGGGCTCGCTGCGCTCGCCACGCTTCGGGTTCACGTTTATACTGGGGGGTGGCGTGGGGGTGTATTTAACATTGTAAGCCCCCATTAGGGTGCTTATACAATTTTTAATCGCATCGCATTGTATGGCATTGTAGAATATTGCGCGCCTTATGGTATGCGATGCGATGGGCGCCGCTATAATACACAAGTACCTAATGCTGCAATGTATTATACTATTACTGGGGCTACAACTGTCCTGGGTATAGAATAGGTTATACCCTGTATCTATCATCTTCTTATATACTAGCTTCAGCTCAGACTATCACTTGCACCAATTGGTGGTATCGCTGGCAGGGAGGGGACGTGTGATAGGATGCAGCACATCATGTAGGTGGTATCGCTGGCAGGGAGGGGACGTGTGATAGGATGCAGCACATCATGTAGGTGGTATCGATGGCAGGGAGGGGACGTGTGATAGGACGATGCACATCATGTAGGTGGTATCGCTGGCAGGGAGGGGACGTGTGATAGGATGCAGCACATCATGTAGGTGGTATCGCTGGCAGGGAGGGGACGTGTGATAGGCCGTTGCACATCATGTTGGTGGTATCGCTGGCAGGGAGGGGACCTGTGATAGGACGATGCACATCATGTAGGTGGTATCGCTGGCATGGAGGGGATGTGTGATAAGCCGCTGCAAAGCATGTAGGTGGTATCGCTGGCAGGGAGGGGACCTGTGATAGGACGATGCACATCATGTAGGTGGTATCGCTGGCATGGAGGGGATGTGTGATAGGCCGCTGCAAAGCATGTAGGTGGTATCGCTGGCAGGGAGGGGACCTGTGATAGGACGATGCACATCATGTAGGTGGTATCGCTGGCATGGAGGGGATGTGTGATAGGCCGCTGCAAAGCATGTAGGTGGTATCGCTGGCAGGGAGCGGACGTGTGATAGGATGCTGCACATCATGTAGGTGGTATCGCTGGCAGGGAGGGGACGTGTGATAGGACGCTGCACGTCATGTAGGTGGTATCACTGCCGGGGGGGGGGGATACGTGTGATAGGACGCTGCACAGCATGTAGGTGGTATCGCTAGCAGGGAGGGGAAGTGTGATAGGACGCTGCACAGCATGTAGGTGGTATCGCTAGCAGGGAGGGGACGTGTGATAGGCCGCTGCACAGCATGTAGGTTGTATCACTGCCGGGGGGGGGGGGGGGGATACGTGTGATAGGACGCTGCACATCATGTTGTTGATATTCGGTATTTCTCAAAATCTTACATTTTGGAAGAGTCTTAAGCTGAATAGCTGCCATACTTGGACTTTCCAAACTACCCATCAGCGGGGACATTTCTGAATTACACAGGTTCTTTGGCTGATTAACCTTTTGAGTACCAAGGGAATTGGTCAATACACATGTGACAATTGGCAAACAAACTTTTTTATTAACCCTTTAAATGGCAACGTTGCTGTGAGAGATCCTCAAAATATCCGCTAAAAATGCCAGCGCCGCCCACAGCGACGGTCCTTCTATGGGAGCAAAAACTTCAATGAATTGACTCGGCTGTATTTGTACTTATGTGTGCTAACAGAACAGGCGCTGCCTTGGCATTTGTAGCCGATATTTTGAGAATGTCTCTCAGCACCGTTGGCACTCAAAGGGTTTAAACCAGTTTAGCCTTTTATTATATATAGGAGAAAGCAAAAGACACATCTGTGCTCAGAACATTATATAGGTGTGACGACTATCACATGTAGTTGTTGCTTTTGTGTAGCGACCTAGACAGCAGGAACCGGCTTTGAATACCAATGACGGCGGCGTTGAATAACACTGCTAGCGCAGTCCTTAATAGCCACGGCAAATGACTTTAAGGAACGATTTAATCAAAGAAATGTGCCACAGCTCATTAAAATAGTATTAGTGTAATAAATGTGCACAATGCAATGTGAGACCTGACAGCATTTGTCAAATCACCCCCTCCAGTATTAATCTAGGTGCAATTAGGAAAACAACCATCTAGCGTGTATTTAGGGGAACTATACGTGTATTTACAGTGAGTGTGGATGTGAAGGTGGATAACAGAGCTCAACAAACGGATCAGACAAAGGAGAATAATTATTTGGCAATGCTCAGCGCCCGGCAATCACTTCCATGTCACGGCAGGGGTCGGCCGGCTCTGAGCATTCAACGGCACAAAGTGTTTTATTTATCCGCACGTAGACTCATAATTGTAAAATAATATACTAATGCCATATGTAACATAGAATTATATATCCAATGTATGACTTCCTCATTATAGTGAGTGGACCTGCATTGTGTCATAAACAACTACCAGGACATACATGACATACCACCGTCCACCTACCATGACATACAGTATATACGTGACATACCACCTACCATGGCATAGATACGTGACATACCACCTACCAGGACATAGATACATGACATACCACCTACCAGGACATACATACATGACATACCACCGTCCACCTACCATGACATACAGTATATACGTGACATACCACCTACCATGGCATAGATACATGACATACCACCTACCATGGCATAGATACGTGACATACCACCTACCAGGACATAGATACGTGACATACCACCTACCAGGACATACATACGTGACATACCACCTACCAGGACATACATACGTCACATACCACCTACAATGACATAGATATGTGACATACCACCTACCATGACATACATACGTGACATACCACCTACCATGACATACATACATGACATACCACCTACCATGACATACATACGTGACATACCACCTACCATGACATACATACATGACATACCACCTACCATGACATACATATGTGATATTGAAGTACATTTATTTATATATGCAAAGTCTATCTAATTTATTCATTTCCAACGCAACCAATAATTGAATGTCCAGATTTATAACCAATGAATATTATTTATGAATGTAAACTGATGAAACTGTATCATGGATTACAAAATATAACAATACAGGTATTTATACATAGTAACGATTATTATTATGCTCCAGCATCCTTAAATAAAGCTAACCTCAGTGTTAAATAATGTGTATGTGTATTACAGTGCTGGGAGGGGGCGTGGCTTATGAAGAAGCAGCCATTTTGTGATACCAAGTCTTTGTGTCCGCCATTTTAGAATACCGCCGCATGGCATTCAAACATCTTATGGTAACTGTCGGCCATCTTAGATTCCACTACATGGCACAAAAAGGAAACCTTAACAAAAGACTAATAACTTCCGCCTGGCAATCACATATACTGACTGTATGTTCATAATTCCTTTCCACAACATTTATTCCAAATTACCTCTAGCTTGCATCATACGATACGCTCAATCCTTACAATAACTCGCACATTCAGCAAACACACTTTACCTGCAGCATACACAATTGAATATCATTTAAGCTACAATGTACTTCTCTGTACAGAACACCTAACAGGCGCTATACCATCTATGGCCTTGCTATATCATACTCACATCCCATGCCGTTACACACACACCATCTGAGCATCATGCTATACAACACACACAAAGCATTCACACGCTTCAATACAAAGAGTCTATACTTGCTCACGCATAGCCTTACACATGCGTTCAGATTCCTGCGTCCCTTTGAGAACACCTCACTGCCTTTCATACAATATAGTCCATACAATATACTACAAAACTCCTTTGCAATCAAAACTAGGACACACAAGGGCCAGTCCACACATCAATGTTAACCGATTAACTATACAAAAGCCACACTGCAGGCCTGAGCCTGAGCACATGTCTACAATTGATTCTAGGCCTACACTTTGTCCACATGTAAACGTACACAGCTATCTCTACCAATTTAAACATATCCTTGCTCACAAATCATAACAGCTACACATACCCATATGTATATCAGATTCCAATCCTCACTTTATCTCTTACAGTCACGTTTCACATACCTTCCAATCATATCGCCTTCTCATACCTTCAACACTCCATACCTGACCCATACTCTCATGAATAGCTCTATCCCTTATCAATATTCCGAGTCCTGCCTGATACACAGTAAAATAAACATTTGGTACTCATTCCTCAATCATGTCCTGGCGAGTCCAGTTCCATAACTCCTTCCGTCTCCTGCTAAAAACACATACTAACTTATTTGATTTTCTCTGGCTTTCAAGAGAACTCTCGGGGGAGGAGTTGATCCTATTGTCTTCCCCTGGTATCACTTAGCTTATGTTTACAGTATCTTGTGACTGGCTTAGCTGCTTTCCAGAGAACCATTCATTCACCTCCTTTCATTAGCCTACAGACACGCCCCTCTGTTACTGTATTTTAAATCTTATGTGAACTTATGATTTGTAATAACATGTGTGTGCAATATCATATGGAATTCTAATAACTGTCATCTGACAGTTATTGTAATTTTGCACCTGTAGAGTCCAAACATGACATTTGTGGGATAAAAGATTATTTATCCCTGACTATATTAATTTAGTGGGCTTGATTATAATTATGATTATGGAAATTATATGCTGGGAGAAATTAGGTATTGACAGTCGCCCATTTGACAGATTATAATAACTGTCACATTAATAATGCATAATTTCCGCATTAATTTTCATAATTCATAAGATTTCGATATTTTTCATAAAAATATTTTTCATTGATAAAAAAAAGATTTTTAAAGGGTGGAACTTATGTGTATGTATAAAGAAAGAAGGGGATGTATCATTTTTGCGCAATGGCTTAATCCGAGATTAATAATAAATGGGGGAGTGCATTTACTTAACGCCGGCATGTCCAGACTATGACCTCACAATAGTTGTAGGGCCACAGCCCAGACACACACGACTGAATGATACATTTGGGGAATGTATGTGTAGTCTATGTGGGTGTAGTGTTCCTGCATAGGTGTTGTGTAACCTACCGCAGGGTGTACAGGGTTGAACAACCTTCATATGTCCTACAAAGGATGCTGGGAAAACATTGATGAACGACATAACAAAAAACAATTTTACAGAGTATTATAAAGATTTCCTGAAAGAGTGGAGAACAGTCATTTCTCCTAGTGCAGTTAGTGGACTAAAAACCTGGCTAGACCTCCCAGGATAAAAACCGTTCTAACGCACTTTTGGGTCATTCCTAGTGTCTCTGGACATTAAAACTAAGGGCCAAAGAAAGTCTCTAGTGGGTCTTCTGCTCATCACGACGTGGGGTCGTCTAGGGGTCATCATTCTCTTGGTTGGCTTGTGTCTTTCGTCGGCTCTTGGGGCTTTCTAGCTGGGTTCCTGTCCAGTCATCTGTCGGTATCCAAGTCGTCATCTCGAGGACCATCATCTGTCTACTGCTGGGCTCTTCTCCCTCTCCATTGCATCTGTAGGAAAAAGAAGTATCAATATTTTTGCATTTTCACCTATTTTCCCTACCATCCTTGGCTTCTTGTATTCCATCCGATCCACTTGTAGACTTCCGATAGTTCTGTCGTCGACTTGTTTCCCTGCAGAGACATAAACAGAAAGAACTTCCCAAACGTTAAAAATATCCCGCCTCCCACATCTGTGAAGCTTCTACACTCTAGAGTGCTATAGTTTAACCCTCGCCTTACTGTCTTTTGACACTAGGTGGCGCTCTAATTTATTTAAGGGTATTTCTACCCTGTACTACCAAACCTCTTTCAATTTAACCTCTATACCACTCCATATATGTACAAATACAGTTGTCTGAGCCAGATTATCTGTGTTCTTCTTCGGAAAAATGTGACTAGAGGAAGTCTGAGATATTCAGCTTCAATCTCTCATTTTCCTCTTCTCTGTCTAATCACTAGGGACTATCAGTTACTTGACATCTGGACCCAACACTATCAATATCTTGAGATTTATAAATCTCATTTAAAACACTGTTATATATCTCTCGTTGTCTAGGGGATGAAACTTTTTCAATGTTAGGTCCATACGCTCTCCATGCAATTAGGAGCAATAGGGGTTTCCAAATTCAATGCGTCACATTTGACCGGGTCCAATCACAGCTCTTTCCGGCTTACTAAACAACACAAAGAAAAACAAATCGTTAGACACCTTACATGACATATGTCTGATTCTGAGAACCATCAAAACAAACAATAACAATCAAACAAACAAAAGAGAGTACGTATAAACTAACTTCCATTTCTCCTTATCTCCTTACCTGATTCCTAAGAACCTGGACTGACAATTACACCACATACAAGTCACCACTAGGTGGCTATTAACCTTTTTAACCACTTCTCTATATCTATGTGTTTACATACATATGTGTCATGGGAACTATATGTCATGTAATGAACAAGCATGTTTCAAAAACAAATTTCCTTACACGTCATTACCCTGGTACCAAGGGCAGATCGTATGCAGTACTCCTTTGAATAGAACATGTTATCTTGTTCTCTACCTTTCCTCGTGTTCTATACCTGTATGTCTTACCATCTTCTAAACCTTCATATGTTTGCTGTAATATTGTGTTCTACATTTAAATCTTTAATCTACTTGCTAAAAGGGGAGAAAGAAAATTTAGGAGTCTTGCTGGTTACCGTTCTTCTTGTGCGACATCTCTGCTTCTCTATACCTACAGCAGTTATTAACCTGGGGATGTAATTAACTTCAAATACAATTTGGCATTCTCAATTTATCTTGTTACCTTAATACTTATTACCTGAGTCAGTGTGAAACCAGTATACCTACTTCTCCAGCTGTGTCAATTTGGCGTCAACTGTACCTTCTCTTACCACTTGAGAAAAAGAAACAGCATCCTCTCTGGCTGTTTGACTCCGCCTTACATTTGACTTCTCTCGTCTCGGAGATGACAGCTGTCTTGAATATTACATCGACACTTACTAATCCTTAACAAGGAGTTGACACAGGGTATAGGTTAGTCAGTTTCACAATTACATCAGACACTTTAGAATAACTGGTCCCATTATATACGAATGGGGGGGTATTGCTATTCCGCATTAACAGTCTAATTGCACTTTTGTCATCACTTTTCCTATTGCCATTTTCCTATACCACAGTTTTAAACAAACACTATGCCTCTTCTTACCTCGCGTTGATGAGAGCAGACATTATTTTCAATTCTTATTGTGTAATTCATCCGGTTCGAAGCTATCAACACTGGGAAATTCTAACTTGCTGCCTTGTGTCATTCTTTTTCTTTTGGTAAACAACTGCGAGTTCACCGTGCTTCCTGCACATAATAAAAGCAGCCGATCCTTTTGGCCGGCTTGCTTCCTCCCTAACATGCACGTTATCTTAATAGATATCGGTGGGTTATTACTTATCTGAGAGCTCCCCAAACACTCACTTCTACAGCTTCCTAGAACATCCCACAGTCAAGCAGGTGCGAAGGATACGAGGTACGATACTCAATCACCAAGTCTTTCAACTAGCAGCGAACTTCTAGCCAACTTGCTTGATGCGGCACAATTTTTCCAGGGTATAACAAACTTGTTTTCCTATACCCCCAAAAATTGGATTTCTAAAGTAGCTAATCGGAAACACTGGGTTCCGATGTATCTTCTTGTACCCTCCTAGCGGAATCAATTCCACTGAAGGGGCAGTTCCTATGGGCACGTCGTCACGTGAACCCTAACCTTGTCCTACCTGGTAAGCAAACAGGGGGGGGTGCTGCGCTCACCTTCTGAGGTGCTCACACAGCTGATGTTCACTGGGAGCACTTCTATATATGCCCTTAATAGACTCAGTATGGTATGAACTAAAGAGAGGACAATGTATATTGGTGAAAGGTATAATTATTTATTGAATAAACTTGTGGGTGGAAGGATGGGATGGGATAGCGAGCCGTGTAGCTTCCACTCGTGATGAGTGGTGTCCGCTGTCGGCCTGGTGTGGGAAGGACGGGGGGGAAAGGGTGCAGGTAGAACAGTCACTAACTGCGGTGAGTTAAACGAAAAAAGGGTTAAGAAAAACAGTCCCGGTACTGTCCACAGTCAATGGTATGGAGATGTCACTGGAGGCTGGCGTCCCAGCAGCTCACAGTGGTGCATTCAACATACCTTAATGCTGCCGCAGTTGCGGGAGTGTTCGGGTGCTTGTGGCCGCAATGATCCGGGCGTCCTGCTTGGTGTGGGGAGAGACGCCGGCAGATGGTCCACGCTGTAGTTCTCCGTGCGCCGGCGGGTGCCGGATGATGCAGGATGACGTTCCTTGCACGGCGCACAGGAGTAGCGTGCGCTCTACTCACTGGGAGGAGACTGGGGATATGATGCCTGGAGATGTGGGTGGGTGTGATCCCAACGCGTTTCAGCCGGGGTTCGGCCTTTTTCAAGGTGATAGGTCTGTGAATCTGAGTAGAATATAAGGGGTGGTAAGCTCCTCCCCTCTCCTACGATAGGCCGAGAGGTATTTGAGCCTTCTGTGAAGTTGTATTGGTGGAGAATGTCAGAAATTGACAAGCTGATGTCGACTCCTCTGTAGAAATGTGGCTGATGTCGATTAGTCAGCCGGTTAGTTAATGTCAATTGATGAGAAAAATATATGAATTCCATAAAAAATGAAAGAATAAAAATAAATAAACAAATAAAAATTAAAAATAGATATAAAAATAAATATAGAGTATCGCTGGATGATTGAATTAGGTGCAATTAGGTGCCTGTAATTGGGGATATATATGAGCTCAGAGCAATGTCGACATATGATGGTGGTGTCGACTGTTGTACAGGTGTGTCAATTAAATCAAGTATCTCATGATAAGGTACTGCATAAGGCCAGGTGTTTACTGCATCCCGAGTCATAATAGGGCCCAGTAAACACCTGGCCTTATGCAGTACCTTATCATGAGATACTTGATTTAATTGACACACCTGTACAACAGTCGACACCACCATCATATGTCGACATTGCTCTGAGCTCATATATATCCCCAATTACAGGCACCTAATTGCACCTAATTCAATCATCCAGCGATACTCTATATTTATTTTTATATCTATTTTTAATTTTTATTTGTTTATTTATTTTTATTCTTTCATTTTTTATGGAATTCATATATTTTTCTCATCAATTGACATTAACTAACCGGCTGACTAATCGACATCAGCCACATTTCTACAGAGGAGTCGACATCAGCTTGTCAATTTCTGACATTCTCCACCAATACAACTTCACAGAAGGCTCAAATACCTCTCGGCCTATCGTAGGAGAGGGGAGGAGCTTACCACCCCTTATATTCTACTCAGATTCACAGACCTATCACCTTGAAAAAGGCCGAACCCCGGCTGAAACGCGTTGGGATCACACCCACCCACATCTCCAGGCATCATATCCCCAGTCTCCTCCCAGTGAGTAGAGCGCACGCTACTCCTGTGCGCCGTGCAAGGAACGTCATCCTGCATCATCCGGCACCCGCCGGCGCACGGAGAACTACAGCGTGGACCATCTGCCGGCGTCTCTCCCCACACCAAGCAGGACGCCCGGATCATTGCGGCCACAAGCACCCGAACACTCCCGCAACTGCGGCAGCATTAAGGTATGTTGAATGCACCACTGTGAGCTGCTGGGACGCCAGCCTCCAGTGACATCTCCATACCATTGACTGTGGACAGTACCGGGACTGTTTTTCTTAACCCTTTTTTCGTTTAACTCACCGCAGTTAGTGACTGTTCTACCTGCACCCTTTCCCCCCCGTCCTTCCCACACCAGGCCGACAGCGGACACCACTCATCACGAGTGGAAGCTACACGGCTCGCTATCCCATCCCATCCTTCCACCCACAAGTTTATTCAATAAATAATTATACCTTTCACCAATATACATTGTCCTCTCTTTAGTTCATACCATACTGAGTCTATTAAGGGCATATATAGAAGTGCTCCCAGTGAACATCAGCTGTGTGAGCACCTCAGAAGGTGAGCGCAGCACCCCCCCCTGTTTGCTTATCTCATATCTAGAGTTTGGACCACTCTGGGTCTGCAGCCCCTTCGTACATCAGTACTTGAGCGCTATACCCACCACTGTACAAAACTTGTCCTACCTGGACTGTCCTACACTGGACTACACTGCGCTTGAGTCGTGCCGTCACACACCCGTTCGCCTCAGTTATGTTTCACACTGGGTGCTAGTTACACCTTGGTCTTATGCATATATTTGAAATATTTCTGTACAGAAAATCTTCCCAAGCTGGTAGCTTTTCTACTGGATGTCACACGAGTGTTCCCTTGACTATCAATGGGAATTTAATCAATACTACTTGAATTTCTTGAATTTTGAACAATAATAAAAGAATCCTGTTTGTAACTCAACAGGAGTCTTACTCAATATGTATGAATTTATAATTATCACTCAATTAAGTATCACTACCCATCCTTGGGCATTTACCTGTACAGCGTACCTAGACAATCACACGTGCCAGCACATGTGTCCATCACGCAAACAGTGTCTCACTGAGCGGCAGACGTTGACACCCATGTGTCCGAGTCCCGCCTTCTTTTGTATACTTTGCAAACCTATTTGCACTTGTATTTAACTTAACTCTTCAAGAAATCCCAATAGCACACTCTTTCTATAACATTTGTGGTTTGCAAGGATATGGCACTATGAATTTAACACCTCTTACAATACTGTAGATATCTCATATTCACATGGGAAAACAAATGCAATTTTACTCTTAACAGGTACAAACTCCACACAGTGCAATACCTCTTACAGTTTTTCCTGCACCTATACATTTGGGGTAAAGATCACAATAGTTACAAAAAGATATATTCTGTCTATTGAGCCTATTCAATACTACAGTTGCTGCTGAGAGAAAAAAAAACAAATAAATCAATCCTATTCAAATGCCCCCTTTCTAAAAGAAGTTCTTTGTCTAAGTTTCCAGGTTAAAATCTATTGTCTCAACACCTTAATTTACATCTAAATACCCGCTGGCTGGTTCTTTTAAAATTAACAAATCTTTCTTTGCATGTTGTTATATGCTTAGGGGAAATCTGTCTTTTAGCCTGAAATAAAAAAAAGAAAAATTTTATATATCATACTTGATAACCATTAGTTTCAGTTTCAAATTTAATACCTCAGAGTAACATTCAAATTTCATACTGCTTGGAATTTGTTGATTTTTAACTGTACTTGATTTTTTTTTCCTCTCAACTGGTATTTTATCTCTCTCTGCTTTTATCTTTCTAAAGCAAAAATACTTATGAGCATTTTTACCCAGAGTTCTTTGCAACATACAATTATACAATGGCTTTATCAGGTTGAGATGGTCTGCAGTAAAATACCTGCAATTTATGGCTATACATTATTCCCTTATAATCCGCTTCTGCTGCACTTATAAAAGATGTGCATTTATTTAAAATTTGCACTGCTTATAAAACAATTCAAATTTAAAAAAAAACAATTCAACCTGAAACAGCCCTTGCCAATCATATCTGGCTATTATTTAAAAGATAAACATCAAAAGGAGATACCATCACATGAGAAAAAAAAAAAACAAATTATTAAAACATATTTACTTATAGAATTGCATCTTGATATTTAAATATAAATAAATGTTTTTCCTTTTTTCCCAAAGTTCAAATTAGAGCTTTGTAATACTACAGATCCAACACAGGCCCCTAACCGGCAGTAACATGGAAACACACAAAAACGCACCAGAAAAAAAATAAAAAAAAACTTTTTCTTCCTTTCTGGTAGATGATCCCACACCTGCCGATATTCGCAAAACCTGCGCATATCTGCACATCGCCAAATGCTTAAGTCCCGGACGAGCCCCCATCTATTGAAGTACATTTATTTATATATGCAAAGTCTATCTAATTTATTCATTTCCAACGCAACCAATAATTGAATGTCCAGATTTATAACCAATGAATATTATTTATGAATGTAAACTGATGAAACTGTATCATGGATTACAAAATATAACAATACAGGTATTTATACATAGTAACGATTATTATTATGCTCCAGCATCCTTAAATAAAGCTAACCTCAGTGTTAAATAATGTGTATGTGTATTACAGTGCTGGGAGGGGGCGTGGCTTATGAAGAAGCAGCCATTTTGTGATACCAAGTCTTTGTGTCCGCCATTTTAGAATACCGCCGCATGGCATTCAAACATCTTATGGTAACTGTCGGCCATCTTAGATTCCACTACATGGCACACAAAGGAAACCTTAACAAAAGACTAATAACTTCCACCTGGCAATCACATATACTGACTGTATGTTCATAATTCCTTTCCACAACATTTATTCCAAATTACCTCTAGCTTGCATCATACGATACGCTCAATCCTTACAATAACTCGCACATTCAGCAAACACACTTTACCTGCAGCATACACAATTGAATATCATTTAAGCTACAATGTACTTCTCTGTACAGAACACCTAACAGGCGCTATACCATCTATGGCCTTGCTATATCATACTCACATCCCATGCCGTTACACACACACCATCTGAGCATCATGCTATACAACACACACAAAGCATTCACACGCTTCAATACAAAGAGTCTATACTTGCTCACGCATAGCCTTACACATGCGTTCAGATTCCTGCGTCCCTTTGAGAACACCTCACTGCCTTTCATACAATATAGTCCATACAATATACTACAAAACTCCTTTGCAATCAAAACTAGGACACACAAGGGCCAGTCCACACATCAATGTTAACCGATTAACTATACAAAAGCCACACTGCAGGCCTGAGCCTGAGCACATGTCTACAATTGATTCTAGGCCTACACTTTGTCCACATGTAAACGTACACAGCTATCTCTACCAATTTAAACATATCCTTGCTCACAAATCATAACAGCTACACATACCCATATGTATATCAGATTCCAATCCTCACTTTATCTCTTACAGTCACGTTTCACATACCTTCCAATCATATCGCCTTCTCATACCTTCAACACTCCATACCTGACCCATACTCTCATGAATAGCTCTATCCCTTATCAATATTCCGAGCCCTGCCTGATACACAGTAAAATAAACATTTGGTACTCATACCTCAATCATGTCCTGGCGAGTCCAGTTCCATAACTCCTTCCGTCTCCTGCTAAAAACACATACTAACTTATTTGATTTTCTCTGGCTTTCAAGAGAACTCTCGGGGGAGGAGTTGATCCTATTGTCTTCCCCTGGTATCACTTAGCTTATGTTTACAGTATCTTGTGACTGGCTTAGCTGCTTTCCAGAGAACCATTCATTCACCTCCTTTCATTAGCCTACAGACACGCCCCTCTGTTACTGTATTTTAAATCTTATGTGAACTTATGATTTGTAATAACATGTGTGTGCAATATCATATGGAATTCTAATAACTGTCATCTGACAGTTATTGTAATTTTGCACCTGTAGAGTCCAAACATGACATTTGTGGGATAAAAGATTATTTATCCCTGACTATATTAATTTAGTGGGCTTGATTATAATTATGATTATGGAAATTATATGCTGGGAGAAATTAGGTATTGACAGTGACATACCACCTACCATGACATACATACGTGACATACCACCTACCATGACATACATACGTGACATACCACCTACCATGACATACATACGTGACATACCACCTACCATGGCATAGATACGTGACATACCACCGTCCACCTACACGTGACATACTACCTACCATGACATACATATGTGACATACTACCTACCATGACATAAATACATGACATACCACCTACCAGGACATACATACATGACAGTCAACCAACATGACATACAAGGTGGGGAAGAAGAGGAGAAGAGACCAGAAGCGTGCGGCCACTAACTTATGTGCGCTATGTAGCCTGCCCCGCATCGCCGCACACTAAACACCCGCATCGTGGGTGTCATAGATCAGGGGAAGTGCTATCCCCTGCAATAACGCACGGGGATAGCGCATTTTCCCCTGATCGACCTTTAATAAATCTACCCCACAATACCTAAGCTTATAGTCATGAGGCCCAAGTTCTACACACATGGCCTGACTTATAGTCATGAGGCCCGTTATACACACATGGCCTGACTTATAGTCATGAGGCCCATGTTATACACACATGGCCTGACTTATAGTCATGAGGCTCATGTTCTACACACATGGCCTGACTTATAGTCATGAGGACCAAGTTATACACACAAGGCCTGACTTATAGTCATGAGGCCCGTTATACACACATGGCCTGACTTATATACACACTAGGTGATTCATCGCGCTCTTCACACCGTCGTCAGGGGCTGCGCCCCCTTAAACTGTGAATGCAGTTATTGCGTGAGTGAGGGTTGGGTGATATGGGTGGGTGGGAGGTGCTTGTGGGTGGTGTGGGTGTGTGAGTGGTGGGTTTGGGGTGGGGTGGTGTAGGCTAGTTTGGCTAGGTGTAGAGTGCAGGGGTTGTTGCTATAGTGGTGCAAAGACAGTGTGTGTGGTTTAATTGTGTGTGGGGGTGGGTAGGGGGTGCGGTGTTGTGGGGTAGGGTTATGTTGGGTTAGGGATTTTGGAGTGGTGTAGGAAAGTTTAGGTAGGTGTAGAGTGCATGCGTTGGTGGTATAGTGGTGGAAAGAGAGTGAGTGTGTGTGTGTGTGTGTGTGTGTGTGTTATTAGTTTGGGGTGGGGGGTGGATTGTGGTATTGGATATGTATTTGGTTTGGTGCAGGCTAGGTAGCATATAAACACATTGGGGGAAATTTACTAAAGGAAATTTGTAAAAAAAATAGGTGTATTTGTATCTAGAAATACACTTATATTTGACATTTACTATCCCGAAAATACGGCAATTTGTATTCGTATTGATGTGCTATCAATACGAATACGAATTGCCGTATTTTCAGGATAGTGAATGTCAAAAATAAGTGTATTTCTGGATACAAATACACCTATTTTTTACAAATTTCCTTTAGTAAATTTCCCCCTTTGTAGGCATTGGTGGAATAGGAAACCAATGTTACCTGTGATCCGTTGGTGGTATATTGCAAAGTCTGTTCTCCTCGTAGGTCCGGGGCTGGCGTCGGCAGAGAGGCAGGTGTGAGGGTAGTGGGAGGTTTGCGGGCACGGCAGGAGGGGGTGGCAGGTATCGGGCGCAGTTGCAATTATTAGGCGCCTGTGTGAGTGTGAGTAGGTCGCGGTGGTGGCGGGAGGAGCTAGCAGGCAGCGGCCACAATTGTCAGCACTGTGCGTAGCGTGTTGGGGCGGCAGTTCCTGCGAGAGTGGGAGTCTGCTGCCTTGAATCTTTCTGGCCTGTGCATGTTCCTGCGATACTTCCGGGAGCGCAGGTGCCGGGCAGGGTGTTCTCTTATATAGTTGTCTACATGTGGCATATGTTGGTGGTGTGATTGTAGGTGTGTGGTATAGCAGACAGGGGGGCACAGGCTGGTTGGGAGGGGACAGGGAAGCAGGATGGTAGGGAGGGGACAGGGAGGCACAGGGCAGTTGAGAGGGGACAGGGAAGCACAGGGCGGTTTGGAGGGGACAGTGAGGCAGGATGGTAGGGAGGGGACAGGGAGGCACAGGGCAGTTGAGAGGGGACAGGGAGGTACAGGGCAGTTCAGGGACAGGGAGGCACAGGGCAGTTCGGAGGGGACAGTGAGGCAGGAGGGTAGGGAGACGACAGGGAGGCACAGGGCAGTTCGGAGGGGACAGGGAGGCACAGGGCAGTTCGGAGGGGACAGTGAGTCAGGAGGGTAGGGAGGGAACAGGGAGGCACAGACACAGGGAGTGAGATCCTTGTACATCTTAGAGAGCTGTGCTTGCAACATTTTCTGAAAGCAGTGGAGGGGGTGGATTTGACCATCTGTAGAAATGGTGACACCTCATACACAGGTGTGCCTGCAGCAGCGCTCCATCCTGGCCCCCAGATTCATACACACAAATATAGCAGTGACTCACACACACACACACACACACACACACACACACAAACATATAAAGCAGTGACACACTCACATATATAGCAGTGACTCATACACACATATATAGCAGTGACACACACACAGCCCCTTCCCTGTGTCACACTCACTTTTAGGCTGTGCTGCTGTCTCTGAAGCTGCTGGCTGGCATGGCGCTGTATGTAGCACAGTGCCGTTAAGCCCCGCCCCCTTTTCGGACCTCCTGATGCCTCTCCTGCAGTTCAGCTGCCATGATTTATTTATTATAGGTAGTGGGGGAGGCTGGGGTAACTTGTCCCCTGTGCCTCACTCTTACTGCAAAACACGCTGGATGAAAGTGAAAGTAAGCCACTGCTCCGGGCAGGAAGGGCTGCTAGGAGCTGTAGTTTAGTTTGTTTCATCTAAGCAATGTGGATTCTGGCTGGGAGTGTGTGCATATAGCTGGGTGGGGTGAGGGTGGAGTTTCATGTGTGATCCTCTCCAGCGTTATATACACACTCCCAGAATGATTGACACATGTAGCCAAATATATAAGAGATGGCCTGACTTATAGCCAGGAGGCCCAAGTTATACAACATGGCCTGACTTATAGTCATGAAGCCCAACTTCTACACACATGGCCTGACTTATAGTCTTGAGGCCTGTTAAACACCCATGACCTGACTTATAGTCATGAGGCTCATGTTCTACACACATGGCCTGACTTATAGTCATGAGGCTCATGTTCTACACACATGGCCTGACTTATAGTCTTGAGGCCTGTTAAACACCCATGACCTGACTTATAGTCATGAGGCTCATGTTCTACACACATGGCCTGACTTATAGTCATGAGGCCCAAGTTATACACACGTGGCCTGACTTATAGTCATGTGGCCCGTTATACACACAAGGCCTGACTTATAGTCATGAGGCCCAAGTTATACACACATGGCCTGACTTATGGTCATGAGGCCCAAGTTATACACACATGGCCTGACTTATGGTCATGAGCCCAAGTTATATATACACATGGCCTGACTTATAGTCATGAGCCCAAGTTATATACACATGGCCTGACTTGTAGCCATGAGGCCCAAGTTATACACACATGGCCTGACTTATAGTCATGAGGACAAAGTTATATATACATAGCCTGCCTTATAGTCATGAGCCCAAGTTATATACACATGGCCTGACTTATAGTCATGAGGCCCATGTTATACACACATGGCCTGACTTATAGTCATGAGGCCCGTTATACACACAAGGCCTGACTTATAGTCATGAGGACCAAGTTATATATACATGACTTGACTTATAGTCATGAGGCCGAAGTTATACACACATGGCCTGACTTATAGTCATGAGGCCCAAGTTATACACATATGGCCTGACTTATAGTCATGAGGCCCGTTATACACACAAGGCCTGACTTATAGTCATGAGGCCCGTTATACACACAAGGCCTGACTTATAGTCATGAGGCCCATTATACACACAAGGCCTGACTTATAGTCATGAGGCCCAAGTTATACACACAAGGCCTGACTTATAGTCATGAGGCCCAAGTTCTACACACATGGCCTGACTTATAGTCATGAGGACCAAGTTATATACACATGGCCTGACTTATAGTCATGAGGCCCAAGTTATACACACATGGCCTGACTCATAGTCATGAGGCCTAAGTTATACACACAAGCCCTGACTTATAGTCTTGAGGCCCAAGTTATACACACAAGGCCTGACTTATAGTCATGAGGCCCAAGGTATACACACATGGCCTGACTTATAGTCATGAGGCCCAAGTTATACACACATGGCCTGACTTATAGTCATGAGCCCAAGTTATACACACATGGCCTGACTTATAACCATGAGGACCAGGTTATATACACATGGCCTGACATATAGCCATGAGGCCCAAGTTATACACACAAGGCCTGACTTATGGCCATGAGGCCCAATTTATATACACATGGCCTGACTTATAGTCATGAGGCCCAAGTTATATACACATGGCCTGACTGATAACCATGAGGCCCAAGTTATACACACAAGGCCTGACTTATAGTCATGAGGCCTAAGTTATACACACATGCCCTGACTTATAGTCATGAGGCTCATGTTCTACACACATGGCCTGACTTATAGTCATGAGGCCCAAGTTATACACACAAGGCGTGACTTATAGTCATGAGGCCTAAGTTATACACACATGGCCTGACTTATAGTCATGAGGCCCAAGTTATACACACATGGCCGGACTTATAGTCATGAGGCCCAAGTTATACACACATGGCCTGACTTATAGTCATGAGGCCCAAGTTATACACACATGGCCTGACTTATAGTCATGAGGCCCAAGTTATACACACATGGCCTGACTTATAGTCATGAGGCCCAAGTTATACACACAAGGCCTGACTTATAGTCATGAGGCCCAAGTTATAAACACATGGCCTGACTTATAGTCATGAGGCCCATGTTATACACACATGGCCTGACTTATAGTCATGAGGTCCGTTATACACACATGGCCTGACTTATAGTCATGAGGCCCAAGATATACAGACACTAGGTGATTCATCGCGCCCTACGGGCGCTCTTCACACCGTCGTAAGGGGCTGCGCCCCCTTAAATTGTGAACCTTTGTATTGTGATAAATAGAGACAGGATTATATGCAACATAAAAAGCTTGAAATATGCATGCAAATATGCATGACAAATACTTAAAATATGCATGAAAAGTGTTAAAATATGCTACACTAAATAATTAAAAAAGTAATGGTACTCTTTACTTAGAACGGCGCCCATCGCGGTGATCGCGACATCGCGGGCAGTACATAAACGGCCGCGACGCGATGCCCGCGATCACCGCGATTTTCCCATAGGGAACAATGTTAAAAAGCCTAATTGACCGCGATTTTGCATTCAATGCCTCAATGCCCGCGATTTTCCCATAGGAATCAATGTTAAATGGGCTACAGAGCCCAAATAGCCCCAATTAACCCTTAAATGTCCCCCCAATTTTTGTACGCCACACCACAATCCACGCCAACCCGAAGCGTGGCGAGCGCAGCGAGCCCGCGAGGGGCGGCGGTACGCGTCCTCCGACCTTTTCATGCCCTACTATCCACGTCGGCGTGGAGTTGAGAATAGAATAGTGTGGCGAGCGCAGCGAGCCACCGAGCCCGAAGCGTGGCGAGCGCAGCGAGCCCCGCGAGGAGACGCGGATACCTTCACAGTTATACGCGTCCCCTCGCGGACTTCACAGGTGTCCGTGGCGACGCGGACACCTGTGAAGCCCGCGAAGGGACGCGTTTACCTGTGAAGGTATCCGCGTCCCCTCGCGGGGCTCGCTGCGCTCGCCACGCTTCGGGCTCGGTGGCTCGCTGCGCTCGCCACACTATTCTATTCTCAACTCCACGCCGACGTGGATAGTAGGGCATGAAAAGGTCGGAGGACGCGTACCGCCGCCCCTCGCGGGCTCGCTGCGCTCGCCACGCTTCGGGTTGGCGTGGATCGTGGGGTGGCGTACAAAAATTGGTGGGACATTTAAGGGTTAATTGGGGCTATTTGGGCTCTGTAGCCCATTTAACATTGATTCCTATGGGAAAATCGCGGGCATTGAGGCATTGAATGCAAAATCGCGGTCAATTAGGCTTTTTAACATTGTTCCCTATGGGAAAATCGCGGTGATCGCGGGTACCCGATTTTGATGTACCCGCGATTTACCCGCGATGCCCGCGATGACCGCGATTTTTTACCCCCGACGCCCGCGATTCTGATCGCGGGCGCCGTTCTAGGTAAAGAGTACCAAAGTAATTTTTAACTTATTTATTTAAAAATAAGCATACAATTAGTTGCAAATAAACCTCAAACATAGGCCCATAGCATACTGCAGCCACCAATGCTCTTCTTGCATCAACTACATGGACCCTCATCTCCAGAGCCGATGGATCAAATTTCAGCATAGTGTGTGAGGGCGTCGCAGTGAAAGGCTTCCTCCCTGCGCCGCATACTCACTGTGACACTGCATTTCCTCCGCGCCGCGTGATGTCACAACCCTTCCACCCGCCTCCTCTGCTGCAGAAGTCTGTCTCTTGGTGTAAAGTCCCAGGCCAGGGGCAGGCAAAGGTTCAGGAACTTCGTAATGGCATCCGCCCTGACTGACTTTTGTCAACATGAATTGGCAGCCTAGAGCAGTATCAGACATAGGGCGGTATTTAATGTGGATTTTGGCGATGTGCAGCGAATCCTGTTTAGGATTCGCTGCACATTCGCCACTGGTCGCCGCGTTCCGGAGCCTCGCCGGCTCCGGTATTCAACGAGTCAGGGGCTCGCTGCCCCTGACCGGCGAATTTGAGCTCCTGCGGCAAACGCCGCAGGGAGCCTGAGGACGGTGGCAGACAGGGAGATGGAAGTCTCCCTGCCTGCCCCAGAACGTTTGTGGGGGGGAGGTGGGCTCCCCGGGTGCCAGGCAGCATCGGGTGAAGTGAATATATGAATATCTAATGAGCGGCTCGGCTCCGGCCCCCTGCTGGCTGCTCTGTGTAAAAAAAATAAATTAAATTAAATATATATTCATGTGCTTACAGCACATGAATAAAAATAGCATGCCCCTCCTCAGAATAAAATTCCAGATTTTTGGACACCAATTGTAAAAAACAAAACACTTTATTTTAAAAGTTCACATTCCACTTCACCATAAAAAGATAGCGATTGCTACTCGGTGAATCATGGCGAAAAAAACCTTGAAATGTATTCGCCATCTGGTCATTGAATAGGGTGATTCACCGTTTTAGTCAGAAATTCGCCTTACAGCACAAAATCGCCATAAAAACCTGGCGAATCAGCCTCATTGAATACCGCCCATAGCGTACATCCAAGGTTCCCCACTCTGCGCACATATTGCCCCAGCCTGCACACTCTACCACTACCTGGCCAGCAGCAGCAGGGCAAAGCAGTGCTGTGACTCGCGGGTGGGAAGAGGACGGGGCCTAAAATATGCACCATCACTAGATTTTAGGTAAAATATGCAATAACCAGTGAGAATGGGCAACATATGCAAATGCATTTGCAAATATGCAAATGCATATATTCCTGTCTCTAGTGATAAATATGGTTAGAATTGTATGTAAGATGCCTGTATTGCAACTTGAGTTATAGGTGAAATGTGTTAAATAGAGAGCATATGATTTGGAAGGCGGTGTGTATTGTTTTGTTTAATTAAAAAGCGGTTGTTTAGGTGTGTTTGCAATAGTATAGTAGGGTGTTTTTGAGTCAGCGGCTCCCCACTGGCGGAGGTCATGACACAGGAAAACAGGAGGCTGGGTAGTGATAGGAGTGTGTGAGTATAAGGGGGACTAAAGCGGAGGGTGAGGGACACTGTGCAGCTTCTGCCAGTGGGTGAGGGTCCAGCATGGCAGCACAGGAGTACAGGACGGTGACCCTGAGTCAATGTCTCCTCCTACTGGGTGGGAGATACAGTAGGGTGCATGAGAGCAGGAGGCTGGGCTATGAGGCATGATAGGGGTATGTTGGCAACACAGCGTCAGTGACTCCCCAGTGGTGGAAGTTACGGTTCAGGAGAGCAGGAAGCTGGGTAGTGATAGGGGTGTGTGGGCATACGGGGGACTAAAGAGGAGGGTGGGGGACACTGTGCAGCTTCTGCCAGTGGGTGAGGGTCCAGCGTGGCAGCACAGGAGTACAGGACGGTGCCCCTGAGTCAGTGTCTCCTCCTACTGGATGGGAGTTAGGGTGCATGAGAGCAGGAGGCTGGGTGGTAAAGCATGATCGGAGAATGTGGGCAACACAGGGTGAGCAGGTCCCCACTGGCGGAAGTTACGGGGCAGGATAACAGGAGGCAGGGCAGTGATAGAGGTGTGTGGGCATGAGGGGTAGTAAAGGTTTTTGGCTGTTGCAGAGTAGGGATGGGCATTGGTGCAGACGCCATTGGTTGATTTTGCACCCTGCCATCGTAACATATTACTTGGATAACCATCGATTGTTGTAGCTATCGATGGTCATCCATTATATCTGACTGAATAGGCCGTGGGTCAATCAGAACTCGGTGGCGGGTCTTCCGGGTGTGGGGGGGGGGGGGCGGAGCTATGCTCCCTGTCCCGACACCTTAAAAAATTTGAAACTTGATCAGTTCTCCTTTGCCATTGATGTAGGGAAACCATCTGGTCCTCCCACATCGATGGCAAAAGTATTCAACATCGGCCATAAACCATCAATGATTTGACATCATTGATGGTCGATGGGCATCCCTAGAACTGGAAGAGGGTGGGGGACAGTATGCAGCTCCCGGCAGTGGGTGAACGTGCAGCGTGGCAGCTATGGCCGGATTTCCCACCTAGGGGCGGCACCTGCTTGTGGCGGTACAGGATCCCCCATTCTCACGGGGGTATGTTAAATGCGGGAGCGGGGTCGCGGGGTCCGCTGGGGGGGAATTGCCGGAAAGGGGGTCAGGGGGGTCTGCAAATTGCGGGGGGGGGTGTGGGGATCTGCGATTAGCGGGAGGGGGCGGGGTCCGCAAATTAGTGGGAGGGGGCACAGGGGGGGGGCTTGAATCGCGGGAAGGGGGTCCGAAAATTGCGGGAGGGGGGGTTGTGGGGTCAGTGAATTGTGGGAGGGGGGGTTGTGGGGGTCCGTGAATTGTGGGAGGGGCGCGGGGGTGCCGTGAATCAAGGGGGGGTGGGCGCAGGAAGGGAGGGTGCGGGGGTCCATGAATCGCGGGAGGGGGGTGCCGTGAATCACGGGAGGGGGGGCGTGAATCGTAGTAGGGGGAGCGGGAGGTGCCGTGGGGTCCGTGAATCGCGGGAGGGGGTCCGCAAATCGCAGGAGGGGGGCGCGGGGGGCGGTGCCTGGGGGGGGGGTGCCGTGAATCACGGGAGGGGGCGGGGATACGCAAATCGCAGGGGGGGGGCACAAATCGCAGGGGGGGCAAGAATCGCGGGGGGGTCACGGGGCCGCAAATAACAGGTTGCGGGGGGCCCGTGAATTGCGGGAGGGGGGGTCGCGGGGGTCCCGCGAATCATGGGAGGGGGGTCGCGGGGGGCCCGCGAATCGCGGGAGGGGGGTCGCGGGTGTCTAGGGGGGGGGGCGTGCGGGAGTAATGGTGGATGGTGGCTGTGGAGAAATGGTGGATGGTGGGAGTGTACTGTAGCCCTGGCTGGGCGGGGGGAGGTGATGTCAAGGGGTGGGGTGAGTAGAACACTGGTCTTTTCCTTAGGGGGGGCGGGTTTGTGTATAACGCTGGGCGGGAACGTTATATACACAGGGGTGAGTGACAGATCTGGCTAAATATATAAGAGATGGCCTGACTTATAGTCATGAGGACCAAGTTATATATACATGGCCTGACTTTCAGTCATGAGGCCCAAGTTATACACATGGCCCACATTACTAAATAATCTTAAGGCTTGATTTAGAGTATATTTATGAGACGCAGGTTTGTAGTGAATGAATAGATTACAATTGCATGAATATTATCTCAGCGCTTCCACTGTGCATCGGTGACACGTTTGCTTTACGATAAAACTTTCTCTTATTGAACAAAATAAATGACCTCAGTTCTCAGCTCATGTTTTTGATATACAGTAGATGTTGGTGCATTGTTGTTGTTATTTCACTTACATGTTCTTGTGTTGACCGCAGGCACGGTGAGCATTGTGTTCCTCTGGTATGACAGCATTGGGTCACTCCTCGAGTCTCCTGAAAACGAGGCTTCAACAGAAGATAATGACTCTTCGGAGCTGGGCGAGCTGGTCATTTCGCCGGTGGTTGCAGCAGCAATCATCTCCAATCCACCGACGTTCTACCAACTGGAAAAAATCACATTTGTGCTGAAGCATTTTGAGGTAGAGTATGTGATTTTGCAGCGACTCTGTGTTACTATGCAGGAGGCAGTGGAGGAGGTGATAGGGTTCTGCCTTTCACAATTACATCCAATTACATTTTTGAATTTTCAGTGTTAAAATATTCTTTGTGATTGAAGAGAAACGAAACCTTAAAATTAGTTTTCTAAACGTTGCAGCAAAAGACAAATGATGCTCTTGTCTCATCTTTCCACGGATGTCGGTATAGCAGGATGTCTCAGCCTGAGCCACATATATCTTTATTATTAACTTTTATTTATGTGGTGCCACAAAGGTTCCGGTCATAAACAGAATACTTATTAATGGGCCTGATTCGGACCAGATTACTGCAAAGTTGCAAATGGCAGCGCCACCCAAATAGAAAGAAAACCCACCCCACACAGGTCTGTGGCTGAATTGCAAAAATCTGTTGTCCAGCCGCACATCCATCCGCAATTCACAGACCATCAAATGAGGTTTCCACCCTATAGAAACATAAGTCTGACCCTACCACAACTCTGCGACAGGCTGATGGAGACCGGCGCTGGTGTCACAGACCCTCCGCTGTAACGCCTGGCAGCGCTTGTCTTTTTTTCTGACACTCCCAGAAAATGGGCGGTAACCGCCCTCAAATGCTGACTTCCTGTTCCATCATGTTGCGAGGGGATTGCGATGATATATTTTTGCTATTTTGGCTGGAGCATGTGAACTACTATCCGTGTGCATGCGCTGTCATTCGATAATCAAAAGAATTGCGCCTTACACACACATCTCTGAATCAGGCCCTATCTATTCGCTGCGGTGTCTATTTCTCAAAGAGTCCAAGCTCCGTAAAAACCAGGTCCGATTCCATCAGGTGTCATCCGCAATAGCGTTTTTATGCAGAACACGGGAAAGTCTTCTTAAAAAGAAAAAAGGATCAGAGGATGGTGATACAATCAAAAATGAAATGATTTTGAATAAATGAATTGAATTTGTTTTTAATGACAACTGTTAAGTCTATTGTGTTTTTTTTTAACTAAGGCCCTTATTCAGGTTGGCTTGGTAAGCAGCAAACATCGCTGCTTGCTGAGCGAATGAGACGCATCCCGCCACCCGGCCAAATACACCCCTGCGGCCAAATTCCCTCGTTATCATGTGACCGAGAAGAAACCCCCTTGCATCGAATGATTTCCCCTGCCTTCACAATTAAAAGTCAGTCTCGGCTTTTATTTACGAGCACTAGGGCGAAGACGGGGCGGGCGGCTGACGTCATGTGACGACAGCAGCTCTGCCCTCGGAAGCATCAGCCCACCCGCATACCCATGGGAACTCCCAGTGTATTCATGGGGACACTCACATCCACAAAATCGACACACAAATATGAAAAGGTGAGTTTTTCACTTTTTTTGTGTCAATTAGTAGAATTTTGCACTTGGACCCCAAATGAGTGCACTGTGGCCCCTTATACAGTATGTACAGCAGGTCTCTCTGTATATAGTAACACTCAGAGAAATATATGTGTAAATGAGATTGTCTTCATGTTCTGTGTTCCTAATTCAGCTGCAATTGGTTACAAGTGGAGACGAGCAAAGTTTTAATTCCCTGTTACATTGCAGAAGTTCTAGCGCCCTCCCATTATATACCCGGGCTGTATGTGTGTGTGTTTCTCAGAAACTTTGTAATTAGCATTTCAGTAAACATGATCGCGGATAAAGTTGCAGCTGATACATCTTCGCTTCTATTGGACAGTTGCTATGGCAACTTGGTAACTTGATTTAGGAACTTGAAAGTACAGTATGTTAGGCTGAAATGTGTTTCTGCAGTAACCCTATAGACCCGCTGTACAAAGTGAGAATTTGTGGGTAATTTCCAGAAAAAAGATAAATAAACCATAAAAAACAAAACCAGAAAAATATCAAAATCCAAAGAAATATTGTTCCCGTCCCCCATATAGAAGCTTAATAATTACTGGGATGATGCTGACATACACTGATTGTTGATATCACATCTTATAAGTGTAACTGACAGATTTATGTTAGATACGGGGGGGGGGGGGGAAGGGGTGTATACAATGTTTTCTAAAATGTACAATTTTACACGGGCACCGGGGTCGTTTATTATTAAAGCGATCAGCACTGTTGGTACATTGATGAGAGGTTAAATTTATAATGACCGACACTAAACCCCGGTTTGGAAATGTCTTTATTGCAGCCATCTGCAGATGTGGAAACAGCAAAATGTGCCTTCTGGAAGTATGATCCGGAATCTCTGAGAGGAGAGTGGTCTACCGAGGGCTGTGAGGTGACATATTCCAACTCCACCCACACGTCCTGCAGATGTAACCACCTCACGCATTTCGCTATACTGATGTCACCTTCAAGTCACAGCAAGGTAAGTGTCCAATGCTGCCACTTACACACACTGATATGAGCTGGTGGTGCTGCTGCGGAAGGCTTCCTCCAGCCTTCCGCAGCACTGGCTCATGTCAGTGTGTGTAAGTTCCAAGAGGCTGTCCCCAGACAGCTTCCGCCACTGCAGTTGGAGGCCTCCTCTCTTCTCCCCTCCTGGGTCCCAACAGCGCCGCAGCTGAAAAAATTCTTGTTAAGGGGGGATTAAGTTCCAGTCGCCCACAGCAATCGATTGCCGGGCGGCTGAGTGCAGGGATGAGTGTCTGAATTTGGGGCCCCTCTGATCATTGGGGCCTGGGTCAACTGTCCCCTTTGACCCCCCCCCCCTGTCGCCGGACCTGCATAGCAATGGCATGCCTTACACCCACTATAGTTACACCTATGCCCACAGTCCAGACAATTAAATAAAGTCAAACACACGCACACCCGCAGCTAAGTGATGTGATCAGCTGTCATGCCAGCCCGTTACAGAGGTTATTTTTATTACCTCATTATTTTAGTAATCATTCTGTTTCTCCCCTATTTAGCTTATTGGGGGTTTTTTTGTTTGTTTTTTTAAAAAGCTTCTAATTTTCAAAAGTAAGATTTTCTTTCCACTCAAGGGGGCAGCAAAGGGGGTTTGTGAGTCATCAGTGACTGTAGTAAATCTCTATAAAATGAGTGGAGAGAGATCTGTCCTAGTTCAGCAGCCCCCTTTGACACCCAGAGCCCGTCAGCCACTACCTCCAATGTCTTTGGAAGTTTCGCCACTGCATGTGGCACAGGGATAGTTAGTGCAGCGCCGGCAGAAACCTCAAGCAATGGCTATGACATAACAGCAGTATGTCGTTTGTGTATTTAGATTTTATCAGCCTATTTATTCTGCTAATTAAAAAAAAAATTGAGTAACCAACTCATTCGAAGCCTCGGACCAGAACCGACTCCAGGCCTCTGGGCCACTAGAACAAGAGAATATTAAAATCATTCCTGCCCGGTGTGCCACGATCACAAGTGCCACGTCCGGATTTCCCAGAGCAACAGCGGCGTGATACTGGAAATTATATGGGACGTATGAATCACATAGTAGTTAATATACAGGCTTCCATGCATCATATAAGTGCAGAGGGTAAACAGACAGTGAGCGATCATAGGGCCCGGGGGGCCACAAGTCCCAGTGCCTGCTATAGGAACATACTGGAGCTGTTTTATTACCTCTATACAGCCCCTGGGTCATATCTGCGTCCAATATCTGTAGCAATGTGTAACCGTATGATTACCGGTATACGAGTCTGGAGAATTTGGCTGCTAATTATATGTTTGTGCCAAAGTAGGTATATCCAGGTCATGCCGCCAGCTAAGTTCGTTGTGGTTTTATTTATTTCCTGTGTCTGTCTCCTGTAGGTGACCACTCATCACAGCATTCTAACAAGAATCACCCAGCTTGGGATAATCATCTCTCTGATTTGTCTGTCCCTGTGTATCTTCACATTCTTCTTCTTCAGCGAAATCCAGAGCACCAGGACAACAATTCACAAAAACCTCTGCTGCGCTCTCTTCCTGGCAGAGCTGCTATTTCTCATCGGGATAAATATGACCAAGAATAAGGTATGCGCCTGGTAATTTACCCGCCTGCGGATGTTCTGTACGAAAACAAAGGGGTTTCGCTATTAATCTTTTGCATACTGTAGTTTAGGACACTGCGGTTCCTCAGGGCAAACTAACAGTCCAGGTTTTAAAGATACTTGAGCACAGGTGGCTAATTTCAAGTGACCGCCTGATCAGGAGGTGGGTGGTATGGCGGTCACCTTTGTGCTTATTTGCGCAGAGAAACTTTGCAACAAATGCGCTGGGGTTAGCGCCACTCAGTAGCGGATTAAGCACGGGGCGACAGGGGCGGTTGCCCCGGGGCCCCCACACATAAGGGGCCCCCACACCGGCACTGCTGCTGGTGTGGGGCTCCTGTCGCCCCATGCTTGGGCAGTGGGATCGGAGGGCTGGCGCAGTGCAGATGGGCAGGGGTCCCTGCAGCGGTCTGGGCGGTCAGTGACAGGGTCCCTGCTGCAGATGGGAAGTCAGCGGCGGGGTCCCTGCAGCGGATGGGAACTGGTAGCCAATACCGCTACTAGTTCCCATCTGCTGCCGGGGCCCAGCCGCTAACTTCCCATACACTGCAGGGACCACGGCGCTGACTGCTCAGACCACTGCAGGGACCCCCATTGCTGCCCAGGTACCAAGGGGGGATGTGTATGGGGGGTGGGGGATGTGTTTGCGGGAGGGGGGGGGGAATGTGTCTGCGGGGGGGGGGGGGGTGTCTGTTGGGCCCCTACAATTTTTTGTTGTCCAGGGCCCCACAGACGTTAATCCGCCCCTGGTGCCACTGCATAGGAAGATGAAGTTGCTGCCTGTGACACGCCCACAAAACGGTTGCGAGGCACCTGCATATTAGTCGTCACCACCGAATATTTCACACAATCGTTTAATGCCCGCCAATCACTCTGCATCCTCGTATATACACTATGGGGGTTATTCTGATTCACTCGGAAAGGCACAATCACTCTCTAATGGACTAAACCATGCTGCACTGCAGGTGGGGCAGATGTAACATGTACAGAGAGAGCTACATTTGGGTTTTATTGTTTCTGTGCAGGGTAAATACTGGCTGCTTTATTTTTACACTGCAATATACTGTAGATATCAGTTTGAAGTACACCCCCACCCAAATGTAACTCTCCCTGCACATGTTACATCTGCCCCACCTGCAGTGCACATGTTACATCAGCTCTGCTCGGCGGAGTCATATTTTGCAGTAAAACCTGCTGGCGTTAGTCGGACGCCAGGAAAGCAATAACGTTCCCTAGCATGTGTACAGTGTGTGCATTCAAACAAGATCTCGCAGATATGCCAGGGGAAATCAATTCCTTAGTGTGACACTGAGCACTCAGGAACCGGCGCACACACCAATAATGGCTTTTGTTTTATTGTTTAAATATTGGGAGGTGGTAATATTCAGTAGGCACAAGGCAGCAGTAACTAATGTTTATTCGCCCCTCGAGGGACTGGCGATGAGCTTTACTATAGTCTGCGCATTTCTCCCATTTCTATGGAAACTTGTCTGAACTGTATAATGTTCCAAGTCCCAAGTTATGTTCTGTAGCTGACGCCAGTTACTAACGCAGACACGGCGAGGACTCCTATTCACATAGGTCTGTATAAACCAAAACATAAATAAATATATATATATATATATATATATATAAATCTATCCCACTTTTTTTATATATTATATATATACACAGTACACACACACACTACTGTTGGCGGCTAGCAGCCCCATTGACAGCTTGTGGGCAGTTGATGCTGGCCTCCCCATCACGGTCTCAGATACACAATCTGTAGAGTCACCTGATGATTTATAAGGAGAAATGTCTGTTGTTTTGGAGCATTGTTCGGCTGCTTGGTGTGAGATCTCAGCGACTGCACAACTCCTAATAGGTAACAGCATCATCTATCTTGTTTTACTTTCATTCTCCTCGGGGGTAGAGGGATTACATAACCGCTAGTTTGTCATACCTCTTTTCACTTATCGTGATCTTGTTTTTCTACCTACGGAGAGAGCGGCGCGGCTGCTTGTTCCTGTACTTATCTGCAGGAAAATACAATAACTATTAATGTTCTCTTTCAGTGCAGTAATTAAACTTTGCATGCACCCAAAGTAAGTAGTGTGGTCCTGACGCCAGCTAGAGCGTATTACTCGCTAAATTGGCTTTATTGAAAACTATAATAACACAGAATAATAGCAATGCCTTTCATTATGATCTTCTAATAGGCACTCACTCCTTGTTCATACAGAAATATAACATGCAATAGTGTATACATATATATATATATATATATATATATATATCTACTGTATATATATATATATATAGATATATATATATATATGTATATACTGTATATAGGTACTTGTTTCCTAGCAGGGCGCCCAGTTTTCTTACGTACGCCCGTAGTAAAATCGCATCGCATTGCATCTCAAGGGCCATTATAGTGCCGTGCGGTGCGATGTGATGCGATTTTAGTATGAAATTTATTCACTGCTCTGTTGGTCTCAGGGGATCGCATCGCACCCCCTGCAAAATCGCATGCGATTTTATAGGGTGCGATGCGATACCATTAGCTATACACTTGTATGACATACACTGATGTTTTACTGAACCCCCCCCCCCCACTATCCACGCCTCCCTGAAGAGTGGCAAGCGCTGCGAGCTCCGCGAGGGGCGGCAGAACGCACCCTCCCGAAGTTTTCATACCCCCACTATCCATGTCTGCGGGGAGTTGATTTTATATAGTGTGGCGAGCACAGCGAGCCGCCGAGCCTGAACCGTGGCGAACGCAGCGAGCCCTGCGAGGGGACGCGGATGTTGTCATGCTCACATCATTATGTTAAATCATCACTCTAGATATGGTGCACTGCCATCTATGGTAAATAGACCACTAGCTGGACTGAGCTGGACAGAGATTGACTGAGTTGGACAGAGATGGACTGTACTAAGCTGGACTGAGCTGAACTGAGTTGGACCAAATTGGACTAAGCTGGCCTGGAATGTTCTACACTGAGCTGGACAGAGATAGACAGTTGTGGACTGAGTTGGACTGAGTTGAACTGTTCTGGACTGAGTTGGGCTAAGCTAACCTTAGCTGGATTGAATTGGACTGAGCTTGAGTGAACTGGAGTGAGTTGGACCAAATTGGACTGAGCTGGACTGGAATTGTTCTGCACTAAACTGGATTGAGATGGACCAAATTGGACTGTTATGGACTGAGCTGGACTGTTGTGGACTGAGTTGAACAGAGATGGACTGTTCTGGACTATGCTGGACTGAATTGGATTGAATTGGACTGAGCTGGACTGAGCTAGACAGAGATGCACTGTTCTGGACTGAGCTGGACTGTAGTGAACTGAGTTGGACAGAGATGGACTTTTCTGGACAAAGCTGAACTGAGTTGGACTGTAGTGAACTGAGTTGGACAGAGATGGACTTTTCTGGACAAAGTTGAACTGAGTTGGACTGAGCTGGACAGAGATGGACTGTTCTGGACTGAGCTGGACTGAGTTGGACTGAACTGGACTAGAATTGTTCTGCACTGAGATGGATTTGGCTGGATTGAGTTGGACTGACTTGATCAGAGCTGGACTATTTTGGATTGAGTTGGACTGAGCTGGACAGAGATGGACAGAGCTGGACTGTTCTAGACTGAGCTGGACTGTTGTGGACTGAGTTGGACAGAGATGGACTGTACTAAACTGGATTGAGCTGAACTGAGTTGGACCGAATTGGACTGAGCTGGAGTGAGCTGGACTGCAATTGTTCTGCACTGAGATGGACATTTGTGGACTGAGTTGGACTGAGTTGGACTGAGCTAACCTGAACGGGACCGAACTCGACTGAGTTGGACCGAATTGGACTGAGCTGGACATGAATTGTTCTGCACTGAGCTGGATTGAGTTGGACTGACTTGATCAAAGCTGGACTATTCTGGATTGAGTTGGACCGAATTGGACTGAGCTGGACAGAGATGGACTGTTGTGGACTGAGTTGGACTGTTCTGGACTGACCTGGACTGTTGTGGACTGAGTTGGACTGTTCTGGACTGACTTGGACTGTTGTGGACAGGGATGGAATGTTCTGGACTGAGCTGGACTGGAATTGTTCTGCACTGAGCTGGCTGGCTCTCAGCTATATTGCCTAGACATGATGCTTACTGATCCACTGGAAAAAAAAGAAAAACTTCTTTCATGTGTTTTGTGTGAGCTGCAGCCATACGCCTTGGTACTGTATCTGCCCCTGGCAGCAATGGAACCACTCGGCTGTGCCCTGATGTGTATGCAGTAGATTGATACAATACCTTAGTAATAAATACCAGGGAAATAAATGAGGCGAGAGGCATCTTCTGCCTCAGTGTAGTCTTGTTAGAAAGGTTGGAAAATGTACGTATGAGCGGCAGGGACAGGAATGAATACTGATAGGGACACTGTACATTTATACCTATAAATGGGATTCAGCAAGAGGTGCGAGGTCCAATAATATAACCATGTGTATTAGAGGGAAATGTTCATAACACTGGTCACACCGCTGGCTGATTTACTAACGTCTGATATGTGTCACACCTACAACTCGTCCTAATGGAATCTACCAGCGATACATTTATCTCCGGCGTAATCCGGTTCCTGCACAAATACAATACGCTATAAATTAATCAGTAATGTAATAAATAGTGTTCTGAGCCCTGTTTATTAGAGAAGCCATAAAAAAGGCCGTATTCCGGTGATAGGGTTGGCCGGCGCAGATCTGAAGTTTAAACTATTTATTATGGAAGTTTTATGAAACTGAGGCGTTTTATTCCCTTTTCAATTTCTGTAATAGCATTGTGCGAGAAAAGCCGGTGTAACCATGATCGTATTACAGATTAATTCTCGGAGCGTCGGCAGCCTGTGATGAATATGTAACAGAGAAGGAGAGTGCGATAGTCGGTGAGATTACGGCAGCAGGCGGTACACCAGCTCAGAAGCTCTGTGTGGTGGGGAGGCTCTGCGGGTCTTCACCCTCTCCCAGGCCCATATAATGAGGTGGAGCCAGAGTCATCTACCGATCTGCAATGGACGAAGTAAGGGTTAGGCACAGCAATATCAGCTGATGGGCGGGGCGATGACTCAGTGAGCCATGATTGGTCCACTGGAGCGTTTTGAAAATCCAAGATGGCCACGGTGAACCAATCCTCGCTTGTTGCATCTTCTCCCCGCCTGCTTGCATTGGCTAATAATAGCCAGCGCAAGGCCAGAGAGGAGGAGCGACATAGACAAAATGTCGTCACGAGCAAACCGATGACATGGCGATTGTCAAAACATGAAAAGCGTGAATGTTTCACTATTTTAAAACGTTTTAATTTTTCATATTTTACCATCCACGCGGCCTACGACTGCGATTTGTAAAAATCTATTGAGCGCACATGTGGAAGAGCGAGCACCAACCTGCCGTATACTAATTGGGGGTCCAAGTGGTGAAATCTACAAATTGATCGCTGAAAAAAATAATGAAATGTCGACCATTTTGGTTTCAACTTTTTCCCCCATGTCACGTCAACCCAGTGCGTGGCCACCTTTTGGGGTCAACCAAGCACTGTCCACGCTATGAAACTTGCACTTCTATATGTGTTTCTAGATGTTCCATAATTAGGCAGACTGAGCAAGAACACTGTGATATCATAAAGTGAGCGCTAACCTGGCATACAGTATTACTTCTATAACAAAGACAGCGGGATAGCACATAGCACAGTATATATATATATATATATATATATATATATATATATATATATATATATATATATATACAGTACAAAGCAATAAAAACATAAAATATATATATATATATATATACTAATATGGCCCCTTGTAAGGTTACATCCTTGCAGCTATGAGCAGAGACATCTGTAGTAATGTAACATACGGTAATTATCCGCCTACAGCTCTATATTGTGTGCCGGAGGGTAATACAGAAATATAATGTTTACAGGTTTGTACCTTTCACACCATTCTGCAAAGTTTTGTGGTTTTCTTGAACTAAAAAAAAATAAATCTATTTTAGTTATAATACTGTATGTGACACAGATTTATACCTGATGCTAACATTCAGGGAGACATTCTATGGGATGAGAGTTTTTCGCACGTCTATTTTTCGCCCATTATCGCACTTTTTTTAAATCACATTTTTCCCTTAGATTCGCATATTTAATGAGGTGCGTGTTCCGGCAAGAAAATGCGATTGAGTGAGATAATGGGCGAATTTTTGGCATGAAAATGTGCGAATTTGAGCTTATGTGCGATTTTGGGTTTGTATAAAAAAAAAAAAAAATTGCGTGGGGTCCCCCTCCTGAGCATAACCAGCCCCGGGCTCATTGAGTCGGACCTGGTTCCAAAAATACGGGGGACAAAAAGCGTAGGGGTCACCCGTATTTCTGAAACCAGCCCCGGACTCTTGGACCGGTCCTGGTTCCAAAAATATGGGGGACAATAAATCTGGGGGTCCCCCGTATTTTGAAACCAGCACCGGGCTCCAACAGCCCGCAGTGTCATGCCACAGCCAGGGGACATTTTTTACATAAGGTCCCCCGGCCGTACCATGAGGACCGTAGCTGGTCAGCCTTGGACGGGGTACCTGGAGGAGTGGGGACCCCCCCAATAAAGGGGTGTCCCCCCCCCCAGGCTTCACCCGTCCAGGGCTGATGCCTGGGGCTGTCACCGGCGTCCCTGGCCAGTGGATGCCGGCCTGATGGGGTTAAATCTTTCAATCCTAACATAGCTTTATACAGGAGAACTACAAGTACCAGCAGACCTCCCCCGCAGGTTGGGACTTGGAGAACCACAAGTCCCAGCATGCGGGGCATTAATGGGCCCGCTGGGACTTGTAGTCCACCTGTAAAAAGAATGTTAAAAGAAAACACACACACAGAAAAGTAAAACTTTATTACATACACACACACACACACACCTCACTTTTACAACAATATACTCACCGATCCAGGATCCAGCGCTGGTCTCCCTTCTGCAGAGCCGGCTACCCACGCACTGACAGCGGGGACAACCGGCTTTCTCCGATGGAGCTAACAGCTTCTGTCGCGTTGTCCCAGCGCAACAGAGGCTGAGAGCGTCTTCGGCTTATGCGTCTCCATGGAGACGCATAGCTCAGCCAATCAGGGCTGAGCTATGCGTCTCCATGGAGACGCATCGCCCAATCACGCTCTCAGCCTGTGTCGCGCTGGGACAGCGCAACCTGAAGCTATGTAAGTAATAAAGTTTTACTTTTCTGTGTGTGTGTTTTCTTTTAACATTCTTTTTACAGGTGGACTACAAGTCCCAGCGGGCCCATTAATGCCCCGCATGCTGGGACTTGTGGTACTCCAAGTCCCAGCCTGCGGGGGAGGTCTGCTGGTACTTGTAGTTCTCCTGTATAAAGCAATGTTAGGATTGAAAGATTTAACCTCATCAGGCCGGCGTCCACTGGCCAGGGACGCCAGTGACAGCCCCGGGCTTCAGCCCTGGAAGGGTGAAGCCTGGGGGGGGGGACCCCTTAATTGGGGGGGTCCCCACTCCTCCAGGTACCCTGTCCAAGGCTAACCAGCCACAGTGCTTATGGTACAACCGGGGGACCTTATGTAAAAA
Source organism: Crinia signifera (assembly GCF_055691185.1). Lineage (NCBI taxonomy): Eukaryota > Metazoa > Chordata > Amphibia > Anura > Myobatrachidae > Crinia > Crinia signifera. The sequence goes on along the minus strand of NC_139224.1, from coordinate 173,796,806 downwards.
GTGTCCCCTGGCTGTGGCATGACACTGCGGGCTGTTGGAGCCCGGTGCTGGTTTCAAAATACGGGGGACCCCCAGATTTTTTGTCCCCCGTATTTTTTAAACCAGGACCGGTCCAAGAGTCCGGGGCTGGTTTCAGAAATACGGGGGACCCCTACGCTTTTTGTCCCCCATATTTTTGGAACCAGGTCCGGCTCAATGACCCCAGGGCTGGTTATGCTCAGGAGGGGGGACCCCACGCAATTTAGAAAAATAAAATAAATAAATAAACACATTTTTTACCACATAACCATGCACAGATCTCAATGATCTGTGCAGGGTTCTGGCCAACTCGCATATCAGAACCTGGTCTGATTTTTTGACGAATTTAAGACACATTTCCCAAATTCGCATCTCATTAAATATGCGATTTGTATACTTTCCGATGGGAAAACATCTGGATGCGAGTTCCAGCACGAGTTAAAATTTCGTGGCAAAATCTGTGATTTTTGCAGTTTTTCGCATCTCATTAAATATGTGAAAACGGGATTTCGGCCATTTTTTGCGAAAATTTCGCCAAATAACACAAATCTCATCCCATAGAATGTCACCCCCTATGTCTGACGATATGGACTGGGCCCAGTGGTGCAAGTAGAAAAAATCACTTAGTGGTACTGTGCTGCGTGCTGAATGTGCGACAAATGGGCGTGGTTAGGGAGTGGTCATGGGCATGGTCATATGACACTAGGAGGAGTGGGTGGTTTTAACTATGTGGAGAATGGTGGAATTGTAAAAAAAATCAGAAGCTGCACCACATGTGTCATATAGTGAAAGAACTAAAAAAAACACAAAGATACAGTATCTGGATAAACTAAAAAGACACTGTGCTACGACTCTGTCTGCAATGAGGCGTAATCAGTGGGGGAAATTAATAATAACTCACCGCAAGCAGAAAATGCAAGTACTGTATCTGACTGATTATATAATTGGTTTAAAGCAGGCATGTCCAACGTTGGCCCTCCAGATGTTTTGAAACTACACATCCCAGCATGCTTTGGAATAGTTTTAGCATTCTCTAATAGCAAAACTTTGGAAAAGCATGCTGGGATGTGTAGTTTCAAAACATCTGGAGGGCCAACGTTGGACATGCCTGGTTTAAAGCATAACACACAGCACTGCCCACCATAGGCGAATCTAGAATTATGGTAATGGGTGGTCCCAGATCTAGACATAACAGTAGGGGGACCTTTGCGCGGCGTAGTCGCGCGGCAAAAAGGGGGTGTGGCCTCATGGGAAGAAGGCGTGGCAACAAAAAAAGGGGTGTGGTATTACACTTTAGACCATACACAGTAATGCCCTTTACACATTTTAGCAAACTCCGTAATACCCATTACACATAAAGCCACACGCCGTAATGCCAATTACACATAAGGCCACACACCATAATGCCCATTACACATTGTGCCACAAATCATGATGCCCATTACATACTATATAATAAACTGTAATACCCATTACATATTTGCCACATAAGTGCTGCTTACCTACGTGCTCATTGCTAGGGGGTTCTTGCTTGGTGGCACCATAGTACCCATTTACATGATGTCATACACCATAGTACCCATTAAACATGATGCCGCACAACATAGTACCATTTACACAGGATGCCGCACACCATAGTACCCATTACACATGATGCGGCGCACCATAGTACCCATTACACATGATGCCGCGCACCATAGTACCCATTACACATGATGCCGCGCACCATAGTACCCATTACACATGATGCCGCACACCATAGTACCCATTACACATGATGCCGCGCACCATAGTACCCATTACACATGATGCCTCACACCATAGTACCCATTACACATGATGCCGCACACCATAGTACCCATTACACATGATGCCGCACACCATATTACCCATTACACATGATGCCGCGCACCATAGTACCCATTACACATGATGCTGCACATAGTACCCATTACACATGATGCCGCACACCATAGTACCCATTACACATGATGCCGCGAACCATAGTACCCATTACACATGATGCTGCACACCATATTACCCATTACACATGATGCCGCGCACCATAGTACCCATTACACATGATGCCGCACACCATAGTACCCATTACACATGATGCCGCACACCATATTACCCATTACACATGATGCCGCGCACCATAGTACCCACTACACATGATGCTGCACATAGTACCCATTACACATGATGCCGCACACCATAGTACCCATTACACATGATGCCGCGCACCATAGTACCCATTACACATGATGCTGCACACATAATGCCCCTTACACATGATGCTGCACACATAATGCCCCTTACACATGATGCTGTACACATAATGCCGCTTACACATGATGCTGCACACCATAATGCCCCTTACACATTAAGCCACACATTATGCGTAATGCCCCCACATACCGCCACTTGTAGCGTCCCTTAAGCAATGCCCCCAAAAGTGCCACTTACTGTAAATTTTTATATGAGCCTTCGCTGCTGCTGCAGGGAGAGATGGAGAGCGGTGCAGCTGCTTCTATGGGGAGAGGAGCAGAGCGCAGCGCAGAGCACGCTCCCACTCCCCTCCTGGTGTCCCCTCTAGCTGAGTGGACATTTGAAATATTGTGCGTGCTGTTGTTGTGCGTGACGTCGGGGGAGCACACCGGGCGCCGGCACCACATGATTAAAGGGCTGAGGTGAAAGCGGGGAGAAGAATTGGAGCGGAAGCTGCAGGGGTGATGTTCATTGACAGCTGGGCAGAGAGCAGGGGGCTGCCCGGCTGTATTCAGAGCACTGCAATACCCCTTTCACAACAGAAAATGCAGGGATTTACCCAGGAATATGGTCCCAGGATCATGCAGGGACATTCCCAGGACATTCCCAGGCTGACCCCTTATACACCAGCCTAGTCCCTGTGTTTTCTGGTGTGAGGGGGAGAGACAACCACTCCCCTCTCCCTACCCCACTTTAACCAACCAGCTATATCTTTGGAACCAACTGACCCATTTACATGAGACCAGTATCATATTGAAGAACTTTTGAGTTGGCTTCAAATGATTTTGGTCCCTTGAAACTGGGCTGTTTGGTTCCAGAGAAATCTGCCCTCAAAGAACATAAACAGTCATGAAATTACATTTAAGAAATGAGAAAAAAAAAACGGTTTAACCTCAATATCCCTGGAACCAATTAACCCATATGGATCCAGCCTGGTATCAGATTGAAGGCCCAGCGAAGGGGGAACTGGCAGCCATTGAACTGGGTGGGGGTCGGAGTTAGCGGGTCCCATGTTATCCTATAGGGAAAACGTTCCAGCTTTGCCTGGCAGTATCTCTGGTTCCCAGGGGGCTAGAGACACGGGGCTGGGCTTGTTGGAAAGCCCCAGCCATCAGCTACAAAATGGGCTAATGGGTGGTCCTGTGCACCCCCGGACCACCCCCTAGATTCGCCTATGCTGCCCACACATGATCCATGTCAATGTACAGTGTGTTTAATGTGACAGCAGGGGTGCGATAGATAAACTAGGACATTGTATGCCAGCTCCCCGCCCCAAGGCCACTGTAATAGGTGAAATTCTGAGTGCCCCCGGAAACACCATGACTCCCCCACACTCTCTCACCGGTCTGGGTGACTTCTCCTGCCCCTCATTCCCCGCTGTCCAGCTTGGATCACCGGCGCACCCAGCCCTGACAGCCAGCCTCCGTCGCCATCTTGCTCAGCATAGAACAAGTCGACACACTCTCCCGTAACGTGACATCACTGGTGGGCGGGGCAGCGAGGTGGCTGCTGGTAAGGTCAGCCAATAGCAACTGAGCAAAGAAAAGCCGCAGCCAATCGCAGGCCCCATGAAAGATCATAACAAAGCCAGTCAACATTTAACGTGAGCTGGTGAGGCTGAGGAGTGGCGGCGGCGGCGGCGTGAGTGTGAGGCCAGCCTGGGCCGCCCTAGGCCCCATGTAAAGGTTTTGGCAGAGCGTGTGTAAATCCATAGATTATCATCTGAGCCTACAACTCCTCTCACTACATTCTTCTTTCTAGTAACTCTGATTTGTTTGGATTGTAGATGCTCTGCGCGACCATCGCTGGGTTACTTCATTACTTCTTCCTTGCCGCCTTCGCTTGGATGTGTATCGAAGGGATTCATTTGTATCTCATCGTTGTCGGAGTCATTTACAACCGAGGATTTTTGCATAAGAATTTTTACATTTTCGGATACTGCAGCCCGGCCGTGGTTGTGGGAATTTCGGCTGTTCTGGGATACAAATATTACGGCACAGATAAAGTGTAAGTATATCTACATTATAACATGTCATTATTATTATTATTATTAGAGTTTATTTATATGGCGCCACAAGGGTTCCGCAGCGCCTGACAATACATAGATGAGCAAAGAACAACACAAGAAAGATTGTGGTTTACAGAACAAATGCAAATTAGGACAAGTCCATGGTAAATAAAAGGCAGTTGCAGCAGCGGACACTGATGCAATTCTAACAGTGGCAGAGATATATTCTAAGAAAAGCAGATGAGGAGAGAGGGCCCTGCTCATTACAGCTTACATTCTAAAGGTCAAGTGTAGGTATATATACAGTGGTCAATATACTGCATAATGTACATTACTGGACTCTTGATTATTAATGGGAATAACTAATCAGCCAGGCATGTGGCAGCAGCTCAATGCTTTAAAACATGCAGCCATGGTCAAGAGCAGGGCTGGGCAACACCGGCCCTCCAGATGTTAGTGAACTACACATCCCAGGATGCTTTGCATTAGTTTTGCTATGTGGCCATGCTGAAACTGATGTAAGGCATGCTGGGATGTGTAGTTCATCAACATCTGGTGGGCCGGTGTTGCCCAGCCCTGGTCAAGAGGTTCAGTTGTTGTTCAGACCGTACTCAGTAGGAAATGTCATATAAGCAGGGCCGGTGCAAATCATCAGAGCGTCCCAGGTGGGGGTGGGGGAGGGGGGGTATGACATTGGTATGACCACACCGCATGTTAAACCTGTAATAAGATGGGGTACAGCAGCAAAAGACCACAGCGGGTTCCCCTCATGTCAGATAAGACTGGCAGATGGGCATAGGCTCCGCACCGCGCAATGTAGTATTGGACAAATGTTGTCTGGTCTGATGAATGTTTATTTCTGCCGCAACATGCAGACAGTGGGGTCAGAATTTGATGTAAATATCATAAGACCATGGATCCATCCTCATAGGCAAACGCAAGGGGGGTTCTGGTTGCCCGGAAACCCCCATCCTCTTGGCAAATGGTATATAATATCATGTAGTTTAAGATACAGAGCGGAGCTGCTGCACATGCCCAGTGGGAGCTGCTTCTATCAGATTTGCTGTGTGTGGATCTGAGTCCTCAATCAGTGCACTGAATCAGAGAGTAGCTACCAAAAATAAGAAACAGGTGCCTTATCGTGAGGTGGGAGAATATGAGCTTAGAAAGTGCTGTACTGGTTCTATTATATTTGTGTATTTACTTTATGTTTAACCGTTTCCTGACAACTAATGTTATATTATTTAAATGTTTGATGCAGCCTATACTACATACCATCTATAGCAGGGGTAGCCAATTCCAGTCCTCGAGAGCTACCAATAGTTCACATTTTCCAGACAACCTAGCTGCTGCACAGGTGTAATCATTACTTAGTGACACATTGTAAATGATCCACAGGTTGAGCTAATTACTTCACTCGTGATTCTGGGCGGGATGTACTAAGCCGAAAATGCGGTAAAACCCCCGTTTTACAGCATTTTCATATGTACAGCATTTTCATATGTGCTAAACCCGGCCGCCGCGTCACCGCAGGGTAGGGTTTTACATTTGGGTGGTGATACCCTATAGAAACCTATGGGCTTCTTTCACCACCTGCCGTCCGCCGCAACCTCCCTACCCACCCTCCCCGTCCTCCGTTCTGCTCCTCCTCCGCCAGCAGCATGTCACAGTCCTTCCGGCTGCAACGGGGAGGAGGAGACGCCAGGGATACCGCATAGCCCTGGAGGCGACGGAGACATCCTGCACACCACATCACAGGTATTGCGGGGGGCCTCCGTCACCGCACTGTGAGCCACATATGTTAGTACATATGCGCTAGCATCGTGGTGGGGCATGTATGGGAGGGGAGGGCGATGTATGTTAATACATTCCGCCCTCTGTGAGGAGATCTGGAAAACATGCACTGTTGGTAGCTCTCGAGGACTGGCGTTGGCTACCCCAGATCTATAGTGTTAGATATTAATACTGTATTCCATACAGTATTCAGTGTATAAAAAGACCAATTTTGACATTAATGTCCGGTGTCTTTAGTAGGGTCCTTCTACTATTCCCCAAGATGGACTTGCACCACTGTTACACAGAGCGGGAAATTGTGGACTACATTTGGAAACCCCCCTTCTAGAAAACCTGCATTTGCTGCTGATCCTAAGCAACTTGTTGAAGATTGCCATCGCTTCACTCAAAATCAGATGTATCAAGCTTCAACAAGTGATAAAATGGAGAGTGATAAATAACCAGCCAACCAGATCATAACTGCCACTTTACACATTGGGTTCAAAATGACAGTTATGAGCCAATTGGCTGGTTGTTTATCCCTCTCCACTTTATCACTTTTTGAAGCTTGATGCATCTGGCCCTCACAGTCACCCCCGTCCGATTGATTGATTTATTGTTTGCTTGTTGTGATATATAAACTTTACATTACAGTTTATTATCGATGCATGTTTCCGCTTGTTCTATAGGTGTTGGCTGAGCACAGAGAATAATTTCATCTGGAGCTTTATCGGCCCGGCCTGTCTCATCATTCTTGTGAGTACAACAGTCTTTCTTTTGGTTTGGTTATAATTTAATAAAATGTCATACTGTATGCTGTAGTGTTTTATTGTATCAGTCCTGATTGCACCGCTGCGATTCGCAGGTAAATAAGCTGCATTATTGGACAAAAGACGGAGTGAATCTCTTTCGTAACCAACCAAGTTGATTATCATCAGGATCTGCCGATCTTAGTAAATTTACCCTATAGTGGTTATTTAAACAATTTGTGGCTGACAAGATGGTCTGGTAAAAGTAAGGCAGGGTTGCCGACTTTAATATTCTCCTCTCCTGGAGAAGCCCGGAGAGGATAGTTTCAGCAGCTGCACGGGGGGCGGGGCTTGAGCGTGACGTCACTAAGCCCCACCCCATGTTGTTAAACAGGGGAATTTTCGGATCTCCGTGGAGGGGGCGGGGCTAAAATGACGCGATTTTGCCATTTTAGCTCTGGCCCCTCCCCTGAGACCCGCGGATTGCGGCATTTAAATGCCATGATCGGGGGCGCAGTAGGGGTCCCCCCTGAATCTGGGAGGGTTGCCCACCCTTCTATTGGGCCGGGAGAGGGGCCCGATTCTCGGGAGACTCCCGGCCATTCCGGGAGGGAAGGCAACCCTAGGAGGAATCAGCGTTAGAGGGGGGATAAGAGTAAAGTATTAGAATATAAGGCAGGGGGGGGGGTGTATTGTAGGGGTTCAATAGATTGACATAGTCAATACGCCAACCCGAAATGCAAATGTTCGACAGGGTAAAAAGGATCAAAAGATGCATTGTTGGCCGAAAACCATTTGTCTTAAATGCCTAAAATGCGGAATAGAAGGTGGTTCCAGTATTTATACAAAGCGCTTCAATTGAGAGTTAATAGAAGAGACTTGTGTTTGCTTTTATTTTTTTTATAAAATTGCTGTAGATAGTAAGTTTGTGCCGAAGAGAATCACAGCACAACATGAAGTATGAAATGTCATCTGTACTGAACAGCGCAGCGGGGGGTTTAAGAAGAAAGAGCGTCGACAGTTTCAAACTGGAATGTCTCAAATATTGTGCTGTATCGTCTGTTATTGGTGGTCGGACATCTCTGAAGATTACGCTGCCATCTCCGCGTAGCACAGAAGTCTCATGTACCCTGTAATCATCACAGTTATTTTTAACCCAAATTGCAGCATGAGACAGGAGTCGGCAGCTTCACATGGGTAGACGCTTGTTGACAGCAGAACTGGCACAGATAGAATCTGCTCTCGGTATAACAGTGTGAAGGCTGCGGAATCTTTGTACTTTGCTGAAATAAAACTGACCCTAAACTTTCCTCACCTCTGAAAAGTCCCCGTGAGTTCCACTATTTGCACCGGAATCAGGGGCGTAACTATAATTTTTGCCACTGCCAAAAGGGTTCTAGTGCCCCCCCCCTTACACACACACACACACACACACACATTAATTATTACCTATTTTTTTTTACCTACACGCTCACTGCCAGTGATTTATTCTTTGTTGCTAGGAGTTACATGCTCATTGCCAGGGATTTTTTGCTTGTTACCAGGGGGTTACATTCTCATTGCCAGGGATTTCTTCCTTGTTGCTACGGGTTGCATGCTCATTGCCAGAGATTTCTTGCTTGTTACCAGGGGATTACATGCTCATTGCCAGGGATTCTTGCTTGTTAACAGGGGGTTACATGCTCATTGCCATGGATTTATTCCCTGTTACCAGAGAGTTATATGCTCATTGCCAGTGATTTACTCCTTGTTGCCAGGTAGTTACATGCTCATTGCCAGGGATTTATTCCTTGTTACCAGGGAGTTATATGCTCATTGCCATGGATTTCTTACTCAATGCAAGGGGATTTATTGCTCTTTGCTTGGAGTTACATGCTCATTTCCAGGGTTTTTTTTTTTTGGTTGCAGAGGTTTCTTACCCGTTGCCAAGGGGTTTCTTGCTTGTTGACCGGGGTGTTCTTGATTTATTGCTAGGGGTTACATGCTCGTTTCCAGGGGATAGAAGCTCATTGTCAGGGGGTTTCTTGCTTGTTGCTAGGAGCTACATGCTTGTTGCCAGTGTTTTTTTGCTTATTGTCAGGGGTTTCTTACTTGTTGCAAGGGTGTTTCTTGCTCATTGCCAGGGGGTTTCCTGCTTGTTTCTAGGAATTACATGCTTATTGCCAGGGGTTTGTTACTCATTGCCAGGGGTTTCATGCTCCATGCCATTGTTTTTCTTGCTTATTGCCATGGGTTTCTTGCTTGTTGCTAGGATCTAGTTGCATGTTGCCAAGGTTTTTTTGCTTGTTGACAGTGGGTTACATGCTCATTTTCAGGAGCTTGTTGCTTAGTGTAAGGGGTTTCTTGCTTGTTGCCAAGGGGTTTCCTGTTCGTTCCCTGGGGGTTCTTGCTTGTTGCACTGGGTTCCAGGCTCGTTGCCAGGGGTTCCCTGCTTGTCGCTCGAAGTTACATGCTCATTGCCAGGGGTTTCCTGCTTATTGCTAGTGGGTTACATGCTCATTGGGTAGCCAGTCCGTAGGTTGAAAATGTCTATGTCAACAATCACTAGGTCGGCAAGGTCAACATTGACATGGGCGACACTGAAAAAGGTTGACATGTTTTTCATTATTTTTTTTTTTTTTTAGACTGACGGTTCATATTTTACCATCCAAGTGGGCATTGAGTTAGATTACAATAGTGTGTCGGAAGCATGGCGAGTGCAGCGGTAAAACTGTACAGTGTCCATGTCAACATATATCGACATAAACACCAAAAACCGTGAAAGACTCATGTTGACCTTTTCAGTGTCGGCCATGTCAATGTTGACATGTTTGCTTGTGGTGACCTTTTTTCAGTGTTGACTGTCGACCATTTATGTTTCAACCTAGTCACTGTTGACCTGGACATTGTTGACCCAATATGCCAGAACCGCTTGTTGCCAGGGGTTACTGCTCACAGACGTGCCTGCACTCCCAGAATCCGGCACTTCTGGGTAGTGTTGTATGTGCCGCGCTACCCTGACAGACGCTAGAGGCCCAGTAGGATGAATATCTAGTATATAACTATCACTTCTATAGGCTCATGGATCTTACACTATTTCTACACCCTGAGCCAGGAGAACATGTAGGTGCATCCTGTTACTCATGATTCAATCAGTCAACTTATAGTTTTACAAAACCTCAGCCGCAGAATGACCTCTCACCTTTCGTGGGGATTACAGGACATGGACACAAAATCCCGCTGTACGAATCATTACACGGACCGAGAACTCCCGCCATAGCCAGAGACTTTACTGCGTGTGATAAGATTGTCGCCCTCCATCCGTTGTCAGTGTGTTCTGCTGTTAATACACTGTACAATAAAGGCACAGGTGGGAAGTATAATACAATGTGTGTTCTTCTGATGTTCCACGCCGGTAATATGACAACTGGACGCGCAAGAAAGCAGCGCAAGATGGAACAGGGTTCCTCGGAGAAATTATCGGTACTTGTGTATTTTGGCGATCTCCATCGCGCAATGTTTTAATCGCATCGCATGCCATGCACCCGATGACATGAGATGCAACGCGATTTTAGCCCCCTATGCGATGAAAGATTGTATAAGCACTTTAAGCACCCTAATGGGTGCTTACAATGTTAAATGCACCCCCACGCCACCCCCCCACTATAAACGTGAACCCGAAGCGTGGCGAGCGCAGCGAGCCCGCGAGGGGCGGCGGTACGCGTCCTCCGACCTTTTCATACCCCCACTATCCACGTCGGCGTGGAGTTGAGAATAGAAAGTGTGGCGAGCGCAGTGAGCCAACGAGCCCGAAGCGTGGCGAGCGCAGCGCGCTCCGCGAGGGGACGCGGATACCTTCACAGGTATCGGAGTTCCCCTGGCGGCCTTCACAGGTATCCACGTCCCCTAGCGGGGCTCGCTGAGCTTGCCACGCTTCGGGCTCGGTGGCTCGCTGCGCTCGCCACACTTTCGATTCTCACCTCCACGCCGACGTGGATAGTGGGGGTATGAAAAGGTCGGCGGACGCGTACCGCCGCCCCTCGCGGGCTCGCTGCGCTCGCCACGCTTCGGGTTCACGTTTATAGTGGGGGGGTGGCGGGGGGTGCATTTAACATTGTAAGCACCCATTAGGGTGCTTATACAATGTTTAATCGCATCGCATTGTATGGCATTGTACAATATCGCGCGATAACGCGTCGCATCGCATACCATCGTATGCCTTATGGTATGCGATGCGATGGGCGCCGCCAAACTACACAAGTACCAAATTATCTGCAGGAACTGCGGGGACTCAGAAAGCAGTGCAAACAAATGCTGCTTAGGAGAGACGGTTCTAGACAATCAAGTAAAAAGCATCGTTTAGGAACTGGTACGGTAGCGGGTTCTCCTGTGCCCTCCTGCCCGGGCTAAGCTTCTTGTGGCATTAAGCCCCTGCGCTGCTTCATACATATGTGCAGAAGGCGGGGTCAGTGCATATGTACTTCCTCCGCCTTGTTCTCCGCGCTCATAGGACCATGGGCGTAGCTATAACATAAGAGAGGAGGGGCCCCCATATGTGCAGCACCCCACAGATACAATCCGACCATGCTGTAATGGGTACAGGGCGTACGGTACTCTTGGACTTGGTGCCCAATTGCTATTACCAGCCATCCTCGGTGACGTTGTTATTAATATGGTGCAATAATATTACAGACACATTAGTCCCAGCCAGTAATGTGCTGGTCAGTTGGTTACCGTTACCGCTGACCTTTATTACACACATATATATATATATATATATATATATATATATATATATACTGTAGGGTGTCTTTCTATTTTGAAAATGATTGGATAGTGTAATACAGCATTCTTCGTGGAATGAAATTTGGACCACTTTTACGAACATCTACAAGGACTCTTGGACTACTACATTTACTGATGTTTTATTGACTGATCTTTCCTTGGTCATAATATCTGTTTGATGTTTCCATACCAACAGGAAACGGTGTCTGACCGGCTGCCCTTCTTAGATTTAATATTGTTTAGTTGTGAAGTGCACTTGGGAAGAATTGTCCTGTATATACATAATGACTCCTCCTACTAATTAACTTTATCACTCTTCCATTTTTCAGGTTAATTTAATGGCATTCGGAGTGATAATATACAAAGTGTTTCGGCACACAGCCATGTTGAAGCCAGAAGTTAGTTGCTATGAAAACATAAGGTATCTATCTATCTATCTATCTATCTATCTATCTATCTATCTATCTATCTATCTATCTGGGATGCGGTCAATTTCCCGGCGGTCAGAATCCCGCCGAAATCCCAACCTCCAAAATCTTTCTCCCTCTGTGGGTGTCCATGACACCCACAGAGGGCGAATAAATTAGCATGCCAAGTGTAGCGAGGCACCGGGCCCGCTGCGTGACGAGCGCAGCGAGCCCGCAAGGGGGGGGGGCTATCCACTTGCCCCCTTGTCGGGATTTCGGCGGTCAGGATTCCATACCGAATTGATCTATCTGTCTATCTATCTATCTCTCTATCTAGATATTAAGGGTTGATGAGTTGTTTCCACTCTCATTAAGGGGCAGATGTACTAAGCCTGATGAAGAGATAATGAGGAGATAAAGTAGAAGGTGATAACGCACCAGTCACTCAGCACCTAACTGTCATTTTTCAAACATAGCTGATTTGCTGGGGTGTTATCACCTACTTTATCTCCACGTTATCACTTCACCAGGCTTAATACATCTGCCCCTAATAACGTCCGCTACTGACGCGCTTCTCCGCACGGCTGTTGGTAAGCAGAGTCTCATTTACTATTGTAAAGCGCAACGGAATCTGCTGCGCTATATAAGAACCTGTAAATAAATAAAATAAATAATAAATTTACAGATCAGCTGTCTGATTACCTCGATTTCCCTTCTGTTGAGAGTAATCTCCTATTATCTGCATCGTAATACTGTAGGTTACTGCCCCTGTCCTCTGTCTCGCATTGCTCCATATACTGTCAAATAATATAGCTCTGAAAAGTGAGGTCTTTATTTTGTAGCAGGTAATCAGCACAGGCAAGTATGGTTCCAGCATTGCAGCATACAGGTGTCACAGCACAGGCACGGATGGTTCCAGCATTGCAGCATACAGGTGTCACATCACAGTACAGACTCCTCAGTATGGTCCCTACCATAGCCCACACCCCCCCCCCCCCCCCCCCCCCCGGCCTATCACCTGGGCAGCTTCTCCACCATCAGGGCCCTAGGCCTCTGCCCTGGAATCCTCCACATTATCTCCGTGTGGAAGTATGCTGTCCCTGCCACAATATACACACAGTACAGTATATATGTGTTTGTGTTCTCAGATAATGTCTTGTTTATTTACATGTAAATATCGTTAACCCAGCAGATAAGAAGGAAAGATGTTCCTTCAGCTTTCTAAGGCTTTGTGTAATTACAAGCAACACTTCTGGGAATTGCTTACAGAAGACTCATATAGCGCCAGCCGCCACCGGGGTATTCCGTAATAACTGAGGCTATTTGCTGTAAAACACACACAACCTGTAGGGCGGTGCTACTGCCGATTCTCACTGCGCTGCTACAGTATATATCATTTTATGTATAAAGAGCCATGTTCCCCCACAGGTCCTGTGCACGGGGCGCCCTGGCCCTACTCTTCCTTCTGGGGGCTACCTGGATGTTTGGTGTCCTTCATGTTGTAAATGGGTCAGTGGTCACAGCCTATCTCTTCACAATCTCCAATGCCTTCCAGGGAATGTTTATGTTCATCTTCCTCTGTGTCTTATCCAAAAAGGTTAGTACAGCATATACATAATGTATACTGGTATATTATCATTACTATCAATATAATTACTACTACAGTATGTTTGCTACTGTTACTTTGATTACTATTGAGCACAGTGCAAGATGCCTCCACCTTACAAGCCTTCAAGACTTTCCTGTTTATCTAAGCATTTAATTAACACCCTTTGTACCTACATATAATACCCTTTAGTCCTGGGGTAGCCAACCCTAGTCCTCGAGAGCTACCAACAGTGCATGTTTTGCAGGTCTCCTCACAGAATCACAAGTGAGCTAATTAGCTCCATCTGTGGATCTTTTAAAATGTGTCAGTGATTAATGAGTGCAGCTGTGCAGCAGCTAGGTTGTCTGGAAATTGTGAACTGTTGGTAGCTCTCGAGGGCTAGGGTTGTCTACCACTGCTAGTCTATTGCCTGTGTCCATAAGCCTGATCATTGCGATACATAAAATGAGCTCTTTATGGTGGTCATTGGAATGCTCTCTGTACCATATAACGGGACAAGTGGATATCATCTGAATGAACTATTCTTACTAGGTATTGTACATCTTCCTCTGGCTTGCTGTATGTACTGTCTGTACACTACCGTTCAGAAGTTTGGGGTCACTTAGAAATGTCCTTGTATTTTAACCCCTTCCCGCCCGTGGACGTACCGGTACGTCGCGGCAGCGGGGTAGTTCGCGCACCTTGCCGTACCGGTACGTCCCCGCCGTGCCATGTCGCCTTGTCAAGTGACAAGGCGACATAGTAAAGATGGCTGCTGTCATCGACAGCAGCCGATCGTGTCAGTGCGCCGGCGGACCAATCAGAGTGGTCCCGCCCCGCCGATCGCTGTGATTGGTCAGTCAGTCCTGACTAACCAATCACAGCCTTTCTAATGAAAAAGGGATGTTTTGCTTCTCTTCCCGGGCTCTAACCCTCTCACTCGTGTTAGAGCCTTGGAAGGAGAAGCTGTGTCAGAGCTGTGTCAGAGCTGTGTTAGAGTTTAGGCTGTTTAGGCTGTGTAAAATTGCGCTGATCACCACTCAATACCCCTGCCTATATCACCCTCCCTGTGGTCATCTGTGCTGGGATCACTCTCCCTGTGGTCACCCCTGCCTATATCACCCTCCCTGTGGTCATCTGTGCTGGGATCACCCTCCCTGTGGTCATCTGTGCTGTGATCACCCTCCCTGTAGTCACCACCTAATTTTGTGTGTTGTGATCCGTATAATTTTTCTGTACCTTATCTGTACACCATAATTTTTCTGTGCGTTATTCGTACCCCATAATTTTTCGGTGCATTTGTACCCCATAATTTTTTCTGTGCGTTACTCGTACCCCATAATTTTTCGGTGCATTTGTACCCCATAATTTTTTTCTGTGCGTTACTCGTACCCCATAATTTTTCGGTGCATTTGTACCCCATAATTTTTTCTGTGCGTTATTCGGACCCCATAATTTTTCGGTGCATTTGTACCCCATAATTTTTTCTGTGCGTTACTCGTACCCCATAATTTTTCGGTGCATTTGTACACCATAATTTTTTTTGTGCGTTATTCGTACCCCATAATTTTTCGGTGCATTTGTACCCCATAATTTTTTCTGTGCGTTACTCGTACCCCATAATTTTTCGGTGCATTTGTACCCCATACTTTTTTCTGTGCGTTACTTGTACACCATAATTTTTCAGTGCATTTGTACCCCATAATTTTTCAGTGCATTCGCACACCATAATTTTTGCAGTGCATTTGCACATTGTCAGTGCTACAAAACCCCACACGTGTTGAAGCACCTCATAAATACATACACCAATAAAACTATGGCCCAACGAACATATACTGCTGAGGAGGCATACGCGTTTCTGGCCTCTGAAACTGAGTCTGCTAGCGAGGATGAGACAAATTTCCGTTTGTCATCCTCTTCATCATCTAGTGACTCTGATGAACCCCCGAGGAGGCAACGCAGGACTCCCACTGCAGTAGTCGAGTCCTCTGACCCCACATGGACAACCCCTGAAAACTACGTACCCCAGGTCCCTGAGTTCACAGGGAATCCAGGAATACAATTCAATTCAGCAGGGTTCAGAGAGCTGGACTTTTTTTAAAAAAAATTTAGTGATGATTTAGTTGATCTAATGGTCACCCAGACTAATGTTTATGCCCAACAATTTATTGAGCAAAACCCCACCTCTAATTATGCCCAGCCCCGCAAGTGGACCCCTGTACATAAAAATGAAATGGTTATATTTTGGGGCCTTGTACTGTGCATGGGGCTAGTGAAGAAGCCCACGATTAGGTCCTACTGGAGCACAGACATCTTATACAATACACCAATGTTCCGTGTGGCTATGTCATGGACCCGCTTCGAAGCGATCCTTAGGTTTGTCCATTATAGGGATAATGCACAGTGCCCACCCCGGGATGACCCCAATTATGACCGGTTATATAAACTTAGACCCCTAATAGACCATTTTAGTACCAAGTTTGCCCAGGCATACATCCCCGAGAAGCACATTTCAATAGATGAGTCCCTGGTACATTTCAAAGGGAGGCTCCAATTCCGCCAGTACCTGCCAAGTAAGAGGGCAAGGTATGGCGTGAAGATGTACAAGCTGTGTGAGAGTACATCAGGGTACACACACAAATTTAGGATATATGAAGGTAAAGACACAAAAATAGACCCCCCACAATGCCCCCCCTTACTCGGAATTAGTGGGAAGATAGTGTGGGATTTGGTGCACCCACTGCTGGACCAGGGATACCACCTGTACCTGGATAATTTCTATACCAGCGTCCCACTATTCAAAAGCCTAGCTTCCAGAAGTACTGTGGCATGCGGCACTGCACGTAAAAATAATAGAAGCCTCCCTAGGTCGCTGCTTGGGCAAACACTTAGAAGGGGCGAGAGCAGGGCATTATGCAGCGACAATGTACTGTGTGTCAAGTATAGGGACAAGAGAGATGTCCTTATCTTGACAACAGTGCATGGCCATAGCAGCACCCCTGTCCCAGTGCGGGGCACAAGTACCGAAACCCCAAAACCCAACTGCATTGTGGATTATAATAGGTACATGGGGGGGTCGACCTGTCAGATCAAGTGCTGAAGCCTTACAGTGCCATGAGAAAAACAAGGTTCTGGTATAAAAAATTAGCTGTACACATAGTACAAATGGCACTGTACAACGCATTTGTACTACATCGATGTGCAGGCCAAAGGAGGACATTCCTGGAGTACCAAGAGGCAGTAATAAAGGCCCTTATTTTTGGCAACCAGGAACAGGGGGGCCCTAGTACTTCTGGAAGCGAGGCCTCGCGAATTGTACCAGGGCAACATTTTCCGAGTGAAGTCCCCCACACTGGAAAGAAAGGAAGGTCCCAGAAACGATGTAGAGTATGCTACAAAAAGGGGATAAGAAAGGACACAACTTACCAATGTGAAACCTGCCCCACACAACCCGGCTTGTGTATCAAAGATTGTTTTAAGATATATCACACTTCCCTTGAATTTTAATGTACTCCACACAGCTTGTACAAGAGCCGCATGCCATTACCTTCCCTTCTGAGTCTTGCCATGTGTCCAAACAGAAATTTACAAACACATATATGCTATTGCCATACTCAGGAGAAAAAGCACCCCATAATATGTTACACAATTTCTCCTATTAACCCTTGTGAAAATGGCACATTTTGATCTAAAGCTACATATTAATGGAAAAAAATAGTTTTTTTTTTATTTTCACAGCCCATAACAATTTGACAAAACACCAGTGGGGTCAAAATGCTCACTACGGCCGTAAGTGAGTTCCATGAGGGGGGCTAGTAACAAAAAGGTATCACTTGCTTGGGATTTCCACTGCACAGGTACAATATGGGCTCTGCAAATGCAAGATGGCGCCCGAAAACCATTCCAACAAACTCTGTGATAAAATGGCACTCCTTCCCTTCTGAAGCCTGCTGTCTGCCCAAATAGCGTTTTACAACCATATATGGGGTATTGCCATACTCAGGAGAAATTGTGTAACAAATTTTGGGGTGCTTTTTCTACTATTGCCCTTTGTGGAAGTATAAAATTATGGGGTGAGTCTACAAATTAATGGAAAAAATGACATTTTTCATTTTCACGTATCGATGCCTAACAATTTGACAAAACACCAGTGGGGTCAAAGTACTCACTATACCCATAGATGAGTTCCTTGAGGGGTGTAGTTTACAAAATGGTATCACTTGTTGGGGTTTTTGACTGCTCTGATACAACAGGGGTTCTGCAAATGCAACATGGCGCATGAAAACCATTCCAGCAAAATCTGCGCCAAAAACGCCAAATGGTGCACCTTCCCTTCTGAAGCCTGCTGTCTGCCCAAATAGCGTTTTACAACCATATATGGGGTATTGCCATACTCAGGAGAAATTGTGTAACAAATTTTGGGGTGCTTTTTCTACTATTGCCCTTTGTGGAAGTATAAAATTATGGGGTGAATCTACAAATTAATGGAAAAAATTACATTTTTCATTTTCACGTATCGATGCCTAACAATTTGACAAAACACCAGTGGGGTCAAAGTACTCACTATACCCATAGATGAATTCCCTGAGGGGTGTAGTTTGCAAAATGGGGTCACTTGTGGGGGGGTTCCACTGTATTGGTGCTTCGGGGGTCTTGCTAATGCGACATAGCACCCACCATTCATTCCACCAGAATCTGTGCTGCAAAATCCAAATATCACTCCTTCCCTTCTGAGTCCTGCCATGCACCCAAATGGTATTTTTTGGTCACATATGAGGCATTGCCGTACTCGGGAGAAATTGCGGCACAGATTTTGGGGTGCTTTGTCTCCTTCATACACTTGTGAAAATGAAAAATTTTGAGCCAGAACTGCATTTTTGTGTAAAAAAATGTAATTTTGCATTTTCACAGCCCAGTTGTACCAAAATTGGTAAAACCCCTGGGGGTTTGAAATGTACACTATACCCCTAGATAAATTCCCTGAGGGGTGTAGTTTGCAAAATGGGGTCACTTGTGGGGGAGGTTCCTAACTTTTAGCATCTTATGGTGCCTAGAAGCCTACATGGTGCATAAAAAATAATCTCATAAAAAGGAGGCTCCAAAATCAAGTAGGTGCTCCTTCTATTATGAAGCCTGTGGTTTGGTCAACGTGCACACTAGGGCCACATATAGGATATTTATGAAAACAAAAGAATTGGGGGAATCAATTTTTAGTCACATTTCTCTAGTAAAATCTACTGTGTTCCTTAGAAAAATGTATTAAAATTGAAAATCTGCTAAAAAAATGAAATTTTGGAAATTCACATACACTTTGTTTTAATTCCTGTGAAACACCTAAAGGGTTAACAAACTTCCAAAATGCTGTTTTGAATACTGTGAGGGGTGCAGTTTTTGAAATGGCATCATTTATGGGGGTGTCTCACATACAAGTCCCTCAAAGTCACATCAGAACTGAACTGGTCCCTAAAAAAATCAGTGTTTGAAATTTTCTTGAAAATTTGAGAATGTGCTATTTATATTTTAAGCCTCCTAGTGTCCAAAAAAATTAAAAGGAGGTTGAAATAATGATGGCAACATAAAGTAGACATATGGTCTTTGTTAGTTATTAACTATTTTGAGTGGTATGATTATTTGTCTCACAAGCAGAAAATTTAACATTTTCCAAATTTTGGTATTTTTCACAAAAAAACACAGACTGTATCGACCAAAATTTGCCACTAACTTAAAGTACAATGTGTCACGAGAAAACAATCTCAAAATCAGTTGGATAAGTAAAAGCATTAGAAAGTTATTCCCACATAAATTGACACATGTCTGATTTGAAAAATAGGGCTGCGTCCTTTGGGCTCAAATAGGCCGCGTCCTTAAGGGGTTAAAGAAAAGCACTGTTTTTTCAATGAAAATAACAATAAATTAATCAGAAATACTCTATACGTTGTTAATGTGGTAGACGACTATACTAGCTGCAAATGTCTGTTTTTTAAAGTAATACTGTATCTACATAGGTGTATAGAGGCCCATTTCCAGCAACCATCACTCCAGTGTTCTAATGGTATATTGTGTTTGCTAATCGTATACATTAGTATACAGGTATAACACAGTAGGCATTAGTATACAGGTATAATACAGTAAGGCATTAATATACAGGTGTAATACAGAAAGGCATTAGTATACAGATATAATACAGAAAGGCATTAGTATACAGGTATAATACAGAAAGGCATTAGTATACAGGTATAATAAGTAGGCATTAGTATACAGCTGTAATACAGGTAGGCATTAGTATACAGGTATAATACAGAAAGGCATTAGTATACAGGTGTAATACAGAAAGGCATTAGAATACAGATATAATACAGGTAGGCATTAGTATACAGGTGTAATAGAGAAAGGCATTAGTATACAGATATAATACAGAAAGGCATTATTATACAGATATAATACAGAAAGGCATCAGTATACAGATATAATACAGAAAGGCATTAGTATAAAGATATAATACAGAAAGGCATTAGTATACAGGTATAATACAGAAAGGCATTAGTATACAGATATAATACAGAAAGGCATTAGTATACAGATATAATACAGAAAGGCATTAGTATACAGATATAATACAGAAAGGCATTAGTATACAGGTGTAATAGAGAAAGGCATTAGTATACAGGTGTAATAGAGAAAGGCATTAGTATACAGATATAATACAGAAAGGCATTAGTATACAGATATAATACAGAAAGGCATTAGTATACAGATATAATACAGAAAGGCATTAGTATACAGATATAATACAGAAAGGCATTAGTATACAGGTATAATACAGAAAGGCATCAGTATACAGATATAATACAGAAAGGCATTAGTATACAGGTATAATACAGAAAGGCATTAGTATACAGATATAATACAGAAAGGCATTAGTATACAGATATAATACAGAAAGGCATTAGTATACAGGTATAATACAGAAAGGCATTAGTATACAGATATAATACAGTACGGCATTAGTATACAGATATAATACAGAAAGGCATTAGTATACAGATATAATACAGAAAGGCATTAGTATACAGATATAATACAGAAAGGCATTAGTATACAGATATAATACAGAAAGGCATTAGTATACAGATATAATACAGAAAGGCATTATTATACAGATATAATACAGAAAGGCATTAGTATACAGGTATAATACAGAAAGGCATTAGTATACAGATATAATACAGAAAGGCATTAGTATACAGGTATAATACAGTAGGCAGTAGTATACAGATATAATACAGAAAGGCATTAGTATACAGATATAATACAGAAAGGCATTATTATACAGATATAATACAGTAGGCAGTAGTATACAGATATAATACAGAAAGGCATTAGTATACAGGTGTAATAGAGAAAGGCATTAGTATACAGATATAATACAGAAAGGCATTAGTATACAGATATAATACAGAAAGGCATTAGTATACAGATATAATACAGAAAGGCATTATTATACAGATATAATACAGAAAGGCATCAGTATACAGGTATAATACAGAAAGGCATCAGTATACAGATATAATACAGAAAGGCATCAGTATACAGATATAATACAGAAAGGCATCAGTATACAGGTATAATACAGAAAGGCATCAGTATACAGATATAATACAGTAGGCATTAGTATACAGGTATAATACAGAAAGGCATTAGTATACAGATATAATACAGTAGGCATTAGTATACAGTTATAATACAGAAAGGCATTAGTATACAGGTATAATACAGAAAGGCATTAGTATACAGGTATAATACAGTACGGCATTAGTATACAGATATAATACAGAAAGGCATTAGTATACAGATATAATACAGAAAGGCATTAGTATACAGATATAATACAGAAAGGCATTAGTATACAGATATAATACAGAAAGGCATTAGTATACAGATATAATACAGAAAGGCATTAGTATACAGATATAATACAGTAGGCATTAGTATACAGGTATAATACAGAAAGGCATTAGTATACAGATATAATACAGAAAGGCATTAGTATACAGGTATAATACAGAAAGGCATTAGTATACAGATATAATACAGAAAGGCATTAGTATACAGATATAATACAGAAAGGCATTAGTATACAGATATAATACAGAAAGGCATTATTATACAGATATAATACAGAAAGGCATTAGTATACAGGTATAATACAGAAAGGCATCAGTATACAGATATAATACAGAAAGGCATCAGTATACAGATATAATACAGAAAGGCATTAGTATACAGATATAATACAGAAAGGCATTAGTATACAGATATAATACAGAAAGGCATTAGTATACAGATATAATACAGAAAGGCATTAGTATACAGATATAATACAGAAAGGCATTAGTATACAGATATAATACAGAAAGGCATTAGTATACAGATATAATACAGAAAGGCATTAGTATACAGATATAATACAGTACGGCATTAGTATACAGATATAATACAGAAAGGCATCAGTATACAGATATAATACAGAAAGGCATCAGTATACAGATATAATACAGAAAGGCATTATTATACAGATACAATACAGAAAGGCATTAGTATACAGATATAATACAGAAAGGCATTAGTATACAGATATAATACAGAAAGGCATTAGTATACAGATATAATACAGAAAGGCATTAGTATACAGATATAATACAGTACGGCATTAGTATACAGATATAATACAGAAAGGCATCAGTATACAGATATAATACAGAAAGGCATTAGTATACAGATATAATACAGAAAGGCATTAGTATACAGGTATAATACAGAAAGGCATTAGTATACAGGTATAATACAGTAGGCAGTAGTATACAGATATAATACAGAAAGGCATTAGTATACAGATATAATACAGTACGGCATTAGTATACAGATATAATACAGAAAGGAATTATTATACAGATATAATACAGAAAGGCATTAGTATACAGGTGTAATACAGTAGGCATTATTATACAGGTGTAATAGAGAAAGGCATTAGTATACAGATATAATACAGAAAGGCATTAGTATACAGATATAATACAGAAAGGCATTAGTATACAGATATAATACAGAAAGGCATTAGTATACAGATATAATACAGAAAGGCATTAGTATACAGATATAATACAGAAAGGCATCAGTATACAGATATAATACAGAAAGGCATTAGTATACAGGTGTAATAGAGAAAGGCATTAGTATACAGATATAATACAGAAAGGCATTAGTATACAGGTGTAATAGAGAAAGGCATTAGTATACAGATATAATACAGAAAGGCATTAGTATACAGATATAATACAGAAAGGCATTAGTATACAGATATAATACAGAAAGGCATTAGTATACAGGTATAATACAGTAGGCAGTAGTATACAGATATAATACAGAAAGGCATTAGTATACAGGTATAATACAGAAAGGCATTAGTATACAGATATAATACAGAAAGGCATTAGTATACAGGTATAATACAGTAGGCAGTAGTATACAGATATAATACAGAAAGGCATTAGTATACAGATATAATACAGAAAGGCAATAGTATACAGGTGTAATACAGAAAGGCATTAGTATACAGATATAATACAGAAAGGCATTATTATACAGATATAATACAGTACGGCATTAGTATACAGATATAATACAGAAAGGCATTAGTATACAGATATAATACAGTACGGCATTAGTATACAGATATAATACAGAAAGGCATTATTATACAGATATAATACAGAAAGGCATCAGTATACAGGTATAATACAGAAAGGCATTATTATACAGGTATAATACAGAAAGGCATTAGTATACAGATATAATACAGAAAGGCATTAGTATACAGATATAATACAGTACGGCATTAGTATACAGATATAATACAGAAAGGCATCAGTATACAGGTATAATACAGAAAGGCATTATTATACAGGTATAATACAGAAAGGCATTAGTATACAGATATAATACAGTAGGCATTAGTATACAGGTATAATACAGAAAGGCATTAGTATACAGGTATAATACAGAAAGGCATTAGTATACAGATATAATACAGAAAGGCATTAGTATACAGGTATAATACAGAAAGGCATTAGTATACAGATATAATACAGAAAGGCATCAGTATACAGATATAATACAGAAAGGCATTAGTATACAGGAATACAGCTCACTAATAATTACTTCTATCTATAATACCATTTCTGACTGGCACCATGAATTTCTGCGACTTAGTTCCTATGACAACTATAAAAATCAAGATTTTCAAACCATAACTTGTAATATTTTGTCCTGTAATTGTTGAACTGTTACTTGAGTTGTAAATCAATAGAAATTCTATTTCGCTCACATTTTCCATCTTTGGAACACGATGAGCTGCTGGTTTGGTTAATCGCTGTTTGTTGGTCATTTTTAATACATGGAAACATCATTTTTGGGAGATCATTCAATAAATAGTCTCTGTATTACAGCTTAAGTAAGTAAAGTAACAAATCACACAAGTAGTGGCATTGCGTACATTACATGTTATATTGCATGTCAAAATGTTTATGTGTATATGGATATATATATATATATATGGTACTCTTTACCTAGAACGGCGCCCGCGATCAGAATCGCGGGCGTCGGGGGTAAAAAATCGCGGGCATCGCGGGTAAATCGCGGGTACATCAAAATCGTGTACCCGCGATCACCGCGATTTTCCCATAGGGAACAATGTTAAAAAGCCTAATTGATCGCGATTTTAATGTTAAATGCCTCAATGCCCGCGATTTTCCCATAGGAATCAATGTTAAATGGGCTACAGAGCCCAAATAGACCCAATTAACCCTTAAATGTCACCCCAATTTTTTTACGCCACCCCACGATCCACGCCAACCCGAAGCGTGGCGAGCGCAGCGAGCCCGCGAGGGGCGGCGGTACGCGTCCTCCGACCTTTTCATGCCCTACTATCCACGTCGGCGTGGAGTTGAGAATAGAATAGTGTGGCGAGCGCAGCGAGCCACCGAGCCCGAAGCGTGGCGAGCGCAGCGAGCCCCGCGAGGGGACGCGGATACCTTCACAGGTAAACGCGTCCCTTCGCGGGCTTCACAGGTGTCGGCGTCGCCACGGACACCTGTGAAGTCCGCGAGGGGACGCGTATAACTGTGAAGGTATCCGCGTCCCCTCGCGGGGCTCGCTGCGCTCGCCACGCTTCGGGCTCGGTGGCTCGCTGCGCTCGCCACACTATTCTATTCTCAACTCCACGCCGACGTGGATAGTAGGGCATGAAAAGGTCGGAGGACGCGTACCGCCGCCCCTCGCGGGCTCGCTGCGCTCGCCACGCTTCGGGTTGGCGTGGATCGTGGGGTGGCGTCAAAAAATTGGGGTGACATTTAAGGGTTAATTGAGCCTATTTGGGCTCTGTAGCCCATTTAACATTGATTCCTATGGTAAAATCGCGGGCATTGAGGCATTGAATGCAAAATCGCGGTCAATCTGACTTTTTAACATTGTTCCCTATGGGAAAATCGCGGTGATCGCGGGCATCGCGTCGCGGCCGTTTATGTACTGCCCGCGATCCCGCGATCACCCCGATGGGCGCCGTTCTAGGTAAAGAGTACCCTATATATATATATATATATAGATATATGCACACTGTAGTGTGTACGTAATAACTCATCCCTTACTATAAATTATAAGGGTATGATAAGAGATTATGCTGCAACTTTCAACATTAGGAGAGTGCCGTCTGCCTGCGGACTGTACCCTACAGACAGACCATATACTGATTGGAGGATGACTGCAGCTATCCAGGGGAGGATCCAGGATAAAATGACAGGGGGGGCACCATGATAAAAGAGGGTTTAGGTGGGGGAGGGCCAGTGTTAGTGGTGCCAGTGTACATGCTAAGAGAGCGGCAGAGAGAGGGTGGGAATGGGATTAAAAATAGGCCCTGGCATTTAAAGTACGCAGGCCCACCATGGCAACAAAAGTGAAGGATGTAGTTGTGCACGCGCCGAAGGAAAAGGGGGTGTGGCCACTCAACAGGGGGCATGTCCTTGAGTGTAGTGTACAACACCATATACAACTTCTACACATTATGCAACAAAATACTAGACCCCATTATACTTGCCCCTTACACATGATGCCAAATGGAATGAGCCAAAATTCACATAATGCCACACGGATTGTGTCAAAATTCACATAATGCCACACGGATTGAGCCAAAATTTACATAATAACACACGGATTGAGCCAAAATTCACATAATGCCACATGGATTGTGTCAAAATTCACATAATGCCACACGGATTGAGCCAAAATTTACATAATGCCAAATGGATTGAGCCAAAATTCACATAATGCCACATGGATTGTGTCAAAATTCACATAATGCCACATGGATTGTGTCAAAATTCACATAATGCCACACGGATTTAGCCAAAATTCACATAATGCCAAATGGATTGAGCCAAAATTCACATAATGCCAAATGGATTGTGTCAAAATTCACATAATGCCAAATGGATTGTGTAAAAATTCACATAATGCCACATGGATTGTATCAAAATTCACATAATGCCAAATGGATTGTGTCAAAATTCACATAATGCCATATGGATTGAGCCAAAATTCACATAATGCCACATGGATTGAGCCAAATTCATAAGATGCCATATAGATTGAGCCAAAATTCACATAATGCCACATGGATTGAGCCAAATTCATAAAATGCCATATGGATTGAGCCAGTGGCGTAACTAAGTTTTGGGCGCCCCCCCACTGTTAGGGGGGGCGCCCCCCGCCGCCCCGCCACGCACCCCCAATCCCCCGCCGCCCATGCAAACCCCCCAATCCCCTGCAGCCTTACCTATCGCGCTGGTCCCGGCGGCTCCGTTCTTCTTCTGCTGAGGACCACCACAAAATGGCCGCCCCCATACAGCAGACAGTTTCAGAGAACTGTGTGCTATATGGGGGCGGCCATTTTGTGGTGGTCCTCAGCAGAAGAACTGGAATTGAATAACATCAATCACAAGCTCCTGTGATGCCAGAGGGGGAACTGGCAGCTGTCGGAACCGGGTGGGGGTCGGAATTGACGGGTCCCATATTATCCTATGAGGAAAAAATGTTACAGCTTTGCCAGGCGATATCTCCGGTTCCCGGGGGGCTAGAGACATGGGGCTGTGCTCGTTGGAAAGCTCTGGTCCTCATCTACAAAATGAATGACAGGTGAGGCACGTGCCCGGGTGCCCCCCCCTGAATCCGCCACTGTAGCTATCCACCAATCAGAGTGTAGCATTCTCTACCTGCTTCCCAGCCTGCAGCCAGACAGTAAATGGCTGTCAGCATGCTGATTTATTGATGGATAAATCCAGCCATTCACTGTGTTGGAAGCATGTTGAGAGATGATGCAGGACTGCAGAAAAGTCCAGATTGCCTACAGGTTTAATCACTTAGGGCTGGAGGTGCGAAGTGCATGAGGATTTTGTGTAATACATCTTTCCTGTCTATAATATAGACCATTATCACAGTTCCACCTACCATGACATGTATATAACTGCCAACACCAAGTGTCATATCAAAGCACAAAAGTTCTATTCCCATTAAATTTCTCCTTGGGTATTGACCATCCCATTGTATTGCCAGATTTGTGATTAAAAGCCAGTACATAAAGTATTATATACATGTTCCACAGACAATTTCATATACTCCACTGGCTTAGAAAGTGCAGTGTGAATAGTGGGCAATCGCTCAAGTAAACAGTGGTCATCAGAAGTAGACATTGGCCAAACAGTGGTCATCACAGGTAGACATTGGATAAACAGTGGTCATCAAAAATGGAAATTGGACAAACAGTGATCATCAGAAGTAGATATTGGGCAAACAATGGTCATTAGAAGTAGACATTAGCCAAACAGTGGTCATCAGAAGTACAGTAGATATTGGCCAAACAGTGGTCATCAGAAGTAGACATTGGCCAAACAGTGGTCATCAAAAATGAACATTGGCCAAACAGTGATCATCAAAAATGGACATTGGCCAAACAGTGGTCATCAGAAGTTGACATTGGCCAAACAGTGGTCATCAGAAGTTGACAGTGGCCAAACAGTGGTCATCAGAAGTATACATTGGCCAAACAGTAGTCATCAGAAGTAGACATTGGCCAAACAGTGGTCATCAAAAATGGACATTGACCAAACAGTGGTCATCAGAAGTTGACAGTGGCCAAACAGTGGTCATTAGAAGTTGACAGTGGCCAAACAGTGGTCATCAGAAGTTGACAGTGGCCAAACAGTGGTCATCAGAAGTTGACATTGGCCAAACAGTGGTCATCAGAAGTTGACAGTGGCAAAACAGTGGTCATTAGGAGTAGATAGTGGCCAAACAGTGGTTATCAGAAGTAGACATTGGCCAAACAGTGGTTATCAGAAGTAGACATTGGCCAAACAGTGGTTATCAGAAGTAGAAAAGTCTATCCAACATTTGCCTCTCAGTTTGTATCTTTAGTCTTCAGTTATGAGAGGTTGCTGCCGTTTTCTTGCAGGCAAATCCCATATACAGGACATGGGATTTACATGTGGAATTTATTCCCCACCTGTGTAACACCTTTATTTAAATCTACAGTTCTGATAAAATAAATATTTTACATACAGTATAAGTATTACTAGTTCAACATTGTAAAGAAACTTTATATTTAGAGGCCCCTTTAAACATATTGTGGTGAATAGTCCATTAACTGTAATAGTATTGAATAACATGAGCACCAACCACTTAGGTTATCGTACTTGTTTATTTTGTTATGTGTCTGTTTGGCTGTTGTTGTGGCTGTATATCAATTACCGCTTTAGAGATCATTCATATGCAAAGTACTAAGTATGCACTCTGAATATTTCCATACATTATCTTGGAAAATGGCTCAGTAATTCCAAGAGGCTGTGCTCCTGAAGCATTTAAAACACTTTATGAACCTCTGTAAGCTCATTAGGTCCATTTACTAGGAAACATTCTTATGGGTGTAGAATTTAGAAGCTTATGAGGTAGGAAATACTACAGGCCCCCACTAGCCCGGCAGCTCCCCAGGAGGCTCGCTTGTGATTTGGCATTTGATGTGCCATTTTTATATATAATAAATCACATGCGATACTGTAATACTCCAGGGGAGTTGCTGCAAAAGTGGCGTGGTGCGGGCAGCAGGGTCCTGGTAGCTGCTGGGAGGGGGTAGCGGCTTTGCCGAGAGTGAGGAGCAGGTAACGGCTTTTGCCGGGTAGCGGGGCATGAAGCAGCTGCTGAATATTTTAAAATATTGACCCACTCCCCACCGCTCAATCCAGCTACCTGCTCCCCACCACTGTCCACCCCTCTGAGGTGCTTCACCGCAGGCACACTCCTATGTATAGGACAGAACACATTGAGGGTACTAAAAAGCACCCACAATGTGTTTTTGATGGGTCCGATCCAACAGATTGAACCTGCAGCATGGGACCTTGCATCGGGTCGGAGGAGATGTCAAATACATCTAATTTGGGCCGATTTCTCAGCCCGAACCATCGGGATCAGGTAAAATCAGCCCAAATCGGATGTGTATGGACACCTTAAGGGGGAGAGGTACTAAACCTTGGAGACTCATAAGTGTTATTAACCAGGACTCATGATTATTAGCCAGGACTCATGATTATTAGCCAGGACTCATGAGTGTTATTAGCCAGAACTCATTAATGTTATTAGCCAGGACTCATGATTATTAGCCAGGACTCATGATTATTAGCCAGGACTCATGGTTATTAGCCAGAACTCATGAGTGTTATTAGCCAGGACTCATGATTATTAGCCAGAACTCATGAATGTTATTAGCCAGGACTCATGATTATTAGACCCCCTCCCCCCATTAGGCAGAGACAGGGCCAGTGGTAGGGTTTTTGGCATCCCCCTGCAAACTAGAATGCTTTCCTGTGAGAATTACTGTGCAGGGCCAATGTGGAGGTTAAAATGTTCCACCTCACCATCAGAGGTGGTGGAACTCAGTCCCACTCCGTTCCCCCTCACTTTAACCCCTGGCCAGGACTCATGAATGTTATTAGCCAGGACTCATGATTATTAGCCAGGACTCATGAATGTTATTAGCCAGGACTCATGAATGTTATTAGCCAGGACTCATGATTATTAGCCAGGACTCATGAATGTTATTAGCCAGGACTCATGAATGTTATTAGCCAGGACTCATGATTATTAGCCAGGACTCATGAATGTTATTAGCCAGGACTCATGATTATTAGCCAGGACTCATGAATGTTATTAGCCAGGACTCATGAATGTTATTAGCCAGGACTCATGAATGTTATTAGCCAGGACTCATGATTATTAGCCAGGACTCATGAATGTTATTAGCCAGGACTCATGATTATTAGCCAGGACTCATGAGTGTTATTAGCCAGGACTCATGATTATTAGCCAGGACTCATGAATGTTATTAGCCAGGACTCATGAATGTTATTAGCCAGGACTCATGATTATTAGCCAGGACTCATGAATGTTATTAGCCAGGACTCATGATTATTAGCCAGGACTCATGAATGTTATTAGCCAGGACTCATGATTATTAGCCAGGACTCATGAATGTTATTAGCAAGGACTCATGAATGTTATTAGCCAGGACTCATGAATGTTATTAGCCAGGACTCATGATTATTAGCCAGGACTCATGAATGTTATTAGCCAGGACTCATGATTATTAGCCAGGACTCATGAGTGTTATTAGCCAGGACTCATGATTATTAGCCAGGACTCATGAATGTTATTAGCCAGGACTCATGAGTGTTATTAGCCAGGACTCATGAGTGTTATTAGCCAGGACTCATGATTATTAGCCAGGACTCATGAATGTTATTAGCCAGGACTCATGAATGTTATTAGCCAGGACTCATGATTATTAGCCAGGACTCATGAATGTTATTAGCCAGGACTCATGATTATTAGCCAGGACTCATGAGTGTTATTAGCCAGGACTCATGAATGTTATTAGCCAGGACTCATGAGTGTTATTAGCCAGGACTCATGAGTGTTATTAGCCAGGACTCATGAATGTTATTAGCCAGGACTCATGAATGTTATTAGCCAGGACTCATGAATGTTATTAGCCAGGACTCATGATTATTAGCCAAGACTCATGAATGTTATTAGCCAGGACTCATGATTATTAGCCAGGACTCATGAGTGTTATTAGCCAGGACTCATGATTATTAGCCAGGACTCATGAATGTTATTAGCCAGGACTCATGAATGTTATTAGCCAGGACTCATGAGTGTTATTAGCCAGGATTCATGATTATTAGCCAGGACTCATGAATGTTATTAGCCAGGACTCATGATTATTAGCCAGGACTCATGAGTGTTATTAGCCAGGACTCATGATTATTAGCCAGGACTCGTGAATGTTATTAGCCAGGACTCATGGTTATTAGCCAGGACTCGTGATTATTAGCCAGGACTCATGGTTATTAGCCAGGACTCGTGATTATTAGCCAGGACTCATGATTATTAGCCAGGACTCATGAATGTTATTAGCCAGGACTCATGAATGTTAATTACTATGGGCCAGATGAACTAAGCTTCAAAAGTGATAACATGAATGTTAGTTACTATGTACTGTAACTATGAATGTTATGGTGTGTACACACGGTACTTTTTGCCTTCCGATGTTGACAACATCGGAATCGGATGCAGATTGCAAGGGTTTTAACCCTTCAGATCCCGATCCGATTCCGATGCGCGTTCACGTATCGCAAGGCAGAAAGTCTTGTCTGCCATGACTATATAGTGCAGATCTGCACTATATAGTCAGACTTGTATGCAAATCGGATGTGCCTTCAGATACTATCCACGATCCGATCTGATCGGATCGTGGATAGTATCTGAAGGCACATCTGACCTTGTGTACACACCATTAGACAGGACTAATGAATGTTAGTTACTATGTACTGTAACTACTGTATGAATATTAGACAGAACTCATGAATGTTAGTTACTATTTACTGTAACTGAATATTAGACAGGACTCATGAATGTTAGTTACTACAGTATGTAACTATGAATATTAGTCAGGACTTGTGAAGATTAGCCAGGCTTTATAAATATCAGCCAGACCTTAGCGAATATTGGCCAAGCAGTGATGTCACTGGTCCTTAAGGGGTGTACACATGGAGCAAATGTGTGCTATTTTCTAAGCAATCTGACTAGATTGCTTAGAAAGTAAGCACAGATCTCTCCGTGTGTATGCTCCTAGAGATTTAATATCTCTTGCTAACTAAATCAGTGCATGCAGTCAAAATCTAGTCAGATTGCTTAGCAAATTACTGCAAATCTCTCTGTGTGTACAGAACGAAAGATACTGATCGAAATCTCTCATTCTGAACAACTACCCTGCCTTTTTTTGCTTAAGCAAAATTGCTTAGCGAAATTGCTTAGCAAAATTGCTTAGCACAAATCTCTGCGTGTGTATGTGCTCTCCATGGGAGATCTTGACACCAGCAAAATTGCTTAGCAAAATTGCTTAGCACAGATCTCTACGTGTGTATGCCCCTTTAGACAAAACTCAACCCAATGCAAGGCATTGGCAGCTATTGTATATTGCACTACAGTGGAAATGCCAGGCACTGAGCAGCTGTAACGCATACAGTAGGACTTTGTTCCAAGCACAGCATTTATGTGTCTTAATGACAATGATGTTTGTCTTTGCAAAATATCCTCCAATCTTACGGTTTACTGGATAGTTACAGAACAAAGACAAATAGCGTTAATGCGCTCGATGTGCTTTCACTGTCTGATAGAAAAGAGCGTTTCATTTGAGTTGCATAAACTTGTGCGCGGAAAATCGTTTTGTGTTGTTTATTGAATAATGTTTTAAGACAGTTTTCCTTCACTCTGTCGTTTGCTTCAAATGAAATGATGTCTTTATTTTGCAGATACAAGAAGAATACTACAGATTATTCAAAAATGTGCCGTGTTGTTTTACGTGTCTGAGATAAGCAGATGGACGGGCCGCGATTCCCAGAAAACATTTCTACCAGTGCAATGAGGAGATCTCCGACACAGAGCACAAAGGAACGCATAGACGATGGCTGTCGTTGTGCTGTGTACTACAGGTTGCGGAACACATCTCTGTAGGACTTACTGGACCTTTCTGTTTTATATCTTCCTTAGGTTTCCCATGCTTGCTTTCACATGATAAACATACTGTAGCATATACAGTGCTGTACATTGGTTGCTGTCAATACAGTATAACCACACAGGAATAAGAGAAAATGTAAACACTAAAGGCCCCCATCCACCAGTGCATGCGATACTGCGCCAACTCCCCCGGGCGGCAGGATCACATAGAGTACATAATATATATTGTCCTTTCACATAGAATGTATCATATGCGATCCTATTAATGGCGATAAATATCCATATGAGCTATGACGATCTGCGTCTCTGACCCGAGGTGCACGGGAACGCGATTAAGATTGGAATCGGAGAAAAGTGCATGAGATACGGCCACTTTTCCTCTGATACCTTGTTCCTGGAGCTCGGAATCGGATTAAAAGGGGCCAAATTGCACTAGTGGATGGGGCCTTACGGACATTGGAATTCAGAACAATTATAAAAAAAACTCTGCAATTTAACATGGAGCAAAACTGAGGTTCTTAGCATCATTTATGGTCAAAGAACTTGGGCAACCTCTCACTAATGTGATGCCTTGGGGCGGTTGGGTTGTTCTGTCCCAGGGGAGTCGCGTGCTCTGGACCTGAACCTTACAATGCCAGGGATCCACCTGATGAGGTCACCAGTCCTTGGTAGCTGGGCCCATATTGTCGGGCCAAAAATGAAGCTAAAAACCTTAATTTTGCTAAATTGCTGAGGTTTTTGTTTAATTGCTCTAGTACTTATTGTGTGGCACTACAGGTCTCAGCACCACTTATTATGTTTAGACTTAACCCCCCCCCCCCCCTTGAACCCTTAGAAACCAAATATACTTTAGATGACATCTTTCCAGGCCAATTTAACATCTACTTGGTTGCTATGGGTTGCAGCACAACTGTACATAATGCGCAATGTGTTTTTTTTAGACCCCAATCCAGCTTATATGGAAAATGCAATATACTTTTCTATTTCATACAATGTGCAATATGTTATTTACAAAGCAATGAACGCTTGCTCTGGATGAGATTGACAGTTTTACTAAATGAAGTGGAATTACAGTAGATAAAAGGGGAGGAAAAATAGGACTAAATATGTAAATTTATGAATCAGGACTCATCACAGGGACGGCATTCCCCAACAGCTGGGATACCTGGTGAAAGTTTGATTGGAGGATGACATGATCAGATACGCCCCCTCTGTCATCTGACCACGCCCCCAGTCTTTTCTGTGAACATAATAGAAAGTATTAATAAAAATTGCCAGAGACGACAGTATTTCCAAAGGCTAATATCCATGTAACAACAACACAGACAAAATTGTTTAATGTAAAAGTCAATGAAAACTCTGTGGTTAAAATATTTAATTAATATATAGCAATGCTTCCTTTATCGCTGCATACACAGAAGGGAAAACATCTCCTCTCCCTATCACAATAACGCCATTACCCAGTACATCTCCTGGAAATGCACCAACGTATATTACAATACAATAAGAGAGTCGCTTTGTAAAGACTACTGTTTAGTTTATTATAATTTTTTTTTTTTTTGAAGCAAAGAATTTTTTTATAGAATATATTTATAAGAATATATTTTAATAGTTATTAGCAGTTGAATTGTATTATTTTCTTTCCCTGAGTGGAGTTTACTGACAAGTGACGGCTGAAAACCCATCAGTCGGCATAAAGTACTAAAGATATTTACAACATAATGAATTTAAATGAGGCGGACGGAGTCTGGCAGATGTGCGCTAACCATTAGCGGGTAATACACCGAGAACAATGAGAGATACGGCGGAGATCTACAGTATGTCCATGTGGGTGAGCCCATTGTATAACTCAGAAACCCACACGTTACCAGCCTGTAAAAAGGACGGGACAAGTCATGTGCATGCACCAACGTCCCAGCCAGGTGCCATCTAGAGGCTGCCGGCATGCTCAACACTTCAATTCCCCCCATAGAGTTGAGGAGTAGCATTAGCCAATTCATAGAAATACAGAATTTGACGGAAGATACCCCCCCCCCCCTCCACCGCACTGCTCCCCCCCCCCCCCCCCCCCTAGTCTATTGGTTGACCAGGCCTGGTTGACATTTTTTTTATAGTAGGAGCCCCGACAGGTTAATTGCCCTGGGGCCCCCACAAACCTCAACCTGGCCCTTGGATGCTGCGCCAATAAACCTCCTGATTCTTGCCTTGCCAGGTTAGGTGACATTCTCAGGTCCTCAGACTGGTAGTGTCAGTGTGGCACATGACCATTTACCAAACTCCCTGTGTAACACTGACGCACAAGGAGCAGTCAGTTACTTATTCTACTCCTTCTTGCCACCAACTGGCACTTCCCACAACCATGTCTGCTAGTACAGCTTGGATGGATGGTATCAGACAGCAATAAAAGGGTTACATGTGAGCGAGGGGCCTCATTTGCGGGGGCTGTGCATGAATCTGCGCCACCGCCTATCATTGTGCAAAGTGATGTAGAATTTGGACTGTCCGGATGGCTCTCTGGAGCATGTTTCTGTATTGGAACATTTACATCAGTGCTTGGAAATGCTAGAAATGTATTGGGACACAGGTCAGGTTGTAGCCGTTAGCCTGTGTTACATCGCCCAAGGAAATTCCAACTACTTAACTATTAATTATAAAGACACGGACCATGCAGGGAAAATCGCTCCCCTGGGATCAAACATTTTCAGCTAGTTTCATATATATGTATTTGTGTTAGTATGTGTATATATATATATATATATATATATATATATATATATATGCAGTACAGTATGTGTTTTTTGTACTTAAGTGTATTAAATGTATTTTCTCCTTTTTGAAAATAAAATATGTTGTGTTGTCTGTATCATTGCTAAAGGTGAATTAATATAAAAATTCATGTAAAGTCTATTTACTAAGCATCGTGAAACATTGCAATATTTACAGTGGGAGATAACTCTGAAGAATCCATTAATTAATTAAGGAGGTGATTCTGGTTAAAAATTGCTGCTTAGTGAGCTATGTAACGGTGCACGCCGCGAATGCCTGTCACCGCCACGGTCCACACATCCCCGCCGCTTTGTGAACGGATGTTTTACATAAAAATCAATTCGCATGGTAGCGTACGGGGGCGGACCATCGAATGATATTTCCTTCTTCAGTCTGGACTGACCTATACTTGTGCTGTCCAGTCCGAGAACTGTGCGCGTAGTCGACGCTGTGTCGTCAGCCGCTAAAACCCAGCAGGCAGCTGCCCGGCTGCGTTTCTATGCGGACGCCAAGAGCTTTCCTGGGCGCACCCATGCGAAAGCCCCTACCCGCCTCTACCCCCCCCCCCCCCCCCATGCGAACGCCTCGGGGACTATGCAAACTTTGGATGGAATACAAGTAGAATTAATACATTTATTGAATTTTAATGATATAAACAATCTGCAGATTAAAATGTATATAATAATAATTATTCATATAAGCCAAATAATTAAAAACTTTAAACCAATGTATTTAGTATGCAGAAAAGTCTGTTTCCCCCTCCCCCCTCACGCCTGAACCTCCCTGCCACTGCTGTCCCCGCTGCCTTAGCCGCCTGTCACATTCAGCAGTGACGTCGGCGGCAGGCTGTGGGATGTTCGCGGCGGCTCGGGAGGACTCGGGTGCCTGAGCACTGCCGAGTCCCCCTGAGCCGCGCCGACCATACCCGAGCCTGCCACCGACGTCACTGCTGCTGTAAAGTGAGTGACGGCTGGCGGTTGGGTCAGGGGAGCTCCGGCATACCGATCTCGGGAGCAAAGGTGATGGGGGGGGCAGGGGGTAAAGGAAGGCTGTGACGGTGGGGGGGGGGGGCGGGGGCTCTAAAGGTGCTGCGCCAGTGGTGAACACCTGAACACCACTGGCGCGCACCTATTCTATATTAGTGGTATGCCCGTCAATTTTCTGGGATCAGCCCACTCCGGCAGCGCAGCTGAGCCTGGAAATTTTCCGGGCATACCACCCAAGGGGTTAATAGTATAATCAAGAAGCTGATACAGGCTTTGAAGCAATGCTTCTGCAATCCTCATAATGAGGGTGGAGGTACGTGACGCGTTTCACTGCACAGGTTTGCAGCATTTTCAAAGAAGTTCAGCAAATGCCACATTGAAATATGACTTTTCTAGAGCACACATGATGTCCTGTAGGGCGGGATGCACTAAAGGAAAAGTGCAGTGAAACGTCCGTTTTCGTTTGGTTTACCGCATTTTCAAATGCACTAAACACCGTGGGGGAAATTTAATAGGATGAGCGATTCAGAAAGTGAGAGATTTAGTAAGAAATCTCCAGGTTTTTTATAAAGCGGCAATCATTTACACGGCAAAACCAGTTTGATTATGTAGTGTAAATGATTGCCGCTTTAAAAAACTGGACATTTATTACCAAATCTCTCACTTTCTGAATCTCTCATCCTATTAAATTTCACCCTGTATGTTGGATTTATGGTGCGGAGGGTAATGCCAGACTATAGTAGGCGAAGGGCATTCTGCTTTTCGGGAAAGGAGTCCTTTGCGGTGCTAATCGCACGTTAGTGCATATGTGATTAGTCTCCATGCAAAGTCCATGTGATATTCAGTGCATGCCACCCATAATATGTCTTTTCATATATACAATGCCCACATGCAGTAGTAGAAAATAATATTGTTTAAAGAATCGCATATACTCTATAGCATAATACAGAATATATATATATATATATATATGCACATTTCAGCACTGTGTCTACTATCTACTTAAAGAATCAAGATTAACTACATATTAATTTATTAAGGAATGTACTGCAAGAAATTTTGGGACCCATGTCTGTTGACAAATCTGCATTCCACATCCGTCAACACTGAGGGCGAAAGGTAATAGGGGGGCAATTTTTGGACATGTGTACAAATCGCCCGAAATCTAAGAAAACTAGAAGTTTGTGGACCCCTGCTGTACACATCCCGATACTGTGGAGTTTTTATGGCCTGTGATGGTTGAGTCATCTTAGTTATTGTGACCTGATCCTTTCGATTTTAAAAAATCTGCCATTCGGCCACCAGTGGGTTGACTATTCTGCATAGTGATTGGCCGGGGATTATTGAATTTGTATCGTGATCTGGACTGTCCTGATTTTAAGAAGTTTGTAACCTTGCCTCCTGTGGCTTGTTTAAAATTAGAGATGTGCAGGCTCTGATTTACTCTGATTTTAAAGCAGGATCTTATTGGCTATCAACTGTCAACAACTGTCATGTGATTTGGGATAGCCAATAAGATCCTGCTTTGAAATCAGAGTAAATCAGAGTAAATCAGAGCCTGCACATCTCTAGTTTAAATACAACCTGGTGTTTCAGAATTATCATCTTACTGAAATCTGTGTCTGAACCACCTCTTTTTAAATGAGACCCTATCCAGTAAATTTTGATGTATGAAGTGTAACTTCCATCGCCCCTGAGGAAGTCATTCTATATGACGAAACGCGTTGGAAATTATATTCGTTATTGGAAATCTCCACTTCAGGGACACTACCTCATTCCATTTGTCATATGAAGTGTATCATCTACTTACTGTGATGTCAACTCTTGGCCGAAAGGGCACTGTTTACTGTTATTAATAAATTGTGATTTTATTCAGTTGTTGTAATCACATCCATTAGCGCACCCTGCATCTCCCTTCTTTCTTCATCTCTAAAACCCTGGGTCCTGTCTAACAGGGGATCCTGCAGTGGTGCTGCTCTCACTCTGTTTTGAGCGCAATCTTGGGGTATTGTTGTGTTTGTATATATATATATATATATATATATATATATATATATATAAATAAATGCAAAATGGCTTCCCATATCGGGTGGCCGTCCAAGTCTTCCGGTTACTGCTGAAACACGTCATTGTAGCCCACACTAGGGATGGCCATTGACCATCGATGATTCAAAATCATTGATGGTTTATAGCCAATGTAGAATAATTTTGCGATCAAAGCAGGAGAACCAGAAGGTTTCCATCCATCAATGGCACGCGTAACCGAATACTGTAGTTTTGTTTTTCTTTTCTCCCCCAAGGGCCCGGGACATGGGGTATAGCTCTGCCCCCTGCACCCTTGAAACCATCAGTTAATGAAAATGGATGGCGACTGATAGGTAAAACTATTGATGGTCATCTATTGCATAGTATACAACTATCGATGGCAAGTTGCACTATTGCCATCGATGGCAACGACGGCCATCCGTAGCCCCCACCCTCTACAGTACAAAGCCAGTAATCTCTGGGCGCTGTAGAGAAAGGGGCGGGCTACAATGACGCATTTCACCACCCACCCTGCATTGTGCACACACACCCCGTGCTACAACCAGGCTGTCAGTAAATTGGTGACATATAAACTTTAATCCTATAAGTCATGTGTAAGACAAAGTGAAAAAAAAAAAGCCGGATATCACTTACTTCCCGTGGCGTATAATGGCCAGAGATCTCTGTGATATTGTGGCTTTGTAAGGCGCATTTACTTTCCATATATTAGGAGGAGATAGGAAAAGTAGATGA
This sequence comes from Crinia signifera, assembly GCF_055691185.1. NCBI lineage: Eukaryota > Metazoa > Chordata > Amphibia > Anura > Myobatrachidae > Crinia > Crinia signifera. Next base: position 173,757,519 of record NC_139224.1, on the reverse strand, counting down.
ATCTCATGGTTTAATACATTAGACGACTTAAGAGCACACATATTAAAGGATTTGCTGAGGCTTCTGTTTATTTTCTGGGGACGTGTGAGCGGAATCACTAAACAACAAAGCGACAGGAACAAAGTGCGGATTCTTGTTTGTATTCAATGTCTTTAACAATCTGGGAGAGATTCTATTGAATGCATTGTCAGAACACTGCTGGCCGCTTCCCTCCTAACTCTTCTTTAGTGATAATTAGGATTTTACAACACGCATGTAGACATAACATGAGAGGATAAATATAAACTGGTACTGCAGCCTTGTAGCCTGGTGTCTAAGGAGATCTGCCGTGTGTGCCTGCAGCCACATTACAGTAATATAGTCCTATATACAGTATATCACTATTCCTCATTCAAATAATGTGTTCAGCGTCTGTATCCGCCGAGGCTGCCCGCCCAGCGCCACTGCAGCCTCCGCATCCACTTCTCCGATGGCATTTGTTACACTGCAGGGGGCTGTCATCTCCCCCTCCAGCCAACAAGACTTCATTAATCCTTTACATGCTTTTTACATGGATTGTAGCAAAATAGAAGAGAATAATAATCTTAAGAGAATGGAGATGACGGTGTTTGCTTTAAGAAAGCATTGCAAGAAATAAGGGGGGGGGGGGGGGGTGATCCGGATTTGGGAGAGAGTTAGATTTGGGTGAGTAATTTTGTTTCTGTGCAGGGTAAATACTGACTGCTTTATTCTCACACTCAAATTAGATACAGTTTGAACACACCCCACCCAAATCTAACTCTCTGCACCTGTTGGATCTGCCCCACCTGCAGTGCAGCATGGCGTTGCCCATTGCCATACTGAATCAGGCCCTAAGTTTGCAATTGGAAACCAATTAATCTACCAGTATATTTTGGGGTTTTCGAAGGAAACTGGTGCACTCGGAGGAAACCCACAATATGCAATATATATAAACTCAACATAGTTAAGACCGTGGTGGGAATCGTACTCGCCACAAGTGCTGAGCAGCACCTAACAATACATAACAGCAACAACAAGAAAATAACGAAATACAATACAAGGCGATATAGGACAAGTGCATGGTGTATAAAATACAGGTGCATCGGGGGACAGGACACCGAGGCCATTGTCAGTGTGGCAGATAATATATATATATATATATATATATATATATATATATATATATATATATATATCAAGAAAACACACACTGTGCACAATAAAGTGGAGTGCCGGGTCGCAACAAACATATATATTTATATAATACATACCCTCCAACATGACCCATTCTATTAGGTACAAAATGCTCTGTTCCTGGACTTCCATGTCCTACACACATAGCGATCACCATGCCCCCATGTGTAGGCCTCATTAGGGGGCCTCTTGGACAGAGACAAAGTCAGCCAACATGCTCCTGTCAAGCACAGGGCTAGGTGTACTAAGCCGTGAAAAGTAGAGAGAGATACTGTACCAATCAACAAACTCCTAACTGTCATTTTTCAGACCGGCAGTTATGAGCTAATTGGCTGGTACCTTACCTCCATCCACTTCTCCCCAAAGCTTAGTAAATAGACTCCCAAATTCGGGAGCACTGATCATACCCAGTAACCATATTACCGTATATCCAGTAATCGTCGCCTGAGTATCACATGTGTAGACACATTGTGCCTACAGTAATTACTGCAGGCATCATATGTAATGATGTCACTGACTGCTCATCTTCCCCGGCACGCTACAACCCCCTGCTGGCTCCCGATTTCCACGCTATTATATCCACCGCCGGCTGATCGGCGTAAGCCGCACAGCCAGGCCTGAATCATGCACATTGCTGGCACAGATCGCTGATACATTTGTATTTCATTCTGAACAATATCTGTAAGATGATTTCTACCAGATGTGTCATCTTTAATGAAATGACATCTTGATTTGATATACTGTACAAATGTTAACACCGCAACTTATCACAGTGGGGTGTGCAAAATTACATTTGCAACAACTACGAAATGTTAGAATAATCCTGTATTATATCCTCATCTGGAGTGAATGACTTAAAAAAATAGCTCTATTCAAATGGCCACCAGTGTCCCTACACTCAGCTACGTGATCGTGGTCCCTCTCAGACTAGTAATCCCCATTTAATACAAACTGTGCTGGGGGGGGGGGGGGGGGTGATAATGGGATCCAGATGGGTTGTACAAACAATACAAGATAAAGACCCTGACTTAGTTCAGATTTGTAAACCTTAATTGAAACACATATGTAGAATGTGATATGTCTTATGCAGATATATAGCCACACTCATCGCCACCCAGGTATCCTTGTCGCACCATAAGAATGGCATACTAAGATGTACTAAGGCATGAGGAACCAAAGCATGTAATGACACTGCATCACCACTGGGCGGTGATTGCTCCACTAATGAATACTACAGTACAGCGCCGAGTAGCAGTGGATGGATATGGCACTACTGTACAAGTAAAAGATCCTACTTTAATTCAGATTTTGGTACCTTTAAATAAAGCACATATGTTATACGTGATATATTATGTGATGTGATGTTCTCTTCTGTGTCAATTCAATCCTTGCTTCCTATTGGTTGAGGACTACAGGAAACTATATACAGATGTTTATTTCTCTAATTAGTGCTAATTCTGGATTGTAGGGACCACACACTGCGTGGTCATTGCTATGGGACAGCGATGGTCCCACCCACAGATCCCTGCAAAGTGGCACTGAAAGCCCTGTGTATATATTAATTAGAAGCCAATAACATTGCTGAGGCTGGTGGCTGAATCTATTAGATTGCAATGTATCACTAGCAGCTCAATACAAAACTGAGGCACACAGGCATTGGGTAAACTTTTACATTTGAGGGGAAATGTATCAAGGAAGTTGGTGGAGTTGCCCAAAGAATGAGTCTCTAACTGTCTGAACTTACAGATTGTGCTAGAGAAATGACAGTTGGAAGCTTATTAGTTACTTTGAGCGACTGCCCCACTTTGTTTCTCTCCAAGACTTGATACATGTCCCCCGTTACCGTGGTGAAAGTTGTTGTGACATAAGCAGCCCATTTGGGAGTCCTGTATTTTTTATTTGATAATTGGTGGGGTGGGTTCAAGCGGAGAGATCTTCAGGGCGCAGCTGTTACGGGCTTGGGAAATGACACCATTTAGTTTCCTCCATAGACACCTACTATTGCCCCCATGTTGGAGACATCTGCCGCTGTTCCTGTGGTTGCTTCATTCATGCAATGTGTGTGGGGAAGGGGGCAGCCATGCTTAATTTGCAGCCTTGCACGTCAACCAAAATAACCTCCTGTGGGTCAGTCCTGCTGAGACACTCATCTACCTCTGGCCATAGTAGTGGGTAAAGGTGTCTCTTCCAATGCATCTTCTGTGCACCAACAAAAGCCTGGCCACGGTAGAATCCAGGATATCCTGTCATATTACAGGACTTATTATTCAATTGTTTTTTTCAGTACCCGGCTTCTATTGAATGCAATGAAGGAGTGATGGAGTGTTCCGCAGAAACTAAACTTCAACTTAGCAGTCGTGCCATCATTGTGTTGGGATTCCATGACTCTCCGCTATGGTGTGAGGAGCCTCAAGGAGCAACATGTACGTTCCAGGCAACAACACAAACCCACTGCTCTGGGGATGTAAAAACTATACCCCTAGGTGCGTCTTTACCAGTGTGACTTTACAAGGACCATGTGGTTCCGATGATCTCTACAGTGGTAAATGCTGACAGTCCAGTGGAGTCGTGATCTACAGTATATCAGATATTAGGAAGGCAAGTTGTATGATATCCGGATGATTGATAGACAATATCTAGTTCAACAGCCAATGGGCCAACGCAAAACGGTCGGCATTGACCAAAGGTCAACATGAGCAGATAGTCAACAGGTTCCATCGTTCTTGTCCCCATTGAAAATGTCCCTCCCAAAATGGCCACCTCCTCACAGGAGACAGGTATTATACATGCTAGAGGAGGCGGTGAAAATTTTTGAAGATGAACTGGTGGGGGGGCCTCTGGGTTCGTAGTTACGCCACTGAATTCCGCTGACATAAGCAGGAACCTGCAGACTGTGCATTTGATTTACTTTGGGAGCTAAAATAAGTTTTCTAGCTCAAATGAATTGCTCTTAAATGATTTTAGGGGATGTAGGTGATGCAGATTATTATTTTCATTATTATACCTGTCATTATTATTAGAGTTAATGTAATATTTAGAGTTAAAGCAATGTGCTGTTTCCTTGCATCATTCTCTGTAGGCGTTTGCTACCACATCAGAGAGCAGCCTTTTCCTCTATCATTGAGAATGTTATGTAACAATGGAACTTTAATGTCGCCTGGCCAATTATTGGCATTCGAGCAGAGGCGCGTTCTCCAAGTCACCGAGTGGGAAAGCTCGGCTCAGAGCGGATCCGCGTCTCACAAAGCTCTGTAATAAGGAAATATGAACTTCTTACATTTTTGATGACTGGTTTAGTTAATTTATTTTTTGTTAAAACTTTTTTTGTTTTGTTTTTATCCAGCAAAGATTTTAATTGTAAGCAATTATTCTCCATAAAAAAAAACAAGGCCACAAAAGGCCGCAGCAGGATACTGGTTAATGAAGACACTTTTATTTTCTGATTTTTCAATTTTGGAGAAATATGAATTATACATTTATCACAGTGGATAAACACTGCGGCTCCGGAGATTTTCTGTCTTGTTTAAATAGTTTTTTTTTTTCTTTTGGACAATTTGTGAGGAAGCCGCGGCACTTTCTAGAAGCCCTTAATAGTCGCGCTGGAGGTCGGCTAAACACTGAGTGTAGCAGGCAGTTAGCGGAATGCCGCTGAGAGGGCTCCCTGGAACGCGGGCTTGCTGAGAGGAAATGGGGCCTGCTGCTTCAGCAAACACCAAACCCAAATTACAAAGCTCTTTCCACTTTATCAAATCTTCCATTTTCTCCTGAAAGGCAATTTGCTAGCGTGGCTATTAATTCTTTCAATTAAACACCAGTTATCATGAGACTAGCAGCAGAAGTGTAGATGTTGTTTGTTTTTTCATGAAGGGCGCACAATGCTCACTAACGTTGCTGCTTAATTAATCATGTTTAATTCAACTTCTTTAAGCTCTCGTGTAACATTTGTTCCTGTTCCAATCAGTCGCCTCTTTCTCTCTCTCTTTTGGTCTCTTATCACCTCTCTTTCTCTCCTGGGCCTGATTCAGAGGTGGCCGCTGCGCTGCACGCTGAGGTGAAAATGCTACTCTCAGTCTCCCCTTTGTGGACTGGCGTTCACCCCATGTACAAGCCCGAAGACTCCCATACCTGTGATCCTGCATGCAGTAGGACTACCATGGGTTGCAGACTGGCCCCCATCAGTGCACTGTCACATTCGCCATTAACACTTGCAGCAGCACTTTGGCTGGTGCCGAGTCTTCCATTGTGCATACAGTCAGGGTAATGCAGGAGCTGCAGCGGTGTCCAAAATATTCTGTGCAGTAACGAACATGGGGCTGATCACTGACATGGCAGCAATGGGCACATGTACATTTAGGGTGATTCCTTCAGAGATGATGCCTACAGCCCTATCTCAGGGCACATTTATCAATGGTAGTTTATGAGGTATTTTCCCTAGACAACATATCTGAAAAGGACCCCCAATATGTCCTTTGTAAGGGGGGGGGGGGGGGGGATACTAGGAAGTAGGCTGGGAGCAATGACAGGTGAGAAAGAACTGAGGACATGGAAGCTGTGGGGGCCCATCCTAGGAAGGAGGCTGGGCGCAATGTCAGGTGAGAAGGGGCCTGTGACACAGAGGCTGAGAGGGGCCATCCTAGGAAAGATGCTGATAGCAATGACAAGTGAGATGGATCCTGTGACACAGAGGCTGAGAGGGGCCATCCTAGGAAGTAGGCTGGGAGCAATGACAGGTGAGAAAGAACTGAGGACACGGAGGCTGAGAGGGGCCATCCAAGCAAGGAGGCTGGGAGCAATGACAGGTGAGAAGGATGCTTGGGACATGGAGGCTGAGAGGACCTGTCCTAGGAAGGAGGCTGGGAGCAATGACAGGTGAGAAGGAGCACGGGACATGGAGGCTGAGAGTGCCCGTCCTAGGAAGGAGGTTGGTAGCAATTACAGGTAAGAAGGAGTCCAGGACATGGAGGCTGAGAGGACCTGTCCTAGGAAGGAGGCTGGGAGCAATGACAGGTGAGATGGAGCTTGGGACATGGAGGATGAGAGGACCCATTCTAGGAAGGAGGCTGGAAGCAATGACAAGTGAGAAGGAACCTGGGACATGGAGGCTGAGAGGGACCACCTTAGGTAGGAGGCTGGGAGCAATGACAGGTTTGAGGGAGAACGAGACATGGAGGCTGGGAGGGCCCATCCTAGGAAGGAGGCTGGGAGCAATGACAGGTGAGAAAGAGCCACAGACATGGAGGCTGAAATGGCCCATCCTAGGAAGGAGGCTGGGAGCAATGACAGGTGAGAAGGAGCACGGGACATGGAGGCTGAGAGTGCCCGTCCTAGGAAGGAGGTTGGTAGCAATTACAGGTAAGAAGGAGTCCAGGACATGGAGGCTGAGAGGACCTGTCCTAGGAAGGAGGCTGGGAGCAATGACAGGTGAGATGGAGCTTGGGACATGGAGGATGAGAGGACCCATTCTAGGAAGGAGGCTGGGAGCAATGACAAGTGAGAGGGTGCAGTAGACATGGAGATGCCCAGAAAAATCTGCATTCATAAGGTCAACAATGGAAAAAGGTCGACATCTGAAAAGGTCAACAGGAGTTTTTGCTATATATTTTGGTGTCGACACCTGAGCATCTCTCCCACTATGGGTGTCCGCGCTGTCTGGCATATATGCACTATGCACTGGGGGGTATTAATGCAGAATAGATAAAGGGGGAGACTCTCTAAACTAAAAATGCGGTAAAAACCCTGTTATCTGGGTTTTTACCGCATTTTGGGATGCTCTAAGCATCCCCCCACCAGCTTCTAACGCGACCCAACACCGCCCTGCACCAACCCCCCCCCCCCCTCACCTGTGTATGGGCAGCACAGAGCTGTGCTGCCCAGACTGTGACCTCCTCCTCCCTGCACTATGATCCTCTTCCGGGTGCAGGGAGGAGGAGAGCCCGGCGCAGCAGCACAGTGCCGGGTAAGGGAGGGAGGGGGGAGGCGCCGGGTCCCGGTGGGACCAGCTGACTCTCACTGCAAAGGACAGCTCTTAACGCAAGAGCTGTCCTTTGCCATAATTATCGCAATAGTTAGAGCATATGTGATAATTATGTATGCGGTAGCCGGTGAAGTAGGGCGGAGCTGGGCTGCCGATGTTTGAACATCCCGCCGCTTAAGCTTATTTTTGCAGCATACAGTATTTGTAAAATGAGAACAGATATACGTTATTATCTGGGATGAGCACATGTCTCTATGATCAGTGCGGCTGCCTGCACCTGTAGCAGCCCCCATTCCTATTTGCATATATTTGCATATCCATATGTAAGGCGCCACTTCATGCCCTGTATGCTGGCGGTGATTCTTCTGCACAGCGTTTACTCCTGTTCCGCACTCCTAATAACTTCGCCTTTCAAGTGCGCTGCACACTGTAAGCTTCAGATGTTGTAAACAATATTATTTTGACCTTAAAGCATAAACCGCAAGGTCAAAAGAGTCTGTGTGGGCGCAAACTGCTTAATATGTTCTAGTACAATACAGCGGCTCGGCTGAGTCCTACGTGACATATACAATGAGCCATTGTGAGCCGGAGACACGCTGTGCCGTAATGCCGGAGACTTCTCCATTCTGCAGCATAATTCTTCCACGCACAATAGAAAATCTCAGCACTGTGCAGGGAACGAGAGGTTTGTAATGCAGAGAAACGTTAAATCGCTCATGTTTACCGCACTAAGGGCCTAATTCAGATCTGATCGCACAGCTCAAAATGTTAGGAGCCATACTTGCCTACCCTCCCGGAATGGAGAAGGAGGGCAAGTCTCCCGCATCACCGCCGAAGCCCCCGCTCCCCTTCTCTGCTGCATAAAATCCTAAATTACACGCCTCCGTGGGAAGGGGGCAGGGCTAAAATGCTGCAAATCGCGTCATTGTGACATTGTGACATGATGACATCAGCCTCGTCCCGCCCCCGACACGTAGCCCTGTCCCACCCCCCTTTCCCTGCTCTCCGGGCTTCTCCCGGAGACGGGTGATAAAAAGTAGGCAGGTGTGTTCGGAGCCTTGCAATCAGGTAGACCAGGCCGCCAGCCATAGGGAAATCCCACCCGGTGCAAGGCTGCGTTAAGCCTGTGAAAATATCACAAATAGCAGAAAATCTATTCACAACTCACTCACCATGTAATGATTCCCCAGTGTGTGCACTCCATACCTAGCCACACCTGCATTATCCCTGACAGTCCCAGATAACAGCCGCTCCCCATGTAATGCAGTGTGTGTGTAGCCCAGGACTTACTCAGCGGCTGTGATAGGATCAGGCTGATCAGGGCGGAGCTAACATCACATGACTTCCCCTCACACACCTGGCCACGCCTGCATTATCCCTGACACTCCCAGATAACAGCCTCTCACCATGTAATGATTCCCCAGTGTGTGCAGTCTGTATGTAGCCCAGGACTTACTCAGCGGCTGTGATAGAATCAGGCTGATTGGGGGCGGAGCTGACATCACATGACTTCCCCTCACACACCTGGCCACGCCTGTGTATTACCTGACACTCCCAGATAACAGCCGCTCACCATGTAATGATTCCCCAGTGTGTGCAGTCTGTATGTAGCCCAGGACTTACTCAGCGGCTGTGATAGAATCAGGCTGATTGGGGGCGGAGCTGACATCACATGACTTCCCCTCACACACCTGGCCACGCCTGTGTATTACCTGACGCTCCCAGATAACAGCCGCTCACCATGTAATGATTCCCCAGTGAGTGCAGTGTGTGCATAGCCCAGGACTTACTCAGCGGCTGTGATAGAATCAGGCTGATCGGGGGCGGAGCTGATGTCACATGACTTCCCTTCACACACCTGGCCACACCTGCGTATTACCTGACACTCCCAGATAACAGCCGCTCACCATGTAATGATTCCCCAGTGTATGCAGTGTGTGCGTAGCCCAGGACTTACTCAGCGGCTGTGATAGGATCAGGCTGATCAGGGGCGGAGCTGATGTCACATGACTTCCCCTCACACACCTGGCCACACCTGCATTATCCCTGACACTCCCAGATAACAGCCGCTCACCATGTAATGATTCCCCAGTGTGTGCAGTCTGTGTGTAACCCAGGACTTACTCAGCGGCTGTGATAGAATCAGGGTGATCGGGGGCGGAGCTGACGTCACATGACTTCCCCTCACACACCTGGCCACGCCTGCGTATTACCTGACACTCCCAGATAACAGCTGCTCACAGGGCCGGTGCAAGGTTTCTCAGCACCCTAGGCAAGTCTTCTGCAAACACTCCCCCCCCCCCCCAATACGACCGTATCCCAAATCCAGGGCTTGTGCTAAAGGGGTCCGGCACCCCTCTGCAAAACCTCCTCAAAGTAACTCTCCTCACAGCACCCCCTCCTCACAGGACCCCCTCACCCTCCCCTTCCTCACAGGACCCTCTCACACTTATCCTCTTCACAGTACCCCCTCCCCCTCCTCACAGGACCCCCGGCCCTCACCCTTACCATCCTCACAGTGTGCAAACACATGTAATTTTTCTACAGCAACAGGCATCCAATTCCCTATTGCTTTATTAATACACCAAATACCAAAAGCGATATCTGACCTGTTGCTGGTTTGCAGCATTTGGTGTGGAGTCCTCTTGGCTGTGTGCTGGGGCTGGCCTGGCGCCTGTGGTCCCTCCCTGCTGCTCCGATGTTTGTGTGCAGTACAGGCAACTCTGCAAGTGCTGGCGGGTCGGCAGCGGCGGCATGTGACATACACTCAGGGCAGGGAGTACAGCGGGCAGGGGACCCAGGTACACGGCAGCCCCGGAGGCGGAGGCAACACTCCAGCAGCCACTGTCACTATACCCGGCACCTAGCAGCGTCTTATCTGCGTCGCTCCACGGGTAGGGGGGGTTGCTGGGGGATGCGGCGCGGGCCGCCGTGTCGGCATCGCTCCACCGGAGGGAAGAAGGTGGCGAGTGATGCAAGGGCCGCTAGTCACTCCACGGGAAGGGGTGAATGGAGGGAGATTTTGGAGTTGCCGCTTACCTCCATCCCATCCAGGGGTGGGCACCTGATCCTAACTTCCGCCCTCCAGTGGCCGGCGCCCTAGGCAAATGCCTAAAGCTGCCTAGTGGTGGCGCCGGCCCTGGCTGCTCACCATGTAATGATTCCCCAGTGTGTGCAGTGTGTGCGTAGCCCAGGACTTACTCAGCGGCTGTGATAGAATCAGGCTGATTGGGGGAGGAGCTGACGTCACATGACTTCCCCTCAGACACCTGGCAACGCCTGCCTCATCCCTGACACTCCCAGAAAATGGGAGGTTACTGCCCACAAATGCCAGCTTTCTGCCAATCACCTTGTGAATGGCCAACAATAAAAAAAATGTAGCAGGACGGCCTCACACATGTGTTCTACGTGCCATACGCACACGCAGTCTATCGATAATTGTCAACTCTGCAGACTTGAAAATATTATTGGTAATGGCAGAAGAGGAAGAAGTTTCCCGATGGCGGAAGAAGTCTCCCGTTGCCGTGGAGATGAACCACTTAGCATCACTTCCGGTTTCGCCTGCAGTGTTTCCTCATGATTTTACCCGACCAGCAATCCACTGGGCACTACCTGCACTACCCTCAGACATCACTGACCATCTGCCCCACGCTGACACTGGTGGAGGAAGCAGCGGCATTAATCCTACAGGTGTTAGCGGAACCCTGGAGACAGTACACAACCATCAGCCACACACACCGAGGGACACGATTCCAGACCACACACTACTCTTCCGCTACTCCTTAATATAAGGACACACATACCGTTCACTTCCACTCCACTCGTAAGTACTGTGGAAATTTCAAAATCAGAGGAGGGGTACTCGTTAATAAAAAAACCTCATCAGGGGGTACAGGAGAGAAAAAGTTTGGGAACTGCTACTCTAGTCTATCACACCAATTGCCTTTCCACCCTTTACTGCGAGCTCCACAAGCTGCACCTGGCTTATAATTGCCTTCATTTAAGATTGTAAGCTCCTGTGGTCCTGCCTGCCTCGATTTCTTGCCATTGTTACAGATGTAGCGCTTCTTATAAGGCGCCTATTTACCTTAACTTAACTCTAATTACCCCTAGAAATAAATCACACGGACACCTTATCCTAAAATAATCACACGGACAACAACTGCATAAGTTTAAAAGGTCAACATTATTTATTGTTGGTATGACCCTATTGAAAGGGATGGCCAGGAAAGCGCTTGGAGACCAGCTAAGTCACAAATGTTAACAATGGCGGCGACTACAACACCCCAACTTGTAACCGGGGCGATGAACCGCCCCTATTGAATCTAAGTCACAGCCTGCACTGTGATGGCCTTACCGCCCCTCCTATTGCATGGTGAGGACAGTTCTAGTAAGTGGCCATTGTCCCCCCTCGGGGGCAGGACACACCAGCCGTCCTGGCAGAGGGTGGCAATACCACACAGTGACCACCTGTACCTCAAAATTGACCGCTGGTCGAGAGCGCCCTCCCACCAATTAGAAATTAATTTTTGTGAAGCCAAATTGTGTGAAGGCCAAAAGGCCGGGTGGTAATTGTAGAAAGCAAGGGAGGGAGGGTGGGAATCCAGACTCAAAGAGGAAGCAGAATCACCTGACTCCCCTATATATAACCCTGCCTATGCTACCGCCCATTCTACACCTGATTGGCTACGCATAACATCACTGAATTCTTTTTAGGTATATAAGTGAAAGGAGAAAAACAAAAAGTGGAATAATAAGACTAAAGACAGAGAGTGGAAGTTTTCTTGAGGGGGACAATGTAATAGCAGATAATATTAATAATTATTTCTGCTCAGTATTCACTGCTGAAAGAGAGGGGAAGGGGCCACAATTAAGTTGCAAGTATAGTCAGAAAACTGAGGGAGAAACAAGTACATTTACAGAGGAGAAAGTCCTCACAGAACTCTCAAAACTGAAAGTGGATAAATCAATGGGGCCAGATGGGATACATCCAAGGATACTAAAAGAGCTCAAAGGGGAGCTGGTAAAACCAATAACAGAATTATTCAACCAGTCACTAGCTACTGGAGTAATCCCAGAGGACTGGAAAACAGCGAATGTAGTCCCACTGCACAAAAGTGGAAGCAAAGAAGAGGTAAGCAACTATCGACCAGTCAGCCTTACATCAGTAGTAGGGAAATTGATGGAAACACTCTTAAAAGAAAGAGTTGTAGAATATCTCAAAACCAGCAATTTACAGGATCCAAAACAGCATGGGTTTACTGGGGGAAGATCATGTCAAACAAATCTTATTGACTTTTTTGACTGGGTGACTAAAGTAATAGATCAAGGTGGGGCTGTAGATGTAGTTTATCTAGACTTTAGTAAGGCTTTTGACACTGTCCCACATCGCAGACTGTTAAATAAACTTGAAAGCTTGGGATTGGATTCTAAGATAGTTGAATGGATAAGAGCATGGTTGCAGGACAGAAAACAGAGAGTTGTAGTAAACGGAGTACAGTCAAAGGAGGGAAAGGTTACAAGTGGAGTACCCCAGGGATCTGTACTTGGAACAGTGCTTTTTAATATCTTTATTGGTGATATTGCAAATGGAATTGAGGGTAAAATGTGCCTTTTTGCAGATGACACAAAGGTATGCAACAGGGTAGACACACCAGGAGGGGTAAAACAAATGATTGATGATCTAGGTAGATTAGAGGAATGGTCAAGAGCATGGCAACTACAGTTTAATGCCAAAAAATGCAAAATCATGCACTTGGGTTGCAAAAATCCAAAGACTAAATATAGTATAAATGGCACTATAATGGAAACTACTGAGGAAGAGAGGGATCTAGGTGTCACTATTTCAGGGGACTTAAAGGCAGGTAGGCAATGTAACAAAGCAATGAAGAAGGCAAGTCAGATGCTTGGTTGCATAGGGAGAGGTATCAGCAGTAGAAATAAAGAAGTAATAATGCCACTGTATAGGTCATTGGTACGACCTCATCTAGAGTATTGTGTTCAGTTCTGGAGGCCATATCTCCAGAAGGATATAAATACATTAGAGACTGTACAAAGAAGGGCAACTAAAATGGTGCATGGCCTGCATCACAAAACGTACCAGGAAAGACTAAAAGATCTTAATATGTATACTTTAGAGCAGAGAAGGGAAAGGGGGGACATGATAGAAACTTTCAAATATATCAAGGGTTTTAACAAGGTACAGGTGGGAGACATTCTTCACAGGAAGAGGAGCAACAGAACACGAGGACATGCACTGAAACTAGAGGGAGGAAGATTCAGGGGAAATTTGAGGAAGAATTACTTCACAGAAAGAGTAGTAGATAAGTGGAATAGCCTCCCATCAGAGGTGGTAGAGGCAAATACAGTAGTACAATTTAAACATGCTTGGGATAGGCATATTGATATCCTTACAAAAAAATAAGGATCAAATATGGTTTGAGGTAACATGTTTAAAAAAGGGGCAGACTAGATGGGCCAAGTGGTTCGGTACTTGTGAGTTATCCGGGCTGCCGATTTTGTCCTTAAGTTTAGTTAACTTAAGGACACCCGACCGACGCGATGCCCGCGATTTAGCCCCAAATCGGGGGCATTGCGTCGGTCGTGGCCGTTATTAGGGGCCGCGACGCGATGCCCACGATTTTCCATAGACAGTAATGTTAAAAGACGCGATGGACCCGATTTCCCATAGACAGTAATGTTAAAAGACGCGATGGACCCGATTTCCCATAGACAGCAATGTTAAAATAAAATGACAATGTGAAATTGGCCAATATGGCCATTTCACATTGGATATGTTTTAAAAAAAAATGTTTCATGACCCCCCACCACCGTTAATGCCACCCCGCTATTGATGCCAACCCGAAGCGTGGAGAGCGCAGCGAGCCCGCGAGGGGCGGCGGTACGCGTCCTCCGACCTTTTCATACCCCTACTATCCACGTCGGTGTAGAGTTGAGAATAGAATAGTGTGGCGAGCGTAGCGAGCCACCGAGCCCGTAGCGTGGCGAGCGCAGCGAGCCCTGCGAGGGGACGCAGATACCTTCACAGGGTATGAAAAGGTCGGAGGACGCGTACCGCCGCCCCTCGCGGGCTCGCTGCGCTCGCCACGCTTCGGGTTGGCGTCAATAGCGGGGTGGCGTTAACGGTGGTGGGGGGCCATGAAACTTTTTTTTAAAAACATATCCAATGTGAAATGGCCATATTGGCCAATTTCACATTGTCATTTTATTTTAACATTGCTGTCTATGGGAAATCGGGTCCATCGCGTCTTTTAACATTACTGTCTATGGGAAATCGTGGGCATCGCGTCGCGGCCCCTTATAACGGCCACGACCGACGCGATGCCCCCGATTTCGGGCGCGATGAAAAAATCGGCAGCCCGGATAACTCACAAGTACCAGTGGTTCTTATCTGCCGTCAAATTCTATGTTTCTATGTTTCTATTCTATGGGTAAGAAACTTTATTGGGACAATCACAAAAATTCCAAGGCTCTTAAATGCCCTCATGCCTATACAGCCCTCGCTTAATCTTAGTGCGGGTCCCGGCGATTCTATCACCAATCACCAGGACCCACCAGGACCCGCCATTGGACAGAAGGGGCACATGAGACGCTCGCGCTCCCCGTTCCATCCAAGCCCACTGCCGCCTCCCGTCGCTTCCCCGACACTCCCTGCACCCCCTCCGCCCTAACCTGCCAGTCTCCCTGAAGTGGCGACAGGCAGGGATTTGGCTGCACCTTATAAATACATTGAGTTCTCTATTTTTGTATTGCCCATGGATATGACATAGGTCTGCTCATTGCCACTGGATGCAGAGGGGTAAGTCACTAAGATGAGAGTTCATTTGAAGATGGGATGTTGCCTACAGCAACCAAACTGGATCTACTGTACTTTTTGTTTATTTAGCTCCTTCCAAAAGAAAATAGAATCGAATTAGTTGCCCATAGCAACATGAGATCTTCAATGGAAATCCCATCTTAGTAAATAAACCCCAGAGCATCGTATCCAAGGGCATGCAGAATACACTGTCTACCTGAAATAAGTGACCCACATCCAGATAAGATATTTCGGAAAGTCTGGGTTCCTGGTGTAGACAGGATCCTGCGATGAGGCTGAGGGGGACAGATGGACTCACTTAGAGACAATTACACCGAAGTAAATACATATTTAGATTGCAAAGGAAACAAAATAAACAGGTTTGAGCGATGAAGGTTTATAATTAGAGTTTTTATTTTAATTTAACTTCGCACTTCTCACTATCATCACAGAACATCTGCCATTGTTGGGAACATTTTAACTTTTGAGATTCCTGGGGAACATCTGCCGCGTCAATCTTCCATGTAAAACACAGAGTGATCCAACTGCCTAAGAGCAAAAGGGGGAAAAAAAGATATATTTTGCCAACAGTTACGTCTCCATTTCCTTCTATACATTCTGTGTAGCTCGGAACGGCATACGGCAGCATTGTGCAGGAAAAGTGCAGTTTCAGGACATCACGCCGGGAAAACTGCGGAACGATCTTCTCCTCCGTGGAATCTGATTTGCGTGCACATAATGCCAAGATTCTGTCTTGCTGTGGCATATCTGGCAGTGGAATATCTGGTGGTTCCGGGTGGTGGTTGCAGAATCACTGCCAATTACAAAAGCTGACATTGACATGTCTCTACTAGGGTGACCAATCCAAAATTGCCGGGATTTTAATCTCGCCCAGACTGTCAGGCTTTTCCCATTCCCAGCGTAATGTGGTCAGCTGCACCGCCCGCCTTGCTTCCGGCTGCTTCGCCTGCCCCTCTAGCTCTTGGCTGCATCGCCCAGCTTCCTGCTGCACCACCCACCTGCCTAGCTCCCGGCCACACCACCCTGCTCCTGGCTGCTCTGCACACCTACCTAGCTCCAGTCTGCACTGCCCGGCTCACGGCTGCACCGCCGCAGCCCTAGCTCTGGGCGGCATCTCCCAGCCACACCGTCCGGTCCCCTTGCTCTCGGCCGCATCAACCACCTCCCAGTTCACGGTCAAACCGCCGGCTCCCAGCTGCACAGCACACTTGCCCGCACTTCTTAGTAAATTTGTGGAAGGCCGGGTTGTTTTTTATTTATTAATGACGCCAATCCCAGGATTGAAAAAATGCCCCGGTATTGGCTTCCCTAGTCTCTAGCCAACGTTCCATCCCACATATTGCCAAGACAGCCACTGTTCTAGTAAATACAACATGCAGCACAGTTGCCTACCCGGCTCCAGCATCCTGCAGGAGGCTCCTGTTATTGCTAAAATCTCCCAGATACTTCAGATTCTTCTAGGGGGGCCAGTAAGGGATTTCTCTGCTAGGATAGTGATTTTTTGTACTCACTGGGATTTGCCTTAGCTGCTCAGGAGTCCCTGCTGACGACTCTCATTACCCCAATAAAAAATTATCAGGCGCAATATATAAAATCATATAGGGATTACTATAGTTCTACGCTGCTTCCAAAAGAGTTATCTGGAACACTCAATAGCACAGAGCTGGATCATCCCAGTGTTACATGGAGCGTGGTGGATGCATATATGCTATCATGGCCACACCCCTCTCTATACAATGCCAAAATTACCAGCATTACTGCCTATCATGACGTGGTTGGGGCGCAGTCCTTGGCATGGCAACTCCCAGAAGATGGAAGTGACACACCCCGGTTCACAGAAACTCCAGCCCCCCCCCCCCCCCCCCGAATGCCTCTACCTGTGACTCATGCATTCACAAAATCACAATACAAAATACAAAAGTAGGAGACATCCTGGAAATGCGCAGGATGAATCATGCACAGTTTCCTGTAGATTGGAAAACTGTGCTGTGGATTGCACGCGCGATACATACTGAATCGGGGCCCTTGACAATTGTTGTTAAATGCTAGTGTTTTTTGTTTTTTTTAGCCCCTGAAACATAATATTGATTTAAATTGATATAAAACAATGGAAATACAACTTTACTAAATATACCCCTTATAATGTGAGTGCTGTACGCATGAATACATCGGACCCCTTGGACGATATCGGGGGTTAGCAGTCTCGACCCAACGACAGTGACACAAACTGGCACAGTCTGCCCATATTGTCGCAATGCGCAGCGAGTAAGGTCGTCCTTTGCTATACAGTATATATAAATATCTCTTCCCTGTATAACCACCCTGCACCAACCTGGGAGCGACAGAGTTAAGTTTTTATCACATTGTTCATTGTATTTTTCTCACTCCTATAACTGTGATCAGAAGGTGGCATTTAATCTGTGCCAATTGCTCGGCCCCATAAGTGTTTCCACAGAAATTGGAGGCGCCCGTATTGCGTCTGTGACATAGAGAGAAATTAATGGTAAGTTTAGCAGGACATTGAGTAAGTGTGATTTGCCGGCGACGCGTCTGTGACAGTCTGGGAATGCAATGTCTATACCTACAACATATAATTTAACATCCATTTCCAAGCAGAAAATAAAATGATGCGACAATATTGAGTCCGTTCCCCGCGCTGAGTGCCCACTGTCATGTCCGGGCGGATCTTTCATTTTTTTGTTATTTTTAAAGGTAGGTTATTATGGAGGTTATTCTGATCGGTGCGGCCAAACGTGCGTACGTTCACTATTAACGTACGCTCTCCGTACGCGGCCGTTGGGGTTAAGTCCACCCACAACTCAGCCGCATACGTACGGCCAGAAACAACGTCGAAGGGGAGTGGCGTACAATTGAGCGTACGCCAACGTACACGGACGGACCAGCCCTTACACTCCGACAACTGGCGTACAACAGAGCGTACGCCACCGTTTACGGACGTCTCTCGTCCGTCTTCCCACCGACTTCTTGCGGCTATCTAAGCGTACGCCAGCTTGCACGGACGGGTCCCTATTGTTTTCAATAGAAAACTCAGCTTATGTCACCGCTCGTGAGAGTGAGCGTACGTCCGTGCACGCTGGCATACCCTTCACATATATGGACCTGCAAATCTTGCCTTTCAACTACAATTCTGACAATTAATTAATTATTCTAATTGTTATTCAATTATTGTTTTCTATTAACTCAATTGTCTACCTTAATAAAGACCCTAATAAAACAACATTTTAACCCTCATTACATGTATATTTGTTATGTTCTAATGTGGCATTTTAATAACTATCTATGTGTCCCCACATTGCTTTTACTTGGAAATAAATTTATGTTGGTGTTTGTGTGTATGTTCTAAATTATGTCCCTAATTAGTTTGATCTGATTTTTTTAACATGTATACCTACCCTGATGTTATGTGTGATGTTTTCATCTAACAACAATAAAAAATCATGCCTTTTTACTATGTGTTATTTCACCCCAAAACACACACATTCACACATCATTCATTACCCCTCACCTCAAATTACCAATATAACTTACATGACACATCTGTATGTACCTGCCCTTACAAACCCTCTCACATATTTATGATTAAAAACACAGGCAACTTCTAACTGAATATAAACTTGTATTTTGTACAAACATAAAAAGAAAAATAATCAAAAAATTAAAGGAGACCCTCCAGGCGCAAAAAAAGAATGTTCAAATAAAGCAGGGTTAAAAATATTTCCTGCAAAATGCGGGCCACATCTTCCTGGTGCTGTTCAGTGTCTGTAGTGAAGGAAAAAAAAACATTATATTGAATATATAATATACACAAATGTTTGTTGTATTTGTACATAATAAGAAGTTGTGAGTTAAGTGTGAAGGCCACATACATTTTTTAACTACATTGAAGATGGGTCTGCTGTAAACACGGTACAAAAGACTAGTATGTTTTCACACACATACTGTACATATTACATGAAATGAAATAAATTCCTCCTTATTGGATAAATGTATGCTGTATCACCATTGGGAGGTTTGTTTTGGGGGAATCACCTCTAACCTCACAATTAACCTGTGCTATTTAAGGGTAATGACATTGTTGTGGCTTAACCACTCCTTACTTAGTAAAATGTTTGCCATTGCTGTACAAATTATAGGCCTAAAGCTATGTTTGTAAAGCATGCATCCGCATGGCCTCACACACTATTAACAAAACAATCTCTAAATTTATGTTGCACATCATGCTGGGAAGTGGAGTTACACAACACCTGGATCCACATAACTACAACACCACTAATGTCGGATATGTCATTGGATGTACTGTTATGTCAATTATTCAAGGGGTGAGGCATGGCCACACTAAAAAAAAAAACACCAAGGGGACCCTTGTTCCTGGAGAAGGACAGGCCACACCTCATGGTCGCCCTGCAGTGATATGTTGCAACTAATGTTGAGCAGCTTACCAATAAAAGTGTTGTAATGTTGATGTTGGATACACATATGTGCAGGGCCGAAACTAGGCTTTCCGGTGCCCGGGGCAAGGCAGTCTTTTGGTGCCCCCCCCCCTACCTAGTGATGCTGCTGCGCGCCGGGGGCGTGGCCTATAATCGCTGCTCTCCCGCGAGGCCACGCCCCCATTTTGCCGCTATGGGGGCATGACCCAGAGGCTCTGTGAGCCTCTAGCCATGCCCCCAGCCCCCTGGCTGCGGGAATAGACGCTGTGCGCATGCGCACAGCGTTTATTCCCCGCTGCTTAGTTAGCAGCTGACAGGGGGGACCGACCAACTGATGCCTTGTCCCTGGCGACGGAGACCCCCCCCTCCCCGCACAGTCCTCTCACCGCTCACCCCGCAGCCGCATCTTCGTCCGTCTCCTACTAGCGCTGCGGCGGGAAGCGCTGATGACTTCAAAAAGACTTGCCGGACGCTGATTGGCTGAATTCAGCCAATCAGCGTCCGGCAAGTCTTTTCGAAGTCATCAGCGCTTCCTGCAGCCGCGCTAGTACGAGATGGACGGACATACCTGTCAGCGCGCCCCTCACCTCCAGCGCCCGGTGCGCGTGACCCCCCCGCCCCCCCCTAGTTACGGCCCTGAGTGGTTGTTGTGATTGTTTATGTGTAGAAATGTGTAGGTAAACATTAGACACATTATTTACTTACGGCTAGTTGAGCCATCCTGCTCGCCACTGGTTGGGTGTGCGGTGGTTGGGGGGGTCAGGAGCAAGGGGGATGGGATAGGACTTGGGATACTGGTAGTGGGTTGGAGTGGGGATTGGAGAGGTTTGGGGGTGGGTGGTGGAGAGGTGTAGGGGGGTTGGAAATGGGGTGGGGAGGGGGTGGGGGTAGGGGTGTGGGTGGGGGTTGGGGAGGGGGTGGGGGTAGGGGAGTGGCTGGTGGAAGGGGATGTTGAAATTTGGTGGGCCCCAGCTGGACCCATTGTCTCCTCCTCTTCCTCCTCCTCTTCCTCCTCCTCCTCCTCTTCCTCCTCCTCGTCTGGCTGCTCCTGGGCTGCTTGCTCCCGGGCTGCCTGCTCCCGGGCTGCCTGCTCCCAGGCTTCTATGCGTGCCCTTGCCCGTGCTGAAATGTTCATGTTGATGGCATAGAAATCGAAGATTGGGTTTCATAAAAAAGGGGGAAAGAAAAATTCACATTAGTCATGCTCATAACCTTCCAAATTATCATTGCTGTTATATTTCAGACATTTATCATGCAAACTAATTGATATGCTACACCCAAAAACTGAGCAACTACTTAAACCCCCCCCCTATACACCCATATACACCCCCTATACACCCCCTATACACCCCCTATACACCCCCTATACACCCCATATACACCCCCTATACACCCCATATACACCCCCTATACACCCACATACTCATGAACATATTTATAAAAATTACAGAAATCATTGGGAAAAAAAAACGCAGACATACTAGTAAATAAAAACTTACATCGGGCAATATGGCGGCGAAGTGTGGAAAGCATCACTGGCTGCCGCCGGCGCAGGTCAGACCAGCGCCGCTCAACTTGTGCCAGGCTTCTGCGTACGCCGGTCCGGGCGTAGATTAGCCGGCGGGCAGCATTATATGCCCGCCGCTTGTCCATGTTGGACACATATGGGCCCCTGGGCCCCAGGCGCCGGTCCATGACCTCAACCAAGGCCAACAGCTCCTGGGTAGAAAACGCCCTAGCCCTGGTTGAAGTCATATTGGCAATGGCGCAGTTATTAATTGCAGG
The DNA here is from genome assembly GCF_055691185.1 of Crinia signifera. Lineage (NCBI taxonomy): Eukaryota > Metazoa > Chordata > Amphibia > Anura > Myobatrachidae > Crinia > Crinia signifera. Next base: position 173,736,278 of record NC_139224.1, on the reverse strand, counting down.
TACATATATCACTTTTGGTGCTTGCTGATTGGTGTAAAAAAATTGTTTGTTTAGTATTAACTTTATTAATCCTTTTAACATTAACAAACTGGATGCGAATAGAAACTTACGCGGACCGTTCTGATATACACACACCATAACCAACAGCATGCTTTCAATGTATAGAGAGACGTACTGTATATACAGTGTGCGGAAAATAATACACGCAACCGTCTACTAATAAATACGCTGATAAAAAGGCACAATACACCGATTTCCATGGAGAGACGTACTGTATATACAGTGTGCTGAAAATAATACACGCAACCGTCTACTAATAAATATGCTGATAAAAAAGGCACAATGCAACAAGAGGTTGCATCTCTCCAAACAGGTGTGACCCAGCAGGTGCATGGTGAGAGAACTGGGGCCACCAGAAAACGAGCTGCAACATCTAGGGTGAGGACTGAGCAGGATACCACCACCAAAAAGAGAAACCCTGCATTTGTAGAGACAGAATTGCGAATTTTAGTGCCCAGGGCACGCGAATGGATAGAATTGGCAACCAGGAAGCCGGGTGCCAGAGCAAGGAGAAACCTTTGGGACAAGATCACAGAGGAAGTGAACCAGGTGTCACCAGTGGTCAGAGATTGGCTAGCGGTGAAGAAAAGGCAAGTGTGTTTGTCCCCCTGATAATGTCATATGTGTGTACATATGTTACATGTATGTTTTGAGAATAATAGAAAGGTGTGTTTGTAGATAGTGCTACACTTCAATGTCACATGTGAACACAACCATGTCTAATAACCCACATTGATATATGAAACATGCACCATTGGTGTGATGTGAGGTTATGGGCACAGTTCTGCTCATGTGAAGTATGTGAAGTATGTGATGGGACAAGAGAAAGTGTGTTTTTGAAAGAGTTGTTGTAACATGTTCCATATGATGCTACTGAAACAAGAATGACCAAACTGTGCACATGTAGCTGGTGAGAAACTACACATCCCAGTATGCCATCCCATAGTTAAATTACTCCATAATAACCACACTGTCAAGCTATGGTGGAATGTGTAGTTTCACAACAGGTGGAGGTGCATAATTTGGCCATGGATGATGTCATTTCTGCATAGTGATCTATGTATGTGCATTTAGTGGCCTAATGAATGAGATGAGACACTGAAATGCCTCCTAATGGAGACATTAATGTGTGTGTGGGACACATATGGCTAAAAAACATAATATGACCCACACTAGGAAATGTAACGTAGTCATGATGTTCACTAGCACAGTGGTGCACATATCTCATGGTGATATTTGTATTTTTAAACTTGTAGGTGGACAGACTTCAAAACGACACTGAAGAGGAAGATGACTGACCGGTACAACCACAGCATGTCCACCGGGAGGGGGCCTATGCCAGATAATTTGGAGTATACCCCCCTGGAGCAGGACGCCTTGGATGTCATTGATGTGGCCGAGGTCAGGGGGATATCCAATATGGATAGTGAGCTCCCGGCGGAGGTCTTTGCTGCTGCTTTTGATGGTAAATCACAGTAATGCATTGTATTTTGAAAGATATTTTTTTGTGCGTATGTGATGGTGACATTGTTTTCAATTATTATCCTAGAAGAAGCAGAAACCCAGGATGAACCGGCAGCATCTTCCTCTGCAGAGCCACAGGTGGAGCAAGTGGTCCAGCCTCCACCAAGACGACACCCCCAGCCACAGGAGACATGGGATGCCAGCGTGATGGTGATGCTGGAGAGGATCGAACAGCAAGGGGTGGATTCTGCGGTCCGTCAGCAGCAGGTTGGGGAATTTCTGGAGGATTGGAAGGCCACAAACAGGCAGCAGTGTGAGGCCTTCAACCGCATGAATGACACTCCGGCGGCTGGCATGCAAAGCATTGGCCAACACCTCAGCCGCCAGAATGAAATTCTTGCGGAGCTGCTGACCACCGCCAGGTCCCTAAGGGACAATCCCCCATCTGCTGGCCCACCCCAAGCTGCTCCCCAACCTTCCACCTCTGCTGACCCTCCTGTGTCCACTAGGGGAAGACGCCGCAAGCCATCTGAGCCAAAGGCCCCTGTCCCCAAGGCCCCATCTAAAAAGGGGAAAAAAGGGCCCAAATAATGAGACCTGGTTCACTTCCTCTGTGGTTGGACCCCAAATGTTTAAATTGCACTGGACATCCACTTCCTGAGTTGGCCATCGATCCATTTTCGTGCCATGGGCATTAAAGTTCTTATTTTGACCTCTACAAATGCAGGATAAATTTTTGGTGGTGTGTATCTTGCTTAGTATTCACCTTGGTTGTTGCAGTACGTATTCTGGTGTCCCCATTTCTTTCACCATTGCATTTGCAGGGTAACACATGTTTGGAGATATGCAACCTCTTGTTCTGGCTGTTTTTTTATTTTTGTGTCTATTTTATTTGTTTATTTGATTTATGACATTAAAGTGTCAAATAAGCTGTGATGCTGAACAGCAAATAAATTTATTTTACCAATTAAAACAAAATTGTTGTATGTGTAATTTCTTGTGTGAAACAAATACTACATTTATGTGTACTTACTGACCAGGGTATTTTTGAACATTTGTTGAAGTGTGGTAGAAGTTTCCCATGTGTAACCCTCTCCATGGCCATTCCCATGTTCCTATCCAACTTTTCCCTGCTAATTAGTTTGTGTCAGCACATGTGCAGAGCAACTTAATAGGTGAGAAAGCAGTTTGTGTGCAGGTGAGGTAGCTCCTACAGTAGTAGGTAAAAGCAGGTCCAGAACAATGCTTTCCTCATGGAGTGGGTGAGGCAGACAAACAAGGGTCAAAAGGTACATTTGTGTAGGAATGCATATGTGTCCTCCCTAAAAAAAGATGTGTGAATCGGCCAAACATGAGAAAATTGCTTGTGAACAAACATGTATAACTTTTTAAATATATATGATTTTACAGTGTCATAAGCAGATGTAGGAATCCTTTGTTAGAGAGATGTGAGTGCAATAATGTGATTGGTGGCATCTTACATCCAGAGTGTAGTCAAATCCAATTCCTAGCAGATCAGATAGTGGTACAGTTCTGTATTTTGGGTACTATACAAAGATTGTGTGCAAAATAGTGGGCATGGGCTTAAAACATTGCTGAAACATACTTTGTAGGTGTTAGATGTGGTTTATGCAGGGGCTGGCTGGCAAATTTTAGCCTGGGGGGCAAGTCCAGAGCACTGGCCCATAAGTAGCACATAAGTAGCCCATAAGTAGCGCATTGGTCTAGACACCACATGCTCATCTCCTGCATAAATAAAGAACAGAACACCACAGGCTGTTCTCCTGCATAAATAAAGAACAGGACACCACAGGCTGCTCTCCTGCATAAAGAACATAGCACCACAGGCTGCACCCTTGCGTAAAAGACAGGACACCACAGGCTGCTCCCCCTGTATAATAATCATGCCGTGACATTACAGGCCGCTCACCCTGTATAAGAAAAGTAATGCCATGACACCACAGGCTGCTCCCCCTGTATAATATAAAAGTAATGCCATGACACCACAGGCTGCTCCCTCTGTGTTATAATAATGCCATGATGCCACAGGCTGCTCCCCCTGTATAATAATTTGTGTCATGGCATTACTATTATTATATTATACAGGGGGATCAGCCTGTGGTGTCATGGCATTATTATTATACAGATGGAGCAGCCTGTGGTGTTATGGCATTACTTTTATATTATACAGGGGGAGCAGCCTGTGGTGTCATGGCATTATTATTATACAGAGGGAGCAGCCTGTGGTGTCATGGCATTACTTTTATATTATACAGGGGGAGCAGCCTGTGGTGTCATGGCATTATTATTATACAGAGGGAGCAGCCTGTGGTGTCATGGCATAATGCCATGACACCACAGGCTGCTCCCCCTGTACAATAATAATTATGACACCACAGGCTGCTCCCTCTGTATAATATAAAAGTAATGCCATGACACCACAGGCTGCTCCCTCTGTATTATAATATTAATGCAATGACACCACAGGCTGCTCCCACTGTATAATATAATAATAGTAATGCCATGACACAAATTATTATACATGTGGGTGCAGCCTGTGGCGTCATTGCATTATCATTATACAGAGGGAGCAGCCTGTGGTGTCATGGCATTACTTTTATATTATACAGGGGGAGCAGCCTGTGGTGTATAATAATAATGCCATGACACCACAGGCTGCTCCCCCTGTATAATATAAAAGTAATGCCATGACACCACAGGCTGCTCCCTCTGTATAATAATAATAATGCAATGACACCACAGGCTGCTCCCGCTGTATAATATAATAATAGTAATGCCATGACACCACAGGCTGCTCCCTCTGTATAATAATAATGCAATGACACCACAGGCTGCTCCCGCTATATAATATAATAATAGTAATGCCATGACACAATTTATTATACAGGGGGAGCAGCTTGTGGCGTCATTGCATTATCATTATACAGAGGGAGCAGCCTGTGGTGTCATGGCATTACTTTTATATTATACAGGGGGAGCAGCCTGTGGTGTCATGGCATTATTATTATACAGAGGGAGCAGCCTGTGGTGTCATGGCATAGTGCCATGACACCACAGGCTGCTCCCCCTGTACAATAATAATGACACCACAGGCTGCTCCACCTGTATAATATAAAAGTAATAGATATTTCGATTAAAGTGTTTAATATTAACTTACTGTGGTGTAATGTCAAATCCCTCCTGTCCTGGCAGGCTCCACTCCAGGAATTTCAACTATCCTCCTGATTCCTGCGGTCTGCGGCCTCCTGCTGCGGCCCCCACGATTCTTCCTGCAGAGTGCAGCCTGCGCCTGCCTGACTTCCTGTAGTCTCCAGACGCGTGGGTGGGAGGCGTCATCGTCATGACGTCCCCCCCCAGCGCCTGCCACTGCCGCCGGCCAGGGAATAGAGGAGCCGTGGAGCCGAGGCCGGCGGCCATGTTCCTGTGGCCGCGCCGCATACACATCATGTAAAGGACCACAGGAACATGGCCGCCGGCTGAAAAAAAACGGTAAGGCGGACTCGGAACGGCCGCGGCCCGCGCAGACCTGCCAGTGCGGCCTGGGGGGCAAATGGCACCCTGCCCCCCGGCCCAGCCCGCCCCTGGGTTTATGTTATTGTATCATAAATACAAAACCTATGTTTGTATTAGAGTGAACACGTTGACACATGTCGACTTGTGTAGATTGAGTGTGCTACTGTGTAAAGTCTATGAAAGCACGTAGTGAATGTGTATAACTGTTTAACAAATACCTACCTTAGCATATATAAGCAGGTGTTAAAAAGATTCTTACCTTAAATTAAACAAACGTTTAAATGTAGAGAAGTATAGAAAGATAAGCTTCCAATGTGTTTGAGTGCTGTGTGTGGCTTGCAGGTAGTGAAATCATGGTTTGGACTTAATAGACTGCAGCATTGCTTATTACATTCAGGTGTATGTGTTTGGTAGTAATCAGCGTAAATTAGCTAACCCAGGCGCACGCTGGCATGCGGTATCTGTAGGGGTGGTTTGAGATGGCGGTTGGCGGCCGCCTGTTTTGTGTCCGAAATGAAAGGTGCTTTAGTCGATCGTGCGGTAGTAGCACCGCTCATTTTTGGTGCACACCCCCGTGTACGCCCATATTTACGCCCATTTTCCCTCATTATTTCGGCCGCTCCCCTCAACACGCCCCTATGCCGCCCCCAATGCCCGTACTCTCGCGTACAGGTTTTTTCGCACGTAGAGACCCGTCCGTAAGCGTTGTGGAGTGTTCGCGCCTGCGCATTGGCGATTGTACGCATGCGCAGATCATGAAAAACCCCGGAACGTACGCGTACGGCCCGGCCGCACCAACCAGAATAAGGCCCTATGTGAGTGACCTTTCCAGACAGAGTATTGTTTTATCAGGATTCCGTATAGAATGTGCGTATTCCTATATAATTGTGTTTAGCTTCTGTTGCTGGGTATACAGTACGTGTGGGCAGTGGTGTAAATAGAAATTTTGCGCCGCCCCGCCCCCCCCCCCCCCCCCCCCCCCCAGCCAAAAAAGTTTTGCGCCCCCCCCCCCCCCAATCTTTTTTTTATAACCTACATGCTCATTGCCGGGAGTTTCCATGCTCGTTGTCATAGGGTTACATGCTCGTTGCCATGGGTTGCAGGCACTGTATGCAATGAGCTCCCATGACAGAGAGAGCGGGAAATATGGTCAGAGAGAGGGAGAAATATGCTGGACAGAGAGAAGGGGGGTGAGGTGATGGGCAAGGAGAGGGGAACAGATGGTGGGGGGGGGGGCAGATACTGGGTAGGGAGAGGGGGATAGATGCTGGGTAGGGAGAGGGTGGTACGGATGTGATGACAGTTGGTATGATTGGGAGGTGTCAGAGTTCATAGCAACTGTGCTTTTTGTACTGCGGAGCCCAGAATTGCACTCCAAATTCTAGATGTGATCTTACCAATGCCTTGTAAAGTGACATAATAACATTCACATCACTAGCTTCCATGCCCCTTTTACACAGGCTGGTATCCTGTTTGCCTCATTAGCTGCTATACTACATGAGCTCTACACTCTAGTTTGGGTCATCAGTGTAGCTAGCATGGGTGTATCTAGTTCCAAATATCCATCTTTGGAAGTTCCTATCCCACCCTCTTATTAAGATTGTTGTCTTTATTATTTTGTGGGAAAGAATAATAAAAGTGGCTATTTTGTCTTAGATCTTGACATACTCTCCCTGCCAGTACAAGGGTTCAGTCTGATGCCACCTTACTGGGGCCATTTGCACCACCTGTCCCACTGGATATTTTTGTTAATCTTTGGCAGGGACAGTTCCATATCTTGAGCTTTCAGTAATGGACTCACTATTTTCTACCATCTATGCCTTAAATTGTTGGCAATGGGCTGGCAGTTGGCTCCCATCTAAGCCTTGAGTTGAAGGCAATAGGGTGGCAGTGGGACCTGTCACTGTGCTCCAGGTCTGGATATTCTCAGGTGTGATTACCTGATGTGCAGCAAAACCTGCTATCTTGCCTTATGCCTCAGCCCACTACAGCTGCACTTGTTACTACTTTTGTTATAGACTTCAGCCATGCAGCTAGCAAACAGACTTTCCCTGCCAATCCGCTGCAGCTTCCCTCCTGGTTATTGGCCAGCCAAGTCTCCTCCCACCTGCAGGTATAAGAGTGTTGGGCGGAATCCTGCACTCTGTCAGAGCTTCCATTGTCAACCCTTCAGATGGATGGTTCTCTTTCCTAGTGCTAATACCAGCTCCAGCACAGCCTGACTCCCTACAGTGCTCATGGATTGACTCCTCCTGCTTCCAGGCAGTCTCCAAGCCAGCTGTTCCTGTCAGCACCCATTCCTGCTGCCCCGGTCAACTTCTACTACTGCTGCCTTCAGGCCGTCTCCACATCATCCAGTTCCAGTTTGTTCTCCGTCTCCTGTGTTGTTCCCCAAGTCCATCTCCCATGTTGTTTCCCAAGTCCATCTCCCATGTTGTTTCCCAAGTTCGTCTCCTGTGTTGTTCCCCAAGTCCATCTCCTATGTTGTTTCCCAAGTTCGTCTCCTGTGTTGTTCCCCAAGTCTGTCTCCCTTGTTGTTCTTCGTTAAAGTCCCTATCTTCAGTTCACCGTTAAAGTACCACTGTCTTTGTGTTTACTTCAATAAAGACTTTTAATTTAATTTACCTCATTGTTCTGGTCACGCCTTCGGGCCCTCCTTCATGTGTGAGTGGATGTCTAAGACCCTTTACAGACTCCCAGGTTTAACTACACCTGCCTCTACGCCTGAGGATTCCCAGGGTCAGCCGCAACCCTCAGGTGTGACAAGACCAACTTAAGCCTTGAGTTGCTAGCAATGGGCTGGCAGTTGGTCCTCATCTTATCCTTGAGTTGTTAGCGATGGACTGGAAGTTGATCTTATCTGAGACTTGAGTTGTTGGCAATGGGAGGCAGTTGGCTACCATCTAAACCTTGAGTTGCAGGCGATGATCAGGCAGTTGGATCCATCTGAGCCTTAAAGTTCTCACAATGGGCTGGCAGTTGGTCCTCATCTTAACCTTAACTTGCCGGTGATGGGCTGGTAATCAAATTTTTGGATAAACATTACAGCAGTTATTAAGAACATTCAAATGTGGGAACAAATGAACAAGACATTTACAGTTTGGTAAAGATATTATCAAAGATATATTAAGGAAAGTTTTTCTACTTTAAAGCAAATGTATTGTAATTTATTGTTATAGTGGCTTACAATAAATTGGCCGTAGGATGAGCCGCTATGCAATCCCGCGCCCCTATATAAAAAAAATAGGTTGGTCCTGTGTCGCCATCCTGATAAAGTACCAAGAAGTGGTGTTCCTCAGACTGTGGTGTACAGTATTTTGTGATGAGTAGTGAGTGGAAGAGATGTAGGAGTATCATAATGTGAAAAAGCGTTCCACCTGTGTGCCTTAATACGGTGCCAAAATATTGCAAAATGGGACAGGCCCATAGACAGTGATATAAATTTGGCCATGAAAGGCCATCAGATGTTCCTATTTGGAAATATTTAAGGAGGGGGGGGGGGAGTAAATATGCTGTAATGATGCAAATTTAGTTGGCTTCCATCTAAGCCCTGAGATGTTAGCGATTAAATGGCAGTTGACACCCCCCCCCCTCCAAAGCCATGATTTGCTGGAAATGGACTGGCAATGGGCCCTAGTATAAACATTGACTTGCCAGTGATGGCCTCCATCCATCTATGGCTTGAATTCTTGGTGATGGGCTGGCAGTTGCCCCCATTTATGGCATGAGTTGGTGACGATGGCCCAGCAGTTTGCCTCCATCGACACTTTTTTATTGGATTCCTACTGCCCGTTACTGTGTGTATGGCAATTCTATCTTCACCGCCATACTCTCTCACTATATAATTGAGTACCGATGGCCCATTTACCATCCAGTATATCTTTGTGCTATTATTGCAGAGATGTCTTTTTGCCCGCCGTAGAAATGTGGGCTGACAATAGTCGATAGGAGGTTTAGGAAAAACAATTCACATATTTACTTTCATCTAGCAAATAATATTTTTTCATCCTATTTGTTTGTCTTAACAGAGAGGTTATTTTTAAAAACTGCATCTTAAAAACTCAATTCACTCTTAACCATAGTAAATTGATTTCCCGTCGGCAAAACATTGACATTTAAAAAAGAAAACTCTCAAAACTTAACAAAATGTTTTCATCAACTCTTCTTTTCTGCTGCTGTAGCTGCTTCTCGTACATGGCGAGCGAAATAAAGGGAAAACTCTATATAAAGCAATGGCCTCAAATTATTTACTCACTAAATAAACATTTTGTATTTGTAACATCTGACCACATACCTCTGTTGACAGAGGGATCCGTACACACTAGCAAACTGATCCAGCATACTCATCGGGGGTGTACTAAGGGGAAGAGGAGGGGCAAAGTATAGGTTCCGCCCCCAGTTGCCAAGAATAGTTTCCCAGCGTATTGAATGCAAAGAGCGTAATTATACAGCGTGATGCTGCTCCTGAGTCCCCTCATCAGTGTCACATGACGCATCTGTGTCACATGACGCATCAGTGTCACGCATCATATCTGTGACGTTGATGAGGGGAGCTTCTCTGCGCTGTTTGCCCTGCGAATGCAAAACACAGAGTCGTAATTAGTGAGATGAGTTGGTCAGGAGTACTCAGGGGTGGGGGATCTCGTTAGCATAAAAAATGAAGATGTTTAAAAAAACTCATGTTGGCCACTTGTCCATGTTGTCTGAAGTGCAGCGAGGCACCTGGCCAGTTTGGACCTAATTCAATATGCCATGCAAATGCGCGAAAATCCCTATTTGGCAATTATCGCACTTCCGCGCACGCGTACCTGCTGCAGCACGCATGTGCGAAGGCTCAATCTGCATTCTCATCGTGGAGGGATGCAAATGCATTTTAAGAGGTGGGAGGGACGGACAGCATGGCCACACGGCATGGGTTTGAAACGGTCCGGACAACGCAGACGTGTTCGCACCATTTTCACAGCTGAGCTGGAAAATGGCGGCCCTTCATCGGCCTTGCAGCCAGGCTGCGCAGGCAGGCGGTTACCATAGCGATCACAAGGAGGGACTAGACATGCTTAAAGGCCATGCGCTGTGCTGGACAGCCCCCAGCATAAGCACAACTGTGACTGAAGTTGAATGAGGCCCAATATACGCACATAATGCAACTCACATTTAACACTGCATTTGCTTTGACTGATTCCTAGCAGACCCCAAGGTCATTCAAGGTCAGCTGTCTTTTCTGTTGAGTCGGTCGTCCGAGAGCTTCCCTTTTCGATGTTTTAATTCATCTATTTCCCAATCTTTTAAAGCCTCTGGCACAATTTCTGTCAAAATCCATAAATACTTAAATATTGCATCTAAAGTGTCACTTTTAATTGACGAAGCATTAAAGCCGGCTGCAGATTAAGGCTAAATGTGTCACTTTTATTGGGGACAATTAAACATACATAATCAAACACTTCAAACCTTCCAATTCTATAAGCATCAGATTTCAAAGATTAGATTTAAGAGGTGACGTGTGATATTACTACAGCGCGGCTTGGCACGAATGGAGATGAGGCGGGTACGTAGGAATCCAAAGCAAGTGACAAAATCAATAATGCAATATAGATAAAAAAACAAACAAATTGTTGCTGCAGATAAAACCTAAAAGTTCATCGTGTGGTTAGAAGAGTTTAATACTCAACAATTTTCATGTACTCTGATTTTAAAAGCTATTAGCTGACAACAGCGAGCGACACCGCAACATAAGTTTATTACTTTAAACGTTTGTAATGACCACAGTTACATGGAATAATATAACACCAGTTCTATATAGCTCCCCAATTTGGGTTTTGGCAGCCCTGCGACCCCACATTTGGTTCCACCAATGGAAATAGCCAATAGCATTCATGAACAAGTTGAAAGGTAACCATGAGTACAATGAGGCCAAAGGTATTTACCTTAGTTATAAACGACATGTTAGACAACAGAGCTTGCCTACACTCCAGCTGCCGGTGCTAGGCTTGGGGAGAGGGGGTTTGCCCAGAACAGGGAAAGGCTGACCTGCACACCAGGTCTGGCCCCGCTACACAGCAAAGTGCTCACACATTACCAGCTGTCCCCTGGCTGCACAGGCCAAACATGTTTGGAGTCGCAGCGTCCGTGTATGATATCATGCAGCCGCTTTGACCCTCCCCCAAGCTTTCTGGACATGCCTGCATTGTCTGGACCGCTCTCATAAAACGCTGCCCCACTGCCCCCACAAAAGTCCATTGCCGTCCCCATTTCAAATGACATGCAGGTAAACACGTTACATTACATCGTACGGTTCTGTTACCGGTACCGGCTCTGAACATGAAGTCAGTCGCTGATGATATTGTCAGATTGGACAGCATGTTCCGGCAATTGAGCTTATCCATAACAATCAATGGTGGCTCCAGAGTAGGCTCAATTCAAACTTCGAATAGGGGAGCCACCCCCACTGCCAGTCAGTCAGTTTGGAATGGCAGTTGGTCTGGTTCCATTTGAATTTTGAACTGTCCTGCAGCCCCTACTCTGGGGCTGCCACTGTTAATGATCCACAGGAGCACACAGGGCTGCCATCAGGAATTTTGGGGCACGGGACTCATTTCGAGCCTGGGCCTTCGGGCCCCCCCACTCACTTCACTTACCAAAACCAGGCTCCTGTCCCCCATCTCCTCTTCCACTGGGCTACAGCCCGGAGGTCCCGGAGCACAGGTTTCTTCAACTCAGGATGCCAATTAAAATGCAGCACCGGCTGGTGAGCCAATCACAGCTCGCGTACCGGCAGCTGTTCTGATTGGCTGCCAGTATGCAAACTCTGATTGGCTCGAAAGCCGATGTAGCATTTTAATTGGCCACCGGTGCCCTGGGTTTATTTAAGCCTGCGCTCCAGGACCTGCTTTGTTCAGCGCACTGAGCGCAGCGCAGCGGAGGCAGTCGGAGGGGTTGCGGTGGGCAAAATGAGCTGCCCAGGCCCTTCCAGAGGCCGGGGCCCGGGACAGCTGTACCCACAGCAGCCCCCTATTGGCGGCCCTGGGAGCAATATTGTATCCTACATCCCCAGCTTAAGGGGTATGCACACTTATGCAATCAGGGTATTGTCATTTTATATTTCCTAGAAATCGTTTTTGTCTTCCACGTTGCTGCAAGCTGGGTCAGGTCTGACTGGATTCCAGGTTCTGCCGCATAGAAACCTGCAATTCCTTCCATACGGCATACCAGGCAGAAGCCCCGCAGGGCCGCTCTGTTGTCCTCAGCGCCCGGCAGATGCCCACAATGCACCGTGCATGGTAATTAGCCCTTCCTATAATTCTCAGGACATACAGGAGCTGCAATCAATACTAATGTTCTGTAATTGGTGAAAATGATATTGACGATTCCATTACTCAATCTGCACAAGGGCGATGCTGGGACCGTGCGGCCGGCTGGATAACAAGTAAAAACAACTGGACAGAATGGGACGAAGCGTAGGGTTAAATGGTAACCTGAATTATTCACAGACCATTAGCAGGAAATAAATGGAGCTGGAGTAACATTTGGGCCGGGTGCTGATAATTATAACTGCTTGGCTGGAGAACGGGTCACTGAAGGGGCTGCAGCATCTTACCCCGTACAGGAACACTGCGGACATAGGAAGGTGTAGGTCCAAGATTGGATACAAGTGATATACAGTAATATACAGTGATATAGCCATTGCTGCATTGCAGATATAATACCCACCAGCGCAGCCCGGGCTGAACCTAAAGGCTTGGTGTCGCTGTTGGTAAATGGGGAGTATTTAGTGGCACCTCTCTAGGAGAATCCCAGGTCTTGGATTCCTCCCAGCATGCTCTGTGGCAGCTGCTTCCCTCTGCGTATGCACAGAATGATACCCGGACTGGGAAGTCCAGGACTTACGGCCATCACATAGGGCCGCCGTTATCGGGAGAGCTGCCCTTTGTGTTGCTAAGCGCATATGTACATCGTCATGATGGGTGGCAGGATGTAGGATTAGTTAAAGGGTACATATGCTTTCTATATATCACTAGTAACCCTGCTCAATGCCTCGAAAGCTTGTCTGCTACTTTGTGATTGCCTCTGTGCTTGTGCATGTGTGAGAAAGAGATGTAGTTTCACTCGCTGCCAGCAGATGGCACTCCGGGTCTCTTAGTGAAAAAAACGGTCAACGCTGTTTCGGGCTTTCACCCGTCGTCAGGACCAACACAAACAGTGAAAAAGACAAAGGGGGGTATTCAATCACCGGCGACCATCTCCTGAGAGGGAGGTGGCCGCCGGGCCCTATTCAATGCTGTCTTCCCTGACAGCATTGAACAGGGGAGCTCTGCAGAACGAGCCCGACTTCACATGCAGTTGGGCTCGTTCCGCCGAGAACGGCCGGGAAGTGACGAGCACGCCCCCTTCTCATCCCACTGCTGGCGGGACATTGAATCCCGCCTGTGTGTTCTAGGTCAAGCAGACCGAAAACAGGACAATGGGACAAGCTCGACAGCCGTGACCCCCAGATTGAATACCCCCAAAGTGTGGTGCTTAATCAGTGGCGTAACTATAGCACTGCAGCCCCCGCGACCACATTGCTAGAGACAAGAGATCCGTCAGAAACCAGCTTGACAGTTAGGAGCTCATTGATTAGTACTATACCTTCATCCAATTTATCACTCTCCAAGGCTTAGTACATCTCCCCCTAAGTGCAGGGGTGTCGCGTACTAGAGTGGTGGGGAGCAGCCAGAGGAGATGTAAGGAAGTGAGATGGTATTCTGTGTACTCTGAGGCTGGTAGAAAGTCAGAATAGGTGCAGTGGTGGATCCAGGGGGTGGGGTATTTCAGTGCGATCGCACCCCTTCTGCATGTCACCCGCATGTCTTATTTTCAAGGATGTCAGTGATGATGGGTGGGTTAGGGTGAGGCTCCAGGGCGGAAGGTTAAAGTTAGGCTATGGAAGGGAACGTTGGGGTTAAGCTGAGGGGGTAAGCAGTAGGCTTGCTGAAATGGATGGTTATGGTTAGGCTTGGGGGGGGGGTTAGGGTTATGCCGATAACAGGGAAGGTTAGAGTTATGCTGCGGTGGGGGGGGGGGGGGGGTATTATTATTTATTATTCTTATAATTAGCTACAATATATTTTCTTTCAGGGTTGGATAGTTCTTTCAAACCCCCCCCCGCCCCCAACTGTCTCTCCCTTTTTTGCAGTATCTCTCTCAAATGCATCCTCTCTCTAGCCCTTATTCAGATCTGTGCGGCCGGAGCCGCATACGGTGCTCCGGCCGCACAAACCAATCCCCGCCCACAATACGGATCGCCACGGCCGTCCGTACACGGACGGCTGGCGATCCGCATGAAAATGGTGGGGCGTACGCCTCCACCATGGTGGGAGCTGCCCCCTGCATTCGATGGTCTGCGACCATCGAAGGCAGGGCCGCACGCCACAGCAGCTCCCGCAAGCTGAGACCACACGGACAATCGTCCGTGTGAAAGCTTGTATGGGGGCGGAGAACTGACATCCGGCGATGTCAGCTTTCCGCCCCCATCACTGGCGTCATAGCCTCATTACCATGCATACGCCCCGCGTTTGCATGGGAACGCCCATGAAACGCAGGGCGTATGCATAGGGAAATGAGGGTATGAAGCCCCTCACGCCCCTATACGCCCCCTTTGCGGCGTAGAAACTTTATGTGCGGCGATTTCGCCTGCACATGCGCAGATTGACCTCTGCGCATGTGCAGAGTGAAAACATCGGCGGTACGGCCGCACGCGGGCCGTACCGCTCAGTTCAGAATAAGGGCCTCTGTTCTTGTTTTCACTTGTTTTTATCTCCTTGGCTTGCCAGCATCTCTCCTCCTCTCTCTCCCCCCCCCCCCCCCCCCCCAACACAGACACCTCTCCCTCCCCCTCTACCTCTCTTTACCAGTAATCTCTTTCTCTCTTCTCCTTTGCACTTTTTTTTTATCTTACTGTCTCCCTCTCTCTCTCTCTCTCTCTCCCTCTCTCTCTCCTCTCTCCTTCTCTCACTCTCTCTCTCTCTCTCCTCTTCACAGCAGCAATTAGTGTGGCTGATCGGCCTTTTACAGCATCTTCCATATTTCACGTTACCAGCAGAGAAGAAGATGTTATATGATCACATAACTGCTCAGGTGCAATCTGCATGATATACTTACCAGCCAAATTACCCCGGAAATACCTACAACATTCTGCACCATTTTTTAAACTCAGATTCCTCCTCTCCGATTCCAGATGCATGAACATCCGCAGCCCACTCCCACAGCAGCCTCATTTCTGTTGATAATATTTATTCCTTCACCCCATTATTTTCTTAGGTGGGGGAAATAAAATAAAACAGAAAATAACTCCGGTCCTATCTCCAGCCATTTTATGGGTAAGATAATCCACATTTTCTGTGCACTGCGGTGCTGTCTGTATCAGGGATGCTAAAAAGCCCAAATCCCAAAAAATGAATCGGCTGCACCACACTGCCATCTACTGGCGGATTTGGGGTGCAGCGGCTCGGTGATATCTGTCAAATCTTTATATATGTACCTTATACTCAACAAAACCTCTCCAAGAGTTTTATGATAACATAAAATGTTTTTGTTTCAAAAGAATACAAATGCTAAATCCTGGCGAGCAGGAACAGTAAATCCACGGTGTCCTTTTTGTGATCTCTCTGCAGGAAATTCATAATAATGAATCAAATAAACAGTCAATATCCAGCTGCTACAAAGGGGTCGCCAGTGCCGCAGCGGTGGACTCGGCATTTCATGTAATTATGTCGATATTAATGTGTTAACGTAACATTTTATTAAATCTTTTATTGATTCCTTTCTCTTCAGTATAGCGATAGAGCGGAAGTAGAGCATGTCGCTGCTAGACATGGTCTGCGGACTTGTGGTTCCGGTTATCCAGGCCTGGAACAGATGGTGAGTGGCTGGGACCCAGACACTGCACGGCACTGTAGGATTGGAAAGATCAATGGTTTATTAGCTCAACGTTTCAGGGTGTGTAACCCCGTCTTCAGGAGCAAAACACACTGTTAAAGGTAATATAAATAAATACAATAATAATAATTTGGTACTTATGTAGTATCTGGGCGTCCGATTTAGAAATCGGATCGGATCGCATCGCATCGCATGCGACCAAATCGTATGCGATGCGATGGTCAAGATTTTTCCATAGGATTCAATGTTAAAATGGTCTGAGTCCATTTTAACATAGAATTCAATGGGAAAAAGGGGTCCTTTTCCTTTCCCCACTATCCAATTGGGCATGGAGTTGGATATAAACCTGTGGCAAGCGTAGCGAGCCACCGAGTCCGAAGCGTGGCGAGCGTAGCGAGCCCCGCGAGGGGACACAGAATACTTTTTAAGAAATATGCGTTCGCTCGCCACGCTTCGGGCTCGGTGGCTCGCTGCGCTCGCCACACTATATAAAATCAACTCTATGCCCACTTGGATAGTGGGGAAATGAACAGGACCTCCTTAACATTGAATCCTATGCAAAATCGCATCGCATCGCATCTGATTGTATGCCTTAAGGTAAGGCATACAATCACAAAATCGGCAGCCCAGATACTACATAAGTACCAATAATTTAAAGAGAAAGGAGTATTTGGTACTTGTTTCCTAGCACGGCGCCCATTGCATTGTATACCATAAGACTAAATATGGTATGCGATGCGACGCGATGTTGTACAATAAAACATTGTATGGCATTGTGGCGAGCGCAGCGAGCCCCGCGAGGGGATGTGGAATACATGTGGCGAGCGCAGCGAGCCCAAAGCGTGGCGAGCGCAGCGAGCCCCGTGAGGGAACGCGGAATACATGTAAAGTGATACGCGCCCGCTCACCACGCTTTGGGCTCGGTGGCTCATTGCACTCACCACACTATCTAAAATCAACTCTATGCCGACGTGGATAGTGGGGGTATGAAAAGGTCGGAGGACACGTACCGCTGCGCTCGCCAAGCTTCGGGTTCGCGTTGATAGTGGGGGTGGCGTGGGGGTGCATTTAACAATAAAAAATCGTATTGGGGCTGCTTTTAACATTGTAAGCACCCATTAGGGTGCTTATACAATAAAAAACCGTATTGCATCGCATGCATCGTATGCAGCTATATGGCATGCGATGGCATAAGATGCCATAAGATGAAAAAAATTGGGCGCCGTGCTAAGAAACAAGTACCGAGTATTTCAATATTTGGACAACCACTACATTCACCTCCCACCTTGGTGCCATTTCTTCTGCAGCTTTCCAGGGCAAACAGTATACAGAGAATAGCATTGCCAGGGGGCGCCCCAGCCAAAGGTGGGTGTGTAGCTGACAGCTGATTTGATTGATCTTGCTTCTGTCCAATCAGCTGTTGCAAACAGTACATACCCCCTGTGAATCCCCACGCAGCTGTGCACATAGGGGGTAATTCAGTCCTGATCACACAGCCAGCAATCATGTAGGCGCTGCCCGGCTATCGTGAATCCCGCCTTGCTAATTCATGTGCAAAACAGAAGAGTGTACCAGCGCAGGCTGAGAAAAATGCAGTGAGAACGGTATCCTGTACAAAATATATTATTATATTAATTAGCTGTATTTATGGAATTCCATAAAAAATTAAGTGAATATTAAAATATAACATTATATAGTGGACATTCAGTATAAAACAATGTATCAAACATCACAATGTAACTGAAGAAGCTGGGAGGCTAATCCCAGAGAAACGCGTTGGACATTCCCTACCAACATCACCCACGGCAATCCATGAAATAAGGACACTGGTCATTCACCCACCTATTCCCACCCGGAAAGCTATCCGAGGCAGCTACAGACGAATCAAGTCATCCAGGTTCTACCACCTTCCCCTTCAGAGGAACCTACTTCATCTATGGACCCACTGGCCACCTGGTGCTCACCTGCTATACATGGGATTCAACAAATGATGATGTCCTCATGGTAATATGCCTATCTAAATGTCAGTTGCATTGTGATGTTTGATACATTGTTTTATACTGAATGTCCACTATATAATTTTATATTTTAATATTCACTTAATATTCCCTAAAATGCTTGGGAATGCCTGTGTTTTCCTGGACACTACCCTGCATTTTTCTTGGCAGGCCGGTTACCACCCCCAGATGCCCACTTCCTGTCAATCACAGTGCGAATGGCCAGCAAATAGAAAAGTAGCAGGACATCATCGCTGTAAGGCATCGCGCGCACACATTGCGGCCCATATGCATAAACAGTGTTGCCTACCCTCCCGCATCCAGCGGGACGGTCCTGTTTTTTTAGTCTTCCTCCCACTCCCACAGAAATCTCATGGATTCTCCCGGTTTTTGTTCCGTTAGTAGACACAAACAGACTGATCATGCGCGAGCCCGAAGTCTTGCGGCCGACGCCTGCATGCGCGACGTTGTGATGTAGCCGTCCTTACGTCTGTCATGCTATTTAAACGCCGGCCACCGTGGGGCTGTGTGGCTGCAAAGAGGGAGTAGATGGAGAACTCATGAGGTGCGGCTGCAGGATCAGGGGCGGGGATGCCAGGACAGGAGCAGTCAGGTCAGGAGAGCCGGGGCGGCAAGAGTAGGACCGGCAGTGGTGGGCTTAGGAGGCAGTGAAGAACCGGGGGGCGTGAGCAGTGTAAGAAGCGCTGAGCGGCAGTGAGTATAGTGTGTCCTGGTCCCACAAGAGCCTACTTCATTATTGTTAATAATGACCCCCCCCCCCCCCCCCATGGCTGGCACCCAATACCTGTTCCACTCCTCAGATTCCTGTCCCATCATGGGCCCAATAATCCACTGGTTGCCTGCTGGACTGTGTGCTGATCCTTTTATATATATATGAAACATGACACGCCCCTTCAATAGTGTGCAACGCTACGCCCGGTGCATTTTGCTAGCATCTAAAATCTCCCTCAAACTGACGGCGACTCCCAACTGCCATACCCCCCACCGCCACAGGACACTGTCGGCCCCGGGGTGGGACGTGGGAACGTTCCAAAAATCCTGCAGAAAGTTGAACAGTTTTGGGGTTGCTGCATCCCACACCTAGATATAGCAATAGGGATTCCCAATACACAGAGAAGCCTTGACGACAGCTTGGGGGCTTATATTAGCATGTACTATTTAAATATGGTTACTGATGGTTACTGCTGGGGGATGCATATTTTTCTTACTCTGTATTACCCCTCCCTTTCATACACACCCCCATCTATCAGAGCAGGTGTATCCACCGAGACACACACAGAAGCTCTATTGGAGCAGGGACATACAGGCGGAAGAGCACAAGATATGCACAATACCAGGTACATGCAAAGAAACAGATCATTCCGAGCATACAGAGCATACAGGAGTAATCAGGTATGACCAGCAATAGCACAAGAAACTACCAGTACAACCAGCACAGAGCTTAGGGCAGGCTGGGTAATATAGGGAGCAACACCTAATGAAAACAATCAGAAAGGACAAACCCCCTAATCACCGCAGATGGTCAGCCAGACACACAGGCAGAGTGCTCATGGCCTAATTATGACAGGTGAGACTGCACATACTGATGTCAGGCTGCAGTAACACAGACCCACCAGAGGTGGCTCGTAACAAGCACAAGAAAGACATGGTTGCACCTAGGGGATGATTAGACCGCTCATTCTGGTGCAAATTCACTCCCCTGTCCGATGTTTGGGGTTTGCACAGGCACATGCGCGAATATGCACATACGCTAACCCCCAGAGCGAATGCCTTTGGCAAGTTTCTCACTCAGGTGGGCAGTGGACAGTGGGTGCAGGGGACCACCCAGTGCTTTATAGGAGTCCCCACAAAAATGCCAGGCATACCCCTGCAAATGCAGGCATGTCTATACCTGCTTGGGGCGGGCACCCCCTTTTCAGCCATCACCACCCAGGATAAAAGGACAATATGCCATCCTGACTGCATCCTGGATCCGGGTAACCTGCTCCATCCTGGACACCACCTACACATGCTCCAAACTGGCACTAAGGCAATGCAATGCAAGCTGCAACTATGAAGTCCTAAGTGTGTATGTCCCAGGGATTATTTAGTAGGGAAACTAAAGGGGTAAGGTTGCATCATCGGGCATTTTTATTATTCATATAGAGATAATGGTTGTGGCCAGGGGGTTACAGGATTGTTGCCAGGGGGTTACATGGTTGTTGCCAGGGGGTTACAGGGTTGTTACCAGGGGGTTACATGGTTGTTGCCAGGGGGTTACATGGTTGTTGCCAGGGGGTCACATGGTTGTGGCCAGGGGGTTACATGGTTGTTGCCAGGGGGTTACATGGTTGTGGCCAGGGGGTTACAGGATTGTTGCCAGGGGGTTACATGGTTGTTGCCAGGGGGTTACAGGGTTGTTACCAGGGGGTTACATGGTTGTTGCCAGGGGGTTACATGGTTGTTGTCAGGGGGTTACATGGTTGTTGTCAGGGGGTTACATGGTTGTGGCCAGGGGGTTACATGGTTGTGGCCAGGGGGTTACATGGTTGTGGCCAGGGGGTTACATGGTTGTTGCCAGGGGGTTACATGGTTGTGGCCAGGGGGTTACAGGGTTGTTGTCAGTGGGTTACATGGTTGTGGCCAGGGGGTTACATGGTTGTTGCCAGGGGGTTACAGGGTTGTTACCAGGGGGTTACATGGTTGTTGCCAGGGGGTTACATGGTTGTTGCCAGGGGGTCACATGGTTGTGGCCAGGGGGTTACATGGTTGTGGCCAGGGGGTTACATTGTTGTTGCCAGGGGGTTACATGGTTGTTGCCAGGGGGTTACATGGTTGTGGCCAGGGGGTTACAGGGTTGTTGTCAGTGGGTTACATGGTTGTGGCCAGGGGGTTACAGGGTTGTTACCAGGGGGTTACATGGTTGTTGCCAGGGGGTTACATGGTTGTTGTCTGGGGGTTACATGGTTGTTGTCAGGGGGTTACATGGTTGTGGCCAGGGGGTTACATGGTTGTTGCCAGGGGGTTACATGGTTGTTGCCAGGGGGTTACATGGTTGTTGCCAGGGGGTTACATGGTTGTTGCCAGGGGGTTACGTGGTTGTGGCCAGGGGGTTACATGGTTGTTGCCAGGGGGTTACATGGTTGTGGCCAGGGGGTTACATGGTTGTTGCCAGGGGGTTACATGGTTGTGGCCAGGGGGTTACATGGTTGTTGCCAGGGGGTTACATGGTTGTTGTCTGGGTTACATGGTTGTTGTCAGTGGGTTACATGGTTGTTGTCAGTGGGTTACATGGTTGTTGCCAGGGGGTTACATGGTTGTTGTTGTCAGTGGGTTACATGGTTGTTGTCAGGGGGTTACAGGGTTGTTGCCAGGGGGTTACAGGGTTGTTGCCAGGGGGTTACAGGTTGTTGCCGCTCCTGGAATCCAGCACTTCAAGATAGCGCTGTACAAGCTGCGCTCCCTAGAGAATACCTCCCAACTTTCTTCTGCCCCAAGTCGGAACTCTCGCGCAGCCTTGCCGTCCACGCTCCCGAAAAGAGGCATGGCCTCGGGCAAAGAGGGCGTGTCTTTACAGGAATGTCCACAATTGCAAAGCCATGCCCCCACTGCCGCCGCTGTCATGCCCTACAGCCCCTCTGTCTCCCCGATTAGCACCTCTGTCTCCCTTGCTGTTACTGTTCAAAGCCGAGCAGGGGGGACTCTCATCTGCCCCCACTGTGGGACACAGGTGGGACACGGGACAGTCCCAAAAACACTGGATTGTCCCGTGAAAATCAGGACAGTTGGGAGGTATGCGTAGGACCTCTAACATCTGTCTCCTCCAAGGTGGCGGACATGTTTGTAGGGCCGTTTTCAGCTGATTCCATGCGTACAGCCAGATCACATGGAATACACAAAGACCCTGCACCCGCTCACCCCACAACCACTTGGGCTGCAGTGGGATTGTTACGCCACTATTGTCAGGGAGAATATCAGGAACCTTCCAATACAATCACATGCCACAAGGAACGCATCCGTCACTGAGCGCCTGGTAGGCCCTCCCGCCATGGTGGGCATTATTCAGTGTACAGTATTATTTCTCCTCTGGCAGGTTCCTCACCGGCCTCACAATGATCGTCAAAGGTAAATTTATTATTGCCGTGAATCATTCCCAGCAAACGTAAACGTATCATTGTGCAACTACAGCAGCGCACTCATCTGTTTCCCCCCAGTGAAAGGCTCCTGCCGGCTGCAGACAGCAGACCATCTATCTGAGCGTTCCCCTCATTGTCTCAGCCCCCTATCAGACCAGGCCGCTGGACCATCAAAGAGGAAGAACTCACGTCTGTGACCCCTCCTGAAAGCACCTTCCAACAGGCCATTCTGACCCGTATTTACCTCCCCTCCCCGCCTGCCAACTAAATGATTGTTTGCTTTTCCGCTGTGCTCAGGACAATCGCGGGGAAAGGTGTGTTTACTCAATTGTGTTATATTTAAATTCCGGCCTTTTATCTGTGTGCAGAGCTGTGCAGGGTGAATGGCAGCCAAAGACATCCACGCCGACAGCAAATGCCCTGATTTTTCAGCATATGAGACATAACATATGGTCCTTTAACTCTTAGCGCCGTAGGTAACCGACGCAAGAAAACCGCCGGCACTCTTCCAGCACCCAGCGATCCCGATGGCTGGTAGACACTGTCTAGGTCGACACAATAGGGTCTACATGCATTTGCTATTCATGGTCAAAAGTTTGACACAAAAAGTGGACACGTGAAAAGGTCAGCAAGAGTTTTTTGCGATTTTTTTTCTTTTCTTCTTTGAACGTTTTCACACTTTACCTCACAGCGCTGAGGTCATGGGTTCTATCCCCACCATGTGTTATATACTGTATACGGGGCAGTACGGACGGTGTAATGGTTAGCATTACTGCCTCACAGCGCTGAGGTCATGGGTTTTATCCCCACCATGTGTTATATATACGGGGCAGTAGGGACGGTGTAATGGTTACATTACTGCCTCACAGCACTGAGGTCATGGGTTCTATCCCCACCATGTGTTATATATACGGGGCAGCACGGATGGTGTAATGGTTACATTACTGCCTCACAGCGCTGATGTCATGGGTTCTATCCCCACCATGTGTTATATATACGGGGCAGTAAGGATGGTGTAATGGTTAAATTACTGCCTCACAGCACTGAGGTCATGGGTTCTATCCCCACCATGTGTTATATATATGGGGCAGTACGAATGGTGTAATGGTTAGCATTACTGCCTCACAGCACTGAGGTCATGGGTTCTATCCCCACCATGTGTTATATATACGGGGCAGCACGGATGGTGTAATGGTTACATTACTGCCTCACAGCACTGAGGTCATGGGTTCTATCCCCACCATGTGTTATATATACGGGGCAGTACGAATGGTGTAATGGTTAGCATTACTGCCTCACAGCACTGAGGTCATGGGTTCTATCCCCACCATGTGTTATATATACGGGGCAGTACGGATGGTGTAATGGTTAGCATTACTGCCTCACAGCGCTGAGGTCATGGGTTCTATCCCCACCATGTGTTATATATACAGGGCAGTACGGACGGTGTAATGGTTAGCATTACTGCCTCACAGCGCTGAGGTCATGGGTTCTATCCCCACCATGTGTTATATATACAGGGCAGTACAGATGGTGGAATGGTTAGCATTACTGCCTCACAGCGCTGAGGTCATGGGTTCTATCCCCACCATGTGTTATATATACGGGGCAGTACGGATGGTGTAATGGTTAGCATTACTGCCTCACAGCGCTGAGGTCATGGGTTCTATTCCCACCATGTGTTATATATACGGGGCAGTACGGATGGTGTAATGGTTAGCATTACTGCCTCACAGTGCAGAGGTCATGGGTTCTATTCCCACCATGTGTTATATATACGGGGCAGTACGGATGGTGTAATGAATAGCATTACTGCATCACAGCGCTGAGGTCATGGGTTCTATTCCCACCATGTGTTATATATACGGGCAGTACGGACGGTGTAATGGTTAGTATTACTGCCTTACAGCGCTGAGGTCATGGGTTCTATTCCCACCATGTGCTATATATACGGGGCAGTACAGATGGTGTAATGGTTACATTACTGCCTCACAGCACTGAGGTCATGGGTTCTATTCCCACCATGTGTTATATATACGGGGCAGTACTGATGGTGTAATGGTTATAGCATTACTGCCTCACAGTGCTGAGGTCACGGGTTCTATCCCCACCATGTGTTATATATACAGGGCAGTACGGACGGTGTAATGGTTATCATTACTGCCTTACAGCGCTGAGGTCATGGGTTCTATTCCCACCATGTGTTATATATACGGGGCAGTACGGATGGTGTAATGGTTAGCATTACTGCATCACAGCGCTGAGGTCATGGGTTCTATCCCCACCATGTGTTATATATACGGGGCAGTATGGATGGTGTAATGGTTAGCATTACTGCCTCACAGCACTGAGGTCATGGGTTCTATCCCCACCATGTGTTATATATACGGGGCAGTACGGATGGTGTAATGGTTAGCATTACTGCCTCACAGCGCTGAGGTCATGGGTTCTATTCCCACCATGTGTTATATATACGGGGCAGTACGGATGGTGTAATGGTTACATTACTGCCTCACAGCACTAATGTCATGGGTTCTATTCCCACCATGTGTTATATATACGGGTCAGGACGGATGGTGTAATGGTTACATTACTGCCTCACAGCACTGAGGTCATGGGTTCTATTCCCACCATGTGTTATATATACGGGGCAGGACGGATGGTGTAATGGTTACATTACTGCCTCACAGCACTGAGGTCATGGGTTCTATCCCCACCATGTGTTATATATACAGGGCAGTACGGACGGTGTAATGGTTATCATTACTGCCTTACAGCGCTGAGTTCATGGGTTCTATTGCCACCATGTGTTATATATACGGGGCAGTACGGACGGTGTAATGGTTATCATTACTGCCTTACAGCGCTGAGGTCATGGGTTCTATTCCCACCATGTGTTATATATACGGGGCAGTACGGACGGTGTAATGGTTAGCATTACTGCCTTACAGCGCTGAGGTCATGGGTTCTATTCCCACCATGTGTTATATATACAGGGCAGTACGGATGGTGTAATGGTTAGCATTACTGCCTCACAGCACTGAGGTCATGGGTTCTATCCCCACCATGTGTTATATATACGGGGCAGTACTGATGGTGTAATGGTTATAGCATTACTGCCTCACAGTGCTGAGGTCACGGGTTCTATCCCCACCATGTGTTATATATACAGGGCAGTATGCTTGTGTGGGTTTACTCCGGGTACTCCGGTTTCCTCCCACATTCCAAAAATACAGTATACTGGTAGGTTAGTTGGCTTCCAACAAATTTACCCTAGAATGTCTGTGTGCATGTACATGTGGTCAGGAATATAGATTGTAAGCTCCACTGGGCAGGGACTGATGTTACACCCAGGAAGGACAAGCATCCTCATCACCGCAGCTGGACAGCCAGACACACAGACAGAGTGCTCATGGCCTGCTTATGACAGGTGAGACTGCACATACAGAAGTCAGGCTGCAGGAACACAGACCCGCCAGAGGCGGCTCATGGCAATATTAGAAACTCTTGGGAAGAGTCTTTAAAAAATCTTATAAGAGAAGTAATGACTTTACTCATTATTTTCAGTTTTCGCCATCTTGAGAACCTGCGACATCACAGAGGCAACATCCTGGGCAGCAAATGATAGGGCTACTAAACAGTAACCAATCAGGATGCTACTAGGAAAGGTTTCTCTATATGAGCAGCTGCTTCGGCGACCATCTAATTATTCCCCCCCCCGTACGCTTGTGTATGGATATGTCAATGTACACATCCATTTGCATGCTCCCGCGGGGAATCGCGCGGGGGGGGGAGGCGTTTGTTCACTCAGCAGGCAGCATTAGTGGAAGAGCGCTGCTTAGCAAATGAACCAGAATCAGATTTTAAATCGGCGGACGCAAATTAGTGCCGTAATAAAAGCGAAACACAAATATTGTTGACCAATGTTATTTCTGTGTTATTATTATTTACTTTTTAGCAACTTCAAAGGGAAATGAGAATATTAGTAATTTATTTTTAAAGCAGGGTTGAGGCCAAGCACCCCTTTCCTTGCAGTGTCTCGGCCCCCTCCCAGTACTTCAGTGATGATTAATCCGCTGATACTGGGTTCTGAAGGGTCACAGGACGCACGGCGTCCGCTGTGATGGCCTTTACATGCCGCACAAGAAGAGATTCATTAGACTAATGGCACATAGGGGCTCTGTGCCCGCCTGGATTAGTCTAGGGTAGTCTGCCCTTGCTCTGCGTTCCTCTGCACAAGGCAGCTGCGCCCCCATCACACAGGCAGCGAGAGAATACACTCACAAAGCCGCCATGTTAGATTGCACCTGTGTGGCATTAGGCTTTCTTATCCATGTATTGTACTAGCATTAATGTCCTGTATATAGAGCCAGCATATCCTGCTGCGCTGTACAACTGGGAGCAAAACAAGACTGGATTCCGAAAAACAGAAGTCCGCAAAACACCTTATTAGAAAAGGGGGGATATATATATATAGATAGATATATATATATATATATATATATCTATCTATATATATATATATATATAGATAGACAACAAAAGTAGTGGTATTTGTAGCGCAAAACAAAAAACTAAAACCTCTTTCAATGAGTCTCACTGAATCCTTAAAGTCCAGAAACAACACTCTGTACTTCCTTATGCACTCTCCCTCTGTTTCAGGGTGGCAGCACTCCTCCAATGGGTCTCTGTTCTTTAGACCCTTATTAAGTAATCTGAAAAACAAGAGTGAGATGTGCGCCTCCTAGTGCAATACGTCAATGTTCGTACTCTTCCCTCCACCACATAGAGGGAGACTGACAGCACCCCAAAAATTCAAGGAGTACCGTTTATGGTGGTAATCCACCACTGTTTTTTTCGCACAATTCAGCAATGAGTATCCACCATTAGCCAGGATAAATCTCTACTCAGATACTGGGATTCTTTTTTTCTCTCAAAAAAAACATGTATGGGAGATAGGAGCAGAAAAACAGAAAATGGAGACAATAGTGTAATAAAGTTTTACACCATTTTATTCTCAACACAGCACAATAAAATCTCCGTACAATAAAAAAATTCTTTTAAGCTTATCTGATATGATGAAGTCAGTCCATCACCAAAGGTACCAGAACCAGTCACCTCGACGCGTTTCGTCCTTGCCCTTTCGGCTGGACTTCCTCAGGAGTATGACTGTTTCACTCCATAACCTTGCTTAAATAGGTTACATTCAACCCATTTCCTGTTTCAAAATTCCCGCCAAAATCGCGGGTACACACTTCCGGGATAAGCTCCTTTTGGAACGCAAATGTCATATCCGGAAGTCCTAATGGAACACAAAGGACTTCCGGTTTCTTTGAAAACTTCATTATGAAAACATACAATCTTAATGCCTCAAATGTCATCAAACGCATTTAGTCCATATGTACATCAAAAGCTCCTACCTCTATCCACTTTTAAAACTTAGCCGGCTGTTATTCCCTCGGCGCGGGTGAGTATCATATCACCGCTAACTCACTCTCGCGTCCCTGACAACACGCTACTCCGGAGCGCGCGGCTCTCCTTCCCATGGTGACGTCCGCCGCCGTGGTGACGTCCGTCGCCATGGTTACCACCACTAATTTACTCTCGCGTCCCTGACAACACACGCTGCTCCGGAGCGCGCGGCTCTCTTCTCATGGTGACGTCCGCCGCCACGTTGACGTCCGTCGCCATGGTTACCACATATACACTTGTGGTAGTCAGAATGCGCGTCTGTTTCTCCCTCGGTGACTCATGTCACCATAGTTACATGTAAACATTCCTCACAAATGCCTGATGTCTAGTATTGTATTTACAAGCTATCACTAACTTATAGAACAGTACAAAAAAACTTTTTTGGTAAGCGGAAAAAGGATATCCTTTTCTCAAAACAAAACAAAACAATTATATCACCTGAAAAACTTACATCAATGAACCATATAAAGCATAAAATATGAAATATGGGGGAAGGAGGGGGGGGGGGTAACGGGTTTTTACGGTCACAGTGCCAGTCCGAAACCCCTCCCACCCTAAATACATGTCATAAAAGTGCAATACATCAAATAAAGTGCGAACAGTGCAAAAGTGCAATGCAGAGAGAGAATAATAAAACATTAGGAAATGTTAAATAGGACCAATATAAAAAACATAAAAAACATCTTTAAAATCCATAAAAATAGCAGCACACCGTGAACTTTCTCATAAAAATGGAGCCAATTCAAAATTATCATTTAGGCCATTCGGTACCAAAGTACCCAATTGATGTATCCAATACATTTCACGTCTAGACAATAAATTTTCCCTATCCCCCCCTCTGGGGCCAAGGGTGACGTGTTCTAATACTTTAAATTTAAAATCATCTGTACTGCTATTATGGTATCTTTTAAAATGTCTAGGGATGGTATGACTCTCAACCTTATTTCGTATTCCTCTAATGTGTTCCTGCATTCTGATTTTCAAATTTCGTTTAGTCTTCCCTACATACTTGAGGCCACAACTGCACTCAAGCATGTAGAGGATAATGAATACAACTTGTCGTTTACTTACACAATAAGTGAAGACTCAGTGGAGTATTTGGATCTGATTTTAAGCAGCCAGGAAAATCGTATTATCACAAAGAATTTTATCAAAACAGTGGATGCCAACTCTTATGTTCATTTTAAAAGTAACCATAAAAGGCAATGGAAAACTAATACCCCCCTCTCACAGTTTTCGAGGATAAAAAGAAATTGTACAGAAGAACCGGACTGTGAGAGACAAATAGAGATATATAAAAACCGTTTTAAAGAGAAAGAATACCCAGAAACCATCCTGGAAGAGTCGATGGAGAAGGTGAAACAAATGGATCGAAAAGATTTATTACGATACAAAAATAAAGTTAAGAGGGAAGATAGGATCAATTTTATAACCACTTTTAATGATCAAGAGCAAAATGTTAGGAGAATCCTAACCAAACATTGGGATATCCTGCATACAGACCCAGTTCTGACAAAAATTCTTCCACCAAGACCAGACATTGTTTTTAAGAAAGCGAAAAATCTCAAAGACAATTTAGCGCCAAGTCTTTTGACAAAAAGAAAGACCACAGCTACTAACCCCTGGGCTAAAGCGACAGGATTTTATAAATGTAATAAGTGCAATATTTGCCAATTTGCACATCCAGATGGAAAAAATTTTAAGAATTTTAGTGGCACGCAATCATATAAATTAAAAAGTCTGGTCAATTGCAATACCTGTTGGGTGGTCTACATGCTTGAGTGCAGTTGTGGCCTCAAGTATGTAGGGAAGACTAAACGAAATTTGAAAATCAGAATGCAGGAACACATTAGAGGAATACGAAATAAGGTTGAGAGTCATACCATCCCTAGACATTTTAAAAGATACCATAATAGCAGTACAGATGATTTTAAATTTAAAGTATTAGAACACGTCACCCTTG
The DNA here is from genome assembly GCF_055691185.1 of Crinia signifera. Taxonomy (NCBI): domain Eukaryota; kingdom Metazoa; phylum Chordata; class Amphibia; order Anura; family Myobatrachidae; genus Crinia; species Crinia signifera. The sequence goes on along the minus strand of NC_139224.1, from coordinate 173,706,738 downwards.
GCCCCAGAGGGGGGGATAGGGAAAATGTATTGTCTAGACGTGAAATGTATTGGATACATCAATTGGGTACTTTGGTACCGAATGGCCTAAATGATAATTTTGAATTGGCTCCATTTTTATGAGAAAGTTCACGGTGTGCTGCTATTTTTATGGATTTTAAAGATGTTTTTTATGTTTTTTATATTGGTCCTATTTAACATTTCCTAATGTTTTATTATTCTCTCTCTGCATTGCACTTTTGCACTGTTCGCACTTTATTTGATGTATTGCACTTTTATGACATGTATTTAGGGTGGGAGGGGTTTCGGACTGGCACTGTGACCGTAAAAACCCGTTACCCCCCCCCCCCTCCTTCCCCCATATTTCATATTTTATGCTTTATATGGTTCATTGATGTAAGTTTTTCAGGTGATATAATTGTTTTGTTTTGTTTTGAGAAAAGGATATCCTTTTTCCGCTTACCAAAAAAGTTTTTTTGTACTGTTCTATAAGTTAGTGATAGCTTGTAAATACAATACTAGACATCAGGCATTTGTGAGGAATGTTTACATGTAACTATGGTGACATGAGTCACCGAGGGAGAAACAGACGCGCATTCTGACTACCACAAGTGTATATGTGGTAACCATGGCGACGGACGTCAACGTGGCGGCGGACGTCACCATGAGAAGAGAGCCGCGCGCTCCGGAGCAGCGTGTGTTGTCAGGGACGCGAGAGTAAATTAGTGGTGGTAACCATGGCGACGGACGTCACCACGGCGGCGGACGTCACCATGGGAAGGAGAGCCGCGCGCTCCGGAGTAGCGTGTTGTCAGGGACGCGAGAGTGAGTTAGCGGTGATATGATACTCACCCGCGCCGAGTGAATAACAGCCGGCTAAGTTTTAAAAGTGGATAGAGGTAGGAGCTTTTGATGTACATATGGACTAAATGCGTTTGATGACATTTGAGGCATTAAGATTGTATGTTTTCATAATGAAGTTTTCAAAGAAACCGGAAGTCCTTTGTGTTCCATTAGGACTTCCGGATATGACATTTGCGTTCCAAAAGGAGCTTATCCCGGAAGTGTGTACCCGCGATTTTGGCGGGAATTTTGAAACAGGAAATGGGTTGAATGTAACCTATTTAAGCAAGGTTATGGAGTGAAACAGTCATACTCCTGAGGAAGTCCAGCCGAAAGGGCAAGGACGAAACGCGTCGAGGTGACTGGTTCTGGTACCTTTGGTGATGGACTGACTTCATCATATCAGATAAGCTTAAAAGAATTTTTTTATTGTACGGAGATTTTATTGTGCTGTGTTGAGAATAAAATGGTGTAAAACTTTATTACACTATTGTCTCCATTTTCTGTTTTTCTGCTTCTATCTCCCATACATGTTTTTTTTGAGAGAAAAAAAGAATCCCAGTATCTGAGTAGAGATTTATCCTGGCTAATGGTGGATACTCATTGCTGAATTGTGCGAAAAAAACAGTGGTGGATTACCACCATAAACGGTACTCCTTGAATTTTTGGGGTGCTGTCAGTCTCCCTCTATGTGGTGGAGGGAAGAGTACGAACATTGACGTATTGCACTAGGAGGCGCACATCTCACTCTTGTTTTTCATATATATAGATAGATATATATATATATATATATCTATATATATATATAGATATATATCTATATATCTATATATATATATATATATATATATAGATATATATATATATATATATATATATATATCTATATATATATATATATGAAATATCCCATGCAAAATATCCCCCCGGCACCCGGGTGTCGCACAGTAACCAATATATTAAGTAACTTTGCCTTGTATTTGAAAATAAAATTGTTGCAAATGTAGCTGTCAGTCAATGCTGGTCTTTGTAGTGCCATTTTCAAGGCTATTCGAGGACCTGCTGGCAGTTACCTTTTGTACGTGTTTATTTATATAAATGCAGCTTTTCCATTGAAATGTGGGGTCTTAGGATGGGGCCACGTGGGGGCATGCTGTATGCAGATGCAATGTATGGAATCTGCTAGAATATCCTTCTAAAAATGTCAGTCGTCAATGAGGTGACAGATCGTAGACGTCCTTCTGGATTCTGGTGCCGGATTCTGGTAACTCTGGTGCCGCCAGCAAGCTTGAAACCTTTGGTAACGAGAATGAGACCCCTGGCAACAAGCAGGAAACCACACACATGAAACCTCTGGATATGAGCATGGGACCCCTGGTAACAAGCCTGAAACCCCTGGCAATGAGCATGTAACCCTTGGCAACAAGCAGGAAACCAGGCACATGAAACCTCTGGAAATGAGCATGGAACCCCTGGTAACAAGCCTGAAACCCCTGGCAACAAGCAGGAAACCACGCACATGAAACCTCTGGAAATGAGCAGGAAATCCCTGGTAACAAGCATGAAACCCCTGGCAATGAGCATGTAACCCTTGGCAACAAGCATGAAACCCCTGGCAATAATCATGAAACACCTGGCAACGATCACATAACCCCTGGCAACAAGTATAAAACCATGAGCATGTTACCCCTGGCAATGAGTATTAAACATCAAGCAAGAAGCATGCAACCCCTGGCAACGATCATGAATCCCCTGCCAACAAGCATGAAACCCATGGCAATGTGCATGAACCCCCTGGTAACAAGTATGAAACCACAAGCTTGAAACTCCTGGCAACAATCCTGCAACCCCAGGCATTGAGTATTAAACCTATGGCAACGAACAAGTAATCCCTGGCAAAGAGCAACGTAACCCCTGGCAATAAGCATTAAACTCTGAGCATGAAATCCCTGGCAACAATAAGGTAACCCAGGGAAACAAGCAAGAAACCCCTGGCAATGAGTATGAAACCACGAGAATGAAACCCCAGGCAATGAGCGTGAAACCCCTGGCAACAAGCATTGAACTCCTGGTAACAAACATGTTACCCTTGGCAACGAGTATGAAATCCCTGACAAGGAGCATGTATTTATAAATTATAATTAATGTTTTGGGGGCACCTTAAACTTTTTGGGTGGAGGGGGGTGTTCTAGTTACATCCCTGGGTCTAGAATTTTGATGCGCTGCCAGAGACCTAGATTTGAGAACATATTAATGTATTATGGGGAATTAGAAATGATCAATTATATCCAGTCCGTATTCTATTTTCCATTATAATTTGTACTGTTGTTATTACATCGCTGACTACATTTTTTACAACATGATCTTATAAGTTTATTCCCTTTTGCTGTAGTAATGTGATGCCCTGAGATGTACAGGAATAAGGGAAATATAGTCCTACAGGTATCTCCCATCCAATGAAGCTGCTCTTAGCAGCGCACAAGGTGATTCTGCAGGAGACAAATGCGTCACGGAAAATATGTCAGAGTGTTTCAAGGACCTGGCGTCCTTCTGTCAGGATTCATCGGACCCAAAACACATCAGCCAGGCTCTGCCGGTACCTCATACTGCATCGTGTCACAGATAATTCACTTACGCTTTCTGCTCGGAAATCAGCAAAAGCATAATCACATTTACCCCCAAAAGTGTTCAGCAAATACAGAGAGAAGCTTCAAGGTTCTCTCACAGTCTCACAGTCTTCCTCTCATCTCAATGTAACTGGGGAGCAGTGGAGAGATATAAACTAAAATCAGAATTACGTGTGTGTGTGTGTGTGTGTATATGTGTGTGTGTGTGTGTGTATATACATATATAACTATACATTTTTCTCCCCCCTGCCAAAAATGTAGCTGTGATGCAGATGTTACATTGTAGCTGTGATGCAGATGTTACACTGTAGATGTGATGCAAATGTTACATTGTGGCTGTGATGCATATGTTACATTGTGGCTGTTATGCTGGTGTTATAAATATTGTAGCTGTGATGCAGATGTTACATTGTAGCTGTGATGCAGATGTTACACTGTAACTGTGATGCAGACATTACACAGTGGCTGTGATGCAGATGTTACATTGTGGCTGTGATGCATATATTACATTGTGGCTGTGATGCTGATGTTACATTGTAGCTGTGATGCATATGTCACATTGTAGCTGTGATTCAGATGTTACATTGTAGCTGTGATGCAGTCTGTTACATTGTAGCTGTGATGCAGATGGTACATCGTAGCTGTGATGCAGATGGTACATCGTAGCTGTGATGCAGATGGTACATCGTAGCTGTGATGCAGATGGTACATCGTAGCTGTGATGCAGATGGTACATCGTAGCTGTGATGCAGATGGTACATCGTAGCTGTGATGCAGATGGTACATCGTAGCTGTGATGCAGATGGTACATCGTAGCTGTGATGCAGATGGTACATCGTAGCTGTGATGCAGATGGTACATCGCAGCTGTGATGCAGATGGTACATCGCAGCTGTGATGCAGATGGTACATCGCAGCTGTGATGCAGATGGTACATCGTAGCTGTGATGCAGATGGTACATCGTGGCTGTGATGCAGATGGTACATCGTGGCTGTGATGCAGATGGTACATCGTGGCTGTGATGCAGATGGTACATCGTGGCTGTGATGCAGATGGTACATCGTGGCTGTGATGCAGATGGTGCATCGTAGCTGTGATGCAGATGGTGCATCGTAGCTGTGATGCAGATGGTGCATCGTAGCTGTGATGCAGATGGTGCATCGTAGCTGTGATGCAGATGGTACATCGTAGCTGTAATGCAGATGGTACATCGTAGCTGTGATGCAGATGGTGCATTGTAGCTGTAATGCAGATGGTACATTGTAGCTGTGATGCAGATGGTGCATTGTAGCTGTGAGCACTGCTGAGATAACTCTGTTGCCTGAATATTCTATTTGCTTTCCGTGTTATTATTTGGAGCTTAATCAGAGTCTGAAATGACAACCCTTTAAGAACTCAGCTCTTGTGATGAGGGAGATTTCAGCTTTCACTAACTGCGGGGCTCTCATCCCGAGCGCTGCGCTGGTGTATGAGATACCTGGATGAAACATTGGCAGCTGAGCTTACTTTATCCCGCTTAGATGCGGCACATTACTTCTGAACAGTTTGTACAGGAGACAACTGGTCATATGACTGAGGACAGATCCAGGACCAATCTCTCCTATACAAATAACTAAACCGAATAAAAACACAATAAAGGAAGATAATCTGACATTTCTACAGGTAATTCCCACTCCAGTCCCTCTGTGTGGAACATAAAGACAGGATACATCCTCTTCAATATAAACCAGGTGACATCATCTGTCAGGAGGGAAACAATTCATCTTTGCCAGAGAAAATAGGACACTGGTTGTATGGGTGCATCTACAGTGTGTGCAGGGTGTGTGGTGGGCCCTGGGTTCAAAGGGGCCCACAACCCACTCCCCGCACACACACAAATATAACAATCTTACTCATCCATTCCTATTCCTATCACACCCCCTAATGGTCAGAGAAGAGCAGGGTGGGGATGTGCCAGTGTTGGTTAGTTTTCAAGGGGTGGGAGGCGGATTGGGATGGGATCCCCCTAATTTCTGGAAGCATCATTAAATAGGGGTGGGGTATTGTGGTGGAACATAAGACCCCCCTCCTGCGCAGTGAGAACTTGTGTTAAATGCATATGATTCTCTAATCTATGCAGTATGGTCTGAGCTGGATTTAAACTTTGAGATTCCCAGGGGCCCTAAAAGCAGGGGGACCACTATAGTCTAATTTAATGGCAGACTGTCATTATTCATGAGAAACAAACTGCGTATTATAAAATACCTGTATAAAAGCCGCCAAATTGCCTTTTGATATCTCGTGATCAATACAATCCAGTGACCTTTATACAATATACGTTAGGATACAGTACAGAGATCATTCCATTAACTGATACAATACAGAGGCATACCTCCTAACAATTAAGGTGCATGTAGCAGGGCCCTGCGTGCACAGTGGAGGCGGAGACTCTGGATAAGAGGGCAGAGCTTTTTAGTACCCCCATGCAAGTCACTACTATTTGTAGTTATGTTATATACAAAGCGGAGCCTCCACAACCTCTATGTACTCATCCATCAGTGGATCCAGCGTAAGGAGGAAATTTACTAACATGGGAGTTCGATTTAACATGGGATGTTGCTATGGGCAACAAAATCAGAATATACAGTACTTCTTTTTTATTTAGCACCCTCTAGACGATACTAGATAGTATCTGATTGGATTCCCATATTCACTGTGGTGCTCTCTGTATGGTATGGTAATCATTGTAATTGTAATGAACTCTGCATTATACGGTGGTCACTGTGGTGCTCTCTGTATGGTATAACAGCCATTGTGGTGCTCTCTGTATGGTATGGTAATCATTGTAATTATAATGTACTCTGCATTATACAGTGGTCACTGTGGTGCTCTCTGTATGGTACAACAGTCACTGTGGTGCTCGGTGGTGGGTAAGGTAATATAGTACAAGCCACAAAAAATTAGCCATTGAGTGTTGATAGAGTTGAGCATGCATGACCCATGCAAAAGTAAAGACACCAGACCCCCCCCCCCCCCCCCCCAATAATAAAGCAGGTGCTGGCACTTTAATGTAAAAATGGGGTTTGCCATATTGCCATATTTACCATGTTGGCAGCTACTGTATATCTAAGCAAGCCAAAGGGGATGACTATCTACAATGGGAAGGAGGGGGAGTATATTTAGTGACACCTGTCATCAGGGGTGTATGTTCATACCAGGTGCCTCTAGGCAAAAAAAAGAAGGTGGTGCCCCCACAGTGTCCAGCTTGCACATGTGCCGATGCTACCAGCAACTCCCCAATGGCACATCTGGGTGAGTAAAGATTCCTTATTGCATGTAATTGTGGTGATAGTATGGAATCTTTATTTGTGGGCGCTGGCTGCGAACAATAATAAATAGAGACTTTTTTTAAATTAAATAAAATGAGAGATAGCACCAGCCAATCAGCTTCTGCCTTACATTTTATAAGCTGTGTTAGAAAAATGACAGTTAAGAAGGGATTGGTTGGTACATTATCTGGCTCCAAGTTTTGTTACCCTCTAAAAAGTTGATATGATAATAGTGATTTTCTTTAAAACTTCTCCTTTCCTCTCCTCTCCTCTCTTCTCCTCTCCTCTCCTCTCCTCTCCTTTCCTTTCCTCTCCTCTCCTCTCCTTTCCTCTCCTCTCCTCTCCTTTCCTCTCCTCTCCTCTCCTCTCCTTTCTCTCATCATATAACACCCAGCAGCTGAGCTTCAGCATACATGCTTTGATCTGTTATCGCACATTCCAAGGCTCTTCAAATCAATGGTGCTGCAAAGGGGGTTTGAGAGTCAGCAATACCTGTAGCAAACCTATATGAAATGCCTGGAGAGAGATCTGTCATGCTTCAGCAGAACCCTTTTCAGTATTTCTTTCTTGGTGCCCCTTTGACAGCTGCAGTCCGGTGGCCAGCGCCTCCAGTGTCTCCTGGAATGATGTCACTACCTGTAATTAATATACCAATTGTTATGTGAATAATTATGTAATGAAACCTGTTTCATCGTTAAAGACGTACCATTAGAACTCAGCTACTGTATGCCCCTTTAAAATTGGAGACACAACTGAAATGAGCACAACTGTGTGTACACTTAACCCCGGGAGATGCTAAATATGATCCGCAAATGGCGTGCATTTAACTCTGCAGCAGTCGCTATTCTTTCCATATATCCTAATAATATACACCGTGTCCCCTTTTATTCTATGATAATTATATTTCATTTTTTTTTTAGACTTATTATTAGACTCTCACCGCAGAATCAGTAACCATCAAAATTACTAGTCAAATAGCTGGATGTAATTATGAGTTGCTTATGCCAGTTCTTTATCTCTTGAACTCAGCAAGATTTGTAATACAGAGGAAAGCCTCCTGGGAAATATGTAACACAGGCAAAGTGAGAAATTCATTGAGAGCATCTGCATGGTTCTATCTGTAAGTTGGTCTCTCCGCTGCCTTATTAAGCGCATGACGTCTGCGAGGATGAGAGAACCGGTGCAGGAAGGTGGTTGAAGACATGCTACAAAGTGATGAGATTCCGCTCTGTTATATTGATGTGTTGCGGCTATATGTTCATCACCCTCTGTAGTGTTAACACACAAATTGTGCCGTATATCACAAAGGCATAATCAGCCGGTAGACAAGTGCAGCACGTGAAGGAGGAAAAAGCTCTTTCTTAGTTAGGCCTTAATGACTGCAGAGGAAGAAGGCCTACAGTATACAGCGCCGTAATTCTCAGATGGTTGGATGGCGGTGTATATAATAAGTTGTTTTTTAAAAATACATTGGGTGGATTTTATCAAAACTGCGATATACAGTACCACACCCCTTATGGCATGTTTAATGGCGCTGATTAACACCCCATGCCAAGGGTTTATTGATAGCACACGCTGCAACCATTTATGCAGTGTGCAGTATTTATCCTCAGGAGTCTCGCGACAGTGGAGTCTGGGCACTATTATGGTCAGACTCCACAACACTTCCCTGGGTTTCCAGGGCTATAGGCAAAGCAATGGGGCCCCTACCCACCCATCAACAGGAAATCTTAACATGCCCCCCCTACAGGCCTGCACCAGCTCTACATTTGCTTCCATACATTAAATGGCTGCCAGTACTCTGATTGGTACATAGCACCAGCCATCCATTCACTGTCTGGCTGCAGGCTGGGAAGCAGGAAGAGAATGCTGCACTCTGATTGGTGGATAGCTCCAGTCACCCACCAATCAGTATGCAGACAGCCATTCCCCGGCTGGGAAGCAAGAAGAGAATAGAGCATGGCCGCTCTGATGTTGTCTGCTGCCTCCCAAGCAGCTCAGGAGACAGATGCTCACAGCCTAATCTTCACCTGCTTAGAGGCCCCTAGATTTGGGGGGCCCTTGGGCAGCTGCCGATTAAGCCCATACATTAAGATGGGTCTACATGAACCCCCCCTCCTTTTGGCAAGTGGCTCAAAATATGATAACAATAGCAATGGTATATATTGGGTAAGGATCTCCAAAGGCAAAATCTTTCTCTAATGGGCAAAACCTTGCAGCCCTGCAGGTGGGGCAGATGTAACAGGTGCAGAGACAGATAGATTTGAGTAAGTTTTATTTGTTTATGTGTAAGCTTGAGACAATTTAAAAATGCATGACACAAACCCAGGGACAGAGTGTGTGTCCCCCTCCCCCCCCCCCCCCCACCGAAACATAGAATTTCACAGCAGATAAGAACCACTTGGCCCATCTAGTCTGCCCCCTTTTTAAACATGTTACCTCAAACCATATTTGATCCTTATTTTTTTGTAAGGATATCACTATGCCTATAACAAGCATGTTTAAATTGTACTACTGTATTTGCCGCTACCACCTCTGATGGGAGGCTATTCCACCTATCTACAATGCTCTTTGCAGACAGGCGTTTTTCCCGAACCACTAAAGGAAGCAATAGTCAGACCACTTCTTAAAAAATCTAATTTAGACCCTGACTGCATGACCAACTACAGGCCAGTATCAAATCTTCCTTTTCTAGGAAAGGTTATTGAGAAAGTGGTTGCAACTCAACTAGAGACCCACCTGTTAACCCATGACATTTATGATCCGTTCCAGTCAGGATTCAGGAGAAGACATAGCACAGAAACAGCTCTGGTATCTGTGCTCAATGATCTTCTAAATGCAAGGGATAGAGGAGACTGTTCAATCCTAATCCTTCTGGACCTCTCTGCAGCATTTGACACCATTGACCATGGGATTCTAATTGAGCGCCTGAAGAATTTCTGTGGCCTGGGTGGCACAGTCCTTAGCTGGTTCAAATCATTTCTCGCTGGCAGGTCACAGAGAGTTGCATCGGGAGTATACTCTTCACCACCAGTGCCGTTGTCTTGTGGTGTCCCACAGGGCTCTATACTATCTCCCATGCTTTTTGCAGTATACATGCTTCCACTTGGTGACATAATCAGACGTCACGGCCTGGTCTACCACTGCTATGCAGATGATACCCAACTGTACCTGTCCTTTGCTCCAGGCACCGTTAACACAATAACAACCTTAAATGGCTGCCTAGCTGAGCTCCAGGAGTGGATGAGTGCCAGTTGGCTGAGACTGAACCCAGATAAAACAGAAGTCCTGATGATAAATCACAGGACAAGACGGCAGCATAGCCAACTGACAGGTCTTAAGCTGGGGGGCACAGCACTTAAAAACTCTGATCATGTGCGCAATCTTGGTGTTGTCCTGGATAATGGCCTGACACTTAAACATCAGGTGTCAGCCACAATCAAATCCTCATTCTTTCATCTGAGAAACATAGCCAGAATCAAGCATTTAATTCCCTCAGAAGACCTTCCTAAAGTCATACATGCATTTATATCATCACGACTAGACTACTGCAATGCTCTCTACCTGGGTCTTCCAGCAAAAGAATTGCACCGCTTGCAGCTGGTACAAAATGCAGCCGCCAGACTATTAACTAACCAGCCCCGCTCCTGCCACATAACTCCCATTCTCTACGCCCTTCACTGGCTACCTGTAAAATGGCGAATCGTTTTAGAGATTGGCTTACTCACTTTCAAGGCCCTACATGACCAGGGCCCAAGGTACCTGCAACAGCTGCTGATCCCTTACTGCCCTACTCGATTACTACGATCCACTGAAGAAGGACTACTAACAGTACCCAGGATCTCCCTGAATTCATCTGGGGGTCGAGCTTTCAACTTTGCTGCTCCAACTCTGTGGAACTCTCTCCCTCGCACAGTGCGAGAAGCGCCCACTATAGAATCCTTTAAAAATAGACTAAAGACGTACTTATTTACTCAAGCATTTCACTGACATCTACTGTTAAGCTTGTTTTGTATTTCGAGCTGTAAAGACAATGTGTGAAGCACTTTGAGTCCTATTGGGAGAAAAGTGCTATATAAATATCATTATTATTATTATTATTACTACTCTTTCTGTGAAGTAATTCTTCCTCAGATTTCTCCTGAATCTTCTTCCCTCTAGTGTCAGTGTCATAGTTTCCATCATGTCCCCCCTTTCCCTTCTCTGCTCCAAAGTATACATATTAAGATCTTTTAGTCTTTCCTGGTACGTTTTGTGATGTAGGCCATGCACCATTTTAGTTGCTCTTCTTTGTACAGTCTCTAATGTATTTATATCCTTCTGGAGATATGGCCTCCAGAACTGAACACAGTACTCTAGGTGAGGTCGTACCAATGACCTATACAGTGGCATTATTACTTCTTTCTTTCTACTGCTGATACCTCTCCCTATGCAACCAAGCATCTGACTTGCCTTCTTCATTGCTTTGTTACATTGCCTACCTGCTTTTAAGTCCCCTGAAATAGTGACACCTAGATCCCTCTCTTCCTCAGTAGTTTCCATTATAGTGCCATTTATACTATATTGAGTCTTTGGATTTCTGAGACCCAAGTGCATGATTTTGCATTTTTTGGCATTAAACTGTAGTTGCCATTCTCTTGACCATTCCTCTAATCTACCCCTCCCCCGCTTTCTGGAGGTGCCGGCAATTCCCACCGAAAGCGGCCCTGCATATGGGGATTGTTGTTTTGTTGTTTTGAGGAATCCCTAAGAGTACATTATATTTATTGAATTTCTTTAATTAACAAACATAAAACCATACCAGACAAAGTGTGGGATGTACTAAGGGGAAAATGCGGTAAAACCCCTGTTTTACCGCATTTTCCTATGTATTAAAACCCCGCCGCCTCATTACCGCAGGGAAGGGTATTGGCACCTTTTGGTGGCGATAGCCTACAGAAGCCTATGGGCTTCTTTTCGCCGCCCGACGCCTCCGCCGCAAACACGCCAACCCCCCTCTCCCCTCCCCCTGGGTTACCTGGTCCAGGTCCTCCTGGACCCGGAAGGATATCCCTTCCTCCCCCTAGTAACGCAGCCGGACGTCCTTCCGGCTGCAGGGGGAGGAGGAGGCGCCGGGGAAAGCCTGCTTAGCTGTCCCCGGCGTGAGGGGAGAGCCAGGCGGCAGGGAGGTGACGCATACCAGAGTACAGGTATCGCAGGGGGGCTCTGTCACCGCATCACAATGCCAGCTGCATATGTTAGTAAATATGCGCTGGCATCGTGGCGGACGGGCGGCGATGTATATTAATGCATCCCTCTCAAAGTTACAAGTTTATGTGTATTTAAAATAGTTTATTTTAATATTATACCTTTTTAAAATGAAAGAGCCTTTCCCCAATTCTATATACAGAATGGTGGGGAGGTGAACATGGAGACTCTCAGGGGGATATTCGGACCTGATCAGGTGGCTGCGAATTTGCAGGCCGGGCGATAATCGAACAACGGGTCATAATAAGCTACGCACACAGACTGCACACATTGGGGAATCATTACATAGTGAGCGGCTGTTATCTGGGACTGTCAGGTAATACGCAGGTATGGCCAGGTGTGTGAGGGGAAGTCATGTGACATCAGCTCCGCCCCTGATCAGCCTGATTCTATCACAGCCGCTGAGTGAGTCCTGGGCTACGCACACACTGCACACACTGGGGAATCATTACATGGTGAGCGGCTGTTATCTGGGAGTGTCAGGTAATACGCAGGCGTGGCCAGGTGTGTGAGGGGAAGTCATGTGACATCAGCTCCACCCCCGATCAGCCTGATTCTATCACAGCCGCTGAGTAAGTCCTGGGCTACACACAGACTGCACACACTGGGGAATCATTACATGGGGAGCGGCTGTTATCTGGGAGTGTCAGGTAATACGCAGGCGTGGCCAGGTGTGTGAGGGGAAGTCATGTGACATCAGCTCCACCCCCGATCAGCCTGATTCTATCACAGCCGCTGAGTGAGTCCTGGGCTACGCACACACTGCACACACTGGGGAATCATTACATGGTGAGCAGCTGTTATCTGGGAGTGTCAGGGAATACGCAGGTGTGGCCAGGTGTCTGAGGGGAAGTCATGTGACATCAGCTCCGCCCCTGATCAGCCTGATTCTATCACAGCCGCTGAGTAAGTCCTGGGCTACGCACACACTGCACACACTGGGAATCATTACATGGTGAGCGGCTGTTATCTGGGAGTGTCAGGGATAATACAGGTGTGGCCAGGTGTGTGAGGGGAAGTCATGTGATGTCAGCTCCGCCCCCGATCAGCCTGATTCTATCATAACCGCTGAGTAAGTCCTGGGCTACGCACACACTGCACACACTGGGGAATCATTACATGGTGAGCGGCTGTTATCTGGGAGTGTCAGGGATAATACAGGTGTGGCCAGGTGTGTGAGGGGAAGTCATGTGATGTCAGCTCCACCCCTGATCAGCCTGATTCTATCACAGCCGCTGAGTGAGTCCTGGGCTACGCACACACTGCACACACTGGGGAATCATTACATGGTGAGCGGCTGTTATCTGGGAGTGTCAGGTAATACGCAGGCGTGGCCAGGTGTGTGAGGGGAAGTCATGTGACATCAGCTCCACCCCCGATCAGCCTGATTCTATCACAGCCGCTGAGTAAGTCCTGGGCTACACACAGACTGCACACACTGGGGAATCATTACATGGGGAGCGGCTGTTATCTGGGAGTGTCAGGTAATACGCAGGCGTGGCCAGGTGTGTGAGGGGAAGTCATGTGACATGAGCTCCAGCCCCGATCAGCCTGATTCTATCACAGCCGCTGAGTAAGTCCTGGGCTACGCACACACTGCACACACTGGGGAATCATTACATGGTGAGCAGCTGTTATCTGGGAGTGTCAGGGAATACGCAGGTGTGGCCAGGTGTCTGAGGGGAAGTCATGTGATGTCAGCTCCGCCCCCGATCAGCCTGATTCTATCACAGCCGCTGAGTAAGTCCTGGGCTACACACACTGCGCACACTGGGGAATCATTACATGGTGAGCATCTTGCATATGGATTAGCTAATAATCGCCAATCTGCATACTTTTTGCAAGCTGTTCATGAGCCACGCACAGCAATTTGCAGCCTCGCACAGGATGGGATTTCACTCTGGCTGGGCCGCGATTACCTGATCGCCGAGCCCCGCAAATTAGCAGCCTTGCGATCAGGTTTGAATAGCCCCTCAGTGTCTGTGGGATATTTAGGGTGCAGTGGGGTACACCTTCCATCCTCAGCCTTCTTTTAGTTGTTGTGAGCACTGTAATGTGTTAAGAAGAGGCTATTATTGCTGCTCTGTTGACATCTATATGGATCCCATTACCTGCTTAACAGGGTGAAAAATTGTACTCTGGTTAAACTACAACTATTACATTTTTTAATCAAAGCCTCTTTTTTATGTAATGAGATTTTGGAAACATTTTCTTCATTGTAATATCCAAACTCTCTCTTCCATGGCATGTTCTACCTCCTGCAAATTACCTACACAATGTCCTCGTGAATATTTTTTTTTCTCCAGCCTTTTGCCAGCAGGACAGTTCCTGAAGTGCAAGGGCATAAGGCTTGTCACACTATCCGTATACTGGGAATTACTGCTACTTTTATTTGGGGACAGTTTTTACTGATGTCCAAAAAGCACAACTATAGCCAGAAGCAAACGGTTTGGCTTTAATTTTGATCTAGATTTGTTCTTCTTTGTACTTCATATTCTAAAATATTTGTTGCTGAATAGGGTTCTGTGTAAAAGCAACAACATTCATTGACTGAAGGATAAACTTTACTGTAACAGAACAGTTGAACAAGAAGATTAACAAGAAAATGTACTAGCGCAATAAAGAGAGGCTATACAGCGATATATTAAGGCACAGCGCCACCTTCTGTGCCTCCAGAATATCTTCCAAGAAATTCTTAGCCTGTAGCTGTTGCTATACTATACTATTAACAATATTCCCCACAAGTCATTGCTTGGCACATATTTCACTAGCTGAATTGATATACCCTATTAACCAATAATAACATTCTTTCTTTATATAAGACTGCACCACCTAAATACATGTAGTGAGAGGTACAGCACTACTAATTAGAACTGTAAATAATAGCGTTTTTCTGCACAAACTTGGCCAAACCGCTCAGAAATTGTCCTTTTTTAAATAATTGAATTAGGTTAGAACAGTGGTGTCAAACTCATGGCCCTCCAGCTGTTGTTTAACTACATGTCCCAGCATGCCCAGTCACAGTTTTAGCAATCCATTATATAAAATCTGTGGCATGACATCCTGGACCATGTAGTTCCACAACAGCTGGAGGGCCATGAGTTTGACTAAACTGGGTTAGAACCTTTATTTAACATCTATCTGTTACGAGTTGCCTCTGGTGGGTCTTAGTTACTGCAGCCTGACTTCTGTCTGTGCAGTCTCACCTGTCATAATGTGTTTGGATGTCCAGCTGCGGTGATTAGGAGGCTTGTCCTTCCTGGTTGTTTTCATTGGGTGTTGCTCCCTATATTACCCAGCATGCCCTAAGCTCTGTGCTGGTTATACTGCTAGTTTCTAGTGCTATTGCTGGTCATACCTGATTACTCCTGTATTCTCTTAATCATCTGTTACTTTGCATGTAGCTGTTAATATGCATATGCTGACAAATATTGGTCCTGCCTGGGGGCATATTGACCAAGCCTGTGTTATCCTGTAACCTGACTCTGTCCTTGCCTGTATACCCTGATCCTCAATCCTGAATCAGTCCTTGATTGTATACCCTAATCATGAGTCATTGCCTGCTGTATACTCTGATCCTGTCCAGCCCTGTGTTCACCTACCTGGATCCTGTTTCCCAGAGTTTAACCCTTCATGTGCCTGTGCTGTGTTTGGTCTTTTTTTCCCAGCTGATACCTGCTCTATTGGAGCTTCTGTTTGTATGCTGGGATTATACCCGTGTCCTAAGCTGGAACTGCTCCTGAGTCTGGACCCTGTAAAATCAAGGTTTTACTCATAGTATTTGTGTTATGAGACTAGCTAGTCTGTCTTCTACAATATATTTCTGTAACTTAAGCTGTATACACACGGGGGCGATAGGTGCTGAAATCGCTGGGAATATGGTCGCTGGCGACCATATTGCCAGTGATTGGGAGTGTGCCCCGGCGATAAATCGCCGGGTGCGCGCTCCCGTTTTCAGCCCCATTCTAATCGCTGGTCGCAGGAGCTTGCTCCTGCGACCAGCTGATTACCTCTGCGGCACCACCAGCAGAGGTTCCTTTTCATCAGCGACCATCTCTGGTCGCTGATGAAAAGGAGACACTGGGCAATATATTGCTCAGCAATGTATTCCTAGCAATATATTGCTGAGCAATATATCCAGGGTTGCCTACCCTCCCGGAATGGCCGGGAGGGTCCCGGAAATCGGGTCCCCCTCAAGGCCCCCTGGAAAGAGGGGCAACCCTCCAGCATTGCCCTTCATCACCGGCGGACACCCCCACCCGGCGGGGGGTCGCCGGGTTAAATGACATGATCGCGGCTTTTTAAATGACGAGATCACTATGGACACGCCCCTAGTAGGACAGCCAGTCATGTGGCTCTGCCCCCTTTCCCTCCCGGAGATGGCCCCGCCCCCTGCTTTACTGAGCTGGCTGCCCTCTCCCGGATAGGGCAGCCAAAAAGTCGGCAACTATGAATATATCTCCCCCATGTGTATGGGGTTTAACACAGTTTTTTTATATTTATTTGGTTACAATACTTACCTGCTCTGCTGAATCCTCTGGAGCAGGCATTCCCAACCACGTTCCTCAGGGCACACCAACAGTGCAGGTTTTAGTGATATCCAGGCTTGAGCACAGGTGACTTAATTAGTACCTGAGTGATTCTGATTAAACCATCTGTGCTGAAGCCTGGATATCACTAAAACCTGCACTGTTGGTGTGCCTTGAGGACCGTGGTTGGGAATGTCTGCTCTGGAGGCTCATGAAAATCTCCCAGCCCCCTTGAAGATTGGGTACGCTTCTCAGCCCCCTGCATCTACAAATTATCCTCAGCTGTCAAAAAAGGATTATGATGATCTCATGCGTATTGAATTACATCATAGTTACTGCCACAATGTCAGCAATCGCTGCATTGTGTAACTGGGGCACGGCCATGGTGACACAATTTTGGCGACAGGGACCCCACTCCACCCCTTTGCATCATCGCGTCAACCGGTACGCCCCCATATGCCTTCCCCCTTGCAATGCCTATGTGAAAGTCAGCAAATATAATCACAATATAGATACTGGGATGAAGCCTGCCAACTGGCGGAACGCATTGGTACAGTTTCCTGTACCTACCTCTATCCAGTTTCCTGTACCTATCTGACCTACCTCTATCCAGTTTCCTGTACCTAGCTGACCTACCTATAACCAGTTTCCTATACCTACCTGACCACCTTTATCCAGTTTCCTGTACCTACCTCACCTACCTCTATCCAGTCTCCCGTACCTACGTGACCTACCTCTATCCAGTTTCCTGTACCTACCTGACCTACCTCTATCCAGTTTCCTGTACCTACCTGACCTACCTCTATCCAGTCTCCCGTACCTACGTGACCTACCTCTATCCAGTTTCCCGTACCTATCTGACCTACCTCTATCCAGTTTCCCGTACTTCCCTGACCTACCTCTATCCAATTTCCTGTACCTACCTAACAGGGGAACATGATGTGGAGGAATGCCAATGATCGTGGTTGTCCACGGGAGGAATGTCTAGGGGAGATGGAGACGATGGACCATTTCTTGATCAAGTGCCCCTTTCATGTAAATGTTTACAAGAGAGTTTCAGGAGCTTTGGGTATCCCGTGCCTTTCGGGGCTTAGTTACCCAGAGTGGGCTTATGGAGCATTCAGAAGATATGGTGTATTTAAGTTGACCACAATTTATTTAGTCAGTTTAGTAGTTAGATACCACACATGGATGGCACGGTGTCAGCTTTCCCTAAAAGATAAAATCCTTCCTTGTGAAGTGGTGGTGGATTTGATTCTACACGAGGTGGAGAGGACGATGGATCTAGACAGGAAAAGGGTGGATGCTGTCAGGTGGTCCAATTGGTGGGGCCGCCTGAAACCCCCTTGAGTGGGTGGCAGATATCCTTTTCCAGGTTTAGCTGGAACTATCTCTCTTTTCACATCCTGTAGATTTTGGAAATAAGGGTTTTTAATGGAACAGGTTTTGAGTAGATCTAAAAAAGCCTTGCTCAGTTTTCCTTTGCAAAATATATATGTATATATATATATATATATATATATATATATATATATATGTATTTCTTTATTTATTGTTAGTTTTGCTTATTAGGCAGATGTATCCTTTGGTATATTGCAGTTTGCATTAATTTATGTTATGCATTAATATTTCATTTGTGTTAAGATGTAAAATACTTTTTATTTTATTTATTTATTATAATATATTGTAAATATTGTAAATTGTAAAACACCCTTGCCTCGCTTCCCACAGCCTAACCTTAACACCCCCTACCCATACCTCAGCAGCTTATCCCTCACCCACATATTGAGGGCATGGTGGGAACAAGGCCACAACATAATAATTGTATTTTATATGCAGTGTCCAGGTGTTAGGGGCCGTAATGCACGTTAATGGCGGTGGGTGGTTACGAGCCAGGAAAGATAAACACTGCCTACTCTTATTCTTGTGTCGTCGATGAATAATTCACAGCGAGCACGGGAGAAGTGGCACATTCATTTATTTTAAAAGATAAATACATTGCATGGAGAAGGCTGATATTGAAATGTATTTGGAAATGACAAGTCTGTATTTTGTTGTATCTCTGTTACCAGTGAAATGTCAGAACGCTTTCCGACACATTGCCATATAATTGAGACCATTTGTCCTTTGGTAAAGTGTCAATTATCTGAGAGGAGGGGAAAGAAAAGTTGGAGAAGGAGAAAGTCGCCTTTTACTTTGTCCCCGAGAATTCGGGTAAACACCCGTACCCATTATATGCCCTTCAGGAATGAGCGCTGCCTCCTTGTGGACCGGGCCCATAATGTCCAGCTCAGGGGAACTAATTCCAATATGCGCACAATATATGTTATTGTAGAGTTTCCAGCACTTTCTCCATAGAACATAGGGGGTTATTCAGACCTGATGACAAGGCTGCTAAATCTCACTGGGTAGTATTGGACTGGTTACCGATGGTCGGTCTAGGAACCGATGGCACTGGGTAGGTATCGGACTGGTTTTCCGATGGTTGGACTGGAAACCATTGGTACTGGGTAGTATCAGACAGGTAGCATCGGTAGGTAGCATCGGTCTGGGTACTGATGGTACAAGCTGTATACCGATGGTGTGTCTGAGAACTGATATAGTGGGCTAATATCGTGCTGGGTACCGCTGGTCGGTATAAAAAAACGATGGAGTGGGCTGATAACGTGCTGGGTACCACTGGTCGGTCTGAGAACCGATGGTGTGGGCTGATATCGGGCTGGGTACTGCTGGTCGGTCTGAGAACCAATGGTGTGGGCTGATATTGGGCTGGGTACTGCTGGTCGGTCTGAGAACCGATGGGGTGGGCTGATATCGGGCTGGGTACGATGTACAGATGGCAGCTGGAGATGGTATTAGCGGAAGTCAATCTAGCAGCAGGAGAATAACCAGGACTGAGCAGCAGCAAAATCCAGCTGGTACCACAAGAGTATCCTGGAGCCTTGGGAGAACTCTCTGGAACAAACACAGGAGGAAGACAATTGTTCAAGGCACTGGAGGATTGTGGGAGACCTGCATATATCCCCCAAGGTGTGTGCTGATTGGGTGCTGCAGCAGCAATTTGGACAGAACCAGGAAGTGATCTTACCTGATTTGTACCGGTGTCATGTGATCACAGCTGGAGTCACTGGAGTTGCTGGATAGGTCAATAGCAGTCAGCTGATCACAGGTGTCATGGCGGCGCCCATGTCCAGTTGTTTGTAGAAAACACCATGCGACATGTAACCACGTGAGAAGATGACACGGGGACATCCTGTCAACAATGTCAGCGGCCACTCTGCGGCACAGAGTGCTTCAACAGGCTGGTAAGTGACGCGCACAGACAGTGTGATTACTGCGATCACCATGATTCCTGACATCCTGTAGTAGACCAAGACCATACTTGCTGACTTTTAAAATTGCCCCGCCCCCAATCCATACAAACACGCGAGTAGGGGGCGGGGCTAAAATGACGCAAAATGACATGATTTGCATCATTTTAGTCCCGCACCTTGCCGCGGACCCGTGAAAACCGGTAATTAGTGCGGCACTGCAGGGGGGTGCCTGACAAATGCGGGAGGATTGACAACCTACTTGGGGGACCGGGAGGGAAGGCAAGCCTGACCAAGACACGCAATCATTTCATCAGAGTGTGCACCAGGAAAATGTGATGTGGCCTATTTGAAAATTTATGTATTATTATTATTATTATTATTATTATTATTATTATTATAGTGGAGATTTGCTACATTCCTGAGTCTTGATACTATTTACTATTATTTCTGCATCTTTATTGTACAAAAAGGGGCTAGAGAAATGGCTCTACTGTATATGTGAATGGAGATAGAAGGAAGTCACAGACTGAGAGTTATATAGTGGGAGGAGCAGGGTCCCCATCAGCACAGAGTATATCAGGAGAGGAGTGATGTGTCAGTGAGGACAGGGCTGCATGTGACAGGGGCAGTGACATGATGTGAGGAGGGGAATGGAGGCAGCAGGAAGCCACAGACTGAGAGTTATATAGTGGGAGGAGCAGGGTCCCCATCAGCACAGAGTATATCAGGAGATGAGTGATGTGTCAGTGAGGACAGGGCTGCATGTGACAGGAGCAGTGACATGATGTTCGGAGGGGAATGGGGGCAGCAGGAAGCCACACTGAGAGTTATATAGTGGGAGGTGCAGGGTCCCCAGCAGCACTGAATATATCAGGAGATGAGTGATGTGTCAGTGAGGACAGGGCTGCATGTGACAAGGACAGTGACATGATGTGAGGAGGGGAATTAAGGCAGCAGGAAGCCACAGACTGAGAGTTATATAGTGGGAGGAGCAGGGTTCCCAGCAGCACAGAGTATATCAGGAGATGAGTGATGTGTCAGTGAGGACAGGGCTGCATGTGACAAGGACAGTGACATGATGTGAGGAGGGGAATTAAGGCAGCAGGAAGCCACAGACTGAGAGTTATATAGTGGGAGGAGCAGGGTCCACAGCAGCACAGAGTATATCAGGAGATGAGTGGTGTATCAGTGAGGACAGGGCTGTATGTGACAGGGGCAGTGACATGATGTGAGGAGGGGAATGGAGGCAGCAGGAAGTCACAGACTGAGAGTTATATAGTGGGAGGAGCAGGGTCCCCAGCAGCACAGAGTATATCAGGAGATGAGGGATGTGTCAGTGAGGACAGGGCTGTATGTGACAGGGGCAGTGACATGATGTGAGGAGGGGAATGGGGGCAGCAGGAAGCCACAGACTGAGAGTTATATAGTGGGAGGAGCAGGGTCCCCAGCAGCACAGAGTATATCAGGAGATGAGTGATGTGTCAGTGAGGACAGGGCTGCATGTGACAGGGGCAGTGACATGATGTGAGGAGGGGAATAGAAGCAGCAGGAAGACACAGACAGAGTTATATAGTGGAAGGAGCAGGGTCCCCAGCAGCACAGAGTATATCAGGAGATGAGTAGTGTATCAGTGAGGACAGGGCTGTATGTGACAAGGGGAGTGACATGATGTAAGGAGGGGAATGGAGGCAGCAGGTAGCCAAGGACTATGCCATGTTCTTACATACAAACACATCCTTATCTATATGTTTGCTTATTCCAGTAGAAGTCGTCCAGTAATTACCTTTTTCTGATACATAAACAGCAGACGACGTAGATGAAAATAAAGCGCATGGACACATTACAGGAAGTAAATGCTCTTTGTACTGTACTTTGTGTACTGACTACGGTGAAGTCCCCAGTCGTTGTCGCGTTGGAATTCTGAATCCATTTACAGGGATTTCCCGTAGCGGACATGTCTGTTCTCATGCTGACGGATATATCTGTGCTGTGGAAAGTTGACAGAACTTTCCCCACCCGTCAAGTTTATCTTCTGATAACAACAATCTTTGTGGATCCTAAAGCTAGCGGCCGGGGTAGAAGTTTATCAGTATGAATATTTTATTGGGATGTAATAGGTTCTACTTGCATCAAACAGAACCGATTTGAAATAGACATAGTACCTACTTGGCGACTTTGGAATGCTCAATTGCATTGAATACTTAATTAAAAATGATAACGTTCCTATGATGTTATGGCATAGGCTTTCTGGCGGCAATGCACTTAAGCAGTCGATATTAAGTACAGAAAAAAATGCACAGTATTTATGATCAATAACTGTGAGACTCTGTATTTGGTTTACTAAAAGGTTTCAACGTATATGAAGTACTAACGCAACAATAAACAATGGAGATAGAACAGAAGGAATCCCATATAGATCTAAAGGATTATCTTCTGCTGTATATATATATGAGACAACACAAGATGGAACACGGCTTCACTGTTCGGCAAAACTTTTTAATAATCAGTTTGTACAGGAAGTGGTTACTACAAAGGCAGGAAGTGGCTACTACAAAGGCAGGAAGTGGCTACTACAAAGACAGGAAGTGGTTTCTACAAAGGCAGGAAGTGGCTACTACAAAGGCAGGAAGTGGCTACTACAAAGACAGGAAGTGGTTTCTACAAAGGCAGGAAGTGGCTACTACAAAAACAGGAAGTGGCTACTACAAAGGCAGGAAGTGGTTTCTACAAAGGCAGGAAGTGGCTACTACAAAAACAGGAAGTGGCTACTACAAAGGCAGGAAGTGGTTTCTACAAAGGCAGGAAGTGGCTACTACAAAAACAGGAAGTGGCTACTACAAAGGCAGGAAGTGGTTACTACAAAGGCAGGAAGTGGTTACTACAAGGGCTGGAAGTGGCTACTACAAAGGCAACCTTACAGTATGGCAGCTGTTTCTAGTGGCTGCATTTTAGGCGCATCATGTTTGTAGTTATATTCCAGTGGCAAACGCAGGATTTGTAGAGGGGGTTTCCCTATGCCCTCCACAATCTCCCACTCTGAAGAACATTGGAGCAAGTGCTGGAGTCTGGGGGAGCGGTAGAAGAACCTACTGTAGTAATGACCCTGGGCATTAATATACACATTGGTCTCTATATGCACAATACAGTATTAATATCTAACCCTATTGATGGTCTATATTATAGGCTGTATCACATACATAAATAATATAAATAAGTGGTCAGGAAAAGGTTAAACATTCCATAATTAATAAATACACAAACATAATAGAACAAGTACTGCACTTTCTAAGCTCATATTCTCCCACCTCATGGTAAGACTCCGGTCTCTTCTACCTGGCAGCTGCTCTCTTGTCCAGTGCACTGATTAGGGACAAAGATCCACACACCCTTGGTAGAAGAAGCTGATACAACTGGGCATATGCTGCCTCTCCACTCTGTCCCTTACATAGCATGATGTGGTGGTAGCTCTGGTAATTATTTTATATGCCATTGCTATTGTTGTCGAATTATAGCCAATAAAACAGGGTGATAAGCAATTAAAGTAGAGAAGGTGAAAGGTTACGGGTTCCTATTAACAGTGGAATGCAGGTCTTCCTTCATATAGTATGCACAAAAAGGGGTATGGAGATTAGGAAGTCAAATGTAATTATGGCACTGTACAACGCATTGGTTAGACCACATCTAGAATATGGAGTCCAATTCTGGGCCCCGCACTATAAAAAGGACATCATAGAAATGGAAAAAGTCCAAAGAAGAGCAACAAAACTAATAAGGGGATTGGAGAATTTAAGCTTTGAAGACAGATTGAACCATTTAGGATTGTTTATGCTAGAAAAGAGATGTTTAAGGGGGGGACATGCTTAACATGTACAAATATATCTGGGGCCAATATAAGGAACTGTCAGGTAGCCTTTTTACTGTAAGGAAGGACTCTAGGACACGTGGGCACGAGTTTACATTAGAGGAAATAATATTTCATTCACTTAGAAGCAAACATTCTTTTACAGTCAGGGCAGCCAAACTGTGGAACTCTCTTCCTGGTAAGGTGGTGTCGGCAGATAGAGAGGTGGTGTCGGCAGATGGAGAGGTGGTGTCAGCAGGCACAATAAATACGTTTAAAATAAGGTTGGACAAACATCTATTGGTTAAAAACATACATGGCAATAATCATAATCTGTCCTTAAATATATCAGTATACACTATGTATAACAAGGGATGAAGCTAATACACCAAGGATGAACTGGATGGACGGGAGTCTTTATTCAGCCTTAAATACTATGTAACTATGGGGGTAATTCTGGTTGATTCACAAGGCTGCGAATTTGCAGCCTTGCAAATCCACCAAACCCCACCCGGCGAATGAATGCCCACCCGCCCCCCTCGCAGCGTGGGTTCAGCCGCACAGGCTGTGAATGGATGTTTAGCATAAACATCCATTCATATGCCGCGGGTAACCTCCCACATCTTTCGATGGTCACCGACCAATTCAGGAGTAGCAAGTGGGCGCTATATATGCAGTGTGGGTATTTCTAATCACTGCACTATTTACTGTGATCCAGTCGGCACGGGTCGGCACATGCCTATATTCGCAGAACCGAAACATCAGTCCCCGCAGCGAATTCGCAGGAGGCGGATCCTTGCAGAACCAGGCCCATTGTCGCACTGTCCTGCAAACAGATACTTGTAACAGCCTGATGTCAGGACTCATTTCATTACACAACAGATGCTGTGGGTCCCTTCAGCCCCCGCAAGCTCCACAAAGGGGGATGTTATCAGAAACAAAAACAGAAATAAATGAAGATAAAAAAGAAGCAGAAATTGCAGCTGTTTTGTCTTCCTCCATCTCTGGCGGCGTCTGCGTCTCCGAGCAGGGCAGCGTGCCATGTTGCTATTAAGAGCAGCTCCACGGTCTAGCCAAGAGAATTAGGCACACGTTCTTAATGAAGCAGTTCATTAGCCTGGAAAACATAATGCATTCTCTACTGGCCATTGACTCTAAATATAATGTACTTACTCATACATCAGCTGTCTCCAGGCATAAAGCTCTGCGTCCCGTCCATCAGGGCTCCTGTACGGCTAATAATAGGGAAGCTCAATACAAGGGATGCTGGGGAGGCACAGAAACACCACCAGCTACATCTACCTGAGGTTCTTAAGGCACCGGAGTGCCCCAGGTTGGGGGGAGGCTCCCCGGCGGGGAGGGGGGGGGGAATGCGGCCGCCGCTACGCTCCGTTGGGGGGGGTTGGTGGAGGGAGATGCGGTCGCATCTGCCTCCAAGCGTGGGGAGCGGTTAGAGATGCGGCGATGGCCGCAGCTCCAGGGGGGTCAGTGCGGGCTCCAGGGGTGGAGGTAGCCTCACTTACCTGCTCCCAGGACGGTGCTTTCCACCTGCTCTCCTCGGCGCTGGCGGGAGTCGGGACCCTTCCTGCTGCTCCTCCAGGTAGCTCATTACCGCCCTCCAGTGGCCGGCGCCCTGGGCAAATGCCTAGAGCTGCCTAGTGGTGGCGCGGGCCCTGCACGAGTCACATAGGAACTTACTCTGGACTGTTCACGGCCGGCTTTGTTCACACGGGCACCGGTATTTGGCATATGCGCATGCGCAGTTATCTGAATGTGCATATGCCGGTTGCGTGCGGCCACAGAAAACAGATTGTTCGCCGGGTGCACGCACTCAAGGATGCAGGTGGGGAGCGTGGGGTGGTGGCGGAGAGTTGCGCCCATGGGAACTCAGACCGTGACGGTGCCGGGGGGGCGGGCAGCTGACATCACCGGATGTCAGCTGCCCGCCCTTTTCCTCCCGAGGGTGCACCTGAGAGTCACTTAGATAAACGTGCACGTTCCACATCATTCGATGGTCAGCGACAGGCCCTGCGTGCGAACACACGCTGCGAGGGGGGTGGGCGGCGTACCACTATTCGCAGGGCGGGTCTGGTTGGCTCGCACGGGTGCAACTTCATATTTGAGCGAATCAACTAGAATAACCCCCATAGTCCTGAGTCTCATCACCGCAACATTATTTCAATTGGGTCCGATTCAGGCCTGTTCAGTCGGGTCCTAATTTGGCCCCTTGTCTGATGGTGGGGAGCGGACCCCGGGCCAGAGCATGGACACGCCCAGAGTTTTGTGGGCATCCCCATGAAAATGCTGGGTGTTCCCTTGGGAATGCAGGCAGGCCGATGTCTGCTCAGGGCGGGCTGCTGAGGTCACATGGTTGATGTCACATGACACCACAGCACCCGCCCCCTTTTCGGCCAGCTCCAGTCAGTTTTGACTTTTATTTCCAAAGGGGAAAGTAATCATCCGATGCTCGGTGACCACAAATGATTTCTCTCCCCTTTGGCCGCATGAGAGGGGTGTGTTCTCACATGTTAATGAGGGGATGCAGGCAGCGGGAGGGGTGGCGGGCATTCATTGGGGGCGGCAGGCGGTGCTCACCCGTTGAATCAGGCCCATTATTGCCTAGGGAACCAGGATTCCTTTTTTTTGGGGGGGGGGGGGGGGCTGCCTATCACATCTTTGTTGTAGGTGGCGGCTGTGGGGCATCAGAGGCTCCACCTCCGCGCTGTCATTGGGTGGTGACAGTGGAGTGCCAGGGCAGGCGACGGGGGGGTCAAGGGGGACAAGTGTGATGGGCCCCAGAGATCTGAAGGGCCCCAGAGTTTCCATGCCCCGGTATGGCCACTGCCTGTACTAGCTGGCCTGTCAGTGACCTTTGGGGCCCGGCCATCTACTGTGCACCATCTGTGTGTGGCTGGGTCTGACTGACTCACTGTGTGCCACTGCCATCTACTGTGTGTGCGCCCTGCCACTCGGCGCACAGAGCCATCTACTCTGTGTGTCCGCATGTGTCAGTCTCTGGCTCCTGTACTTTTACTGCGCGGGTCGTCTGTTCCGCACTCTGCGAAAGACCTGCCCTGTCTGCTCATAGTGCTCAGCGTTCTTTTGTGAAAGTGACAGGCCAGCAGCAGCCAGAGCCAGCAGGAAGCAGCAGCAGGAGCCAAGTCAGCAGGACTGGGAATGAGAGAAGTCCGCACCTGAAAGCAGGATCTAGAGCAGCGAAAGGTTAAATGAGGCTCATGCAGAAGAGCGTTGTGTGGATTTGGGATTAGGTGGTGGGCCCCAGAAATATCATTGTACAGGGCCCCAAGATTTCTGTTGCCGGCCCTGTGGAGTGCAGGAGACAGTACTGTAGGTTGATGTTTTGCCATATTGCGGAGAAGCCTCACACCGGCCCTGGCCGTGACGTGTACTTACTGTACCTGGAAAGTGCTGATGTAGGCGCAGCATCGCCGGCGGGGAACCTGGCGAACTCGGACATGCTGTGAATTATGGTTACTTAACTATCAGGGACTTTGGGGAAATTAGAAACATTACAAAAACTAATTAAAATATCATTAAAGATTGTGATTTTCCGGGATCTCGCAGGGGGTCCAATCTCCGAAGTATAAATTAGGACCAACATTTGAGACTGCAGAATAATGGAATTGCCTCCAGAGTCATTTATAATTTCCTCCTCTTTCCCCCCAATAATCTGTCGCACAGGGATAGGTCACTGTGATAACTGATAAACTGGGTACCCCCCTCCGCCCTCCCCCTCTCCTTTACTCCTATTGCTGGACATTAGTCTGGGGGGAACCCTATACGTCCAGCAGGAACATACTGTACTGTAATTATATACAATTCTCTCCGTACGCGGTCCCTGACGATGTTTATGTCGACAGTTACCAGGTCGACCACCGTTTGACCACAGTGACTAGGTTGGCACCTAAGAATGGTTGACATACCCTAAGTAGACATTTACAGAAGGTCGACACAAGTTTATGGTCGACATGGACATGGTTGACCTGAATAAGACCGACATGAGTTTTTCACATTTTTAAAAAATTAGTTTTTTTTATAGTTTACTATCCAAGTGGGCACAGAGTGAGAATATAAAAGGGTACTTGTGTATTATCAGGGCGCCCGATGTAATGTAAATCGTATACGATATCGCATCCGATTTAATCGGCCGGTTTTTTACCGTTTTTTGGGCCGATTCGATCTGCGATGCGATTTATCGGCCAATTTCCGGCCGATTTCGCGGGCGCTCTAATAATACACAAGTACCTATAAAAGTGTGCCGAGCGCAGCAAGGCTTTGTGCCCGAAGCATGGCGAGTGCAGTGGTAAACTTCACATATGTCGACATAGACACCAAAAATGTGAAAAACATAACCTTATTCATGTCGACCTTAATAATAATAATAATTGTATTAATATAGCGCTCTTTCTCCAGTAGGACTCAAGGCGCTTAACAGATAGAATGAATGTAATACAGTACAGGAACAAGGAAGTACAGAAAAGCTTTTCATAAACTATACTAAAGCATACTATACTATTATGGAAATGTCTCGAGTCTGTTTTTGAGGGATTCCAGAGTGGGGGTCTCTGGAACTGTGCGGGGAAGTGAGTTCCATAGAGTCGGAGCTGTAATGCTAAATGCTCCCTAGGCAGAACGTCAATCCAAATCCATATCGATATTAAGCTTGTGACAACCTTCTGTCAAGGTCAACCATCCTTAGGTGTCGACATACAGTAGTCACTGTCAACAATCAGTGGTAGACCTAGATATTGTCTACCATCTATACCGTAACCCTTCTTTCCTCCTTTATTAGTTTAGGATCCTTATACTTTGTTCTTAATATCTATCGGAACCATCCAAACTTCAGCAGGGTGTGGATGGATAGGTCTACAGGCAATGGGTTGACACAAAAAAAAGTCGACATGCAGTAGCCTTGCTCCACTGAGTTCATAATGTAAAGGAGGCTTGGCTACTCTCTCGGGAGTCGGAAGGACAACTGTATTGTAAGAAATGCCGTTACCTATGTGAAGGGGGATCTTTTGAAATTTGCATGCTGGGTGCCAGAGGCGTAACTCTGGGAGGCAATGGAGTCATCTGCCGCCGGGCTCCTGCTCCCAAGGGGGCACCTCTCCTGCCAGTTTGAATCAGTTCATTGAAAGCCATCCATTTTGCTTCTGTGGCTGACTCCCCCTCATAACATCATTTTTGCAAGTGTCAAAACCTGTATTCCTGTATTAGAACCTGTGACCTGTCTTACTGGAGACAGACACCTTACTGATTGAGCTATATGGGGGGGCACCAATATTTATCTTGCCTCCGGGCAACTGGGGCGAACTTACGCCACTGCTGGGTGCAGTAGTGTACCAGCCACTGTGGCGGTTTCAGCGCTGTCCGTCATGGCAGACTTTTCATGGGAGTCATGCCAGTGATGTCAACTTGCCCAAACGGTGAAAGGTCTAGCTGTGGCAGAGTATGGTGGCGATATTTTTGTTATCACTAGTTACAAATGATAAATGTGGGTCGAACCAGTCAGCTCCTAACTGTCATTTCCCATGGCACATGGCAGTTAGGGTCTGATTGGCTGGATCAGTATTTCTCATTCGTAACCAGGGATAGAAAGAATATCACTCGTTGATAAATCTGCCCCCTAATTGTGAACGTAGCTACACAGCAGCTCCTGCCCTCTGGCCAAGGCCACACACCGTGTGCTAATGTTATTCATCTCTGAAATGATGTAACTGCTTTCTTCCTGTTTCCAGGACATATAATATGCGGGCATTGCGGCACTCGGAGCATCAGTAGAGGAATGGTGTCCTAAGGTAACATCCTCATAGTCTTTCAGCCTTCTGAATAAAGCGATTTTGTTAAACCCGGATGTATAAAAGGCCTAGGGAGCGTTTGAGTGCATCATATAACTATCTGCCATTGTGCGCGCTAAATAATCAGGACTCCAGTGCCGGCAAGTGTGGAGCGTGGATGGGTGAACTCTCTGAACTGGCTTCTCTGCTCTGTTGGAAAGAAAAGCTTGATCACACATCAATGGGAGAGCGAGCATTACCGAACCTCAAGGCTGAATTATCTGTAACGAGGATTCAGAACAAAAAGATCACTAGGAATTAGTCATCTTACCTGATCGCACAGGAATGGGGAAAAAGACCAAGGGGGTGGGATATTGCATTACGGACGTGCTCTTTGGGTGATGCCTGCTCCACTTTGCTGCCCTGAAACAAAGCGCACAAGAGTTGCCCGCCAATATGTTAAAAAAACAGCAAGACCTATTGGTCAGTTTCTGAGGTGAATTTGCATACAGCCAATCAGAGGCAGCTAGCTAGGCTGGCGACATCTACATCATGAGCCCCATGTGGGACCTGCTACTGGCTCTGCCAGGGCCTGATTAACAATGGGGCGGATGGAGCTGCAGCAAATAGGCTCATTAGCATGACAGAATGATGATCACTAGTCAGCAGGGGTTAAAGTGGGACGGAACGAGGCGGAACTGCGTTCTTCTGTCAGTTCCAATTGGAGGTGGACCGGTTCCGCCTCTGTCCGCCCACCATGCCTCGCCACAATATGAATCTACAGACAGGCTCCACATGCTGTTACCCAGTCACTCATTGTAGGCTTGCCGCTGATGAGGGGACGGATGATGAGAGGCTGTGACCCACGTCTGTGGTGGGCATTATGTGTATGAGGCACACCTGTGTGGCATAATGTCTATAAGGGCTTCTATTTTGTGTTGCAATGTGAATATTTGGCATTAGTATGTGGTGTAAGGTAAAATAGATAGTGCTGCTATCTGGCAATGTAGGGGTAATGTAATGCAATGTAGGGTACTATTGTGTGGCCACACCCCTTAATTGCAAGATCACATCCCTTTTTGTGTCGCGTGCATTGTTCTATTTGAGGTATATAGGGTAGATCAGAAATGTATAAAGTATACATTTCAGGGGGCGCTTGATACCCCAGCACTGGCCCTGGCTCCGCCTACTGCGAGTGGGGGTTAGGTGGTATAGGACATTTAATCACTGCTATTCAGATATCACATGGTTGGCCATAAATCATATGTATTAAAATTGCATTTCTATTTTACACATTTATTCAATTTGTTTACTTGTATATATTTGGTAAAACATTGGGGGTTATATTGTATGGGGTCTCCATACCTACATGGCATTGGACTCATCTCCAACACTTCTATTTTCAGTGAGTGATGTAATTCCGAAATTCCAGTAGGCTATTCATTTTAATGGAGTATACTAAATGGGGAAACGCCATTGAAATGAATATACCATAGATCAGGGCTGGGCAACACCAGCCCTCCAGATGTTGATGAACTACACATCCCAGCATGCCTTGCATCAGTTTCAGCATGGCCACATAGCAAAACTAATGCAAAGCATCCTGGGATATGTAGTTCAATAGCATCTGGAGGGCCGGTGTTGCCCAGCCCTGCCATAGATTGTGATGTAGTGCACCTGCACTGCACTGGGGACTTCCCTACATCAACAGATTGAATGAAGCCCCGACCTTCTCCCACCTCCAGCCAATAACAAGCATTGGCTGAGTGGTGTAGCCAATCCAAGTGACGGTGCAGCGGGGCTCGGAGTGGAGCAGTTAGTGTTTTGTCAGTGATTTCCTTTTCCATGATTTCAGTAGATCTCGCCTGGATTTCCCGATAAAACAATGGATGACTCTCTATGGTTCCAGAACTGTTACAATGTTATTGGATTAAATGATGCAACATTAAATATTTGTTTAAAAAGAACATGGAGCAGAAGGTTTTGGGGATTAAATATAAACGTTATTATTTTTTTGACTAATATGTGTTTTTTTATTACTTTTTAATACTATATACTGTAGGTATAATGTGCAATTTAGTATTTAATTGAGACTGCTATGGTGACAAGTTGCCATACCAGAGATCAGAATATTCCTCATTAACCCTGCACCCATTGGTCAGGGGGGGTGGAAAGAGCCTGATAACTTTTAGGGCTTCTATAGGCTTCTATAGGGTATTGGCAGCTTTTGCTGGCGATACCCTCGGCATAGGAGCCCTGGT
Source organism: Crinia signifera (assembly GCF_055691185.1). Taxonomy (NCBI): domain Eukaryota; kingdom Metazoa; phylum Chordata; class Amphibia; order Anura; family Myobatrachidae; genus Crinia; species Crinia signifera. The sequence goes on along the minus strand of NC_139224.1, from coordinate 173,674,971 downwards.
GGAAGCCAGAAAACAGGCTTTTTACCACATTTTCCCTTTAGTTGATCCCGCCCTTAATATCTCTGTGGGGAAACATGGCCACTAAGGGGAGTACATTGGTAAGGAGGGAGTGGTAGCTGTGGAAGAAGTGTGGCACTGACCCATTGCGGTGTATATTCATAATAATGAAGGGGTGGTGGTGGGTTGGGGTGGCCATTGGGGTGTACATTTGTAAAGATGAACGGGTGGCAGTTGGAGTGGTGTGGCAACCCCCCCCCCCCCCCCCCCGGCCCCCCGGCAGCTGGTGCTTCTCATTCAAGTTCCAATTGCACTTCATCTGGGACTTTGTGCCTGTTTAAAACCAATTGCTGTGCAGTTAAAGTCGCAGGCCAGTGTTTCGGAGTGTCCCATTTGCACCAGGCCTCTTGCGTCTTACAGGTAATGTAAAAATGTCCCATTCATTTCAGTGGGTTTTCCATTAGGTAGACAGCCCACTGAAATGAATGGGCTGTTGAAAGCAAAAGCTCCACTAGGAAATTATTGTGTGGCCCCATACACTAGCACGTACATTAAGCATAAACATACTATTCAACTGAAACAGCGACAGATAAAAGTCACCTCCTCTATTAACAGAGGCCTGACCCAGGAGCCGATCCACTAAAGCATGGGGACTGAGGGCCCAATTCATAAGCTAGGGGAGTGTTTGTTTTGGGGGACGGTGTGTGACATCAGCTCCAGCCTAGATCACAGCAGCGCTGAGTAAGTCCAGGGCTACGCATCACCTATGATGCCTGGTGCCCAGGGTAAGAATCATGTGACGGTGAGTCTGCTGGGCTTCTCTTTGCAGCGCTGTTTGAGGGATCTATCCCAGCATGCCAAGCGGCCGGCGCCGACACTCTGCAAATGCGCAGAGAGATTCCTGGGTCTTACAGCTGGAAGCCCAGCCCCGAAGTCGCATCGCAAAGTACATCTCTTATCGGAAGACCTGTCCTTTCATTAATAATCGTATATTATTAGTGCTTATGTGATTAACAATGCAGCAGCCGGCGAAGGGTGGCAGTAACATATCGCGAATTTAAGACCATCTCCCCCTTTAGGCGCGTGACACATTCTTGTCCCTAAACACCACATTTACCATCATTTAACCCTAACGATTCCCTTATCTAATATTCTGATCACTCATCTCTGGCGTTTGCTGGTTTTTAGCTTTGACAGCGGTGTTTACAATTACTGAAGTGTTTTTTTCCGAGCGAGAAGCGCGCTCTTGGTGCATTCACTGCACTGTAAGTGAGATTTCTATGCCAGACTTATAGTATTACCTGCGCAATCTTCCAGCCTTCGGGATAAAGCTCTCTTCTGCTAAAGCTTGGATGGTGGTATTACAGGGCCTAGGTAGATCCTGAGTACATCTGTCATGGTGCACACACAATGATCAGGCCTCGGCCTGTCCTCAAGTATAAGGCCTCACTCGAAGGCCGCAGGAAATCCTAAACCGGGCTTTGGCATTGTGGGCGTAATGCGCCCGTCCTTCTGACCCTTACCCCGGTGTTGAATTATCTGTAATGAGGGGCTATAAGGAAACGATAGCTGTGATCAGCAGAATAAATCAGAGAGCGATATGTCAGACGGATCGTACGCTGGGTGTGAGTTAGGGGACTCGTTGCTCGAAATTTGCTCGAATTTGCTGAAAACGGACTTAAGAATAAATACTTTTTTGCTTTGCTTTTACGCCGTGTGACGGCTCTGCTGTACTGACAGGCCTTTTTATAGCCTAAAACATTTGGCGAACTGAGGACAATGAACGCTGAGAGAAAATACAGCATTGGCTGGAGGTAGCACAGGACAACAGTGCCCCCTAGCTGCAGCAACGTTTATATCTACTCAGGAAATATGCAATAAAGGCTGCAGCTATTTAGACATTACAATTAAATGTATGTCGGAGACAAAAAAAAAAGATTCTGTGTTTTGCAGCATAACCAATTTTTGCTGTCTCTGTCGTTTTGATCGCAGCCTTAGTTAAATGGGTCCATTACAATATGTTCCAGTCATTACCCGTCCGCCTTGCGACTCCCCCCCCCCCCCCTCCCCCCAATATGGAGGAGATATGTGCGTGTCTGACATTACCCAACCCAGGGCTGAATTGCTGAGCTAAAGATATCATTCCTTTTTCTCTGCAAACATAAAGCCGCGTGGGAAGTGAAATGAATGTAATTTGGAGCGCAGGATGTTAAATTAAAGTTCTGCAACGTAATGTTGGAATTAAGGAAGACCGAGAAGGGGCGAGGGAGAGGCGTCCGCCCAGGTAGGCCGAGACCTCGTTGGCGCTGGTAAAACAAACAAACAAAATAAAAGAGCTGAGAGAAGCAAAAGAACAAGCGGAACAGGGGATCTCGAATAAACAAGGGATATAAATTACCCCGATTGTGACACATGATCCATCGAAAAGTGAGTTATTATAATTGTGCGTGAGACCACTTTACATTTCACCGGCGGTTATTAATCACCGCGCTTCTGACATTGATGAAGAATAAAATCCTTGTACAGGCAATTTCTCCCAAACAAAAACCACACTGGGCTCTGCATTAAACGTATGATTTATGAGACAACAGACACTGCTGAAGTTGTCAATCACAGATTCCAAGGGGGGGGGGGGGGGATGGAAGGTTGGAAAGATGTTTTTCACCATCCCATGTGCTGATTCTACAGGAAGTCAGATTGATACATTCTGACACAGAAAACTTCTCTCATATTCTGTATCATCTTTTGTATTCACCGTTTCACAAGGCGGCAGGAGAATCGCCATCCTCTGTGCAGCTATGGATAGCTCTGAATAATAATAAGACCGTTTAAAAGGTGATTGACAGGAAGCCGGCGTTTGGGGGGGCGGATGTTTTCTAGGAGTGCCAGAAAAACCGCCAGTGCGCCCAAGTGTTGGGTGTGTGACGTTAGCTCCGGCCAAGATCACGCTGATGGCTGGTGGCTGATTTACTTATAATTCTGTATTTTATATATACAGTAGCAGATGCAGCGGTGTTTGGGCCTTTGGGGGTTTTGGGCTATACAATATATCCAAATTGACTTGCATGTTCAGTAGGCACCAATGGTTAAGGAAGCGCGGGAGCCTTAGGCGGTGGTCTTCGGAGATTTCCACCCAACCGGGCTGACCCAGCATGAATTCCCATGTACCCTTTGTGTGCGCCATAACTCAGTGGTTGCGAGCAGCGCTGTAGACCAGGACGCAGGGCCCTGCTGCAGAGCCACCCAGAGCTTTCAAGTGCTGATCCAGGCATGCACCAGGAGGTTATACAGCTTCCCGGAGTGTCCTGGATACGATCCGGCAGTGCGCTACTTTCTGGGGCCACTGGCCCCACGCCTGAGGATTGTTATGATGTTATGACATCACTGATTTAGGGTGGTGAATGTGATCACTTTATAACTTCCTGTTCCCTGGGTTGGGTTCTGATCACAGCTGGCAATTACAATGCAATCAGTCTTGCAAATTAAGAATTCTCATCACCTCGCAGAAATAGCTGCAGCCGCTATCATCAGGGTAACCCCCTGCCCCAGAAAGGGAATAGCCTCACAGTACGCGGACATGAATTAGCGCCGTCCATAAATGTTTTTAAGGATGAATATCTTCCCAAAAAAAAAACCGAGAGGGGAAGACGGGAGAGTTTGTATTGAACGCCCCCCTGTAGCGCCCCCCTAATACTCGCACAGCAGAATCGGCAGACATGCAGATGGTTCTGGATTATATTCGTTATTATTATTATTTGTAGTTTACGTTGGTTTCTTTCCCACTCAGAGGAGAAGCCGCAGCGTTCCCATTGTCACAGGACAGATTGGCGGTCTGAGAGGTGAAGTTAATTATTATTGTACTATTGCTTATGTTGGCAGTTACAATACCGGCTATTCCTCTGGTTACAACATGTGGGACTCGCGAGTCCCTTATCTTATTTGTCCAGTGACCCAATGTCATTGTGCCCTAAATTAATATTGTAAACCCTGGGCCATTATAACTCTCTCTGGTGAAAGCAATCTGTTTTATCGGCCATTTTGCTTAGTGTTGTTGCCTGCGAATCGTGCCTGTTTGTGTTACTGCAAATAGTGATACCGTCCGATTCATCAGGGGCGTAATGTTCATGCATTATGCTAAGGAGAGAAGAGGGGGAGGGTGCAAGCTGAGGTACAATTCATTCTGAAGTGATCCAAGTACGGCTGGATAAGTTCAACAATGAATATATTCACCTGACGTAATTTTTTTCCCTAAAAACGTGTGTGGAACAAGCCCAATGTTATAGATTCCACCATTGATGATAAAGAAACAACTGATTTTGTTTTTCTCTAAGGTATGGGACACTGAGCTCTGCTCCACCCCCCAATGCTCCACAAAGCCACACCCATGGGCTCTGATTGGCTCTCAGACAAATGTATACTAAAGCAGAAGTGACTATTGGTGGGTGACAGCATCGACGGCGCTTTTGCAGATGGTTTCACACCATTGAGAATATCCATCAATACTTCCATCGACGAATAATCCACCGATGGCCATCCTTTGCCGCTAAGGGGCGGTGCTAATTACCCAACAGACAGCAGGGGGCAGCAGGAGGGCGTTCTACCATTTCACAGGGCGCTTGTACTTCATGGTTCATTTTTGTTTAGGCAAATAAACTTATAGAAGGCTTTGTTCATCTGGGCAACCAAGAACTTACAAAGGGCCAGGGGGGTATGGTGCCCACCAACAAAATTACAAGTCTAAAGTACAAAAGTGCCCAAGCTACATGATGTCCACCAGCCAGGCTGGCATAGAGGAAGGATATAAGCACCCAGCCTGGAGCATGGCGAGCAAAGAGAGGGTATGCATTACACTAATTGTCAACATTGACACCAAAAAAATTGTGAAAAAGTTATGTCTACTTTTTTTCACGTTGACTTTTGACCCTGTAGACCTATTGCATGTCTACCTTTTGGGCTAGGCCTATTGACTGTCTATCTAATCATCCATACTCAATTGGCATTGAGTAATCAGAATTAGGGACAGATATCCTATAATCAGAGACTATAAGGATGCTATAAAAAAGCCCCCAAAAATGGATTAAAAAAAAACACCTCATGTCATCCTTTTAAAGTGTCAACCTTTTTTCTGCATTGACATTTTGTCACTGTTGGCCTTTTGCAGTCGACCTTTCAACTGGATTACAGAACAAATGGGTATTACGGTATAAATGCAGAAAGGACGCGCTGGAGAACATCTGATTGCACAAACGGTGACGTTTGGTGACAGCTGAGGACCCTTCATTGGGATATACACATTACACAAGTTCATAGAACGTCAGAGTTTTCTTATACGGTTCAGCAGAGAAAGCAGAGTTGGATCTGGTGGATGAAGTGTCCGCATTGCGCCCTGATTGCAGCCGCACAGCCAGAGCCCGCACTGATTGTCTAGCTGAGCTTGTTTAAAGATCCCCCTGGCTTTTCTGGGATCTGTTTTAGATGAATTTCGGTATATGAGTCTTACCGTGCATCTGGCCCCAATAAATGGCATTAAGTGAAAATAAATTAACTTCTAGCCTTACAGAATGAAGATGTCGCTGTCAATCACAGAGACGCGAGCAGGGTACTGAATAGGCTCAGAAGTAGCCGATAGCTTTAGCAGAGGCAAATGATATATCTCAGAATGTGAAGAGTGAGGTCAGCGGGGCTTATACCTACAGCCACCTGTCTGAGCCTGGCGGAGGAGCTGGGGCCCACAGCAGGCACCTCTGTAGTAGCGTTACCCATCAATCATCCGTGACCTCTTCAGCCTAACTTCCAGTCATAGTGACAGAGCTGGGTGTACATGTAAGCCCTGATTCACACATGGACAGAAATCCAATGCTGCTTGTATAGAGCTTTGTCTTTTCCAAGGAGGAACGTGAAGGAAATATCTCAATAGAAGAGAAATCTCCTGGATGTAGCTGTAGTTTCAGCACTGTGACTGACAGGGGCGTAACTACTATAGGTGCAGGGGGTGCAGTTGCTATGGGGCACAGAGCTGAGAGGGGCCACCTTCCCTGTCACAGTTACATGTGTTATATACAGGGTGTAGCTACCATAGGTGCAGGGAGTACTGCTGCTATGGGGCCAGAGCTGAGAGGGGCCACCTTCCCTGTCACAGTTACATATGTTATATACAGGGGTGTAACTACCATAGGTGCAGGGGGTGCAGCTGCTATGGGGCTCAGAGCTGAGAGGGGCCACCTTCCCTGTCACAGTTACATGTGTTATATACAGGGTGTAGCTACCATAGGTGCAGGGAGTGCAGCTGCTATGGGGCCAGAGCTGAGAGGGGCCACCTTCCCTGTCACAGTTACATGTGTTATATACAGGGTGTAGCTAACATATGTGCAGGGAGTGCAGCTGCTATGGGGCCCAGAGCTGAGAGGGGCCACCTTCCCTGTCACAGTTACATGTGTTATATACAGGGTGTAACTACCATAGGTGCAGGGGGTGCAGCTGCTATGGGGCCAGAGCTGAGAGGGGCCACCTTCCCTGTCACAGTTACATGTGTTATATACAGGGGTGTAACTACCATAGGTGCAGGGGGTGCAGCTGCTATGGGGCCCAGAGCTGAGAAGGGCCACCTTCCCTGTCATAGTTGCATGTGTTATATACATGGGTGTAGCTACCATAGGTGCAGGGGGTGCAGCTGCTATGGGCCCAGAGCTCAGAGGGGCCACCTTCCCTGTCACAGTAACATGTGTTATATACAGGGGTGTAACTACCATAGGTGCAGGGGGTGCAGCTGCTATGGGGCCCAGAGCTGAGAGGGGCCACCTTCCCTGTCACATATACATGTGTTATATACAGGGGTGTAGCTACCATAGGTGCAGGGAGTGCAGCTGCTATGGGCCCCAGAGCTGAGAGGGGCCACCTTCCCTGTCACAGTTACATGTGTTATATACAGGGGTGTAGCTACCATAGGTGCAGGGGGTGCAGCTGCTATGGGGCCCAGAGCTGAGAGGGGCCACCTTCGCTGTCACAGTTACATGTGTTATATACAGGGGTGTAGCTACCATAGGTGCAGGGGGTGCAGCTGCTATGAAGCCCAGAGCTAAGAGGGGCCACCTTCCCTGTCACAGTTACATGTGTTATATACAGGATGTAGCTACCATAGGTGCAGGGGGTGCAGTTGCTATGGGGCACAGAGCTGAGAGGAGCCACCTTCCCTGTCACAGTTACATGTGTTATATACAGGGGTGTAGCTACCATAGGTGCAGGAGTGCAGCTGCTATGGGGCCCAGAGCTGAGAGGGGCCACCTTCCCTGTCACAGTTACATGTTTTATATACAGGGGTGTAGCTACCATAGGTGCAGGGGGTGCAGCTGCTATGGGGCCCAGAGCTGAGAGGGGCCACCTTCCCTGTCACAGTTACATGTGTTATATACAGGGGTGTAGCTACCATAGGTGCAGGGAGTGCAGCTGCTATGGGGCCCAGAGCTGAGAGGGGCCACCTTCCCCCTCACAGTTACATGTGTTATATACAGGGTGTAGCTACCATAGGTGCAGGGGTGCAGCTGCTATGGGGCCCAGAGCTGAGAGGGGCCACCTTACCTGTCACAGTTACATGTGTTATATACAGGGTGTAGCTACCATAGGTGCAGGGGTGCAGCTGCTATGGGGCCCAGAGCTGAGAGGGGCCACATTCCCTGTCACAGTTACATGTGTTATATACATGGGTGTAGCTACCATAGGTGCAGGGGGAGCAGCTGCTATGGGGCCCAGAGCTGAGAGGGGCCACCTTCCCTGTCACAGTTACATGTGTTATATACAGGGGTGTAGCTACCATAGGTGCAGGGTGTGCAGCTGCTATGTGCCCAGAGCTGAGAGGGGCCACCTTCGCTGTCACAGTTACATGTGTTATATACAGGGTGTAGCTACCATAGGTGCAGGGAGAGCAGCTGCTATGGGGCCAGAGCTGAGAGGGGCCACCTCCCTGTCACAGTTACATGTGTTATATACAGGGTGTAGCTACCATAGGTGCAGGGAGTGCAGCTGCTATGGGGCCCAGAGCTGAGAGGGACCCACTTTGCCTGTCAAAGTATCATGTGCTGTATACATTTTTCAGCACTAGGTGAGCATAGCGAGCCACCGTGCCCGCAGCGTGGCGAGTGCATCGAGCCCGCAAGGGGCTTTGTTGCGCTTACCTTGCTGTCTGGGTCCGGACAGTTGGGATCCCGACGTCGGGATAATGACTGTCGGGATCCCGACTGTTGGACCCCTATGCCACACCCGCCACTGGCGACTGATATTCCAACATCACGACCGGTCATGCAGACGGCCAGCCGTCCAACCAAAGCGGGGACTGCGTGACAAGGAACCTGCGTGGTGACACATAAACGTATCAATATTATATGACAAATGGTCATTGACACCTCTACGTTCCATCACGTTCAGTGCGTGGCAGTACCTGCAAGAACTGAGCAACACTGGAATTGCTCTGTCGGCGCCATCTAGTGACGGCTGGTGTGCACAACACTTGAATTCCCCCTATAGAGGTGTGGAGCAGTATATTATATAGGGTGACAGCTGGAGAGACAGAACAGCGGATTGAAGGGGTGGCCTACTATGGCCCGAATGGGGGCGTGATTAGCAGCGGGGCCAGGGCCGGTGCTAGGGTGTCCGGCGCCCTCCTGCAAACCATACATTTTGCGCCCTTTCACATTGCCACTGCAACAAGCTGCAGCCCGATTGCGGGAGTGTATGCAGCATGCGATCCTATGGAGGATCTCGGGTGCATGTACATGTATACATACACCATCTTAGTGCTGTGTCCGCAAAATGTTGCAGGCACTAAAGGTGCCCATACACGCTGCGAGAATCGCATACGTTATGGACGCTAGATCGCATCGCACGGCATGCATGCAATGTGTGTGATGCGATCCGAAAGCAGTACAAAAAGTATGTGCAGCACATACTTTTTGTACTGTGCGATGCGATGCCTGCGGGAGCACACATAGCATCGCATACTGCTATTGCAGCGTGTATGGCCTCCTTTAGGCACATAACCCAGCCCATTATTTAAAAAGTGTCTAAATTAATATGAAAAAAAATCTACAATTATTAAAAAATTTGCTAAAAACACATACCTCCCAACTGTCCCGCTTATCGCGGGAACGTCCCGATATTTTGGGACATTCCCGCGTCCGTCCCGCCGGCGGCAGTGTCCCACGGCGGGGGGGGGCAGTTGGGATTCCCCCCTGTGGTCCGTGAATAGACGCTGTGTGCATGCACACAGCGTCTATTCTTGCAGGCAGAGGGGCTGGGGGCTGGCCAGCAGCTCATAGAGCTGCTAGGCATGCCCCCACCGCGGCAAGAAATGGGGGCGTGGCCTCGCTATAGCGAAGCGAGTATAGGCCACGCCCCCTTTCCGACAGGCCACACCCCCAGAATTCGGCGCGCGAACCGTCCCGTCTTCAGCTTTGTTGAGGACTGGCAGTGGCACTGGCACAGCACACTGAGAAGAGGGAAGGAAGGGCGGCGCTGCTGCCTGTTCATCATTTGATTGACAGCTGACAGGCACAGGGAACAATGGGTAGGGGGCGGATCTGGATATGACATGTCATTCAGGCATTCACAGACAGCGCTACATGCCTCAGCGCAAGTGTCCGTGAGGAAGAGGGGGCAGGTCGCAGGAGGAGGACAGTGTGTGCGCGGTGCAGGGAGCTGCTCAGCCTCTCCATACTGACGCCGCTGTCAGACAGGCGCTGCGGGCGGCGTGCAGGCTGTGTGCAGGCTGTGTGCACTCACGGTGCAGGGAGCAGCTCTTTATAATGCCGCCCGCCCACTGTCAGACAGGCGCTGCGGGCGGCGTGCAGGAGGCAGTGATAGTGAGGGCTGAGGCAGCTTTAGCAGAGCAGGGAGGGAGACAGCGCCTTTTCAGCATGGCGCCTCCCTGCTTTGCAGGAGCTGCTGAGTGGGTAGAGCCGGCCCTGAGCCGGGCTGCCACTACCCTTGTGCTGAGAAATTTGCCAACCAGCTGACCCAGGTCTGGGGACTGGTGAAATGGATCTGGGAGGTGCCAGTCCCGAAGGAAGGGGACACCTCACAGTGGGATTGTCTTGTGGCTGGTGTTGAGAACTTGGCTTAACGAAGGCGTAAATTATGACGACGCATAGCCAGACACATCGCCAGGTATCTACATGTGAGCGTAAATCTGCGCGTGATTTTGTATGATTATAATTATAATACCTCTGCATCATCTGATTTACAGTTTAAAACTCGCTAGGATGTGCTAAATCATGATAAAACATAATAGCGTTACTCCCGCTGACAACGAATCATGAAATTGGTTAATTAATAACAATGATAATAATAATAATAATAATAATAACAAATAAGAAGAATAACATGTTATTGTATTATTAGCATAAGTTTTTATGAACTCAATTGTAACTTGTTATTACTTATTGCTTATTACTTATTGCTATTACTGGTGCCTGTCTTTGTGTTTCGCTCCTATTATAGAGTGTAAGCTTGCAGCAGGGCCCTCCTACCTGTAAGTCTGTCTGTTGTTATCCAGTTTGTTTTATCTCTGTCTACTATTGTAAAGTGCAACGGAATCTGCTGCGCTATATAAGAAACTGTAACGGAATCTGCTGCGCTATATAAGACACTAACGGAATCTGCTGCGCTATATAAGACGCTGTAACGGAATCTGCTGCGCTATATAAGACACTGCAACGGAATCTGCTGCGCTATATAAGACGCTGTAACTGAATCTGCTGCGCTATATAAGACACTGTAACGGAATCTGCTGCGCTATATAAGAAACTGTATCGGAATCTGCTGCGCTATATAAGACACTAACGGAATCTGCTGCGCTATATAAGACACTAACGGAATCTGCTGCGCTATATAAGACACTAACGGAATCTGCTGCGCTATATAAGACGCTGTAACGGAATCTGCTGCGCTATATAAGACACTGCAACGGAATCTGCTGCGCTATATAAGACGCTGTAACTGAATCTGCTGCGCTATATAAGACACTGTAACGGAATCTGCTGCGCTATATAAGACGCTGTAACGGAATCTGCTGCACTATATAAGACGCTGTAACTGAATCTGCTGCGCTATATAAGACACTGTAACGGAATCTGCTGCGCTATATAAGAAACTGTAACAGACTCTGCTGCGCTATATAAGACGCTGTAACAGAATCTGCTGCGCTATATAAGACGCTATAACGGAATCTGCTGCACTATATAAGACGCTGTAACGGAATCTGCTGCGCTATATAAGACACTGTAACGGAATCTGCTGCGCTATATAAGAAACTGTAACGGAATCTGCTGCGCTATATAAGACGCTGTAACTGAATCTGCTGCGCTATATAAGACACTGTAACGGAATCTGCTGCGCTATATAAGAAACTGTAACAGAATCTGATGCGCTATATAAGACGCTGTAACGGAATCTGCTGCACTATATAAGACGCTGTAACAGAATCTGCTGCGCTATATAAGACGCTGTAACGGAATCTGTTGTGCTATATAAGACACTGTAACGGAATCTGCTGCGCTATATAAGAAACTGTAACAGAATCTGCTGCGCTATATAAGACGCTGTAACGAAATCTGCTGCGCTATATAAGACGCTGTAACAGAATCTGCTGCGCTATATAAGACGCTGTAACAGAATCTGCTGCGCTATATAAGACACTGTAACGGAATCTGCTGTGCTATATAAGACTATGTAACGGAATCTGCTGCGCTATATAAGACGCTGTAACGGAATCTGCTGCGCTATATAAGACGCTGCAACGGAATCTGCTGCGCTATATAAGACACTGCAACGGAATCTGCTGCGCTATATAAGACACTGTAACGGAATCTGCTGCGCTATATAAGAAACTGTAACGGAATCTGCTGCACTATGTAAGACGCTGTAACTGAATCTGCTGCGCTATATAAGACACTGTAACGGAATCTGCTGCGCTATAAAAGACGCTGTAACGGAATCTGCTGCACTATATAAGACGCTGTAACAGAATCTGCTGCGCTATATAAGACGCTGTAACAGAATCTGCTGCGCTATATAAGACACTGTAACGGAATCTTCTGCGCTATATAAGACTCTGTAACGGAATCTGCTGCGCTATATAAGACGCTGTAACGGAATCTGCTGCACTATATAAGACGCTGTAACTGAATCTGCTGCGCTATATAAGACACTGTAACGGAATCTGCTGCGCTATATAAGAAACTGTAACGGAATCTGCTGCGCTATATAAGACGCTGTAACAGAATCTGCTGCGCTATATAAGACGCTATAACGGAATCTGCTGCACTATATAAGACGCTGTAACGGAATCTGCTGCGCTATATAAGACACTGTAACGGAATCTGCTGCGCTATATAAGAAACTGTAACAGAATCTGCTGCGCTATATAAGACGCTGTACTGTAACTGAATCTGCTGCGCTATATAAGACACTGTAACGGAATCTGCTGCGCTATATAAGAAACTGTAACAGAATCTGATGCGCTATAGAAGACGCTGTAACGGAATCTGCTGCACTATATAAGACACTGTAACAGAATCTGCTGCGCTATATAAGACGCTGTAACGGAATCTGCTGTGCTATATAAGACACTGTAACGGAATCTGCTGCGCTATATAAGAAACTGTAACAGAATCTGCTGCGCTATATAAGACGCTGTAACGAAATCTGCTGCACTATATAAGATGCTGTAACTGAATCTGCTGCGCTATATAAGACGCTGTAACGGAATCTGCTGCGCTATATAAGACACTGTAACGGAATCTGCTGTGCTATATAAGACTCTGTAACGGAATCTGCTGCGCTATATAAGACGCTGTAACGGAATCTGCTGCGCTATATAAGACACTGCAACGGAATCTGCTGCGCTATATAAGACGCTGTAACGGAATCTGCTGCGCTATATAAGACACTGTAACGGTATCTGCTGCACTATATAAGAAACTGTAACGGAATCTGCTGCGCTATTTAAGAAACTGTAAGAATCTGCTGTGCTATATAAGACGCTGTAACGGAATCTGCTGCGCTATATAAGACGCTGTAACTGAATCTGCTGCGCTATATAAGACGCTATAACGGAATCCGCTGCGCTATATAAGACACTGTAACGGAATCCGCTGCGCTATATAAGACACTGTAACGGAATCTGCTGCGCTATATAGGACACTTTAACGTAATCTGCTGCGCTGTATAAGACGCTGTAACGGAATCTGCTGCGCTATATAAGACACTGCAACGGAATCGGCTGCGCTATATAAGACGCTGTAACGGAATCTGCTGTGCTATATCAGACACTGTAACAGAATCTGCTGCGCTATATAAGACACTGTAATGGAATCTGCTGCGCTATATAAGATACTGTAACAGAATCTGCTGCGCTATATAAAACGCTGTAACGGAATCTGCTGCGCTATATAAGATGCTGTAACGGTATCTGCTGCGCTATATAAGATGCTGTAACGGAATCTGCTGCGCTATATAAGACGCTCTAACGGAATCTGCTGCGCTATATAAGACACTGTAACTGTATCTGCTGCGCTATATAAGACGCTATAACGGAATCCGCTGCGCTATATAAGACACTGTAACGGAATCTGCTGCGCTATATAGGACACTTTAACGTAATCTGCTGCGCTGTATAAGACGCTGTAACGGAATCTGCTGCGCTATATAAGACACTGCAACGGAATCGGCTGCGCTATATAAGACGCTGTAACGGAATCTGCTGTGCTATATCAGACACTGTAACAGAATCTGCTGCGCTATATAAGACACTGTAACGGAATCTGCTGCGCTATATAAGAAACTGTAACAGAATCTGATGCGCTATATAAGACACTGTAACGGAATCTGCTGCGCTATATAAGACGCTGTAACGAAATCTGCTGCACTATATAAGACGCTGTAACAGAATCTGCTGCGCTATATAAGACGCTGTAACAGAATCTGCTGCGCTATATAAGACACTGTAACGGAATCTGCTGTGCTATATAAGACTCTGTAACGGAATCTGCTGCGCTATATAAGACGCTGTAACGGAATCTGCTGCGCTATATAAGACACTGCAACGGAATCTGCTGCGCTATATAAGACGCTGTAACGGAATCTGCTGCGCTATATAAGACACTGTAACGGTATCTGCTGCACTATATAAGAAACTGTAACGGAATCTGCTGCGCTATTTAAGAAACTGTAAGAATCTGCTGTGCTATATAAGACGCTGTAACGGAATCTGCTGCGCTATATAAGACGCTGTTACAGAATCTGCTGCGCTATATAAGACGCTATAACGGAATCCGCTGCGCTATATAAGACACTGTAACGGAATCTGCTGCGCTATATAGGACACTTTAACGTAATCTGCTGCGCTGTATAAGACGCTGTAACGGAATCTGCTGCGCTATATAAGACACTGCAACGGAATCGGCTGCGCTATATAAGATACTGTAACAGAATCTGCTGCGCTATATAAGATGCTGTAACGGAATCTGCTGCGCTATATAAGATGCTGTAACGGTATCTGCTGCGCTATATAAGATGCTGTAACGGAATCTGCTGCGCTATATAAGACGCTCTAACGGAATCTGCTGCGCTATATAAGACACTGTAACTGTATCTGCTGCGCTATAGAAGACACTGTAGAAAAATAAATAAATTCCATGTGATTGTTTTCTGCTGCCCTGAACACTTGATGCACGATTCTTCTTGAACGTCGCCTATCACAGCGCGGAGATTGTACCGGATAACGCGTCGATTCAGCAGAATGAAATAACTCAGAAGCAGAAATAAACCCGCGCAGCTATATAAGAACTATAGCAGCTATATAAGAACTATAGCAGCTATATAAGAACTACAGCAGCTATATAAGAACTATAGCAGCTATATAAGAACTATAGCAGCTATATAAGAACTATAGCAGCTATATAAGAACTAATAGCAGCTATATAAGAACTATAGCAGCTATATAAGAACTATAGCAGCTATATAAGAACTATAGAAGCTATATAAGAACTATAGCAGCTATATAAGAACCTATAGCAGCTATATAAGAACTGTAGCAGCTATATAAGAACTGTAGCAGCTATATAAGAACTGTAGCAGCTATATAAGAACTATAGCAGCTATATAAGAACTGTAGCAGCTATATAAGAACTGTAGCAGCTATATAAGAACCATAGCAGCTATATAAGAACTATAGCAGCTATATAGCATTTCACATCAGCATCTCTGTCTTGTACTTGAACTAGAACATCCTGCCAGAAACACAGTTCTCGTAATCATGTTAATCAGCCGATTATCTGCTTCATTTATGCTAAAAAGCGGTCGATGCAATCAAAACATCGTAGTCATTGCAGTCAGGCCTAATCCCGACCGCCGTCACTCGCAGCTGGATTACAGGCGCTGCTCCCTCTGATACCTTTCCCATAATGCTTTATTATCTCCCTTTCAGTGTAACCATCATTTCCTCGTTTGCTGAACATAAACACTATTTATTGGACACTTATTTTGCTGCTCAGGTTTCTGCTTTGGCAGAGGTAGAGAACACAAGTTCTAGCTGCGGCAGGTTTATAACCGACGAGGCGGCGCCCCCTGCGCTATGTATAGTGGGGGCTGTCAGCCACTGTGTACCTACCTCACTGTAACCATCATCAATTGTCTCTCAGTGCTTTCTGCAAGGCGTAACCCATTGATACACATCCGGGACTGAAGCTCAGACATAAGAATAACATAGAAGGTTTGAATCCATACTAGTAAGTCACCAGGATGTAAGCGTGGCGGGTATTGGTCATATAGCGCAATGGAATCTGCTGCGTTATATGAGAATCTGTAAATAAATACATATCTGTATACCTAAGGTGACATCTGTAACACTGTAATTGTGTACAGCGACTGTATGCTAGCTGCGACAAACTGGCATGGTTCCGACTGAGATCTAATGGGGGAAATTTACTAAGATGGGACTTCTATTTCACATAGGGTGACATAGGGTGCACATGTGACCACCCAGCTGGTGCACATGTGCACTCATTACTAACTGTCACATTTCCCAGACCACCTAGCTAGTGCGCATGTGCACTCATTACTAACTGTCACATTTCCCAGACCACCTAGCTAGTGCACAGGTGCAGTCATTACTGTCGAATTTCCCAGACCACCTAGCTGGTGCACAAGTGTAGTCATTACTAACTGTCACATTTCCCAGATCACCTAGCTGGTGCACAGCTGCAGTCATTACTAACTGTCACATTTCCCAGACCACCTAGCTGATGCACAGGTGTAGTCATTACTAACTGTCACATTTCCCAGATCACCTAGCTGGTGCACAGGTGCAGTCATTACTGTCGAATTTCCCAGACCACCTAGCTGGTGCACAAGTGTAGTCATTACTAACTGTCACATTTCCCAGATCACCTAGCTGGTGCACAGCTGCAGTCATTACTAACTGTCACATTTCCCAGACCACCTAGCTGGTGCACAGGTGCAGTCATTACTGTCGCATTTCCCAGACCACCTAGCTGGTGCACAGGTGTAGAATTTCTAACTGTCACATTACCCAGACCACCTAGCTAGTGCACATGTGCACTCATTACTAACTGTCACATTTCCCAGACCACCTAGCTAGTGCACATGTGCACTCATTACTATCTGTCACATTTCCCAGACCACCTAGCTGGTGCACAGGTGCAGTCATTACTGTCGCATTTCACAGACCACCTAGCTGGTGCACAGGTGTAGTCATTACTAACTGTCACATTTCCCAGATCACCTAGGTGGTACACAGGTGCAGTCATTACTAACTGTCACATTTCCCAGACCACCTAGCCAGTGCACAGGTGTAGTCATTACTAACTGTCACATTTCCCAGATCACCTAGCTGGTACACAGGTGCAGTCATTACTAACTGTCACATTTCCCAAACCACCTAGCTGGTGCACATGTGCACTCATTACTAACTGTCACATTTGCAAACATGTGCTGCATTCATTTTTAACCGACACATTCTACAGACCCACAGGTGGCCTGGAAACCATGGACTATTGGTAGATCTCGAAGACCGTTTGATCACCCCTGCTTTAGGGTATGCAGCCTCAATGGCGTGTCACATAACAAGGGTCACAGCTTGGTGTGAAAGGGTCCCAGAACAACAACCCAGGAATCCAGCCTGGGGGTTGGTCTTGGGAAGAACCTGGATGAAGGGTAGTGAGAGCAGGTAACATGGGTCATCACTCCCGGGTCTCAGTCACACACTCTGGAGCGCACCAGCACTTGGATGGCACTAGCAGCGGATATGGCAGGCCTATCACCCCGGTCCATCCCGTGGTGTGAACTGGATGAAGCTGCTGTGATGTGGCCCTAAGCCTGTGATCAGTGATCAGGCTGCACCCAGGATCGTGGTGTGGAAGGGCTGTAAAGAACCATTGCAAGCTCTCCAAATGATCATGACTGATATAAAACCAGATAGATATTAAACACAAGTGTCCGGGTGGTGGATACAGGTAACATCACATGGGGGGGTCACTCAGGTGTGGCTGGAGGAGCTGCACTTCCTATAGTGGTAGCGCTGGATGGGGCCAGGTGACGTCACTGAGACATACAGTACTAAGATGGGGCCAGGTGACGTCACTGAGACATACAGTACTAAGAGGGGGCCAGGTGATGTCACTGAGACATACAGTAATAAGAGGGGGCCAGGTGATGTCACTGAGACATACAGTACTAAGGGGGGGAGCCAGGTGACGTCACTGAGACATACAGTAATAAGAGGGGGCCAGGTGACGTCACTGAGACATAGTACTAAGAGGGGGCCAGGTGATGTCACTGAGACATACAGTACTAAGATGGGGCCAGGTGACGTCACTAAGACATAGTACTAAGAGGGGGCCAGGTGATGTCACTGAGACATACAGTACTAAGATGGGGGCCAGGTGATGTCACTGAGACATACAGTAATAAGAGGGGGCCAGGCGACGTCACTGAGACATATAATACTAAGAGGGGGCCAGGCAACGTCACAGAGACATACAGAACTAAGAGGGGGCCAGTTGACGTCACTGAGACATACAGTACTAAGAGGGGGCCAGGTGTCGTCACTGAGACATACAGTACTAAGAGGGGGCCAGGTGACATCACTGAGACATACAATACTAAGAGGGGGGCCAGGTGACGTCACTGAGACATACAGTACTAAGAGGGGGCCAGGTGACGTCACTGAAACATACAGTGCTAAGAGGGGGCCAGGTGACGTCACTGAGACATGCAGTACTAAGAGGGGACCGGTGATGTAACTGAGACATACAGTACTAAGAGGGGGCCAGGTGACGTCACTGAGACATACAGTACTAAGAGGGGGCAGGTGATGTCACTGAGACATACAGTACTAAGAGGGGGCCAGGTGACGTCACTGAGACATACAGTACTAAGAGGGGGGCCAGGTGACGTCACTGAGACATACAGTACTAACAGGGGGCCAGGTGACGTCACTGAAACATACAGTGCTAAGAGGGGGCCAGGTGACGTCACTGAGACATACAGTACTAAGAGGGGGGCCAGGTGACGTCACTGAGACATACAGTACTAAGAGGGGGCCAGGTGACGTCACTGAAACATACAGTGCTAAGAGGGGGCCAGGTGACGTCACTGAGACATGCAGTACTAAGAGGGGACAGGTGATGTAACTGAGACATACAGTACTAAGAGGGGGCCAGGTGACGTCACTGAGACATACAGTACTAAGAGGGGGCAGGTGATGTCACTGAGACATACAGTACTAAGAGGGGGCCAGGTGACGTCACTGAGACATACAGTACTAAGAGGGGGGCCAGGTGATGTCACTGAGACATACAGTAATAAGAGGGGGCCAGGTGATGTCACTGAGACATACAGTACTAAGGGGGGGAGCCAGGTGACGTCACTGAGACATACAGTAATAAGAGGGGGCCAGGTGACGTCACTGAGACATAGTACTAAGAGGGGGCCAGGTGATGTCACTGAGACATACAGTACTAAGATGGGGCCAGGTGACGTCACTAAGACATAGTACTAAGAGGGGGCCAGGTGATGTCACTGAGACATACAGTACTAAGATGGGGGCCAGGTGATGTCACTGAGACATACAGTAATAAGAGGGGGCCAGGCGACGTCACTGAGACATATAATGCTAAGAGGGGGCCAGGCAACGTCACAGAGACATACAGAACTAAGAGGGGGCCAGTTGACGTCACTGAGACATACAGTACTAAGAGGGGGCCAGGTGTCGTCACTGAGACATACAGTACTAATAGGGGGCCAGGTGACATCACTGAGACATACAATACTAAGAGGGGGGCCAGGTGACGTCACTGAGACATACAGTACTAAGAGGGGGCCAGGTGACGTCACTGAAACATACAGTGCTAAGAGGGGGCCAGGTGACGTCACTGAGACATGCAGTACTAAGAGGGGACAGGTGATGTAACTGAGACATACAGTACTAAGAGGGGGCCAGGTGACGTCACTGAGACATACAGTACTAAGAGGGGGCAGGTGATGTCACTGAGACATACAGTACTAAGAGGGGGGCCAGGTGACGTCACTGAAACATACAGTGCTAAGAGGGGGCCAGGTGACGTCACTGAGACATACAGTACTAAGAGGGGGGCCAGGTGACGTCACTGAGACATACAGTACTAAGAGGGGGCCAGGTGACGTCACTGAAACATACAGTGCTAAGAGGGGGCCAGGTGACGTCACTGAGACATGCAGTACTAAGAGGGGACAGGTGATGTAACTGAGACATACAGTACTAAGAGGGGGCCAGGTGACGTCACTGAGACATACAGTACTAAGAGGGGGCAGGTGATGTCACTGAGACATACAGTACTAAGAGGGGGCCAGGTGACGTCACTGAGACATACAGTACTAAGAGGGGGCCAGGGGGCCAGGTGATGTCACTGAGACATACAGTACTAAGAGGGGGCCAGGTGACGTCACTGAGACATACAGTACTAAGAGGGGGGCCAGGTGACGTCACTGAGACATACAGTACTAACAGGGGGCCAGGTGACGTCACTGAAACATACAGTGCTAAGAGGGGGCCAGGTGACGTCACTGAGACATGCAGTACTAAGAGGGGACAGGTGACGTCACTGAGACATACAGTACTAAGAGGGGGCCAGGTGACGTCACTGAGACATACAGTACTAAGAGGGGGGCCAGGTGACGTCACTGAGACATACAGTACTAAGAGGGGGCCAGGTGACGTCACTGAGACATACAGTACTAAGAGGGGGGCCAGGTGATGTCACTGAGACATACAGTACTAAAAGGGGGCCAAGTGATGTCACTGAGACATACAATACTAAGAGGGGGCCAGGTGTCAAAAAATAACATTAACAATATCTCTCCTGTAGCGAATCGATCGTCTACTATGTATGGGGCTTAACATGGCATTTGTTGGTTGGTCTTTATCTCTCTCCACTTTATTTCTCTTAAGGTGAGATGTACTAAGCCTTGAAAAGTGATAAAATGGAGAGTGATAAGCCACCAACCAATCAGTTATCCTACCTGTAATTTTTCAAACACAGCCTGTAACATGACAGTTAATAACTGATTGGCTGGTGGTTTATCACTCTCCATTTTATCACTTTCACGCTTAGTACATCTGGCCCCCTATGCTTTGATAAATCTCCCCCATGATACAGATGGAGCGCCTCTCATGCTTGCAGGGACTGGCGCCAGGCTCCACCATCCGTCGGAAGGGGGGGGGGGGGCGTGCGCATGCGCCCTGTTCCAACTAAGCTCCCCGTTGGTCCCTGCCGCCCCCCCTCCCCCCTCCCCCCCCCCCCCCAATCCTACCCATCTCTCTGAAGCGGAGACAGGCAGGGTTCCGCCACCGAGTGACTGGGACGCGCGTGTGTGTGAGATGCTCGTGTGTCCCAGTCTAACAGAGTCCTTCTCAGCCAGCAGGGACATTCTGGCGAGCGCAGGCATTGAATGAGAGGGGCTGACACATAGTGAAAGACGTTCTGGTGTTCTGTCCCTTCATTACAAGTCTCTGGCCAGAACATCGGCTTCCCGTCTCAAAGTGATTTCATAAATATACCGGTATGGGTCAATAGGTCGACAGGTTTGGAATGTCAACTCAAGCATTGGGTCGACAATGGGAAGATCAACGTGAGTTTTTCATGTTTTTTTGTCACAAATGTCATAGTCACTGTCGCAGTGTACCACGTCCTCTCACACGGCTTACTGCGTTCGGCACACTATTTTATTCTCCCACCGTGCCGTAAAGGGCATGAAATACTATGTCAGGTCAAAACAAAAAAAATGTGAAAAACACGTCGACCTTTTGACAGTCCACCTTCCCATTGTCGACCTAATGCTTGTGTCAACCGTACAACCCTGTCAACCTTAGCCATGTCGACCTAAACCCTGTCAACATTCAGATTACTGTGTATCTATTTTCTTTTAGAGGCTGCTAAATAAATATGAAGTACTGTATAATCTGATTCGTTGCTCTGGGCAACATCCCATCTTAGTAAATTTACCCCATAAAATAATTTGTGTCCCAAAGTAAAAGAAAATTGATCATTGCTGATTTACAGAACACAATACTTTGGGAAGAATTGAAACATTTCCCCGGACATGTAAAACATTTCACAGGACATGCAAAACACTTCACAGGACATGTAAAATACTTTCCAGGACATGTAAAACATTTCACAGGTATGTATGGGACAAAAACAACCAGTTTCTCCTACCTGACATCAGATGATATGTATAGAACAGTCCTCCTAACATCTGTCATAAGCCAATCATTCTAATTCTAGGTGGGGAAGGGGTCACATTAAATTCATCCTTCCTCTTATGGGTTTGGCCCAAAAATTAAAATGCCTTTACCCCAGAGGTGCATAAGACCAAACATGGCCCCACAAGGAGGGGCCCCACCAAACATGGCCGCCACAGGTACATGCAAGATAAATAATGTTTCCCAGCATGACAGCTAAAGGCTACATTCCCTGGGCTATTTACTAAATGTTTGGATTGTCCAAAATCTTGCTTGCTCATCAATGTACCTTTCCAAAAATTCACCTGACCCAGTTGACCCATCATATAAAAGAGGAGGCATCGGAGTGACCTCAGTCACTGGCACCATGTGGGGCATAGCACTCGCCCTGAGTGTTACCTTGGCGGCAGCTGGTAAGATTTTATTTGTAACATCCAGATAATGAGACAATCTATGTGCTGCAGATGGAATAGATCGGAATAATGTAAGATAAATGTGATTGGTGTGTACACTTACAGTATATTCTGTCTGTGCATTGTTTGCAGGAGCCCAGCACCTCCAGTATGGTGAGTACAGTGACACTTACATCGGTTCTCTTGGCCGTAGTAAAGTGTTCTTTATGCTTCTGTATGTATCATGATGTATCACTTTGTAATAGATTTGGTTTCATTGTTTTGTTTTATTGTTTCATTAATTTGGAGACATTGTTGCAAATAACAAATAACATACTTTATTTGCAGTCCTTCTACTGTACAATCAAGTCATTAGATCAAATAGTTTTTGTTGTAAGTTAAGAATTTCAACCAGAAACACCTATACTTTGGGGGTAATTCAGACCTGATTGCTGCTAAATTGCTGGGCGCTACAATCAGGTATACGCCATCCTGTCCTGCGCAAGCCTGCGAATTGGTTAGCATGGTTTGGAAAAAGTAGCTGGATCTGCGATTAGCTGCAAATCAACTCGAAGACGTCATGGAATGACTTCTGAGTGTGCGCAGTTCCTGTGGCTGCGATCAGGCTGATCAGGGACAGAGCTGACGTCACATGACTTCCCCTCAACACCTGTGCATGCTGTTCTCCCTGACACTCCCCGAAAACGGCCGGCTACCACCCCCCAAACACCGGCTTCCTGTCATTCACATCGCATATGGCCAGCGATAAAAAACGTGCAGGATTTTATCCGGGTCGATGTGATAATACAAGTGTATGATGGCGAGCAGGGCCCTCTTACCTCTATTACTGTCTTTACCCTATCCAGAACTTCCTGCGATGTGTAAGAAACTGCTAATAAATAATATATGCTAGGAAGTCACACTGACTGCTGATGGATGCGCACATTGGTACTAATTGTGCAATAGTAATAATAATAATTAATAATAATAATAATAAAAAGAATGCAGCACTATTATAAGGGGATGCGGTCATCTATTAGAATGAACTTAGGTCTACAGTCATTAGGTCGACCCCACTAGGTCGACTGGCAGGAAGGTCGACCTGACTTAAGGTCGACATGGGCCAAGGTCGACATGACTTAAGGTCGAATTTGCATAAAGGTCGACATGAGGAAGGTCGACTGGTCATAAGGTCTACATGGGTTTTTCACTGTTTCTTGAGCCGACATGTGCCGACAGGCGGTATTTCATGCCCTACCATCCACTAGGGCGTGGTGGGAGAATAAAATAGTGTGCCGAGCGCAGCGAGGCACCGTGCCCGAAGCATTGCGAGCGAAGGGAGCGATGCGAGGGTCCGATTCTCATTGCCAACTGTGTCCATGTCGACTGTGTCGACATTCGGATCAAAAAACAGTGAAAAACCCATGTCGACCTTATGCCCAGTCGACCTTCCTCATGTCGACCTTTATGCAAATTCGACCTTAAGTCATGTCGACCTTGGCACATGTCGACCTTAAGTCAGGTCGACCTTCCTGCCAGTCGACCTAGTGGGGTCGACCTAATGACTGTAGACCTAAATGCAATCTGACGAATGATCCCATTCCATTATAAGTACATTATTTGCATCCTTTATATTGCCCACCTGGGCTCCCCAAACAACAAGCCCTTGATGAAGCCTGGCTGCTCCCCACTGGTATGTATCATTAGGTCACCAGCATTATGATCCACTACAAACACTAAAACATGTTACCGCGTCCCCTCACATGGCTCGCTGTGCTTGCCATGCTTCGGGTACACTATTTTATTCTCCCACCACGCCCTAGTGGATGGTAGGGCATGAAATACCGCCATCGGCACATGTCGGCTCGAAAAACAGTAAAAAAAAACCATGTCGAACTAATGACCCTGTCCACCTAACCCATGTCGACCTTAAGTCATGTCGACCTAAATCTATGTTGACCTAATGCTTTTCGACCATCATGCTGGTGACCCACAATCCACGTAGGCTTAGATGCCAACCGTGGCACTCTAAATTAACAAGACACCTGCAAAAACTATCATGTACAATCGATCTGAACATCAGTGTTGTAAATCTCAAAATCCAAGTGGCTTCTACCTACCACTCCTATGGTAATGCTCTGGACACTGCTAAACAAACATATTCTCAATCTCTCATCTCTTCTTATGCCACCAAACCTAAGCAACTTTTTAACACATTTAAATCACTTCTTTAGTTATGATGGGTTGAGTCTATGTTTTGTGGCGCTGAATTGCAAATGTCTGCAGCACTGGTCACTGTAGTTACTCCCCTGGTAACTGGATTAGCGGTTTGGGATGATAGTGATAAGTGACTTTGTGCGCTGACAACCTCCCAGCATACACCGTGACTAATTGGAGAAATATTTTTCCCTTATTTCAATGTTTTGAATAAATTTATTATCTTTGCAATATCACACTATTTCTCGAATTCTCATTGTTTTACATGTCTCCATGTTACCTATATTAATGGAGAGCCTCTGATGAGGTGAAGAAACGTGAGAGAAGGAGAGTAAACTTTTTATACCTAAATTCACTTATAGTTGGTGTAATTGGATAAGGTGATTGTCTACCCATTAGTCACGGTGTATGCTGGGAGGGTGTCAGCGCACAAAATCACTTCTTTACCCTCCCCCTCCTTCCCCACCTTATAATATCCGTGCACAAGAGCTTGCTTCCTTCTTCAAGGACATCACCGATGGTGTAATGGTTAGCATTACATGGGTTCTATTCCCACCATGTGTTATATATACGGGGCAGTACGGATGGTGTAATGGTTACATTACTGTCTCACAGCGCTGAGGTCATGGGTTCTATCCCCACCATGTGTTATATATACAGGGCAGTACGGATGGTGTAATGGTTACATTACTGCCTCGCAGCACTGAGGTCATGGGTTCTATTCCCACCATGTGTTATATATACGGGGCAACACTGACGGTGTAATGGTTAGCATTACTGGCTCACAGCACTGAGGTCATGGGTTCTATTCCCACCATGTGTTATATATACAGGGCAGTACGGATGGTGTAATGGTTACATTACTGCCTCACAGCGCTGAGGTCATGGGTTCTATTCCCACCATGTGTTATATATACAGGGCAGTACGGACGGTGTAATGGTTAGCATTACTTCCTCACAGCGCTGAGGTCATGGGTTCTATACCCACCATGTGTTATATATGGGGCAGTACGGATGGTGTAATGGTTAGTGTTATTGCCTCACAGCGCTGAGGTCATTCTATCCCCACCATGTGTTATATATACAGGGCAGTACGGATGGTGTAATGGTTGGCATTCCTGCCTCACAGCACTGAGGTCATGGGTTCTATTCCCACCATGTGTTATATATACGGGGCAGTACGGATGGTGTAATGGTTAGCATTACTGCCTCACAGCGCTGAGGTCATGGGTTCTATTCCCAACATGTGTTATATATACGGGCAGTACGGACGGTGTAATGGTTAGCATTACTGCCTCACAGCACTGAGGTCATGGGTTCTATTCCCACCATGTGTTATATATACGGGCAGTACGGATGGTGTAATGGTTAGCATTACTGCCTCACAGCGCTGAGGTCATGGGTTTTATCCCCACCATGTGTTATATATACGGGGCAGTACGGACGGTGTAATGGTTACATTACTGCCTCACAGCGCTGAGGTCATGGGTTCTATCCCCACCATGTGTTATATATACGGGGCAGTACGGATGGTGTAATGGTTAGCATTACTGCCTCACAGCGCTGAGGTCATGGGTTCTATTCCCACCATGTGTTATATATAGGGCAGTACGGACGGTGTAATGGTTACATTACTGCCTCGCAGCACTGAGGTCATGGGTTCTATTCCCACCATGTGTTATATATACGGGGCAACACTGACGGTGTAATGGTTACATTACTGCCTCACAGCGCTGAGGTCATGGGTTCTATTCCCACCATGTGTTATATATACAGGGCAGTACGGACGGTGTAATGGTTAGCATTACTGCCTCACAGCGCTGAGGTCATGGGTTCTATTCCCACCATGTGTTATATATACAGGGCAGTACGGACGGTGTAATGGTTAGCATTACTTCCTCACAGCGCTGAGGTCATGGGTTCTATACCCACCATGTGTTATATATGGGGCAGTACGGATGGTGTAATGGTTAGTGTTATTGCCTCACAGCGCTGAGGTCATTCTATCCCCACCATGTGTTATATATACAGGGCAGTACGGATGGTGTAATGGTTGGCATTCCTGCCTCACAGCACTGAGGTCATGGGTTCTATTCCCACCATGTGTTATATATACGGGGCAGTACGGATGGTGTAATGGTTAGCATTACTGCCTCACAGCGCTGAGGTCATGGGTTCTATTCCCAACATGTGTTATATATACGGGCAGTACGGACGGTGTAATGGTTAGCATTACTGCCTCACAGCACTGAGGTCATGGGTTCTATTCCCACCATGTGTTATATATACGGGCAGTACGGATGGTGTAATGGTTAGCATTACTGCCTCACAGCGCTGAGGTCATGGGTTTTATCCCCACCATGTGTTATATATACGGGGCAGTACGGACGGTGTAATGGTTACATTACTGCCTCACAGCGCTGAGGTCATGGGTTCTATCCCCACCATGTGTTATATATACGGGGCAGTACGGATGGTGTAATGGTTAGCATTACTGCCTCACAGCGCTGAGATCATGGGTTCTATTCCCACCATGTGTTATATATAGGGCAGTACGGACGGTGTAATGGTTACATTACTGCCTCGCAGCACTGAGGTCATGGGTTCTATTCCCACCATGTGTTATATATACGGGGCAACACTGACGGTGTAATGGTTAGCATTACTGGCTCACAGCACTGAGGTCATGGGTTCTATTCCCACCATGTGTTATATATACAGGGCAGTACGGATGGTGTAATGGTTACATTACTGCCTCACAGCGCTGAGGTCATGGGTTCTATTCCCACCATGTGTTATATATACAGGGCAGTACGGACGGTGTAATGGTTAGCATTACTTCCTCACAGCGCTGAGGTCATGGGTTCTATACCCACCATGTGTTATATATGGGGCAGTACGGATGGTGTAATGGTTAGTGTTATTGCCTCACAGCGCTGAGGTCATTCTATCCCCACCATGTGTTATATATACAGGGCAGTACGGATGGTGTAATGGTTGGCATTCCTGCCTCACAGCACTGAGGTCATGGGTTCTATTCCCACCATGTGTTATATATACGGGGCAGTACGGATGGTGTAATGGTTAGCATTACTGCCTCACAGCGCTGAGGTCATGGGTTCTATTCCCAACATGTGTTATATATACGGGCAGTACGGACGGTGTAATGGTTAGCATTACTGCCTCACAGCACTGAGGTCATGGGTTCTATTCCCACCATGTGTTATATATACGGGCAGTACGGATGGTGTAATGGTTAGCATTACTGCCTCACAGCGCTGAGGTCATGGGTTTTATCCCCACCATGTGTTATATATACGGGGCAGTACGGACGGTGTAATGGTTACATTACTGCCTCACAGCGCTGAGGTCATGGGTTCTATCCCCACCATGTGTTATATATACGGGGCAGTACGGATGGTGTAATGGTTAGCATTACTGCCTCACAGCGCTGAGGTCATGGGTTCTATTCCCACCATGTGTTATATATACGGGGCAGTACGGACGGTGTAATGGTTAGCATTACTGCCTCACAGCGCTGAGGTCATGGGTTCTATTCCCACCATGTGTTATATATACGGGGCAGTACGGACGGTGTAATGGTTACATTACTGCCTCACAGTCCTGAGGCCACGGGTTCTATCCCCACCATGTGTTATATATACGGGGCAGTACGGACGGTGTAATGGTTACATTACTGCCTCACAGCGCTGACGTCATGGGTTCTATCCCCACCATGTGTTATATATACAGGGCAGCACGGACGGTGTAATGGTTACATTACTGCCTCACAGCGCTGACGTCATGGGTTCTATCCCCACCATGTGTTATATATACAGGGCAGTACGGATGGTGTAATGGTTACATTACTGCCTCACAGCACTGATGTCATGGGTTCTATCCCCACCATGTGTTATATATACAGGGCAGTACGGATGGTGTAATGGTTACATTACTGCCTCACAGCGCTGAGGTCATGGGTTCTATTCCCACCATGTGTTATATATACAGGGCAGTACGGACGGTGTAATGGTTAGCATTACTTCCTCACAGCGCTGAGGTCATGGGTTCTATACCCACCATGTGTTATATATGGGGCAGTACGGATGGTGTAATGGTTAGTGTTATTGCCTCACAGCGCTGAGGTCATTCTATCCCCACCATGTGTTATATATACAGGGCAGTACGGATGGTGTAATGGTTGGCATTCCTGCCTCACAGCACTGAGGTCATGGGTTCTATTCCCAACATGTGTTATATATACGGGGCAGTACGGATGGTGTAATGGTTAGCATTACTGCCTCACAGCGCTGAGGTCATGGGTTCTATTCCCAACATGTGTTATATATACGGGCAGTACGGACGGTGTAATGGTTAGCATTACTGCCTCACAGCACTGAGGTCATGGGTTCTATTCCCACCATGTGTTATATATACGGGCAGTACGGATGGTGTAATGGTTAGCATTACTGCCTCACAGCGCTGAGGTCATGGGTTCTATCCCCACCATGTGTTATATATACGGGGCAGTACGGACGGTGTAATGGTTACATTACTGCCTCACAGCGCTGAGGTCATGGGTTCTATCCCCACCATGTGTTATATATACGGGGCAGTACGGATGGTGTAATGGTTAGCATTACTGCCTCACAGCGCTGAGGTCATGGGTTCTATTCCCACCATGTGTTATATATACGGGGCAGTACGGACGGTGTAATGGTTAGCATTACTGCCTCACAGCGCTGAGGTCATGGGTTCTATTCCCACCATGTGTTATATATACGGGGCAGTACGGACGGTGTAATGGTTAGCATTACTGCCTCACAGCGCTGAGGTCATTCTATCCCCACCATGTGTTATATATACAGGGCAGTACGGATGGTGTAATGGTTGGCATTCCTGCCTCACAGCACTGAGGTCATGGGTTCTATTCCCACCATGTGTTATATATACGGGGCAGTACGGATGGTGTAATGGTTACATTACTGCCTCACAGCGCTGAGGTCATGGGTTCTATCCCCACCATGTGTTATATATACGGGGCAGTACGGATGGTGTAATGGTTAGCATTACTGCCTCACAGCGCTGAGGTCATGGGTTCTATCCCCACCATGTGTTATATATACAGGGCAGTACGGATGGTGTAATGGTTAGCATTACTGCATCACAGCGCTGAGGTCATGGGTTCTATCCCCACCATGTGTTATATATACGGGCAGTACGGATGGTATAATGGTTAGCATTACTGCCTCACAGCACTGAGGTCATGGGTTCTATTCCCATATATACGGGCAGTACGGACGGTGTAATGGTTAGCATTACTGCCTCACAGCACTGAGGTCATGGGTTCGATACCCACCATGTGTTATATATACGGGGCAGTACGGATGGTGTAATGGTTACATTACTGCCTCACAGCGCTGAGGTCATGGGTTCTATCCCCACCATGTATTATATATACGGGGCAGTACGGACGGTGTAACGGTTAGCATTACTGCCTCACAGCACTGAGGTCATGGGTTCGATACCCACCATGGCCCTAACTGAGTTTGTATATTCTCCCCGTGTTTGCGTGGGTTTACTCCGGGTACTCTGGTTTCCTCCCACAATCCAAAAATACACTGGTAGGCTAATTGGCTCCCAACAAAATTAACCCTAGAATATCTGTGTGTGTGTACGTGTGGTAGGGAATATAGATTGTAAGCTCCACTGGGGCAGGGACTGATGTGAATGTTCAACTATATTTTGTAAAGCGCTGCGGAATGTGTATATAAGAAACTGTTAATAAATAATAAATAAATAAGGACAAGATGGATAAAATGGAATGATTTGGCAGCCAGTGACTTGCTTACTTCCTTTCCTGAGCCCTTTGCCACTTTCTTGTCATTTGACCCCACAAGTGAGGTTGAAGAATCTTCTCATTCTCCTACTCACCTAACTCTCCTCTTGATCCTATACCCTCACAAGTCAGTACAACTTTGTCTCTTGTGCATATCCCAAACTTAACTAAAATCTGTAACCTCTCTCTCTCTCTCTCTCTCTCTCTCTCTCTCTCTCTCTCTCTCTCTCTCTACGGGTTGGGATCATTTGGTCTACAGCATGATGATGGTCGACAGTCATTAGGTTGACACCATTAGGTGGACATGGGAAAAGGTTGACATGGGTCTAGGTCAACATGGATGTAGGTCGACATGGTTCTAGGTTGAAAGGTCATTAGTTCGACAGGTCGTTAGTTCGACAGGTCATTAGTTTGATCATGTCTATGTCGACAGTCCAAAGGTTGACATGGGATTTTTCACAATGGACCTGGACATGGACCCAGCTGCGCTCGGCACACCATTTTATTCTCCCACCATGCCCTAGTGGATGGTAGGGCATGAAATACCGCCTGTTGGCACGTCAGCTCAAAAAACAGGGAAAAACCCGATGTCGACTTTTCGACTGTTGACCTAGACCCCACCACACTCATTACTAGCTCCCATTCATGATTTCCAAGACTTTCGTCGGGCAGCACCCACCCTATGGGATAGCCCTTCCATGTACATTATTTGATTGCCATTATCTCTGTGGGAGATGCTCAAAATATCCACAAAAAATGCCAGCGTTGCTCACATTTGTTATATAAATTCAAATAAAAATGTTGTGTAAAAAAAAGATTATATCTATATACGGTAACATTACAGGTCATTTTGATGAATAAAAATGTAAGCGTGGCAATTTTTACAGCTATCACTTGGCAATCAAAGGGTTAAGACTCTCCACTAGCCTCCAAACTTTCAAGCGTTCCCTGAAAACTCACCTCTTCAGGCAGTTTATCACATTCCAGAACCCCCACACAACCTCCAGTAGCATTCATATCTAACTGCATCCCATCAGGACTGTCCTGTAATCTGGTGGGACTGCCATGCTATGGAATCCTATCCTTATGTATCCCTCCTATTATCCCTATAGAGTGTAAGCCTGTGAGCAGGGCCCTCCTACCTCTATATGAGATGGTTTCTGCATCCCATCAGGACTGTCCTGTAATCTGGTGGGACTGCCATGCTATAGAATCCTATCCTTATGTATCCCTCCTATTATCCCTATAGACTGTAAGGCTGTGAGCAGGGCCCTCCTACCTCTATATGAGATGGTTTCTGTATCCCATCAGGACTGTCCTGTAATCTGGTGGGACTGCCATGCTATGGAATCCTATCCTTATGTATCCCTCCTATTATCCCTATAGACTGTAAACCTGTGAGCAGGGCCCTCCTACCTCTATATGAGATGGTTTCTGCATCCCATCAGGACTGTCCTGTAATCTGGTGGGACTGCCATGCTATGGAATCCTATCCTTATGTATCCCTGCTATTATCCCTATAGACTGTAAACCTGTGAGCAGGGCCCTCCTACCTCTATATGAGATGGTTTCTGCATCCCATCAGGACTCCTGTAATCTGGTGGGACTGCCATGCTATGGAATCCTATCCTTATGTATCCCTCCTATTATCCCTATAGACTGTAAGCCTGTGAGCAGGGCCCTCCTACCTCTATATGAGATGGTTTCTGCATCCCATCAGGACTGTGCTGTAATCTGTTGGGACTGCCATGCTATGGAATCCTATCCTTATGTATCCCTCCTATTATCCCTATAGACTGTAAACCTGTGAGCAGGGCCCTCCTACCTCTATATGAGATGGTTTCTGCATCCCATCAGGACTGTCCTGTAATCTGGTGGGACGGCCATGCTATGGAATCCTATCCTTATGTATCCCTCATATTATACCTATAGAGTGTAAGCCTGTGAGCAGGGCCCTCCTACCTCTATATGAGATGGTTTCTGCATCCCATCAGGACTGTCCTGTAATCTGGTGGGACTGCCATGCTATGGAATCCTATCCTTATGTATCCTCCTATTATCCCTATAGACTGTAAGCCTGCGAGCAGGGCCCTCCTACCTCTATATGAGATGGATTCTGCATCCCATCAGGACTGTCCTGTAATCTGGTGGGACTGCCATGCTATGGAATCCTATCCTTATGTATCCCTGCTATTATCCCTATAGACTGTAAGCCTGCGAGCAGGGCCCTCCTACCTCTATATGAGATGGTTTCTGCATCCCATCAGGACTGTCCTGTAATCTGGTGGGACTGCCATGCTATGGAATCCTATCCTTATGTATCCCTCCTATTATCCCTATAGACTGTAAGCCTGCGAGCAGGGCCCTCCTACCTCTATATGGGATGGTTTCTGCATCCCATCAGGACCGTCTAATAATCTGGTGGGACTGCCATGTTATGGAATCCTATCCTTATGTATCCCTCCTATTATCCCTATAGACTGTAACCTGTGAGCAGGGCCCTCCTACCTCTATATGAGATGGTTTCTGCATCCCATCAGGACTGTCCTGTAATCTGGTGGTACTGCCACGCTATGGAATCCTATCCTTATGTATCCCTCCTATTATCCCTATAGACTGTAAGCCTGTGAGCAGGGCCCTCCTACCTCTATATGAGATGATTTCTGCATCCCATCAGGACTGTCCTGTAATCTGGTGGGACTGCCATGCTATGGAATCCTATCCTTATGTATCCCTCCTATTATCCCTATAGACTGTAAGCCTGTGAGCAGGGCCCTCCTACCTCTATATGAGGTGGTTTCTGCATCCCGTCAGGACTGTCCTGTAATATGGTGGGACTGCCATGCTATGGAATCCTATCCTTATGTATCCCTCCTATTATCCCTATAGACTGTAAACCTGTGAGCAGGGCCCTCCTACCTCTATATAAGATGGTTTCTGCATCCCATCAGGACTGTGCTGTAATCTGTTGGGACTGCCATGCTATGGAATCCTATCCTTATGTATCCCTCCTATTATCCCTATAGACTGTAAACCTGTGAGCAGGGCCCTCCTACCTCTATATGAGATGGTTTCTGCATCCCATCAGGACTGTCCTGTAATCTGGTGGGACTGCCATGCTATGGAATCCTATCCTATGTATCCCTCCTATTATCCCTATAGACTGTAAGCCTGTGAGCAGGGCCCCCCTACCTCTATATGAGATGGTTTCTGCATCCCATCAGGACTCTCCTGTAATCTGGTGGGACTGCCATGCTATGGAATCCTATCCTTATGTATCCCTCCTATTATCCCTATAGACTGTAAGCCTGCGAGCAGGGCCCTCCTACCTCTATATGAGATGGCTTCTGCATCCCATCAGGACTGTCCTGTAATCTGGTGGGACTGCCATGCTATGGAATCCTATGTATCCCTCCTATTATCCCTATAGACTGTAAGCCTGTGAGCAGGGCCCTCCTACCTCTATATGAGAGGGTTTCTGCATCCCATCAGGACTGTCCTGTAATCTGATGGGACTGCCATGCTATGGAATTATATCAGGGTTGCCGACCCTCCCGGAATTTCCGGGAGTCTCACGAAAATCGGGTCCCCCTCCCGGCCCCCCGGAAGGGTGGGCAACCCTCCCGTATTCAGGGGGGACCCCCGCTGACCCCCGGATCGCGGCATTAAAATGCCGCAATCCTCGGGTCTCAGAGGAGGGGGCGGAGCTAAAATGGCACAATCGCGTCATTTTAGCCCCGCCCCCTCCACGGAGATGCGTGAATTAGCTGCTTTAACAGCATGGGGCGGGGCTTAGTGATGTCACTCGCAAGCCCCGCCCCCTGAGTGGCTGCTGAAACTCTCCTCTCCGGGCTTCTCCCAGAGAGGAGAATCTTAAAGTCGGCAACCCTGAATTATATCCTTATGTATCCCTCCTATTATCCCTATAGATTGTAAGCTTGTGAGCAGGGCCCTCCTACCTCTATATGAGATGGTTTCTGCATCCCATCAGGACTGTCCTGTAATCTGGTGGGACTGCCATGCTATGGAATTATATCCTTATGTATCCCTCCTATTATCCCTATAGATTGTAAGCTTGTGAGCAGGACCCTCCTACCTCTATATGAGAGGGTTTCTGCATCCCATCAGGACTGTGCTGTAATCTGGTGGGACTGCCATGCTATGGAATCCTATCCTTATGTATCCCTCCTATTATCCCTATAGACTGTAAGCCTGTGAGCAGGGCCCTCCTACCTCTATATGAGATGGTTTCTGCATCCCATCAGGACTGTCCTGTAATCTGGTGGGACTGCCATGCTATGGAATTATATCCTTATGTATCCCTCCTATTATCCCTATAGATTGTAAGCTTGTGAGCAGGACCCTCCTACCTCTATATGAGAGGGTTTCTGCATCCCATCAGGACTGTGCTGTAATCTGGTGGGACTGCCATGCTATGGAATCCTATCCTTATGTATCCCTCCTATTATCCCTATAGACTGTAAGCCTGTGAGCAGGGCCCTCCTACCTCTATATGAGATGGATTCTGCATCCCATCAGGACTGTCCTGTAATCTGGTGGGACTGCCATGCTATGGAATCCTATCCTTATGTATCCCTCCTATTATCCCTATAGACTGTAAGCCTGTGAGCAGGGCCCTCCTACCTCTATATGAGATGGTTTCTGCATCCCATCAGGACTGTCCTGTAATCTGGTGGGACTGCCATGCTATGGAATCCTATCCTTATGTATCCCTCCTATTATCCATATAGACCAGTGGTTCCCAACCCTGGTCCTCAAGTACCCCCAACAGTGCACGTTTTCCAGGTCACCCAGCAGGTGCACTCATTATTCAGACACATTTCAAAAGATCCACAGGTGGAGCTAATTATGTCACTTGATTCTGTGTGGAGACCTGGAAAACATGCACTGTTGGGGGTACTTGAGGACCAGGGTTGGGAACCACTGATATAGACTGTAAGCCTGTGAGCAGGGCCCTCCTACCTCTATATGAGATGGTTTCTGCATCCCATCAGGACTGTCCTGTAATCTGGTGGGACTGCCATGCTATGGAATCCTATCCTTATGTATCCCTCCTATTATCCCTATAGACTGTAAGCCTGCGAGCAGGGCCCTCCTACCTCTATATGAGATAGTTTCTGCATCCCATCAGGACTGTCCTGTAATCTGATGGGACTGCCATGCTATGGAATCCTATCCTTATGTATCCCTCCTATTATCCCTATAGACTGTAAGCCTGTGAGCAGGGCCCTCCTACCTCTATATGAGATGGTTTCTGCATCCTATCAGGACTGTCCTGTAATCTGGTGGGACTGCCATGCTATGGAATCCTATCCTTATGTATCCCTCCTATTATCCCTATAGAGTGTAAGCCTGTGAGCAGGGCCCTCCTACCTCTATATGAGATGGTTTCTGCATTCCATCAGGACTGTCCTGTAATCTGTGGGACTGCCATGCTATGGAATCCTATCCTTATGTATCCCTCCTATTATCCCTATAGACTGTAAGCTTGTGAGCAGGGCCCTCCTACCTCTATATGAGATGGTTTCTGCATCCCATCAGGACTGTCCTGTAATCTGGTGGGACTGCCATGCTATGGAATCCTATCCTTATGTATCCCTCCTATTATCCCTATAGACTGTAAGCCTGTGAGCAGGGCCCTCCTACCTCTATATGAGATGGTTTCTGCATCCCATCAGGACTGTCCTGTAATCTGGTGGGACTGCCATGCTATGGAATCCTATCCTTATGTATCCCTCCTATTATCCCTATAGACTGTAAGCCTGTGAGCAGGGCCCTCCTACCTCTATATGAGATGGTTTCTGCATCCCATCAGGACTGTCCTGTAATCTGGTGGGACTGCCATGCTATGGAATCCTATCCTTATGTATCCCTCCTATTATCCCTATAGACTGTAAGCCTGCGAGCAGGGCCCTCCTACCTCTATATGAGATGGTTTCTACATCCCATCAGGACTGTCCTGTAATCTGGTGGGACTGCCATGCTATGGAATCCTATCCTTATGTATCCCTCCTATTATCCCTATAGACTGTAAGCCTGTGAGCAGGGCCCTCCTACCTCTATATGAGATGGTTTCTGCATCCCATCAGGACTGTCCTGTAATCTGGTGGGACTGCCATGCTATGGAATCCTATCCTTATGTATCCCTCCTATTATCCCTATAGACTGTAAGCCTGTGAGCAGGGCCCTCCTACCTCTATATGAGATGGTTTCTGCATCCCATCAGGACTGTCCTGTAATCTGGTGGGACTGCCATGCTATGGAATCCTATCCTTATGTATCCCTCCTATTATCCCTATAGACTGTAAGCTTGTGAGCAGGGCCCTCCTACCTCTATATGAGATGGTTTCTGCATCCCATCAGGACTGTCCTGTAATCTGCTGGGACTGCCATGCTATGGAATCCTATCCTTATGTATCCCTCCTATTATCCCTATAGACTGTAAGCTTGTGAGCAGGGCCCTCCTACCTCTATATCAGTTTGTTTAATCACTGTTGTTTCCAATTGTAAAGTGCAACGGAATATGCTGCGCTATATAAGACACTGTAAATAAATAAATAACGTATACAGAATATCTATGGGCTACATAAAATAAGACCCTGATATAAGGTTTCTTTTTTCTTGGTAATATCCCTATGACTGTATAGTCTTGTGGTTGTATATACTCAGGAGGGAGTGTGTGAAAGCATTACAGCATTTCTCTGGAAGCGGTAAATGTTTGCTCTGGATTCCAGGTGGAAATGGGAACTATTGAAATTTAGTAACAATTGTGCGGCAGAAAAGCAGGAAAGTGAGATTGTGTCAACACAGGGTACAAAGAACACAAAGAACATTTTATTGAACAAGACATGTGGCAATATGGACAAGGTCAAATGGTGCGTAACAGCACAAACATTCTGAACAGCGCGGATTGTCATTACTTTAATCCCTGCTCAATCCCAAGAGGTCCATGTCCAGGTTCCCATGACATCCGGTCCGTCCATGATCCATTACAAAGGCTGGCCGCCAGAGAAATGTTTTACAGGGGCTCATTCATGGGGCTCAGACCAGTCTAAATGTAACGCAAATCCGTACCTCTGTCCTACATAACCCCAGAAGCTACCAGCGTTATTGTGATCTCTACAGTGGCGTATTTATAATGAGTGCAAAGTGCACATGGGCCCCTGAGTCCCAGTGGGGCCCACACCGCACACACTGCACCCACTATTTTATATTTATCAATGTGGAGTCCTCTGATGAAGGCAGCAGTGCTGTTTGACCTGACCAGAATGGTCTGGATCATACAGGAAGACTGTCAGACCTCCCTCCCAACCTCCATGATGATAGCTATAACAGGCACCCCCAGACATGACACCCCGCGGACAGGAATGGGTGGGGATGAGCACTACAAACTCCAGAAAGGCAGAGGTTGCTGCAGGGAGACATTCCAGAGTCCAGACCATTCCTGTGTTTTACCTAATCCCCCCAAATAATGTGTTTCTCTGACTATACAGTATCTGACCAGAAACAATAGACACAAATCATATCCAGTCATTTCTAGCGAAGCGCTTGGCAGATCTTGGAGGAAATGTTCATCAATAAATTGCTACTTTAGGCGTAGAAAATGTGAGCGAATGTCTTTTTCCAATGTATTTATCAGCCATTAGAAACCTGTGAAATTGAGAATAACTCTGCGGATGTGTCTATGGAGTTATAGGATTTTGTGCTTATTGTGAGAATATTACATTAATAGCCGCCATGTAAAATTGGAAAGATGCATAACAAGTGAATAAAGCCACAATCTGACTGTAATGTAAGTGATGGGCATTTGTGTGCGTGTCTCTGAGCTTAATGCAATACCTGGAGTAACTGCAGTATTTATACCTAACTGATACATTCATCGTATGTTACTGCTGAGTGGGCGACGCTTCTATTACGGAGCTGTCAGTGTTCTTAGTGCCACAGTTACTATTCCGCACCCTCACCCAGATGTCGGGTTGCTGGATTTAAAGCGAGAATTATTTTTACTACACTATAAGGAGTCAATTTACGAAACTTCTGAAAATTTAAATAGGGGACGTTGCCCGTAGCAACCATTAAAATTCTGTCTATCATTTCTTTGATCCTAGAAAGTGATTGACAGGATCTGATTGGTTGCTATGGGTAAAATCATCTCATTTTAATTTGTGAATCAGTGCTTAAAATAAACTGTGATATAACGCAGAGTAGAACCGGGGTGCTTAGCATCATTGTCCACCAACCGTGACCAGGTGATATCATCGGGTGGGGGCCTAAAGTCCAAAGCTCGGGACCCCCCAGGCCACTAAAAGCCCCCCCGGCCCAAGGCATCACACCAGGGAAAGATTTGTTGGTTACAAAGTGTTATAGTAATATGTTACTATGGGGCAGATCTATTACTCCTGGCACAGAGGTAAAGTGGGAGGAGATAATGCACCAGCCAATCAGCTCCCAACTGTCATACTTCAAACACAGGTGATTGGCTGGTGCGTTATCTCCTTCCACTTTATCTCTTCACCAGGCTTAATACATCTGAGAGGTAAGAATTAGAGATTATCAGTTCTCTAGGGACTAGTGCAATTCACAAAGTGGGACCTGTCACCCTGAAGGCGTGGCTAGTCCGACAAGGGCCTGGGCTAAATGGGGGTGGGTGTGGTCCCATGTAGAGGGGGCATGGCCTACTGCCGTGACCCCGGTTTTTAGCATTTTCAGGGACATGTCCAGCGCTCTCCTTGCAACTGGACAGCCCCTGGCCCTCTCCCTGCCCTCCCTCCCTTCCACGATAATCGGCTAAACAGCGGTAATCTCGGCCTACCCCCTTCGCCATATGACATTGCCACCCATGGGAAGCACAGCGGGACAGTCCTGCTGTAAATGGGACAGTTGGGAGGTAGTTTGCTAGTGACATCTAGTGATATAACTGAGACACAATGGGCGAGATGTACTAAGCCTTGAAAAGTGATAATATGGGGAGAGTGATAAACCACCAACCAATCAGCTCCTGCCTGTCATTTTTCAAACACAGTCTGTGACATGGCAGTTCGCAACTGATTGGCTGGTTGTTTGTCACTCTCTATTTTATCACTTTTCAAGCTTAGTACATCTGGCCCTCTGCGGCCTGTACACTTCCTAGACAGAATATTCTCATTATTATTTCCCCCCAGACTTGGAGTTTCCCAGCAGTAAGAAGTTCTCCTATGACTACGAGGGTCTGGTCCTAAGTGGCCTGTCTGAAGGTGGCTTTGCTAAGTCTGGCATCAGGATACGGTGTGCGGTGGAGGTCAGCGCGGCTGCGCCCCGGCTCTATTACCTCAAGGTAAGAAAACAGAAACAACACAAGTTTCTCATTTCACTATGAAGCTGTGCGAGGAGAGAGAACTTTCCTTTTCTGCTTTGCTGGCATGAACAGGATGTAATTACATCTATTACTTTAGGAAGTGCCCTTGATGCGATGCCTAACATATGCCAGATAGTTATCAACCAGTCATGGACTTAAAGGATTTGTTCTGCTTTCTGCTCTGGAACACATAGGAAACTAATGTGAACTGAACAACAAACCTTTATTGGATCAATGCAATTGCTGAGAAACCGAACACCAGACCATTATCCAATCATCCACTGCCATGGCTGCAGACTATAATTATACTGCTGAATCGCCAAATTACACACATACAGTATGCGAGGGCGTGTGTCTGTAGGTCACTATATATATATATATATATATATATATATATATATACATACACACACACACATACAGTATGCGAGGGCGTGTGTCTGTAGGTCACTATATATATATATATACACACACACACACACACACACACATACAGTATGCGAGGGCGTGTGTCTGTAGGTCACTATATATATGTATATGTATAAATATATATATACACACA
Source organism: Crinia signifera (assembly GCF_055691185.1). Taxonomy (NCBI): domain Eukaryota; kingdom Metazoa; phylum Chordata; class Amphibia; order Anura; family Myobatrachidae; genus Crinia; species Crinia signifera. The sequence continues at coordinate 173,634,819 of NC_139224.1, read as the reverse complement.
CACACACATACAGTATGCGAGGGCGCGTGTCTGTAGGTCACTATATATATATATATATATATATATATATATATATATACATATACAGATACAGAAGTACCAACACACTCGCCATTCCTACGGATAGGGTGCAAACAGCACACACACTTCCCAGGATGGGGTGCAGTGGCCTGTGACCACACACTCTAGTAAATACAAACACAGGGGGCCCAGTACTCACTACAACAAACTGACTCACCTTAACATTCAAATAATCAATTAAATAAATAATGGGGTTTTAGTTCATGAATTGATCAATGCATTTAAGCTTGCAGCCCATCGCCAAGGGACCCCATTTCACTGCAAGTCCTACACTAACAACTGGTTTTCATGGGAACCTGGCAACTGTTTGCACATCACAGCTAAAATGAACATGTGTTATTTTCCTGGGTTAATGCTCAACTGCCAAATACCTTATGGCTTTTAAAGGTGAGACAATCCCAAACACAGCACCTGAATTAGTATTAAAGGGGCAGCTGTCACAGGTTTCAGGTAAATGAGCTTATCTAGGGTGCATGAGAAAGCTACGATCACAGTAACAGAGGTTAACTAAAAATCAAGCAGTTGCCAGGGTCCTAAGAAAATCAGTTGTTAGTGTGGGACTTACAGTGAAATGGGGTCCCTTGGCGCAGCGTTCTCCCAGAAACACAACGGCGCAGTGTTCTCCCAGTAACACAACGGCGCAGCGTTCTCCCAGTAACATAACGGCGCAGCGTTCTCCCAGTAACATAACGGCGCAGCGTTCTCCCAGTAGCGCAGCGTTCTCCCAGTAACACAATGTTCTCCAAGTCACGCAACGTTCTCCAGTCATGCAATGTTCTCCCAGTAAAGCAACCTTCTCCCAGTAACGCAACATTCTCCCAGTAATGCATCATTCTCCCAGTCATGCAACGTTCTCCCAGTCACGCAACGCTCTCCCAGTCACGCAACGTTCTCCCAGTCACGCAATGTTCTCCCAGTATTCAACATACTGACAGTAGTGTGTAACGTGTATAAAGAACACTACTGTGTGGTGCAGTATGAATAAGCAGCTATACAGTGTGGTGTAATGTTAATAGGAAAAAATATGGTGTGGTGTAATGTGAATAAGTAGCAGTGGGTCACGGATGGAACTAGTGACGACCCTTGGGCATCAAATTAGCTAGGGCCAGCTCTGCCATCTGCCCACAGCTGGTATCGGGATGATAGGTTGACAGTCAATAGGTTTCACAAGCAGTTCCCATGTTGTGAACGGAAACCATTTGTGTTAATGTCATACAAAACGAGAATACACAGACCCACAACATGTTCTTTGATTCATGGTCCCTTCCTAGTTCAATTTAAAACATTTGAATAATACAACGACGGACACAAACCGCATGCAGTAGAAATGTGCAGAGTATTAAGGCTTAATGAGGTCACCTTACCTGGCAGCCGGCTGTAATGGTGAAATGGTGCAGGGCTGTCTGTAGTACACACTCATTCCGCTGTTCCCATGTCTGCGAGAGGTTTTATACTTGTGCCCAGGGGTAAGAATTAAAGTACGGTGATGTCTATCAATATTTACTAGGTGAAAAAACACTTACATATTTCTTTTGAAGACGCCCGACTGTACTTAGGAAAGGGTTAGACCTGGAAAAATGTCTGCAAAGTATTCATTTATTTACATAGATTACATAAAACCAAGGGTAAGCATAATTAATACATAATTGTCTGTGTGGAGTTTGTATATTCTCCCTGTACTTGCATGGGGGTACTCCAGTTTCCTCATACAATCCAAAAATGTACTGGTATGTTAATTGTCTCTAAATTAACCATAGAATTTCTGTATGTGCGTGTACATGTGGTAGGGAATATAGATTGTAAGCTCCGCTGGGGCAGGGACTGATGTGAGTGTTCAAAGAATTCTCTGTACAGCGCTGCAGCATATGTGCACGCTATATAAATAACTGGTAATAAATAATAATAAATACAATTATTTTAACAACTAAGAAAAAGGTTTTGTTGTTTTTATTATTCTATTGTGTATTTGTTTCCCCCCCCAGATACACAGCTTAGACCTGCAGGAGTACAATGGTTACTGGCCAGGAGATAAATTTACCTCTGCGCCGAAACTGACCAGTTTGCTAGAAAAACAGCTGGTTAAACCGATAAAGTTTGAGTACCGTCACGGTCAAGTGGGCGATTTGTATCTGGCGAGTGGATTGTCCGAGACCACAGTGAATATATTGAGAGGCATTCTAAATATTCTCCAGCTCACCATGAAGGAGACTCACAATGCATACAGCCTGCAAGAGGTGAGTACCGTGCGTACATTGTAATGTAAGTCATTGTTAATGATTAATCCTCTGTCAGGTTCCCCTCTATGATTGTATGTAATGTGCTCTGTGGGCCTCATTCACAACTAGACAACTACTATAGGAATCTATCTGCACGGTGCCACACGTGTGCCTCCATCTTTAATAAATGATTCTGGCTCCAATTAATGATTACTCTTATTAATTCATTTACAAATATTATTGGCCTTTTAATATTTATTAACCATTGTCCACTTAATAAACATTGTATCACTTTGTAAATCATATATTACATTGCACCCAATAATAAATTAATTAAATAACTGTATGCTCCAGGAAAAAAAGGGGGCATTAATGCAATGTTCTCAATCTCCCATTAATGCAGTGTTCTCCCAGAATCGCAGCATTCTCCCAGTAAGGCAACATTCTCCCAGAAATGCAACATTCTCCCAATAACGCAGCATTCTCCCAATAACGCAACATTCTCCCAGTAAGGCAGCATTCTCCCAGTAAGGAAGCATTTGCCCAGTAACGCAGCATTCTCCCAATAACGCAGCATTCTCCCAGTAAGGCAACATTCTCCCAGTAAGGCAACATTCTCCCAGTAAGGAAGCATTCGCCCAGTAACGCAGCATTCTCCCAGAACTACAATGTTCTCCCAGTAACACAGGGTTCTCCCAGTAACAAAACATTCTCCCAGTCACGCAGCGTTCTCCCAGTAAAACAACGTTCTCCAAGTCACGCAACGTTCTCCCAGTCACACAACGTTCTCCCAGTATCGCAACATTATCCCAGCCACGCAACATTCTCCCAGTCATGCAACGTTCTCCCAGTCATGGAACGTTCTCCCAGTATCGCAACGTTCTCCCAGTAACGCAACGTTCTCCCAGTATCGCAACATTCTCCCAGTCACGCAACATTCTCCCAGTCACGCAACATTCTCCCAGTCACGCAACATTCTCTCAGTAATGCAATGTTTTCACAGTAATGCAACAATCTCCCAGTAATGCAACAATCTCCCAGTAATGCAGTGTTCTTCCAGAATCACAGCATTCTCCCAGTAACGCAGCGTTCTCCCAGTAACGCAGTATTCTCCCAGTAACGCAGCGTTCTCCCAGTAATGCAGTGTTCTCCCAGTAACGCAGCCTTCTTTCAGTAACGCAGTGTTCTCCCAGTACCACAGGGTTCTCCCAGTAACGTAACATTCTCCCAGTAATGAAATTTCTCCCAGTTGTCATCACAGTTTAAACAGAATAATCTATGACCTGTTCTATATGTCTTTATCAAAAGCACTAAACTGAACTGAAGGGAATATTATGTTCCTCAAATAACAAACGTTAGAAAATTATACATTCAAGGTCCACAAGGACATCTGCTTTCTGAAATCCTGGAAATAGCATTTGAATGATTATTTTAGAAAATATAGAGTCTATTGGAACCGGCAGAAAACCTGCACAGTAGACAGTAGTAGTAGTAGTGCGGTAAGAATGTTCCGTCCTCAGAACTTATTGTGAGGTGGAATGTGGGCTTTATAATACATGCACAATAACTGTGTATTTCCTAACAAAGGCATATAACATGTACATGGTGATGTCAGTGGGATATTGTGCAGTCGATGATACAAATTGTGACCTTAATCGAAGAGCAGAAAATCTGAAAGAAAACTTCTACTTCATTTAACTAAAACCCTGTACACACGGGGCGATTTCAGACATTATTGACGGGGATATGGTTGCTGAGCAACCATATCCCGTGTGTACGGGGCGACTGTCGCCCGGAGCGCGCGGTGGGGTGGTCGCTGGATGGAAGAGCAAGCTCCTGCGATCAGCTCTTTCCCCCGGCAGAGTCTCCTTTTTATCCGCGCCAATGGGAAGAGATCATCAATATATAATATAAAGGAGAGAGATAATCAATATATAATATAAAGGGGAGAGATCTTCCATATATGAATATAAAGGGGAGAGATCATCAGTATATAATATAAAGGGGAGAGATCATCAGTATATGATATAAAGGGGAGAGATCATCAGTATATGAATATAAAGGGGAGAGATCATCAAAATATAATATAAAGGGGAGAGATCATCAATATATGAATATAAAGGGGAGAGATCATCAATATATGATATAAAGGGGAGAGATCATCAATATATGAATATAAAGGGGAGAGATCATCAATATAATATAAAATAAAGGGGAGAGATCATCAATATATAATATAAAGGGGAGAGATCATCAATATATAATATAAAGGGGAGAGATCATCAATATATGAATATAACGGGGAGAGATCATCAGTATATAATATGAAGGGGAGAGATAATCAATATATGAATATAAAGGGGAGAGATCATCAGTATATTATATAAAGGGGAGAGATCATCAATATATAATATAAAGGGGAGAGATCATGAATATATGAATATAAAGGGGAGAGATCATCAATATATGAATATAAAGAGGAGAGATCATCAATATATGAATATAAAGGGGAGAGATCATCAATATATAATATAAAGGAGAGAGATAATCAATATATAATATAAAGGGGAGAGCTCATCAATATATATTATAAAGGGAGAGATCATCAATATAATATAAAATAAAGGGGAGAGATCATCAATATATGATATAAAGGGGAGAGATCATCAATATATGAATATAAAGGGGAGAGATCATCAGTATAATATAAAATAAAGGGGAGAGATCATCAATATATAATATGAAGGGGAGAGATCGTCAATATATAATATACAGGAGAGAGATAATCAATATATAATATAAAGGGGAGAGATCATCAATATATAATATAAAGGGGAGAGATCATCAATATATAAATATAAAGGGGAGAGATCATTAGTATATAATATGAAGGGGAGAGATCATCAATATATAAAATAAAGGGGAGAGATCATCAATATAATATAAAGGGGAGAGATCATCAGTATATAATATAAAGGGGAGAGATCATCGATATATGAATATAAAGGGGAGAGATCATCAATATATAATATGAAGGGGAGAGATCTTCAATATATGAATATAAAGGGGAGAGATCATCAGTATATAAAGGGGAGAGATCATCAGTATATGATATAAAGGGGAGAGATCATCAATATATGAATATAAAGGGGAGAGATCATCAATATATGAATATAAAGAGGAGAGATCATCAATATATGATATAAAGGGGAGAGATCATCAATATATAATATAGAGGGGAGAGATCATCAATATATGAATATAAAGGGGAGAGATCATCAATATAATATAAAATAAAGGGGAGAGATCATCAATATATAATATGAAGGGGAGAGATCATCAATATATAATATAAAGGAGAGAGATAATCAATATATAATATAAAGGGGAGAGATCATCAATATATAATATAAAGGGGAGAGATCATCAATATATGAATATAAAGGGGAGAGATCATCAGTATATAATATAAAGGGGAGAGATCATTAATATATAATATAAGGGGAGAGATCATCAATATATGAATATAAAGGGGAGAGATCATCAATATAATATAATATAAAGGGGAGAGATCATCAATATATATTATGAAGGGGAGAGATCATCAATATAATATAATATAAAGGGGAGAGATCATCAATATATGAATATAAAAGGGAGAGATCATCCATATATAATATAAAGGGGAGAGATTATCAATATATATATAATATAAAGGGGAGAGATCATCAATATATGAATATAAAGGGGAGAGATCTTCAATATATAATATAAAGGGGAGAGATCATCAATATATAATAAAAAGGGGAGAGATCATCAATATATATATATATAATATAAAGGGGAGAGATCATCAATATATGAATATAAAGGGGAGAGATCATCAATATATGAATATAAAGGGAAGAGATAATCAATATATAATATAAAATGGAGAGATCATCAATATAATATAATATAAAGGGGAGAGATCATCTATATATGAATATACAGGGGAGAGATCATCAATATATAATATAAGGGGAGAGATCATCAATATATGAATATAAAGGGGAGAGATCATCAATATATATTATAAAGGGGAGTGATCATCAATATATAATAAAAAGGGGAGAGATCATCAATATATGAATATAAAGGGAAGAGATCATTAATATATATTATAAAGGGGAGTGATCATCAATATATAATAAAAAGGGGAGAGATCATCAATATATATATAATATAAAGGGGAGAGATCATAAATATATGAATATAAAGGGAAGAGATCATCAATATATATTATAAAGGGGAGTGATCATCAATATATAATAAAAAGGGGAGAGATCATCAATATATATATAATATAAAGGGAAGAGTTCATCAATATATATTATAAAGGGGAGTGATCATCAATATATAATAAAAAGGGGAGAGATCATCAATATATATATAATATAAAGGGAAGAGATCATCAATATATGAATATAAAGGGGAGAGATAATCAATATATAATATAAAGTGGAGAGATCATCAATATAATATAATATAAAGGGGAGAGATCATCCATATATGAATATAAAGGGGAGAGATAATCAATATATAATATAAAGGGGAGAGATCATCAATATATAATATAAGGGGAGAGATCATCAATATATGAATAAATAGGGGAGAGATCATCAATATATATTATAAAGGGGAGTGATCATCAATATATAATAAAAAGGGGAGAGATCATCAATATATGATATAAAGGGGAGAGATCGTCAATATATGATATAAAGGGAAGAGATCATCAATATATGGATATAAAGGGGAGAGATCTTCAATATATAATATAAAGGGGAGAGATCATCAATATATGAATATAAAGGGGAGAGATCATCAATATAATATAATATAAAGGGGAGAGATCATCAATATATGATTATAAAGGGGAGAGATCTTCAATATATAATATTAAGGGGAGAGATCATCAATATATAATAAAAAGGGGAGAGATCATCAATATATATATATAATATAAAGGGGAGAGATCATCAATATATAATAAAAAGGGGAGAGATCATCAATATATATATAATATAAAGGGGAGAGATAATCAATATATAATATAAAGTGGAGAGATCATCAATATAATATAATATAAAGGGGAGAGATCATCAATATATGAATATACAGGGGAGAGATCATCAATATATAATATAAGGGGAGAGATCATCAATATATGAATATAAAGGGGAGAGATTATCAATATATATCATAAAGGGGAGTGATCATCAATATATAATAAAAAGGGGAGAGATCATCAATATATGAATATAAAGGGAAGAGATCATCAATATATATTATAAAGGGGAGTGATCATCAATATATGAATATAAAGGGAAGAAATCATCAATATATATATAATATAAAGGGAAGAGATCATCAATATATAATATAAGGGGAGATCTCATCAATATATGAATATAAAGGGGAGAGATCATCAATATATAATATAAGGGGAGATCTCATCAATATATGAATATAAAGGGGAGAGATCATCAATATATAATATAAAGGGGAGTGATCATCAATATATAATAAAAAGGGGAGAGATCATCAATATATAATAAAAAGGGGAGAGATCATCAATATATAATATAAGGGGAGAGATCATCAATATATAATATAAAGGGGAGAGATCATCAATATATGAATATAAAGGGGAGAGATCATCAATATATGAATATAAAGGGGAGAGATAATCAATATATAATATAAAGTGGAGAGATCATCAATATAATATAATATAAAGGGGAGAGATCATCAATATATGAATATACAGGGGAGAGATCATCAATATATAATATAAGGGGAGAGATCATCAATATATAATATGAAGGGGAGAGATCATCAATATATAATATAAAGGGGAGAGATCATCAATATATGAATATACAGGGGAGAGATAATCAATATATAATATAAAGTGGAGAGATCATCAATATAATATAAAATAAAGGGGAGAGATCATCAATATATGAATATACAGGGGAGAGATCATCAATATATAATATAAGGGGAGAGATCATCAATATATAATATAAAGGGGAGAGATCATCAATATATAATATAAAGGGGAGAGATCATCAATATATAATATAAAGGGGAGAGATCATCAATATATGAATATACAGGGGAGAGATCATCAATATATAATATAAAGGGGAGAGATCATCAATATATAATATAAAGGGGAGAGATCATCAATATATGAATATAAAGGGGAGAGATCATCAATATATGAATATAAAGGGGAGAGATCATCAATATATAATATAAACTAGGTGATTCATCGCGCCCTACGGGCGCTCTTCACACCGTCGTAAGGGGCTGCGCCCCCTTAATTTGTGAACGTTTGTATATGAGAAATATGGTTAGAATTGTATGAAAGATGCCCTGTATTGCAACTTAGGTGTCCGCGAATCGCGGGAGGGGGGGTCGCGGAGGGTGCCGCGAATTGCAGGAGGGGGGGTTGCGGGGGGTGCCGCGAATTGCAGGAAGGGGGGTTGTGGGGGGGTGGATGCTGCGAATCGCGGGAGGGGAGGGATTGCATAGAATCGCGGGAGGGGGGGTCGCGGGGTGGGTTGCCGCAAATCGCGGGAGGGGGGTTACGGGGGCGGGGGGTTGCGGCGAATCATGGTAGGGGGGGTCGCAGGGGGTGTGCCGTGAATCACGGGAGGGGGGGTCACGGGGTGGGGTGCCGAGAATCGCGGGGGGTGTGTGTGTGTGTGTGCTGTGAATCGCGGGAGTGGGGGTTGCGGGGGGGGTGGGGTGTGACGCGAATCGCCACAAGAAAAAATCAACACAGAAAGGTCAACACATGTAAATGTTGACATAAGTGTGGCACTTCATTGGTGTCCATGTCGACACATGAGAATGAATATGAAAATATTAAAAAAATGAAAAAAAAAACTTCAAAAACTCATGTCAACCTTTTTCATTGTCGACCATAGCCATGTTAGTGTTTTCCATGTGCAATTTAATTCTGGAGCTGCCGCGAATCACAGGGAGTGCCGCGAATTCCGGGAGGGGGGGGTCGCGGGGTTGGGTGCCGCGAATCGCGGGAGGGCGGGGTTCACAGGGGTTCCGGTGGGGGGTTGCCGCGAATTGCGGGAGGTGGGTTGTCACGGGGGGTGCCGCGAATCGCGGGAGGGGGGGTTGCGGGGGTGTGTGACGCGAATCGCCACAAGAAAAAATCAACACAGAAAGGTCAACACATGTAAATGTTGACATAAGTGTGCCACTTCATTGGTGTCCATGTTGACACATGACAATGAATATGAAAACATTCAAAAAATGAAATAAATCTTCAAAAACTCATGTCAACCTTTTTCATTGTCGACCATAGCCGTGCCAGTGTTTTGCATGTGCCATTTAATCCTGGGGCTGCCGCGAATCGCGGGGGGTGCCGCGATTTGCGGGAGGGGGGGGGTTGCGGGGGGTGGGTGCCGCGAATCGCGGGAGAGCGGGGTTCATGGGGGTTCCGGTGGGGGGTTGCCGCGAATTTCGGGAGGGGGGTCGCGGGGGGGTGCCGGGGTGCCGCAAATCGCGGTAGGGGGGCGCTCACCTGGTGGCTGTGGAGTAGCAGTGCTGGGCAACATGGGAAGGCAGTGGGTGTCTGGCACTGTCTGTGGGCTCACTGGGCTGGTTCTCTGTCACATACCTCCCAACATGACCCTCTCCAGGAGGGACACAATGCTCTGTTTCTAGACTTCCCCTTAATGTATGATTACCATCACCTGTTTTAAACAGGTTAATTTCTCAGAAAGGTGTTCAGCACAGATGAAGGCAATCACACATTAAGAGGAAAGTCCAGGAACAGAGCGTTATAGACACAGACACCCACTTTGAGTGACAGATGTAGCCAAATATATAGGAGATGGGAGAGATCATCAATATAATATAATATAAAGGGGAGAGATCATCAATATATGAATATAAAGGGGAGAGATCATCAGTATATGATATAAAGGGAAGAGATAATCAATATATAATATAAAGGGGAGAGATCATCAATATATGAATATAAAGGGGAGAGATCATCAGTATATGATATAAAGGGAAGAGATAATCAATATATAATATAAAGGGGTGAGATCATCATTATAATATAATATAAAGGGGAGAGATCATCAATATATGAATATAAAGGGGAGAGATCATCAATATAGGAATATAAAGGGGAGAGATCATCAATATAATATAATATAAAGGGGAGAGATCATTAATATATCATATGAAGGGGAGAGATCATCAATATATAATATGAATGGGAAAGATCATCAATATATGAATATAAAGGGGAGAGATCATCAATATATAATATAAAGGGGTGAGATCATCATTATAATATAATATAAAGGGGAGAGATCATCAATATATGAATATAAAGGGGAGAGATCATCAATATATGAATATAAAGGGGAGAGATCATCAGTATATAATATAAAGGGGAGAGATCATCAATATATGAATATAAAGGGGAGAGATCATCAATATATGATATAAAGGGGAGAGATCATCAATATATGAATATAAAGGGGAGAGATCATCAATATATGAATATAAAGGGGAGAGATCATCAATATATGAATATAACGGGGAGAGATCATAAATATATAATATGAAGGGGAGAGATCATCAATATATTATATAAAGGGGAGAGATCATAAATATATAATATAAAGGGAAGAGATCATCAATATATAATATAAAGGGGAGAGATCATAAATATATAATATAAAGGGAAGAGATCATCAATATATGATATAAAGGGGAGAGATCATCAATATATAATATATTGGGTGACATTTAATGATTTGCGAAAATGTGACTTTTGCGATATTTTCACCAAAAATGGCCAAAATCGCACTTTCACGAATTTGCATATTTAATGAGATGCAAAAAAACGTAAAAACCGCAGATTTTGCCGCAAAATTGCACTTTCTGAAAGTGCGATTTTTACTTGCGCCGGAATTCGCATCCAGATGTTTTCCCATTGAAAAATATACAATTCGCATATTTAATGAGATGCAAATTTGGGAAATGTGTCTAAAACTCACCAAAAAATCAGACCAGGTTCTGATATGCGTATTGGCCAGAACCCTGCACAGATCATTGAGATCTGTGCATGGTCCTGTGTTAAAAAATATGTTAAGGTGTTTTTTTTTTTTTTTAAATGGCGTGGGGTCCCCCCTAAGCATAACTAGCCCCGGGTTCATTGAGCCGGACCTGGTTCCAAAAATACGGGGGACAAAAAGCATAGGGGTCTCCTATATCTCTGAAACCAGCCCCGGACCCTTGGTTCCAAAAATACGGGGGACAAAAAATCTGGGTGTCCCCCGTATTTTGAAACCAGCACTGGGCTCCAACAGCCCGCGATGTCAAGCCACAGCCGGGGGACACTTTTTACATATGGGCCCCCGGCCGAAACATGAGCACCGTGGCTGATCAGCCTTGGACGGGGTACCTGAAGGAGTGGGGATCCCCCCAATAAAGGCCCCCCCCAGGCTTCACCCGTCCAGGGCTGAAGCCCGGGGCTGTCACCGGCGTCCGTGCCCAGTGGACGCCGGCCTGATGGGGTTAAATCTCACATCCTAACATTGTTTTATGCAGGAGAACTACAAGTGCCAGCAGACCTCCCCCACATGCTGGGACTTGGAGAACCACAAGTCCCAGCATGCGGGGCATTAATGGGCCCGCTGGGACTTGTAGTCCAACTGTAAAAAGAATGTTAAAAGAAAAGACACACACACAGAAAAGTATAACTTTATTTCATACACACAACCACACACCTCACTTTTACACCAATATACTTACCAATCCAGGATCCAGCGCTGGCTCCCTGCTCCACAGCTGTCCCAGCACTACATAGGCTGATAGCGTGATTGGCCGATGCCCTGATTGGCTGAGCTATGCATCTCCATGGAGACGCATAAGCCGAAGACGCTCTCAGCCTCTGTAGCGCTACAGAGGCTGTTAGCTGCGATGGAGAAAGACGGTTCAGCCTGCTGTCTGTGCAGGGTGAGCCGGTTGTGGAGCACCCCTATCCCAGCTCCCTGCTGTGTACGGGAGATGTGGTAGTACTATTTAAAATTCACGTCTCCTGATGGACCGCTAGCCAATAGGTGCTTGCGGTCAACTGGTGGCTGCTGGACCGCGAGCGCCTATTGGCTTTTTAAATAGCAGTGCACGTCTCCCAGGTACAGTGGGGAGCCGGTAGCGGGCGGGGGTGCTGACCGCACACTTCCCTGACAGCGGGGGGGGAGGGGGGGGACTCAATTATGCACACAGGGCCATGCCGGGGTAGTACAAAACACACAGGGCCACAACGCACACAGGGTCACGCTAGGGGGGGGGGGGTACAATGCACACAGTTCCACGCTGGTGGGGTACAACGCAGGGCCATACTGGGGGTACAATGCATGCAGACTGATACTAAGAAGATCACAGTCCGCTGGTGCACACCGCTAGGGTAGCTGGCCACAGGGACAATGTATATCATCAGTAGGGGGGTGGGGGTGGGGGGAGAATTTAGCTTCCCTCCCTGTTAGCAATTTCAGTCCCCCTTTTCAACAATATTAGTCTCCCTTGGCAACAAGCAACAAGTCCACCTTGGCAACAATATTAGGTACTTGTGTACTAGCACGGCGCCAACGATATTTGGTCGCACGACATATAATCGCATCGCATGGCATACACCCGATGCACTGCGATGCGATTTAAAATTGTATAAGCCCCCTATTCGATGTTTAATTGTATAAGAACTCTAATGGGGGCTTACAATGCTAAATGCACCCCCACGCCACCCCCACAATGAACGTGAACCCGAAGCGTGGCGGCGGTACGCGTCCTACGACCTTTTCATACCCCCACTATCCACGTCGGCGTGGAGTTGATTTTATATAGTGTGGCGAGCGCAGCGAGCCACCAAGCCCAAAGCGTGGCGAGCGGACGCGTATTACTTTACATGTATTCCGCGTCCCTTCGCGGGGCTCGCTGCGCTCGCCACGCTTCGGGCTCGGTGGCTCGCCACACTATATGAAATCAACTCCGCGCCCACGTGGATAGTGGGGGTATGAAAAGGTTGTAGGACGTGTACCACCATTCATAGTGGGGTGGTGTGAGGGTGCATTTAACATTGTAAGCCCCCACTAGGGTGCTTATACAATTTTATATCGCATACCATTGTATATGCGATAGTATGGCATACAATTCGTTGTTATACAATTTAAAATTGTATAACATCGCATGCCTTATGGTCTGCGATGCGATGGGCGCCGTGCTAGTACACAAGTACCCAATATTAGTCCCCCTTTGGCAACGAGCAATATTAATCCCCCTAGGCAACGAGCAATTTTAGTCCCCCTTGGCAACGAGCAACTTTAGCCCCCCTTGGCAACGAGCAATTTTAGTCCCCCTTGGCAATGAGCATGAAGCTTCTTGGCATCGAGCATGAAGCCCCTAGCATCGAGCATGAAGTTCCTAGCAATGAGCATGTAGGTAAGTGGCACTTATGTGTCAGATGTGTAATGGGCATTACGGTTTGTTATATAGTATGTAATGGGCATCATGTGTTACCTTATGTGTTATTGGCATTACAGCATGTGGCTTTATGTGAAATGGGCATTACAGTGTGTGGTATAATGTTAGGCCGCATCCCCTTTTTGCCATGCAAGAGCCCCGTCTACTACAAATGGGGGGGGGGGCGAAACATGCCCTTGCTTCGGACACCGTGGCACCTAGCTACACCGCTGACCCCTAAGAACGCTAGTGTGTGAATGGGCGAGAGAGGGGACTTAGACAACTGCTATGGCTCTTTCTGTGACCATTGTAAATTATTACAGGTTGAGTATCCCCTATCCGAAATGCTCGGGACCACGAGCATTCCGGATAGGGGAATTTTTCGGTTTTTGGAATACATTTTTTTTGCCATACTTACCTGTCCCCTGATGGTGTCCGGTGGTCCCTCGGCGTCCACGCAATCCCCGGGCGTCCACAGCAGGCCTCCAGCATCTTCTCTGGGTCTCCAGCGGTCCCAGGAATGCATTGCCCGGGTGTGCGCGATCATCGGTGACGTCACCGGCGCGCGCGCACACTCGCGCAATGCATTCCTGGGACCGCTGGAGACCCTGGAGAAGATGCCGGAGGCCTGCTGTGGACGCCCAGGGACTTGGTATGCAGAGCCAGATTAAGGTCTAAATGGGCCTGGAGCTGAAAATGATCAAGGGCCTATTATGCGCAATAATGTGGGGGGCGTGACCAGTGTTCTGGTTGGGTGGTCTGCTCATGGGTGTGTCTTTATTTGTGTAAATGCTTTCAACTAATTATATATGCCTGGAAAAGGCAGGGGGCTGGCATAAGAAAAATGCATGGAGATATATTGACAGGTGCCCTCCAAAGGTACACCCGCAGGATGCCGATGTCCTCAGATACTTGCGGGGTGAGGCGGCACTCCAGTCATAAAAAAAATACTGAAAGCCGAAACTTGGTAGACAACATTTCAGCACCTTTTATGTGGTCACCTAAAGTTACCACACCGTATACCCCTTATACAAATAATGTAACACAATAGTAACCCCCTTATACTGTACTTGCCTCTTACATATTATGACATATGGAATGAGCCAAAATTCACACCGATTGAGCCAAAATTCACACTATGGCAAACAGATTGAGTCAAAATTCACGTTATGCCACACAGATTAAGGCAAAATTCACATTTTGCCACATGGATTGAGCCAAAATGCACACTATACCAGGCATGTCCAAACAGTGGTCCTCCTGCTGTCCCAGCATGCCTTGACATAGTTTTAGCATTCCCTAATAGCAAAACTGTGGAAATGCATGGTGGGACTTGTAGTTTCACAACAGCTGGAGGGCCATAGTTTGGACATGCCTGCACTATACCAAACAGATTGAGCAAAAATGCACAATATGCTTCATAAATAGGGGCATTGCGCGCCGAAGGCGCGCATTAAAAATTTACACCATAATGCCCATTACATGTTAAGCCTCACACCATAATGTCCCTTAGGTATTATGCCAAACACCATAATACATATTAAAAATGATGCTACATAAGTGTTGCTTACCTACATGTTCATTGCCAGGGGTTCGATGCTCATTGCCAGGGATTCCATGCTCGTTGCCATGTGGGATTACATGCTCATTGCCAAGGGGGAATACATGCTCGCGGTAACTGGGGGACAGCCACCGCGGGGCAGAAATGACAGCCATTGACAGCAGGGCCAGATTAAAGCAGGGGCAAAAGGGGTCAGTACCCATGGGCCCCCTCTAGCTAGGGGCCCCCTGTGGTTGGCATGTATTTTTAACAAAAACATTATTATTATTTTTTTTAGCTAAAGGTTTGGTGCATGGGAGTGGGGTAGTGCTGCAGCTTCACCTATCTGCCAATGTGACATTGATTAATGGTGCTGAGCATCGGGAGCCAAGGCACACTGACTGCACAAGTGTGCAGTGCATTACTGGGAGTTGACTAAGTCCCATGACACTTTGCACAAGAAGGCAGAGGCTGAGAGGCTTATGCTGAGCTCTGATTGGTGGAGCTCATTACATGCTTCTCAGGCCTATGAAGGACAGCAGCAGCAGCCTAGTCATGGGAGGGTTTTTAATCAGAGGCACTGACACTGTGAGGTCTCCTACAGTCCTACAGAGTAAGCAGTTACCCATTGACCAAGTTTATACTGTCTTTACTCTGTGTTTTGACAGTATAATATTCTCTCATGCAATTTGTGGCCAGTAATGACAAGTGCAAGGGGGTCCCCCTGTCTAAAGTGCCCCGGGCCCCCCGAAGGCTTAATCTGGCACTGATTGACAGCCGGGCAGAGAGCAGGGGGCTGCCCGGCTGTATTCAGAGCACTGCATGTCCCGGCTATTTGAAGTAATACCCCTATCACACCAGAAAATGCAGGGACTTACCCGAGAATATGATCCCAGGATCATGCAAGGACATTCTCGGACTGGCCCCTTTTACACCAGCCTAATCCCTGCATTTTCTGGTGTGAGGGGGAGAGAAAACCACCCCCACCCCCCTTTAAACAAACAGCTATATCTTCGGAACCAACTGACCCATTTAAATGTAGGCTTCAAATGATTTTGGTCCCGTGAAACTGGGCCGTTTGGTTCCAGAGAATTCTGATCTCAAACAACATGAACAGCCATGAAATTACATTTTAGAAATGAAAAAAAATTTGGTTTACCCACAATATCTCTAGAACCAATGAACCCATATGGACCAGGTATCAGATTGAAGGCCCAGCGATTTGGGTTCGACTGAGATCAACCTCGAGCTTCTGTAATGCCGGAGTGGGAACTGGCAGCCGTTGGAACCGGGTGGAGGTCGGAATTAGCGGGTCCCATGTTATCCTATGGGGACAACGTTCCAGGTTTGCCTGGCGGTATCTCTGGTTCCCAGGGGGCTAGCGACACGGGGCTGAGCTCGTTGGAAAGCCCTGACTCTCAGCTACAAAATGGGCCTATTTGGAGAGTGGGCCTGGAGCTGTAGCTCCATCAGGCCCATTGTTAATCCGGCCCTGTTGGTAAGTATGAAAAGAGGGTTAGGGGGAAAAAAAACAACAAAAAAAATTATTCGAATTATTCCAAAAACCACGTTTTTTGGAATAATTCGGATAATGGATGCACGGATACAGGATACTCAACCTGTATTATATTAATGTGAAAACTGCACGTGGTTTGCAAAATGTAAATACTTGGCTTAAAGCACAGTCACCTTATCGGCACCTCACCGTCATTCCTTAGCTGTTTTATACCATATATATATGGACACACTGTAAGTCAGTTTTTGATACGAAGTAATTCACAAGGAATAATCAGGCGCCTGGTGTAGAGCTGAACCTCCAATTAAAGCAGCTGCTCAGGTGTGGGGGTAGTCACTCCCCACTTTAGTGAAAGAAAAAAAGAGAAGACACGCACTAGGCGAGTCGAGCAGCGCTTAACACAATGAATAATGCCACTGAGTATAAAAGTAACAATTTTACTGTTAAAAATGCATACAAATAATACAATAATATAAATGAATAAAAAGAATTAGGTGGGGAAATAAACGTAAATTGGAATTAATGTAACCAATAATAAGGGGATAAAATTGAAGAATATGAATCCTCGCCTCAATGGACACAACTGTGGAGTCTATGGTTCACTTATTGAGGATCAGGTAAGTGCACATTCGCTTATTGAGGATCAGGTAAGTGCTGGTGATCTGACGGTGGAGTTACAGCAGTTCTTCACAGATTCAATTTCCTTTATCCTGAAACACAATTATTTTCTTTTTCAAGACACTTTCTATTTACAGGTGATGGGAACGGCCATGGGGACCAGATTCGCGCCAAGTTATGCCAATCTTTACATGGGGGAGGTCGAGGACCAATTAATCTGGGAGTCCCCCTTTGGCGCAAATCTGGTCCTCTATGGCCGTTATATAGATGATTTGTTTTTCATTTGGGATGGGGACCTTACTTCTATCACTCATTTTGTTTCACATTTAAATTCTAATTCTTTTAATCTTAAATTCACTTTTGATTTTCACCATCACACAATTAATTTTCTTGATCTTACTTTGGTGAGCACTAATGGCTCAATACAAACTAGCAATTATCAGAAATCTGTTAATACCAACTCATATTTAAACTTTAGAAGCGCCCATTACCCCCCTTGGGTGAAAAATATCCCCAAGGGACAGATGCTTAGACTTAGATGGAATTGTTCCGAATTGTTATCCTTTGATAAACAAGCCAAGGATTTAATTACTGCCTTCCAGGACTGTGGATATCCATCTCAGTTAGTACAGGAAGCCTACAAATTTGGTAGAGAGAGGGATAGAGATTCCCTCCTTTGTGACAAACGCCCAAAAAATTCCCTCCCGACAAGAAATAATCAGATCTCATTTATCTCCACGTTTAATAGAAATTATCAGGATATACAAAAAATTATAAGAAAGAATCACTCGATACTAAAACAAGATCCCCTGTTAAGAGAGTTGTTACCCCCTCAACCCTCCTTCATCTTCAGAAAAAACAAATCACTAAAGAACCTCTTGGCCCCCAGTTGCTTGAAAGATCCCAAAGTAACTTCTAAAATATCCACCACCTCTTCAGATTGGCTGATAAAAACACCTACAGAAAAAATCAATATAAAAGGATTTATAAATTGTAATACATCGTTTGCCATCTATCTTCTCACCTGTCCCTGTAATTTAAAATACGTGGGCAGGACCACCCGATCTTTGAGGACCAGGTTCCTTGAACATCGTCGCAATATCCTCAAGGGTTCCTTATTACATAGTGTCTCCAGACATTTTTCCGAATATCATGAAAAAGATCCTAAACATGAAATTAACAGGACTGGAACATATCCCACCCACAAAAAGGGGGCGGGGATAGGTTCCGAACTTTATGTGTACAGGAAATTTTTTGGACCTTTAAAATGGACTGCCTCTTCCCAAGGGGTCTGAACGAAGCAATGGAACTTAATATTGTCCTTTAATATAATCTGGTTATACTAAATATATGTACATGTCATGTCATATCAAATTTTCCACAATACGCATCTTCTGGTTGTTATATACATTTTCAAATGATTGGGTATACCAAGTATTTTATCCGACTACAGTATAACGATTTTTACCATTGCTCCTCCCTACCCATGTGTGAAGAGAAATCATTTTCCTTTACACACACATAATATATTTCTCGCTATTTCCCTGATGAGGTCTTTTTCAAATGAGAATGATTACAATGTGACAATGCAAATAATTTTGCCCAATTGAGAGTCAAAATAGATCCAATGTATTTTACATTCATCATGATAACTCTATAATGTTTGGAAACTATGAGTTGTTTCTATTATTGTTATGTACCCTGTAACTATTGTGTTATCCATTTATCTTTTCTAATGATGTTTTTTTTTCCACTCCTCTTATCTATGCAATGTATTCTTAAGAGGAAAGGAATCTTTCTAAGAAAGTATTGAGACAAATATTTCAAAAGGTCTAAAACATTTGTTGCTCAACAATATTTCCTTTAAAACTTTCGTTTCCCTTGAATATTATCCCATAAGAATATGCTTAAAACTATGTGACATTCATTTGGAACGCATGTGCGTTCCATTACATATTAGGCATCTAGTTCCGCTTGAGTCAATGCATGACGTATGGTCATGTGACCTTCTATTGTTCCCAGTTACGTTTCCGGCCTCAGACGTCTTACCTATCACCATGGTTACATTTCCATGGTGACGGTACTGACGCCCGCCCCACACGCACAGAGCGCACTGACGTATGTATCACTTCCAGGATGGAAGCGGAAGTGATCCGTTTCCATGGGTGGAACGCATAAGCGTTCCACCGCTTTAATAACGTTTATCACTGAAACTATATGGCGATCATCTGTACATACCTCCCCTCTATTAGAAGCGCTGCACTACCTCACTCTCAGTAAAGTGAGATCCTCACTATATTGTGCACTTTAGATGCATTTTCTCTAGTTATGCTGTCATCTCTCCGATCACGTGATCTGGCTCTGGTCACGTGACCGGAATCACTAATACAGATAACATTTCGTTTTATGGTTTTCTATTGCGTTTTTTTATGTTACATCAAATGTTTTTAATTTTTTATTAAGATGTATGTCTGCCTTCTTATTTTTATACTAATTTGTATTATGGTTTATGAAATAAAATGATAAGTGTATTCCACAGGTGTATTGATTCCGCCCATTAGAAGGGGTATATATACCTGTACCTGGTAACCAGTTCCCCACACCTTTGATAAAGCCGCAGGACGCAGTGAAACGCGTTAGGTGACTTTCCTCAAACCTCTGGACTTCACTGTGGACATTTCACTACATGTGAATACTACCATCCTTAATCCCCACTGTGGTTTCTTCAAACGGCGGACACCGTGGTCAGCAACTCCTGGTTACAACATCCACACCAGTGTGAGTCGCTGTAGACACGGAAGCCTAACCCACCATAACAACACCTACTGGGTATTTCGTTTTGGACCCTCCGGCGATCTGAGATCAAGAATTTACATCTTCTCTCGCTGTTCAATTAGAGGACTGACTCCATCCGAATTCAACTATTTCCTCCAGTGACCATTCCACCTGGCCATCTACATCGTGAGGACTCCCAGTCTTGCTACAATTCCCGTGGGACATCATTGTTCATTCTGGTAATGTGCACTTACCTGATCCTCAATAAGTGAACCATAGACTCCACAGTTGTGTCCATTGAGGCGAGGATTCATATTCTTCAATTTTATCCCCTTATTATTGGTTACATTAATTCCAATTTACGTTTATTTCCCCACCTAATTCTTTTTATTCATTTATATTATTGTATTATTTGTATGCATTTTTAACAGTAAAATTGTTACTTTTATACCCAGTGGCATTATTCATTGTGTTAAGCGCTGCTCGACTCGCCTAGTGCGTGTCTTCTCAGTTTTTGATACGCCAGTATTCTCTAGGTTGAACATAAATTCATATATGCATCTATAACGCACATACACCCAGTACGTATACCTCATTCTGGGTGCTAGCCACACACATACACACACACGTGCGTGCGTCATTCGTTGTGGATTCTGCTGAACGCCTGGTGGAATCCATTTCTCCGGGGACATTTCTTTTGTCTGTTACAAACTGTCCTCTCTAACAGCTTTCCTCTTTCTTAAAGCACACATCACAGCTCGTCACTGAACTGTCTCCCGAGGTGACTCTACTGGTCCCCACTGAGCTGTCTCACAAATTCCTCATTGATCTTCCTGAACTCCACACTTGGGAGAAAAGTGAAGCTACAAAAAAAAAAAAAAACAAGTACATTTATAACTGGAGCAAATTGGGGGTCCATGTCCATGGGTGTCCGCTTGACACACACAAAAAAAACCTCTTGCTGAAAGTTTCATGTGTCTACCTTTTTTCATGTCATCCTTGTGCTTGTGTTGACCTCTTGTCAATGTCAACTTTTTGGTGTCGACCTATTGACACCGACACTGTAGACTTTCACACCCGGCCACAGGTCACCTCCAAGGAGATGCGGTCTTTTGGTCTACAGCATGATGGTCAACAATCATTAGGTCGACACCATTAGGTCAACAGGGGAAAAGGTCGACATGGGTCTAGGTCGAAAGGTCGTTAGTTCGACAGGTCATTAGTTTGACAGTGTTTAGGTCGACATTCAAAAGGTCGACATGAGGTTTTTCACTGTTTTTTGAGCCTACACATGCCGACAGGTGGTATTCATGCTCTACCATCCACTAGGGCATGATGGGAGAATAAAATAGTGTGCCAAGCGCAGCGAGCAGATGCGGTGCACTTTAAACTGTGTCCATGCCGACTGTGTTGACATTCAGGTAAAAAAAAACAGTGAAAAAACCCATGTTGACCTTTTCACTGTCGACCTAGACATTTATCGAACTAATGACCTGTTGAACTAATGACCTGTCGAACTAATGACCTTTCCGCCTGTAACCATGTCGACCTTTTCACATGTTGACCTAGACCCATGTCGACCTTTTCCCATGTCAACCTATTGGTGTAGACCTAATGACTGTCGACCATCATGCTGTAGACCACATGATCCCAACCCCGTTTAAGGTCACTGTTGTATATGAGGAGGACCTCACGCTCTTCTCTTGTCCTGCAGAACGGGATTGGAGGCGTCTGCCGCGCCAGCTACTTGATTCGGGAAAACCAAAGAAACCAAATACTCGTTACCAAGTCGGTTAACCTGAACGACTGTGATCACCGAGAACAGATGCTCACCGGAAACGCTTACTTACATTCATGCTCCAGCTGTAAGCAGGTAGGAAATGTCCGGTGCTGCGTCATAATCTCTGCCACGTTTCCACTTACCCGTCCCACTATGGGGGATCTGTGCCAAGCCTCGGACAGAGAACAAGCTGGCCAACGCAACCAATCAGCTTCTGTCGTTTACCTAGGCCAGTCCGTGAAGTGACAGTTAGAGGCTGGCTGTTTGCTTTCTCCACCAAAACTCTCCCCAAGGCTTGATACGCCTCACCCATATTAAACTAACTTTGTTTTTGCTCTTTTTCTTCTCTTGAGAGAAACAAAAACTCCCGGGCTGCAGTGACCTATAATTACAAGGTGAAGGCTACAGCCACAGGGGGGCGCTTGTTGGAGGCGGACGTGAGGGAGGTCCATCAGTTCACTCCTTTCAATGAAATCGATGGATCTGTGGTATTCGAAGCAAGGTACAGTACACGTCTGTGACACGGGATTCTTACTGTATTTACAATGCCACAGATTGTGCAAGTACATGCCGGCGTACCATTACAGATGGGCCCAGTGCCTGATTAATCAGTAGGGTGCCAGGACTGGGGGGCACCTTGCCGGGGACTGCCGCAGAATCAAAGGAAGGCCTAATTTATTCCATGCTTGTTAGCTATGGACCGTCCCAATGCACTGTGGGTGTTATGCTACATGTGTTTTAGCCTAGGGCACCTGGAAGCTTTAATAAGGTCCTGAATGGTCCAAATGTTACCTATAGGTTGTAAGATAGCGAGCAGGGCCCTCTGATCTCTTTGGGGAGTGGAGCCTTGGAGAACGCTAAAGTAAAGCAAATAATCTGATTCTGCGAGGTAATTGGATGTTTAAAGCTGATTGCTTCGGGCTTGAACTTGATCACGCTCGAAGATTTGATGTATCTCCCTGTGTGTCAGTTATTACATACTGTAGTATTGGCTTATTAAAGGTTCGTAATCAATTATATTGCATAATGGAATATGCCGGCACCATGTACTTTAATAATATAGAAATAATAAATGTTCAACCCAATGACCATAATAAAATCATTAAACAACCTTATGTGATTACAGTTTACAATTAATGGTGATTCAGAGTTTGACATAGTGGGTTATTTTGGTTCACTCTTTCTGACAAATTCCTTCTTAAATGGACAAAACCATGTGCACTGCAGGTGGGGCAGATGTTACTTGTGCAGAGAGAATTAGATTTGGGAGGGGTTTTACTTCAAAGTGAGATCTATATTGCAGTGCAAAAATAAAGCAGTCAGTATTTTTCCTGCACAGAAACAAAATAACTCACCCAAATCTAATTCTCTCTGCACATGTTACATCTGCCCCCCTGCAGTGCACATGGTTTTGTCCTTCTAAGAAGGAATTTGTCAGAAAGAGTGAACCAAAATAACCCCCATAATGCTGTGTGATATTTATCGGTTAACTGCGCGTGTGCCACTGATGTAAGTGACTGACAGAGGGCGGCTATTGTGTGGGAGGTTATGGGGATTGGCGCCGAAGGCGTGGGCAATTCAGGATGGGTTTTGGGCCGCCAGTTGTTTTTGAGTGACAATTGACATCGATGTTTTCCGGATCTGCAACGATGTTGCAAATTTCTACGTGGTGCGAGGTACTCTATGCATATCCCAGCCGCCGACGCATTCACTAGCGTGTTGTTCACACATTCTCGGGTCGGATGGGAGTTCAAACACATCTGATTGGGCCGATTTCTCAGCCCGATCCGTCGGAATCAGGTGAAATCAAGCCAAATCAGATAAGTGTATGGGCACCTTAAAAATTACCTACCTGAAGTAACCCAATAATGCCATCACGGGCCGTACACATGCGCAGTGTATCGATAATCACCCGATCGACACAATCGATCAAGTCTGAACTGGGACCTAAAATCTACATCAGTTTATAGCAGTTGATATTTAAATGTAAATATAGGGAATTAAAAGAAATCCCAGTGGCGTATCTCGTTGTATATAAGGTCTGCATGTCCCCTTATTACACTGCACAGGACTCATATCACTGTTACTGTTCACAGGCAGAGACTCGTGTTATCATCCGTTCAGGAGCAGATTTATTCGACCCCGGAGAATAATGACTACATTACCAGACAGTCGCTGCGCTATCACTTTGAACGGAAACTGATTCAGACTCCGATTCAGTTGTTAAGCAGAAGCGATGCAGAGAGCCAGGTAACGGCGGCTGAGGATATAACAACCATTCTTCTCTCTTCTACCTACTTTGTATTTCTCTTATGTAAAAACCTATTACTGGTGTCTGCACAAAGAGCGCTCTAAGATGTCACAGACACAGGCCACAAGTAACTAAAACCGTCTTATGGTAATAAGTGTACTGCATCATACAATACAGAGATGCCCCCTGTAACCTTCTCTCTCACAGCTGAGGGCGGCGGTACACAGAGACCGAGCACCGCGCACAGGAGCCGTGTTGATGTAGTCTGCAGCGAATAGCGAAACACCCGCAAGCCCTTTGTTGTGTATTTCAGAAGCAGAAGTGCAGCCACTGTCGGTACATTTATAACTGCAGCCTGGTTGGCTGAGAGCAGTGCCTCCTCCCTAACCATAGGGCGAGGGCACCATCATCCTAGTAATGCCAGTTGGGGGCCAGCAGCATGGTTTGGGTTGCAATATGTGCGGAGCAGGCTTCCCATGGGCCAGCTTCACTTATAGATGCAACCTTGACCATGTGCAGTTAGATAACTGTGTAAATGGAAGGTTCTGGTTTAGGCTTCGCATTGGGGGTCTCTCGCTGTATACTCTGGTCTCAGAATCGGAATGTAGGACCTGAGCGATTATCGAAGCACTGAACATGTGCATGCATCATAGTGCAAATGCGCGACCACTCCCTGCGAACAAAGCCAGCGGCAGCTTTTTTAACGCCGGCCGAACACATGACGATTGACTGGTGTCTGGCAAAATGCATGCGGGCCCAGAGGGTTGATGGGAGGCCCTCTGATATCAGCGCCGGCCCGGATCTCCCAAACGTCATGGCAGCCAGGGTAAGTCTGAGGCTACTCAGCCACTGCACACGTGGGGGGACATCAATCGATAGTGAGTGAATGGATCTGCAGTTCTTTGCACAGGATATTACACATGGCGGCGTATACCTGGTCATTGGGCTCCGAAAAGTAGCATCCAAGTGATCAGGTGTAAATTATCCCCGTAGTTTCCCTTCTTCCCATCATAAAATAACTTTGGTGACTCACAAATATAATCATAAAATTGAATCCAGACTCATTGACACCTCCCAACACTCGATGACACATACTGTATACTCACACTCATTGGACGCAGCAGTGTAATAAGTGCAGAGTCTGGGGAAATACCAGTGTCCCCAGTCATGGCGTGGCGGGACCGGCAGGGAAGGCAGTGGTACTGTAGGGCGCCCAATCACAGGGGTGTGATCTGCCATTTGTTGCAGTGTGACCACCAACAACAGAAGGAATTGGCCAGCCAGTAGAGAGGACTTCGTACAGCCTTCATAAATGAGGGTTCAGGGGTGCGAGCCACCCACTGCTTGGCAGGAGGACTAATCTTGGTGTATTTTGCAAAACTAAGCATCCAAGTTCATCCATTATCCTAGAGGAGCGGGGCACTCGGTCAGTGTTGCCTACCGGGGATTTCTCCTGTTTACCGGAGGGCCAGTCCGACTCCGCCAATGTCCGTAAACCAGTTGGCAATTCACTAATGCTAAATAGGTCTTTCCCTATCTCATTACAGGTCAACGACCTTCTGCATTATTTGGTGGAACACAATATGGGACCATTGTCAGAGGATTCTCCAGGAAAGTTTATGCAGCTGGTGCAACATTTACGAATGGTAAGCTTCGAGCACCTGGAAGCAATATGGAAATCCATCTCAGGCCGGCAACATTATAGGTAAGATTACAGATAAAATGGAAATGCTAATGGGATGTTCTTATTGTTGAAAACTACAAAACATATTGGCAGCAGTGGAAGGGCCACGGTTACAGACGCTATCACTGCAGTGCGTAATTCCCAGAGACATTGGAGGCACTGGCTACTGGGCTCCAGCTGTCAGAAGGGAACCAGGAAATAAAGACCGAGGCGAAAGCTGTGTACACACGGGGGCAATATATTGCTCAGTGTCTCCTTATCATCAGCGACCAGAGATGTCGCTGATGAAAGGGAACCTCTGCCGGGGGAGCCGCAGAGGTAATCAGCTGGTCGCAGGAGCTTGCGACCAGCGATTAGAATGGGGCTGAAAACGGGAGCGTGCACCCAGCGATTTACCGCCGATGCACACTCCAATCGCTGGCAATATGGTCGCTCAGTGGTGGTGTCAACCTAATTGTTGTAGACCTAGTGACCATATCCCGGAGCCACTGGGGGGACCACCCTTTCTATTTTGCCTCCAGGTACCTGGTAGGATTTTGCCCATGTCTCTGATGCTATTACACCTTCCTCAGGTGACCTCGGCTTGGTTAGGTCAGTAGGACAATGATCTTTGATGCATGGCTTGAAGGTTAAGGAAGAAGGTTTCAGTCCACTTCAATGTCCTAGATTTTATCCATGTTATAGTCCACAAAGGGCTTCATTCACCTTCCTAGTGTCTGCTATTGGGCACAATTGTATGTCTGTCCTCATTTCCATAGGTTAAAGTCATATCACCTACAGAATATATTATTTATTACCAGTATACGGGTAGAGCAAGTCTACTACCGTCCAGCTGGAGATTGATCCAGGTCCTGAGATCAGTAGCCCAGGTCCTCACTAACATATTATGTAATATAATCTGTGACGTTGGGTATCCCAGTCCTCCCACTATATACAGTAACTCTGCCTATGGCTTCCTGCTGCCTCCATTCCCCTCCTCACATCATGTCACTGTCCCTGTCACATGCAGCCCTGTCCTCACTGACACATTACTCATCTCCTGATGTACTCTGTGCTGCTGGGGATACTGCTCATCCCACTATATAACTCTCAGTCTGTGGCTTCCTGCTGCCTTCATTCCCCTCCTCACATCATGTCATTGCCCCTGTCACATGCAGCTCTGTCCTCACTGACACATCACTCATCTTCTGATATACTCTGTGCTGCTGGGAACCCTGCTCCTCCCACTATATAACTCTCAGTCTGTGGCTTCCTGCTGCGCCCATTCCCTCCTCACATCATGTCACTGCCCGTCACATGTAGCCCTGTCATCACTGACACATCACTCATCTCCTGATTTACTCTGTGCTGCTGAGGACCCTGCTCCTCTCACTATATAACTCTCAGTCTGTGGCTTCCTGCTGCCTCTATTCCCCTCCTCACATCATGTCACTGCCCCTGTCACATGCAGCCCTGTCCTCACTGACACATCGCTCATCTCCTGATATACTCTGTGCTGCTGGGGAACCTGCTCCTCCCACTATATAACTCTCAGTCTGTGGCTTCCTGCTGCCTCCATTCCCCTCCTCACATCATGTCACTGCCTCTGTCACATGCAGCCCTGTCCTCACTGACACATCACTCATCTCCTGATATACTCTGTGCTGCTGAGGACCCTGCTCCTCCCACTATATAACTCTCAGTCTGTGGCTTCCTGCTGCCCCCATTCCCCTCCTCACATCATGTCACTGCCCCTGTCACATGCAGCCCTGTCCTCACTGACACATCTCTCATCTCCTGATATACTCTGTGCTGCTGGGGACCCTGCACCTCCCACTATATAACTCTCAGTCTGTGGTTTCCTGCTGCCTCCATTCCCCTCCTCACATGTCACTGCCCCTGTCACATGCAGCCCTGTCCTCACTGACCCATCACCCATCTCCTGATATACTCTGTGCTGCTGGGGACCCTGCTCCTCCTACTATATAACTCTCAGTCTGTGGCTTCCTGCTGCCCCCATTCCCCTCCTCACATCATGTCACTGCCCCTGTCACATGCAGCCCTGTCCTCACTGACACATCACGCATCTCCTGATATACTCTGTGCTGCTGGGGACCCTGCTCCTCCCACTATATAACTCTCAGTCTGTGGCTTCCTGCTGCCTCCATTCCCCTCCTCACATCATGTCACTGCCCCTGTCACATGCAGCCCTGTCCTCACTGACCATCACTCATCTCCTGATATACTCTGTGCTGCTGGGGACCCTGCTCCTCCTACTATATAACTCTCAGTCTGTGGCTTCCTGCTGCCCCCATTCCCCTCCTCACATCACGTCACTGCCCCTGTGACATGCAGCCCTGTCCTCAATGACACATCACGCATCTCCTGATATACTCTGTGCTGCTGTGCTCCTCCCACTTATTTCTGTTGCCACCTATGTTGCAGGCGCTGGATCTTGGACGCCGTCCCGGCCATTGGTAATCATTTGTCCCTACGGTTATTAAAAGTCATCCTTAAAGATCTGACGGAGTTTGAAGCTGCACAGGCCGTGCCTCTGGCATTACATCTAATAGAAGCTGACCAGGAGTCTATTGCAGAAGCTAAGGTAGTTCCAGCTCACTCTGTGCTACTAACCTACTAACCTCCAGGAGGGGCTGCAGGGTAGGCAGATAGGGGGCACAGCTGGACAAAAAGGTGGGCAGACAGGGAGGGGGCATGGCTCCATGATTGCAACATATTGGCTCCACCCCCTGCTATGCATTGTCTTTGCAAAGTCCTGGCTTTAGTACATTTTTGGGAGATTTGATTTATGAAGCAGGGCAGCAGGAGACAGGAACTTAAAATGGGAGGGTAGAAAACTATGTATCAGTCTTGTATGTATTAGTCTAAAGGCCTACAGAGTTAGTCACAAGTACAGAATATCAGTTATATGTCACCTCTTGCCTGTACTGTCAGGTGAATGTATTTGGGTACCCCTACAGCTGCGGTCCCCGCGTTGCATTCACGTATTACCAGTATGGGCTTACAGCATGTACAAGTACTTACTGAAGGTACAGGGAACATGGTGCACATAATATATAACATACAGTATGTGACAATGGGCCAGATGTATCAAGCTTTATAAAGTAAAAAGTGTAAATTGATAAACAGCCAGCCAATCAGCTCCTACCTGTCATATCTCAAACCCAGCCTGTAACATGACAGATACTGTAGGAGCTGATTGGCTGGCTGTTTATCACTCTCCATTGTACCACTTTTTGATGCCACATCTGGCCCAATATTCCTGCGCAGTACAGAGGGCGCTCTGACGATCACACGTAATACAGTTATTCTCTGTTCCAGGCCCTGCTGGAAGCTGTGACGGTCCATGGTGGCGTCCTGCTCCGGAAAGTCACCTACCTAGCCTATGGGTCACTGGTGCACAAGTTCTGCCAGGTGACAGATTTCTGCTCAGAAGCCGCCCTACAGGTAAGGACCATGGTCGCTCGTTAGTGTTCAGTGATCCGTTCCATTGGCGTCCCAGCTCATTGAATCCAGGCTTGCACAGGGCGGGATCCCATTCTGTCTGAGCGCCGTATACCTGACTGCAGGGCTCTGAAACTTAGCAGAGCAGCGATCAGGTTTGAATAACCCCCATAATCCAGACTGTCAGTGCTTGGGATTGGGTCTGATCGCTGTATCATACTTATTACTTCATTTCCAAGTATGTTCCTGGTGTTATTCTATATATGAGCTCCTGAAATCGGGTTCTAAAAATCGTACCCCTGTGTGTGATTATTATGTGAGGTGTAACCTTTTCCTGACCACTTAGTTATATTATGTAAATGTGTGATACAGCCTATACTATAGACCATATATAATGTTAGATATTAATACTGTATCCCATACAGCATCCAGTGTATATAGACACCAATGTGTACATTAATGTCCAAGGTCGGTACTAGGTTCTTCTACCGCTCCCCCAGACTCCTGCACTTACCCCAACGTTCCGCAGAGTGGGAGATTGCGGACTGAATTTGGAAACCACCCCCCGTTACCACCCCCAAACGCTGTCGTCCAATCACTCATTTTTCAACTAATTCCGTATTGCAACTCATCACAAATCACTCATGGGCAGTACTTAAACTTGCGTACAGTAGCCGCTTTGCGACCGCACCTGAATGAGGCCCTGCATTTGTACAGTACTAGAAATAGTCCTTCACTTAAAAAAAATTCCAAACCATACGGTAACGATTTACCAGGCACAAGGTCCAGGACAGGTAACAGCGCATAACCCAGATTTGCTCTATAATGTATGTACGAAATGTAAGGTGAGAAAAGCCAAATTCATGGCGCTCGCTGCTGGATATTAGTCATGTTTGCGGCTCACTCGCCATAAACATTGAAAAGGAATTTATGTTCTAATAATATGTAAATATAAGGAACCTGTGTATTCCAATGCTGGAGTCTTATCTCCATGTAAATGAATGCGTCGTATCTCTGGATGCTGGGAGTTTGCTCCACATGTGAGTCCCCCCCCCCCCGCTAATGGTATAATCACATCCAGTCTTATTGAAGCCAATACATATACAAAAGGAAGTGATATACGATTAGACAGTATAATGGTTGGGTAAATGAGAATGTCAGGATTAATCCCCTATCAGCAATATAATATATTACTTCATTTGTGCTATGTGATATATATCTGTTGACTTCAAAGGTACAATTTCAATATACTGTAGTAGTAGTAGTAGTACGTTTATTTATAAGGCGCCGCAAAGTGTCCGCAGCGCCGTACATAGCAAACAAAAAAAAAACAAATTACAAGGTAACGTACAGGGTGTGTAGAAAGATACAGTATAAATAGGGGTATAGCTGGTAGAACTAAAATCAGCATCAGTTCAGAAGTAGGTGTCAAAATTGTCAAGGAGACTGAAGATGAAGTAGAGGAAGGGAAGAACAGGACAGGAGCACAGGTGAGGTAATGAGGTAGGGTGAGTACGTGAGGAAGGAGGGCCCTGCTCATGAGAGTTAACATACTAAAAATAGGTGGGTGGACGAACGAAATACAATAGGATAAGTAGGAACGGAGGGGAACGGAGGCAGAATAGGAGGATCAAAAGAGGTTAGGAGGAGGGATAGGCTAGTCGAAAAAAGTGGGTTTTGAGGGAGCGCTTGAAGGAGGTAAGGGAATCAGATAGCCTGATGGGTGGCGGGAGGTTGTTCCAGTGCAGGGGGGCAGCGCGAGAGAAATCTTGGACACGGGAGTAGGAGGAGGTGATTAGGTGAGAGGTCAGTCGGCGGTCAGCGATGGAGCGAAGAGGACGGGAGGGAGTGTGGATAGAGATCAGTGAAGAGAGGTAGGGAGCTGTGGAGGAGGAGAGAGCCTTGTAGGTGGTGGTGAGGAGTTTAAAGAGAACTCGGAAAGGAATGGGGAGCCAGTGAAGAGATAAACAGAGGGGGGAGGCGGAGGTAGAGCGGCGGGAGAGGAAGATGAGCCTAGCAGCAGCGTTAAGAATGGATTGGAGAGGTGCGAGGCGGGTGAGAGGTAGCCCAGAGAGAAGGATGTTGCAGTAGTCAAGGCGGGAGATGACAAGAGAGTGAATGAGAATTTTGGTCGCGTCAGTGGAGAGGAATGGTCTGATGTGTGAGATGTTGCGTAGGTGAAAGCGGCAAGACTGTGAGAGAGCACGAATGTGGGGGGTGAAAGAGAGGGAGGAGTCAATGATGACACCGAGGCAGCGCGTTTGGTCGGTGGACGTGATCTCGGTTTCACCAATGCTGATGGAGATAGTGGGAGAAGAGGGGATGTTCGGGGGATGGAAGATTAGAAGTTCAGTTTTAGCCATGTTTAGTTTCAGGAAGCGTTGGGTCATCCAGGCTGAGATGGCCGTGAGGCATTCGGAGACCTTGGACAGAAGTGATGGGGATAAGTCGGGGGAGGAGAGATAGATTAGGGTATCATCAGCATAAAGGTGGTAATGAAAACCATAGGAGCTGATGAGGGTGCCCAGAGAGGTGGTGTAGAGGGAGAAGAGGAGAGGGCCAAGGACTGACCCTTGGGGAACACCGACTGGCTGGGGGGTAGTAGGAGAGGAGGAGCTCGGGGTGGAGACGGAGAAGGAGCGATCGGAGAGGTATGAGGTGAACCAGGAGAAGACCGTGCCAGTGATGCCAAAGGAGCGGAGGGTGTTGAGCAGGAGAGGGTGGTCAACAGTGTCAAAGGCAGCCGACAGATCAAGCTGGATGAGGATAGAGAAGAGGCCTTTGGATTTAGCCGATAGTAGATCGTTAGTGACTTTGGTCAGGGCAGTTTCAGTGGAATGTAAAGGGCGGAACCCGGATTGGAGGGGGTCTAGAATGGAGTTAGCAGTAAGGTGGCTTAGGAGACGATTATAGGTCAGACGTTCTAGGAGTTTGGAGGCAAAAGGGAGGAGGGAGATGGGCCTGTAGTTAGATGGAGAGTTGGGGTCCAGATTTGTTTTTTTGAGAATTGGGGAGACAAGAGCGTGTTTGAAGGAGGAAGGGAAGATCCCAGAGGATAGGGAAAGATTAAAGAGGTGAGCCAGGTGAGAGCAGACTGATGGACTGAGACGACGGATAATATTGGAGGGGATAGGATCAAGCGGGCAGGTGGAGGGAGAAGCGGATTGAAGGATAGAGTGGACTTCAGCAGCAGTGGTGGGGTAAAATGAGGACAGGGGTTGGAAGGAGGGGAGTGGAGATGTAGGAGGGGAGGAGGGAGACGGTGAGGTCATGGCAGCAGTGATGGCAGTCCTGAGAGAGGAGATTTTGGTTGAAAAGTAGGTAGCAAAATCAGCGGCTACGATGGAGGACGGAAGAGCTGGAGGAGGGGGGGAGAGCAAGGAGTTGAAGGTGGCGAAGAGCCTGCGGGGATTGGATGATTGGGACAGGATGAGGGACTTAAAGTAGGATTCCTTGGCCAGAGCAAGGGCAGAGCTGAAGGAGGAAAGAATGAATTTGAAATGGAGATAATCCGCAAGGGAGCGTGATTTCTTCCAGAAGCGCTCAGCAGTGCGAGAGCACTTTTTAAGGAATCGGGTGATAGGTGAGTGCCACGGTTGAGGGTTGGAGCATCGAAGGGGGATAGAGGAGGGAGGGCAGGCAGAGTCCAATGCCGAAGATAGGGTGTCATTATAGAGGGAGGCAGCGAGGTTCGGGCAGGACATGAGGGAGATTGGGGCGAGAAGAGGACACAGCGTGTTTGAGAAGGCAGCAAGATCAAGTGTGTTGACGTTATGCCGGGAGACAATGCGCTTGGGAGGGGGGGTGGGAGAGGGGGAAGCAGTGAGGGAGAAGGAGATGAGGTGATGGTCAGAAAGAGGAAAAGCTGAGATAGTGTAGTCAGTAAGGGAACAAGAGCGAGAGAAGACAAGATCGAGGGAGTGTCCTTGGATGTGGGTGGGAGAGGTAGTCCACTGAGATAGGCCAAGAGAGGAGCAGAGAGAGAGGAGTTTGGAGGTGCCAGGATCAGCAGGGTTATCCAAGGGGATGTTAAAGTCACCAAGAATGACAGATGGCAGGTCAGAGGAGAGGAAGTGTGGAAGCCAGGCGGCGAAGTTGTCAAGAAATTGGGAGATAGGGCCAGGGGGGCGGTAGATTGCAGCGACACGGAGGTGGTAGGGGTAGTATAGACGGATAGAGTGAGACTCAAAGGAGGAGAAAAGGAGAGAGGGTTCAGGGTGAATGACACTGTGGGTGCATGAGGCTGAGAGGAGAAAACCCACACCGCCACCTTGGCGACCGTCAGGCCTGGGAGTGTGAGACAAAGAGAGGCCACCGTGGGAGAGAGCAGCTGGAGAGACAGAATCAGAGGTGGAGAGCCAGGTCTCGGTGATAGCAAGGAGGTGGAATGCTCTAGAGATGAATAGGTCATGGATGGCAGGGAGTTTGTTGCAGATGGATCTGGCGTTCCATAGTGCACAGGAAAGAGGGGGGGT
Organism: Crinia signifera; assembly: GCF_055691185.1. Lineage (NCBI taxonomy): Eukaryota > Metazoa > Chordata > Amphibia > Anura > Myobatrachidae > Crinia > Crinia signifera. The sequence goes on along the minus strand of NC_139224.1, from coordinate 173,600,886 downwards.
GGGTTGTGTATTTATGTGGATAAGGTTTTTGGGATTGCAGAAGCGAGGGGGGGTCATTGGGAGGGTGGGGGTGCGGGGGCGAGTGGTCAGGATAGGTATGGGATGGGAGGGGGGAGGAGCAGTTGGAGAAAGTGAAGTTGAGAGATTAGCAGCCATGAGGAACCGAAGGTGAGAGGGTAGGTTAGTGAAAGCAGACAGAGGGATTTGGGAGGACAGACAGCGTCTGTAGTAGATTTGATAGAAAACAGAGTGAGAGAGAAGGTAACAGGCAAGGAACTACTGTCAGAGAGGAGACCAGTGGGTAAAATCAGGTTGATTGAGTAATCCAATTAAGTATGAAACAACAACAAGTGAGAGGATGAAGGGAACAGAGAAGGTCAGAAGTGAGGCAAATGTGAGCAGGCGTGAAGAGGGAAACAGAGTGCAATAAATGTGTGGCAAAGATAAGAGAAAATAATAGTGAATGAGTAAAAATGACATACAATGTTGGAAAAATATAGATACAATGAATTAAATGTCAAAATTGAGCAACAGGTTACAATAGGATAGAAAGAAGATGAATCTATTACAATAAAACAGAATATGAAAATTTAGACTGTGTTCAAACTCACCTTTTTCAGTATTCTAACTCACCTGCTTCAGTTTCCAACTCACTTAAGTAATCAAGCTTCACTTTAGTATGCAAGCTTCCCTCTCAATGAGCACGCTCCAAATGAGCTCTGCCCCTCCTTATATAGTATGTCAGTCAGCTGTTACACTCAGCTCCTCCCCCTAATCTCTCTTAACACCTAGACAAGACTGTCTTTTCCTAAGAGAGAGAGAGGGGGAGAGGAACATTGAACGGTAGCGTGTGTCAGCCTGCCATGTTTTCTCGCACTGCCTTGCCTTAGTTTGTCAGGTAGAAGGTGTCTCCAACCAATCAGATTCTACTTCTTATTTAGCACCTTCTAGAAGATAATAGTTTTTGATTGGTTCCTATGGGCAACACCCCAACTTTCAATAGAACTCCCATCTAGGTGGACGGTGCACTCTGTATGCTGCGATATAAATGTCAGTTTGGCCACAAGTGATTCCTTCTCTCCCCTCTGTATCCAGCCTCTCCATGATCTCCTAACAGAAGCCTCCAGTGCGATGCGCAGCGATGACATCATTCTGGCCCTGAAGGCGCTGGGGAACGCCGGACAACTTGACAGTTTAAAGTATATCCTGAAGTTCCTGCCACGTATGTCTTCAACATCTTCCCGCGTGCCACTACCGATTCAGTCTGTCGCCGCCATGTCCCTGAAGAACATAGCGCTCAAATATCCAAACAAGGTACCGTTGCACCAGTCGCACTTTACAGGGGCTTATTTATGAAGAGTCGGTTATATAACTATCTTACTGGTGAGAGCAGGTTTCTTAACCCCCATTCTCACTGCAGGCAAATTCCCGGGTCTATCATGTCGACCCGGGAATTTGACTTTTAACACAGGTTTTTTTGCAGTGTGAACGGGTCGCATACCCAGATCTCATTCACGGGTAAAACCCTTCTTTTTGCCCGTGTTTGAGATCCGGGTATGCAGACACGGGTTGACCCGTTCACACTGCAGAAAAAACGGTGTTAAAAGGCAAATTACCTGGTAGAACTTCTTCACCCGGGAATTTGCCTTGCAGTGAGAAAGGGGGTCCGTCCCTGCAGTCCAAAATGCCTCCCGTCTCCCCCCACCCTGCCAGTAAAGGCTATGTGGCTTCTTGTAGAGAATCCGGAAGCAGTAATGTAGGGTGACATTCTATGGATTGTGATAAATCCGCATTTCTTTTATCGCACCACTTCGCACTTTTGAAAATCGCATGATTGGCCCATTTTTCGCATATTTAATGAGATGCGAAAAACGGGCCAAATACTGTGAATAGGTGCGAGTTGGTGCGATGTGCTTAGTCCTGAAAATGTGCAATTTTCATGTCTGAAAATCGCACGTTTGCAGGAAAACTCAAATTAAAATAAAAAAAAACCAGCACGGGGTCCCCCGCCAGAGCATAACCAGCCCCGGGCTCATTGAGCCGGTGCTGGTGACATAAAATCAGGGTCCCCGACAAATAGGGGTCCCCTTGATTTAATGAAACCAGCACCAGGCTCAAGGTCCGGCGCTGGTTCCCGAAATACGGGGGACAAAATGAGTAGGGGTCCTCCGTATTTTAAGAACCAGCACCAGACCCAACCAGCCAGCAGGGTAATGCCACAGCCGGGGGACACTTATTATATAAGGTCCCGCGGCCAAAGCATTATCCCCCTGGCTGGTCAGCATGGGCTGGGGTCCTGGGGAAGTGGGGACCCCCCAAATGAAGGGGTCCCCCCCTCCAGGACTTACCAGCCCATGCTGAAAGTCTGGGGCTGTCCCCATTGCCCCTGGGCGGTGGGCATCGGGCTGATGGATAGTGTAAAAAATAGAAGAAAAACTATTGTTTTCTACTGTAGAACTATGAGTCCCAGCAAGCCTACCCCGCATGCTGGGACTTGGAGAACCACAAGTCCCAGCATGCGCGGCATTAAAGGGCCCGCTGGCACTTGTAGTTCTACAGTACAAAAAATAGTTAAATAAAACACACTGACACCCTGAAAAATAAAAGTTTAATACACACATAACACACACACTGATACTTACCTACCTTGAGCCCGTAGGTCGGTCCCTGGATCCTGAGTCCGGGGGTCCGGGGCTCCTGGACAGAAGAGTCCAGTTTCGGGGCCTTGGTCCTGGTTCCGGGGCTGGTCCGGGGTCCTGGGCTCCAGGGCTGATGTCTCCGGGGTCCAGGATCCGAAGAAGTCCAAAAGGGGTTCCTAAGGAAGGAAATCCTACTCACCTGGTCCCCGGCGACGACATCGGCATCCTCTCCGGCAGACGCGCTGCTCCCAGCTTGTACCCGCTCTCGGACTGAAGAGGCGCAGAGATGTTTCATCATGTGTGTATTAAACTTTTATTTTTCAGGGTGTCAGTGTGTTTTATTTAACTATTTTTTGTACTGTAGAACTACAAGTGCCAGCGGGCCCTTTAATGCCACGCATGCTGGGACTTGTGGTTCTCCAAGTCCCAGCATGCGGGGTAGGCTTGCTGGGACTCATAGTTCTACAGTAGAAAACAATAGTTTTTCTTCTATTTTTTACACTATCCATCAGCCCGATGCCCATCGCCCAGGGGCATCGGGGACAGCCCCGGACTTTCAGCATGGGCTGGTAAGTCCTGGAGGGGGGGACCCCTTCATTGGGGGGGTCCCCACTTCCCCAGGACCCCTGCCCATGCTGACCAGCCAGGGGGATAATGCTTTGGCCGCGGGACCTTATATAATAAGTGTCCCCCGGCTGTGGCATTACCCTGCAGGCTGGTTGGGTCTGGTGCTGGTTCTTAAAATACGGGGGACCCCTACTCATTTTGTCCCCCGTATTTCGGGAACTAGCGCCGGACCTTGAGCCTGGTGCTGGTTTCATTAAATCAAGGATACCCCTATTTGTCGGGGACCCTGATTTTATGTCACCAGCACCGGCTCAATGAGCCCGGGGCTGGTTATGCTCTGGCGGGGGACCCCGTGCTGGTTTTTTATTTTATTTTAACTGTTTAAACTTATTTTTACACCAGAACCCTGCACAGATCATTGCAATCTGTGCAGGGTTCTGGCTAATTCGTCCATCAGACCCTGGTCTGGGCGAATTATAGACACACGTTATACAAATCGCATACCATTAAATATGCGATTTGTATACTTTTTCATGTGAAAACATCTGGATGCGATGTGCTGCGAAATGCAGCCATCGCATTTCCAGTGTGTCCAACTTGTTGGCCAAAATCGCACTTTTTTCACATTTTCGCAGCTCATTAAATATGCGAAAATGGAAAAAAATGCGATTTCGGCCGTTTTTGCGACACACACGTCACAGCGGCACCTGATCGAATGATGGGGGAGGTTCCCTGAGATGGAGGAAGCGTATTCCATGAAAAATACACGTGCGGTCCGTTCGGCCAGCTTCTTACCGCGTACGGACGGAGTTGGTGATCCGTATGGAAGGCGGGGTTTTGCACGCACGGTCCTGGCCGCATATTCGGATCCGGCCGCACCGATCAGAATAAGGCCCACGGTATTTATATGTGATCCTAGCCACCGGGGGGCCCCAGCAGGTAGTTGCTGAGGTCTTGCATGAAGGCTACATACGATACCTTGCACAGGTATACGGGAGCCATAACACTGGCCATATCCTACACTGATAAACATGGCTTTGACAACAATTATGGGTACTCTTTACCTAGAAGGGCGCCCACGATTTTGATCGTGGACATCGTTAGTAAAAAATCGGGGCCATCGCGGGCATTGAATGCACTAAAATTTGCCCGCGATTTCCCATAGGGAACAATGTTAAATGTCCCAATTGACCCGATTTTCCTGTTCAATGTCTCAATTGACCCGATTTTTCCATAGGAAACAATGTTAAATGGCCCAGAGAGGCCAAATAGGCACCCTGAAGTGTGAAATGGCCCCCACAATTGTTAACGCCACCCCACGATCAACGTCAACCCGAAGCGTGGCGAGCGCAGCGAGCCCGCGTGGGGCGGCGGTACGCGAGGGGCGGCGGTACGCGTCCTACGACCTTTTCATACCCCCATTATCCACGTCGGCGTGGAGTTGAGAATAGAAAGTGTGGCGAGCGCAGCGAGCCACCGAGCCCGAAGCGTGCTGAGCGCAGCGAGCCCCGCAAGGGGACGCGGACAGCTGTGAAGCCCTCGAGGGGACGCGGATACCACACTTTCTATTCTCAACTCCACGCCGACGTGGATAATGGGGGTATGATAATGGGGCCATTTCACACTTCAGGGTGCCTATTTGGCCTCTGTGGCCCATTTAACATTGTTTCCTATGGAAAAATCGGGTCAATTGAGACATTGAACAGGAAAATCGGGTCGATTGGGACATTTAACATTGTTCCCTATGGGAAATCGCGGGCATCACGTCGGTCGCATCGCACCCGATTTTTTAGTGCATTCAATGCCCGAGATGGCCGCGATGGGCGCCCTTCTAGGTAAAGAGTACCCAATTATGATACATTTACATTATTTGAAGTTAAAGTTATCTATTTTAATTTATTAACTTCCTTCAGTGAAATGTAACAGTAACATCTAATAACTCCGCCCACCCTTCCCCCGCAGGTCTTTGATATTTGCCTGCAGCTGTACATGGACCTGCAGCAGAACCCTGCGCTCCGCATGATCTCCGCTGTGATTATCATGAACAACAAACCGCCTCCCACCATTGTCATGGCCGTAGCAAAGTCTATGTTGGACGAGGCCGATGTCCACGTGGGTAGTTTTGTGTATACATTGGTAAAGAGACTGAGCAGAAGCGCCGCACCTGATCTCCATGAGTCGTAAGTGTGTAGTGCGTCCCTGCGTAGAGGTATCTCACATACTGACACACACGTCACAGCGGCACCTGATCTCCATGAGTCGTAAGTGTGTAGTGCGTCCCTGCATAGAGGTATCTCACATACTGACACACACGTCACAGCGGCACCTGATCTCCATGAGCTGTAAGTGTGTAGTGCGTCCCTGCATAGAGGTATCTCACATACTGACACACACGTCGCAGCGGCACCTGATCTCCATGAGTCGTAAGTGTGTAGTGCGTCACTGCGTAGAGGTATCTCACATACTGACACACACGTCACAGCGGCACCTGATCTCCATGAGTCGTAAGTGTGTAGTGCGTCACTGCGTAGAGGTATCTCACATACTGACACACACGTCACAGCGGCACCTGATCTCCATGAGTCGTAAGTGTGTAGTGCGTCCCTGCATAGAGGTATCTCACATACTGACACACCCGTCACAGCGGCACCTGATCTCCATGAGCTGTAAGTGTGTAGTGCGTCCCTGCATAGAGGTATCTCACATACTGACACACACGTCACAGCGGCACCTGATCTCCATGAGCTGTAAGTGTGTAGTGCGTCCCTGCATAGAGGTATCTCACATACTGACACACACGTCACAGCAGTACCTGATCTCCATGAGCTGTAAGTGTGTAGTGCGTCCCTGTATAGAGGTATCTCACATACTGACACACACGTCACAGCGGCACCTGATCTCCATGAGTCGTAAGTGTGTAGTGCGTCACTGCGTAGAGGTATCTCACATACTGACACACACGTCACAGCGGCACCTGATCTCCATGAGTCGTAAGTGTGTAGTGCGTCCCTGCATAGAGGTATCTCACATACTGACACACACGTCACAGCGGCACCTGATCTCCATGAGCTGTAAGTGTGTAGTGCGTCCCTGCATAGAGGTATCTCACATACTGACACACACGTCACAGCGGCACCTGATCTCCATGAGCTGTAAGTGTGTAGTGTGTCCCTGCGTAGAGGTATCTCACATACTGACACACACGTCACAGCGGCACCTGATCTCCATGAGCTGTAAGTGTCTGGTGCGTCCCTGCGTAGAGGTATCTCACATACTGACACACACGTCACAGCGGCACCTGATCTCCATAAACTGTAATTGTGTAGTGCTTCCCTGCGCAGAGGTATCTCACATACTGACACACACGTCACAGCGGCACCTGATCTCCATGAGCCTTAAGTGTGTAGTGCGTCCCTGCATAGAGATATCTCACATACTGACACACGTCACAGCGGCACCTGATCTCCATGAGCTGTAAGTGTGTAGTGCGTCCCTGCGTAGAGGTATCTCACATACTGACACACACGTCACAGCGGCACCTGATCTCCATAAACTGTAATTGTGTAGTGCTTCCCTGCGCAGAGGTATCTCACATACTAACACACACGTCACAGCGGCACCTAAACTCCATGAACTGTAAGTGTGTAGTGCGTCCCTGCATAGAGGTATCTCACATACTGACACACACGTCACAGCGGCACCTGATCTCCATGAGCTGTAAGTGTGTAGTGCGTCCCTGCATAGAGGTATCTCGCATACTGACACACACGTCACAGCGGCACCTGATCTCCATGAGCTGTAAGTGTGTAGTGCGTCTCTGACACACACGTCACTGCGGCACCTGATCTCCATGAGCTGTAAGTGTGTAGTGCATCCCTGCGTAGAGTTATCTCACATACTGACACACACGTCACAGCGGCACCTGATCTCCATGAGCTGTAAGTGTGTAGTGCATCCCTGCGTAGAGGTATCTCACATACTGACACACACGTCACAGCAGCACCTGATCTCCATGAGCTGTAACTGTGTAGTGCGTCCCTGCGTAGAGTTATCTCGCGTACTGACACACACGTCACAGCGGCACCTGATCTCTAAGAGCTGTAAGTGTGTAGTGCGTCCCTGCGTAGAGGTATCTCACATACTGACACACACGTCACAGCAGCACCTGATCTCCATGAGCTGTAAGTGTGTAGTGCGTCCCTGCATAGAGGTATCTCACATACTGACACACACGTCACAGCGGCACCTGATCTCTAAGAGCTGTAAGTGTGTAGTGCGTCCCTGCATAGAGGTATCTCACATACTGACACACACGTCACAGCGGCACCTGATCTCCATGAGCTGTAAGTGTGTAGTGCGACCCTGCGTAGAGGTATCTCACATACTGACACACACGTCACAGCGGCACCTGATCTCCATGAGCTGTAAGTGTGTAGTGCATCCCTGCGTAGAGGTATCTCACATACTGACACACACGTCACAGCGGCACCTGATCTCCATGAGCTGTAAGTGTGTAGTGCGTCACTGCGTAGCGGTATCTCACATACTGACACACACGTCACAGCGGCACCTGATCTCCATGAGCTGTAAGTGTGTAGTGCGTCCCTGCGTAGAGGTATCTCACATACTGACACACACGTCACAGCAGTACCTGATCTCCATGAGCTGTAAGTGTGTAGTGCGTCCCTGCATAGAGGTATCTCACATACTGACACACACGTCACAGCGGCACCTGATCTCCATGAGCCGTAAGTGTGTAGTGCGTCTTTGCGTAGAGGTATCTCACATACTGACACACACGTCACAGCAGCACCTGATCTCCATGAGCTGTAAGTGTGTAGTGCGTCACTGCGTAGAGGTATCTCACATACTGACACACACGTCACAGCAGCACCTGATCTCCATGAGCTGTAAGTGTATAGTGCGTCCCTGCATAGAGGTATCTCACATACTGACACACACGTCACAGCAGTACCTGATCTCCATGAGCTGTAAGTGTGTAGTGCGTCCCTGTATAGAGGTATCTCACATACTGACACACACGTCACAGCGGCACCTGATCTCCATGAGCTGTAAGTGTGTAGTGCGTCCCTGCATAGAGGTATCTCACATACTGACACACACGTCACAGCGGCACCTGATCTCTAAGAGCTGTAAGTGTGTAGTGCGTCCCTGCATAGAGGTATCTCACATACTGACACACACGTCACAGCGGCACCTGATCTCCATGAGCTGTAAGTGTGTAGTGCGTCCCTGCATAGAGGTATCTCACATACTGACACACACGTCACAGCGGCACTGATCTCCATGAGTTGTAAGTGTGTAGGAATAAGCCCATAAGGTTCCCATAAACTGCATAGAGGTATCTCACACACTGTCACAGCAATGCACACTGGAGGGTTATAGACATTGGCATGAGAAGATAGAATGGGGAAAGCCAAGGACCAGCGACCATTGACATAACACATGTGGAAGATGAAGCCCAGAATTTAGAAACCTAGAATGTGACATCAGATTCAACCCATCCGGACCATCTAGTCTGCTCCTTTTTTAAGGTGCCCATACACGTTGTGATTTTAACATACGTTTTGAACTTTTAAAGTTCAAAATGCATCGCACCACTTAAAATCTCACCATGTACCTGCCTGTACGCATCACATCAGTTTTTTAGTACACGCGATGCGATGTCCATTAGGTAACTATGAACTCCCCCCCCCCCCCCCCAAAAAAAACAGAGAGGCTAAAATCACATCGCATCGTAACCCGCACATTACAGTAGATCGCATCGCACCCCCTACAAGTGCCAAAATCACACTGCACAAATGAAGTACAAAACGCACAGCACACATATCGCAACCTGTATGCGCACCTTTAGCCATAGTGTTACCTTGAACCCTATTTGATCCTGATTTCAATATAAGGAGATCCTTATGTCTATCCCATGCATGATTACATTGCTCTACTGTCTTACCTCTACCACCTCTGATGGGAGATATTCCTTGTGTTCCAGGGGCGGATTGGGACTTGAATCCGGCCCAGGAATCTTCCTGCAGAGTGCGGGGGTGGGGGTGGCGACTGGCGGCGGCATAAGTAAGTTGGGGGGTCGTCGTCGGCGGTGGTGTATGTATATGTAACGCGTTGGGGGGGGGGGCCTCACCTGCTGCTTCTTTCTGCTAGCCGAGTACCCGGGCAGAGGGGGAACAGGAGCTGGGAGCCAGCTTGAAGGCTCACCATGCGCACCAGCCCTCCCACGGCGATTTTGGATTTGGGCAAAGTGCCGCGGCCGCTGCCCACGGCCCAGGCAGCCCAAGGGGGAGCCCGTTTTGAACGAGTTTTGGGCCGGCCCACCGGTAAATGACCCGGTTTCCTGGCGGGACACTCAACCCCTGTCATGTCTGTGATGTCATGTTTCCTCGGGTGTGGGTCATAGGTTTGACTCAATAAAGGTCAACATACATTGAGTCGACACCTGAAATAGGTAAACGCGGCTAATGTATGTCAACTATAATTGAGTCGACCTAGTGACCTTACACCATTTCCTCTATGTTTCCCTCCTGGACCTTGTGGTGCAGACCGTGCACCATTCTAATTATCTATACCATGGTCTATAACAGGCCTAGCCACTTTTTGGCTCTCTAGCTGTTGGGAAAACATGCTGGGACTTGTAGTTTCACAACTGCTGCAGTGTCAAAGGGTCTCCAGGCTTGGCTTTTGTAAAGGAAGACCCCCAACTGCAGTTCCCCTCTGGAATTGACCATAGAAAGCGCAGATCACAAACCTCTCATAACTTTCATCTTTAACAGAAACAGGACCTTATTCTGGTTGGCTCGCAAGGTTGCGTATACGCCTTGCGAGTCCACCAGACGCTGCCCTGCGAATCCCGGGTACAAATCTTCCCCATTTGCACGCCGTGCTCATTCGCCCAGCATGCGAACGGAGGTTTTACATAAATATCCATTCGCAGGCCAGTGGGAAACTCCCACATCTTTCAACGGCCGCCGCCCATTCCCATGGGCGAGTCCCCACCCACAATGTTGGGTGCGTGCACCCGGCGATCAATCTTTTGTCATGGATGCACGCAACCAGCGCATGCACAGAAATGAAAAACATTTGGAAAACATTGAGCTAGCATACTAAGCCTTGGAGAGAGATAAAGTACCAACCAACCAGCCCCTAGCTGTCATTTTTCAAACACAACCTGTAATGTGGCAGTTAGGAGCTGACTGGCTGGTACTTCGGGGGGGGGGGGGGGGGCACCTCTGCACCTGCACTGCTGTGATTTAGATGGGAGCTTTAAGCAGGTAAAACATCTGTTTGTCACCAGGGCGGTTGCCTGCAACATGGCGGTTACACTTCTGAAGTCTAAATATGAAGCGAGAAGAAACGCGTTTCGCAGTGGATTCGCCTACAGCACATTTTCAGGTACAACCTTACGCAATGTTACGGGCGAGAATTGTCCAGCAAGTATTGTTCACCTTACCACTATGGGGGGAATTTACTAAGATGGGAGTTCTATTTCAGAATCGACTTATTATTTATTTAGCACCTTCTAGAAGATACTGTAATATATAGCATCTGATTGGTTGCCCATAGCAACATCCCATGTGACATACAACTCCCATCTTAGTACATTTCCCCCATTGAATTGACTTATGATTATGGTTCAGATGTGTCAAGCTTCAAAAAGTGATAAAACAGAGAGTGATAAACAGCCAGCTAATAAGCTCCTGTCTGTTATTTTTCAAACCCAGCCTGCGACATGGCAGGTAGGAGCTGATTGGCTGGCTGTTTATCACTCTCCATTTTATCACTTTTTGAAGCTTGCTACATCTGGCCCTATCTGATGTAAAGTCCTACTGTGTGCTGGAAATGCAGTACTTGAATGCTGCAAAACGCGTCTGCTCTGGCACTATATCAAAACAGAGGAACAAAAATTTGCACGTTTGGCATTTTATGAGTTCTTCTAATTGGCGTTGCAATGGCGCTATATCAAAAATGTTAATTAAAAAAAAAATATTGACTAAATTTTTTTTTTTTTGGAAAGGAATCTGTCCCGTATTGTTCTGATCATTTATTGGTCTAATTGCAAAGAGACGCCTCATATATGTGATACTGTTCTGCCTCTTTCATTTGTCAATGAACATATATTTATTTTAATTACATTGATTGATCTTGTTGGTAAAAGCATTTGTTTGTTTGTTTTGTGCTCAGATTCTCTGATGTCGGGATTTGAGGGCACATTTTACCTACTGCACAAGCCAACCGACGTTCTTCCGTGGGCCGCACTCGGCAGGCTCAAGACGTACTTCTTGGGGGTCTTCACCGATCTGTTTGAGGTAAGAAATCTCTGTGTCCCTGTAGCAGAAGCACAAATACATTATTCTGCGATTCAGTGTTTGCGTTTCATGTGATTTTATAGATTGGCTATCACGCTGAAGGACTTCAGGAATTATTAATGAACAGACATTTCTCCTCTGAAAGCAGCCTGCAAAACGTAAAGAAAATTATGGATATGATGAAAAAGGTAGGGGACTATCCAAGAACTGCAATAACATTGTTATATTAACCCTGGGCTCATACATTGGGGACATTCGTACAAAATAACAACACACTGTGCATATAAATCACACTCTGCAACTCCCATAAAATATCCAGCAAGGAATTGCAAACACAAAAACAACGCGTCGCGCATAAATGTAAAATATGAGAGCCATCGGGTTTTGCATTTTCTTAATACATTTTGGACTTATAGACGCCAGGGAACAGCCAACCTTGGTAAATAAACCCCACACACACAGAGGAAGCACCCTCACACCTACTGTACAACAGCCCTGAGTGATGGCCCACATTATGATTCATGATTCTATAAGACTCAGTCCATATTTTATCTCTCTCCGCCTCCTGTAGCTGCACGCCTGGAAACCATTATCTTCCAAGGACCCTCTTGCATCAGCGTACGTCAAGATGTTTGGACAAGAGCTCTTCTATCATGAATTGAACAAAAATTCCATAGAAAACATTCTTAAGGTAAGGTTAACCTATTGTACTTAATTGTTTCCTTTGTAAAACTAATATAGTTTACATATAATATCTTGCTTTTCCAAGATCTAGACTACATGGGCCAAGTATCTGCCATCAAATGTTATGTTTCTATGTAGAAGTCATAATAGATCTGCAAACCTTCGTCATACCCAAAGGTGACTTTCTGACCAGTTTTGGTCACTTTAAAGAGCAAGTTAAGTCAAAGTTTGACAGATATCATGATCTTACTATATTGAGCTATATATACTGTAGGTAGCTATTTCTCTCTGGCATAGAAGTATTCCAGAATTTAGTATAAACAGCCATTGCTTGGGAAGGTGATGCTCCTCTGTCTTCCATCATTCTGGGACAATCAAAAGAAGGAGCTTCCTGATTTGTCTCCTTAGAACCAAGTATTTACATCCTCAGTATGACTGTTCTTCATGCGCTGTGGAGTGGTGGACTTAAAGATAAGGCCCCCTCTAAGAATGCCATGACTGTCCGCTGCCCACCAGTTGTAGAGCTCAGACCTCAAAGTCCATTTGAGGCAATTCAAAATGGGGTACTTATGTATTATCTGGACTCCCATGTTAAATGCACCCCATTTTTTCATACCCCTACTATCCAACTACGCATGGAGTTGATTTTATATAGTGTGGCGAGCGCAGCGAGCCCCGCGAGGGGACGCGGTCTCATAAGAAAAACGGGAGTCCAGATATTACATAAGTACCCAAAATGGTAACTGCTGAGCCGCCCCAAGCAGGTGTCACCCATATGCCCACTACTCATGTGCCTAGCCGAAATCCGGCACTGATACTCTGTCCTCTACATTGACTGTATTTTCCCTGAGTTTGTAGCAATCCAGTCTGTAGCAATTTTCTAAACCAACTCATTTTGTAGTCATTAATACAGATGACATGACATTATCTATCCATAGTTTCTCCCCATCGGAAGGCACGCCACATTACAAGCAGCTGTGAGGGACCTCCAGAACGGCCTGGACATACGATGGTCTAAGGCGCTTTTGTCGAGTGAAAATCGCCTCATTGTCCCAACCTGTGTGGGCCTGCCACTGGAAACCAGTCTGCACTACTCGTCCGTCACAAGGGCGCAATTACAAGGTGCAGACCGAAATCCGCGATACAGTGCTCAAATGGAAAACTAAAAATAGATTCACCTCAATAATAGAGGTGACAGATAAATGTACTTAATGTGGGAGCAGGCGTGTTGGTCACTCTGCATTTTATACAGATGTCCATCGGATCGGAACCAGGTGCAGCATTCAGCGTGACGCTCACGCACCCCATTCGCGGCGATGGAGGCCCAAGCGTCCATTATGTATAGTATTTATAAATATCTATAAAAGTATCTATAAATATAATTATATAGTATTTATTTTAGTACCCTGCACCTTTCAAAACCAATTAAATTCCCTGCCTGGGGTGTCACTCTCTGCTGCTGTGCTAAAATACTGGTCTGTATTTCAATGCTGAGATATAGACCAGAGTGTGCTAGAAGCATCACAGCAAAATGATGCTTGAGCAAAGCAAAAATGAGCAAAATGAAAGAACTACATTGATTTGTGTCGGGTGCTAGAATGGACTTCATTCCACCCAGTGGCAAACGCAGGATTTTCAGAAGGGGGTTTCCAGAGGGGCGGAGCAAAGCACGGAGATGGACACTTAGGTGACCCAGTATATGCCGGGTCAGTTAAAGTATTATAGATAGACCAAATATATATATAAATAATAATAATAATTTTAAAAAAAAACTATATATATATATATATATATATATATATACATACATACATACATACATATACATACAGGGGCGTCAGCAGCAGTGTAGACCCCTGGGCATAGTAATGTATTGGGGTCCCCTACCGATCCTCCAGCGGTAGGGGTGGGGGAAGCTTTGATGTCCCGCGGGTGGTAGAGGGTATTAAATCAACCGCTCAGCATGTAGGGCCTTGATCAGTAATTTCCACTAATTACCTCTTTACTGCACAGATGGTGGGAGATATGGTGGGAGAAGGGGACATTGGGCTGAATGAAGGGGCCCTAAAACATAATTTCCAGGGTGGTAGAGGATGTTTAATATGCAGAGGAGGGATGTATAGTGGAGTGGGCTTATTATTCACAATTTTCTGGTGGGAGGACAGCTTGCTTGACTGCAAATATCTCCAGTTCCCGGAAATAGATTTCTTAGATTTTAATGGAATTAAAAACTAGAGAATCCCTCCTACCAAATGGTACTGGGGACTAGGGGATCAAAGTTCAGGAGGCAGAGCAATCTGCCCACGAGTATATAATACTACATACCAGGTGTGTGGAGCTGGAGCAGTAACCAGCTGCTCGAAGGCTGATATCTCTGGTTCTGGGCACAGTAGCAACAAGCTACTAGTGTCTATCAAAGGGGAAGAGGCCCAGCTTTTGGAATATATCCTCGTAAAAACTCTAAATCAGACAGAACCTGAAATATCTGACTGGGAATAACAATTACAGGCTTGGATGGGGACCACTGCTTTGAAGTCAGTTATCTCTGGTTCCCAATGGCCGATTTTTACAATTTTTATACCCATGGAAAGAGGGGACCCTCAGCTTTCAGCTGAGGGCCCTTAGACTCCTGGGGGGTTTCTGGGTACTCAGAAACCCCCCCTGCGTGCGCTACTGCCACCTGCAGCCGGTACACAGGGCGTGCAGCGAGGACAGGCCCCAATGACTCATAGATTGCCCCCACTGAGCTGTGGTCATCCCTCATTGTTGTGCGCACATAGTGTCATGCCCGCTGCTTCATGGTCCCATGCTTCTCCTTGGAGCCTCCAAGTTTTGTGGGGACAGCCCCTCATGCCAGAAGAAATTGGGGGGGGGGGGGCTTCTCTTACACATGTACCCCAATCGTCCAGCCTACGATGATCAAATTTTAGTTATCTCCTTCTGGCATCCATTTTGTTAGCAACTGATCTAATGTGGGCCCCTCTATCTGTTTTAAACCTTCACGGACAATCACTTAAGTCTACATAGTGTATTAACCAAAGTTATAATCTTTTATTTTATTTAGTATTGTGTAGAAATCTAATTTGTATTTATTTTTTGACAGCTCAAGCTCACATCACTCCTGAGCTAAGAGAGGGTGTAAGCATTCACCAGTTATTTGTATCCAACATAAACCTGAAATCCAAGTTTTCCCTGAGGTGACTATAATGTCCTGTGCAACTTATTTACAGTGTAACAGCAATTACAGAGCATCTATTGTGAGTCCCAAACAATAGCATTTACATTGCGGATCTGTCATTTATAACACTACATAGCTTGGATTATACCATCCGCTGTAATGTATAAACCAGGGATACGCAGCCTGGCGCACTGCAAAGATCACAGGGATCTACCTTTTTGTGGTCTTGGCAATCCTCCCGACACAATGAAAAAATATCCCTTGCAACATGGCATCTGCTTTGAGGGAGCAGCCATTTTCTGTGGGGCATTTATAGGAAGAGCGCCTGGACCACGGACAGGAAGATCTGCTGGTCCCGGTGGTCCGGCAGCGGAGCAATAACAGACCCGTCGGTGGTCCCGCAGACCCCTGCCACCCAAAATTAGCACAGCAGCTGGTGCACTTAGCAGCAGCATAGAGAAGTAGTAACTGCAGTATATCAAGTAACAGATATTACACTTTGAAGCAGTAATATATTTATTTTACCATATCCTGGTAGACTTTACATCAAATGTTGACTGATAGACAATCTCTTTTAGCCTGGAAACCAGAGAAACCAGAGAACAGTAGCTTGTTAATGATAATAAATTAATTCTGACAAATAGAAAATGTATATACAGGATAAAACATCTCATACTCTTTGATTAAACATCATCCCCTTAGTTCACACAAATCTTACATGTATTCTCTTTCTCACAATCCTCTGACCTCATGACAAATATGGGTGTGGTACAGGGTTGTGACAGTCGGGATCCCAACCCGACATCGGGATCCCGACTGGCCAGACTCAGACAGCGTGGTGAGCGCAACAGAGCCCCTTGCGGGCACCGGCGGCTGCCTGTTCTATTCTCCCTCTATGGGGGTCCTGGACCCCCACGAGGGAGAATAGCTGGTGGCCGTCGGAAACCCGTGCATCGGTATTTTAACAGTCGGGATCCGGACGTCAAATAAATGACTGTCGGGATCCCCTCCAGCACCCGACAAATATTGCATTATAGGTAGATCATGTAACCCACCAAATCTATTTTACTGCAGAGAGGTGTCTGTATCAATATGAAAATATAACACATTTAGTTTTGTATGAAATCCCTATTTCCCTACAGAATGCAAGCAGGGCCCACTTTTGGGGCCTATACACGGTTTGATCCCAGCAGCCAATGATACTGATTTTATATCGATGGCCGCCGGGATCCGGCGGGTTTCCGGAATGAAACAGGAGGGACGGAAGGCGGCGGGAGGGCGGAGGGGGGATGCTGCATAGAGCAGCAGGTAACTGCATTCAGTCTTACAGATCGCAGCAGAAATAGACTTGCCAGGAAAGTCTCTTTCTGCTTTCGAACCCGGTGCTGCGGGGATAGAATCTAGATCAAAGGCAGGTAACATTGGCCCTTATTCAGATCTGATCGCAGTACAAATTTGTTCTCAAAATGAGCAAAACCAGGTGCACTGCAGGTGGGGCAGATGTAACATGCAGGGCAGTCGACAGGGGGGTGCCCTGGGTACAGCTGTCCCGGGCAGCTACCCACAGCCCCCCCCCCCACCCAGCACCCGCACACAGCCTCCGCCACCCGGCTCCAGTGGCCAGGCACGCACAATACACAGTTCAGCCTGCAGAGCGCCGAGCCTAGGACACAGAGGGGCTCAGCGCTCTGCATGCTGCACGAGTGTGATGGTAAGCAATCATAATGGGGACGGGGTAGGGGGAGGCGGGATGCTGGTAGGAGGGGACAGGCGCGTGGGGAGGGGGCGGCCGGAGATATGGCGCTGTGCCGCTGGGGGCCCGTACTGTAGGTCAGCCCCGGGCCCCAACATTTCTAGTGGAGGCCCTGGAAACATGTATAGAGAGAGTTAGATTTGGGTGAGTTAATTTGTTTCTGTGCAGGGTAAATACTGACTGCTTTATTTTTACACTGCAATTTAGATTTCAGTTTCAACACACCCCACCCAAATGTAACTCTCTCTATACATGTTACATCTGCCCCATCTGCAGTGCAGCATGGTTTTGCCCATTTTGAGAACAAATTTGTACTGCGATCAGATCTGAATAAGGGCCTCTGTTTGATTTAGATTCAATTTAGATTTGATTTTGCTCCTAGAAGAAAATGTTTCCAAATCGAACCGTGTGTGCGGCCCATTACCCCTCTGTCTGTCACTACCCAGTCTTATTACTGTGCTTGCCCCCAATTGTAAAGTTCAGCTGAATAAGCTGGCATTACTATATATGTAAATAAATAAATGATTAAATAAAAAAAGAGTAAATATAATATAATATTATTATTATTCTTATTAGTAGTATTTTCATATTAACTGATTTGTTTTTGTATTTAAAATTGACTTAATTCATTTATATATTGTATGCATTTTTGTTTAATTAACAAAAAATAAAACATAAAACAAATATATATATTTATATAATTAAGGTATAGTTTTCTTTAATTAAAAGTGAAGCTTGTTTAATATATGTAATCACCAAACATTAACAAACTAATCTAAATTTAAATGTCCCTTGATGTTTAATCTTGTTTCTACCATGGTGGGAATTCACTTAGCCGTGGTAATTTACTACGAGCTAATTGATCCCCCGGGGCTATTCAATCAGCCCCAAAGGCATACGTAGGCTGCATTGAATGAGGGCTCATAAGGAAATCCCTAATAAATGGCCCATTTGTAGGTGCAGTGGCGTGTTAACACATAGGTCTGTGAAATTATTTGGAGTTTACGTATTAACGCCCGTTAACCGTTAATTAACCAGGTGAGAAAAAAAGGGTCTAGACCAGGGTTCGCCAACCCGTCGCTCGCGAGCGACGGGTAGCTCGGCGGGTGTATTGAAGTAGCTCGGCAGCTTCCACTGACCTCCTGCCGCGTAGAGGTTCCTTGCTTGGCGGCAGGAGGTCAGAAAGTGATGTAATGCAGAGTTTGTGGTCCTGACTTTGCGGCAGTGACCTCCTGCAGCGTAGCGGTTCCAACCTCGCTTGGCGGCAGGAGGTCTCAGAGAGAGTGACTCCGTGCCGCGTGACCGCCTGACGTCCCCAGCGCATGAATTCGCACACTTTCCATCGACGCCACAGCCGAGCAGCCCGTCCTGCGCCACGCCGCCACAGCCTCTGCTCAAGTCCTGCGCGCAAGTCCTTCGTTTTGGTAAAAAAAAATTGTAAAACTCTGTGTGCGCAAAGTGGGCATCGTCTGTGTGGCATTGAGTCATTAAACATATGCCACACAAATGATGCCCATTAAACATATGCCCCACACCTTGGGGCATATGTTTAATGGGCATCATTTGTGTGGCATATGTTTAATGAGCATCAATGTGTGTGGCATATGTTTAATGGGCATCATTTGTGGGGCATATGTTTAATGGGCATCATTTGTGGGGCATATGTTTAATGGGCATCATTTGTGGGGCATATGTTTAATGGGCATCATTTGTGGGGCATATGTTTAATGGGCATCATTTGTGGGGCATATGTTTAATGGGCATCATTTGTGGGGCATATGTTTAATGGGCATCATTTGTGGGGCATATGTTTAATGAGCATCATTTGTGGGGCATATGTTTAATGAGCATCATTTGTGGGGCATATGTTTAATGAGCATCAATGTGTGGGGCATTTGTGTAACAGAGAATCACGTTGTTGGGCATATGTATAATGGAGCATCACGGTGTGTGGCATATGTATAATGGAGCATCACGGTGTGTGGCATATGTATAATGGAGCATCACGGTGTGTGGCATATGTATAATGGAGCATCACGGTGTGTGGCATATGTATAAAGGAGCTTCACTTTGTGGGTCATAGGCATAATCGTCATCACGGTGTGTGGCATATGTATAATGGTGCCTCACGGTGTGTGGCATGTGTATAATGGAGCATCACGGTGTGGCATATGTATAATGGAGCATCACGGTGTGTGGCATATGTATAATGGAGCATCATGGTGTGTGGCATGTGTATAATGGAGCATCACGGTGTGGCATATGTATAATGGAGCATCACGGTGTGTGGCATATGTATAATGGAGCATCACGGTGTGGGGCATTTGTATAACAGAGTATCACGTTGTGGGGCATATGTATAATGGGCATTGTGTGTGTGGCATATGTATAATGGAGCATCACGGTGCGGGGCATATTTATAATGGGTATCACGGACTGCACTATTGGGGTCATGTGTATCTGGCACTGCACTATTGAGGGCATATGTGTACCACACCCCCATTTTTCATGGCCGCACCCCATGTGGCTACAGCTGTTAGAGAGCTGACCATGCCCCCATAGCGGAAAAAATGGGGGATGTAGCCTCGCAGGAGTTCCACGGTAGTAGCTGAACCCTCAAATTTTTGATGTCTCTTCTCCTCCACCTACAGTGTTGGAAGGTATGTTTGTGACATATTGGACATTGCAGTGTGTGCCATATTATGTGTGGGGCATTGCAGTGTGGTTTTTTTTTATATTATGCAGATTTTTTAACATTTTTTACTTTAGTAGCTCTTCGGGCGGTTTATTTTGTCGCGAGTAGCTCCCGACCCAAAAAAGGTTGGAGACCACTGGTCTAGACCCAGGCGTTTAACCCATTAAAAATTGAATTCCCCCCCTATACTGTATAGTATATCTTCTAAAAACAGGGTGATAAAGAACAATGCGCCCACAATTCTGTACATTCTATAGTAGATAAAGTTATAACACAACAAGCAGTAATTACAGATTCCCGGTAACAGGAGGATCCGACACTTATGTTTTCCTTTGTTATTCAGTATTAACAAGGACATCGTATTTATGATGGGAGTGAACACAAACCTCATCCAGGCCGGGATAGAACTCCGTACAAAAGTCAACATTATTCTACCTGCCGAAGTTGAAGCAACGTTTAATATTGGAGAGAAACATTTCAAGATGGATTATATTCCAAATCAGCAAGAAAAGGAAGTTGTCTCTATAAGGTACCCAGTCAGCAAATGCAGTAACTCAGTGGTTCCCAAACCTTTTTGGAATTAGATTAGTATCCGGGGCCGGCTCTAACTTTAGTAGGGTGCTGGGATCTGGGGTCGCCACCGAGTCTGCCTTTTGCAGAATAAAGGATGTCTATGAGGAAGACCTTCTTGTTGGTGGCAGGTGGAGGCTGTGGGACTTCTAAGAGACCACCTTCACACTTTCATTTGAGGGTCTGGAAAGTAGGGATTGGTGGTAGTTTGGGGTTGGAGGGGCAGTAGGCTTATGTTTGCCTAGGGTGCCACCCTGTGAGTAACTGACCAGTTATTACAGCTTTTCCAAAACAGACTAGAGAACTGTGGTCAAGAACCGACGTTCCCTTGTTCTATCTCCATATTGGGAGCCGTTTATTCAGTTCATGAAAGAGTCACTTAGACTTGATGATGTATCTCTAATTAAGGTTTAGATGAGTGGTTCTCAAACTCGGTCCGCCATACCGGTCACGTTTTCCTGGTCACCCGGCAGGTGCGCTGTTTGTCACCATTATAAAACTCCACAGGGGACCTGGAGAGCATGAACTTTGTGGGGTCCTGAGGACCAAGTTTAGGAACCACTGATTTTTTAGATCAGATTTAACAATTTAGTACAAATTAGTGAATAAACAGAAGTTAAATAGGTTCCACTAACTAGGGCTGAGATAATGACATGAAGCCCCAAACTAGGTCCTGGGCATTGGATATGAGGAGGTGACGAATCCTTGGGACACAAAACGTGGTGAGTAAGAAGCATGCAGTGGTGGGGGTAGGCTCCTGGGGGTAAGCCAATGATCACCCCACTGGACTAATAAGCAGGGCGCAGGGGTAGAGGGGAGCTCCCAGCTCAGCATTGGAATGATAAGAGGGGATTACGTGTAAATAAAGTGGGGATTATCATACGGAGCAGAACATTCTATTTCTTGCAGCTCTTTCTGTAAGATAATCAGTGTAATGTCTTATGTGCAGGTCCAAGGCGTTCGCCATAACAAGAAATGTCGAGGATTCAGCCGCAGCTAAAATAACTCCCGTCGTAGCAGCCGGAACAATGGGGGAGACACAGAGGACGAAGGTAAAGAGAGATCAACCCGGAAATACACTCATCCCGTTGCAATTAGCTCTGTCACACATAAATATACAGACTGCGGCTCTGTCCATGCTCGTATGCAGGGAATCATTTGGACATTACATAGATCAGGGTCAGGACAACCAGAGCTGTATTATATTTGTGGTTATTTGAAATCAAACAAAAAAAGCCAAATATAACATAATGGTTATTCTGGTCTGTTTGCAAGGACCGTACGTTCGCAAGAGGACCGATGTTTGGCGTATGCGCAGCTACATTTCTGCTCATGTGCATTCGCCGGGTGCACGCACCCAACATTGCGGGCGGGGGGCAGCAACGGATAGTCGCACCCTTGGCATTGGGCGTTTCCATGGAAATCACCCGGTGACATTCTGAATGCCCAGAGTAACCTTAGATGTGCGCGTGCCTTCTACGTCATTCGCTAGTCGACGACCATCGAATGATCTGGGCGCAGCTCCATCTGTGTTCTCGCTTTGGCAGATATAACGGGAGATGTACAGGCCTATGAGAGAGCTAAAGGGGAAAGAGATAAAGTCAGGGCAGACAAAACCCACAGGGGAAATCCCACCTCCTCCTCTAGGGATCACGTTCTAGACTCTATCAGTGCAATTTTACATTATGCATAAAGGGCCTGATTCAGACCTTTATCGCTACTGTGAGAATGCTCTAAATCCAGAAATCTTGACAATCGTGATCCCGGGATTGGCAGCTGTCGGCCTATCGTCCGAATACCTGTGGAACACTGGTGTCTCTATTCTGTTACTCAATACTTCCTATATTCCATCATAAACTGCCACATATCTCCCCTCCCTACGCCGCACCCTGATGGGGGTGTGCGGCCGGCATGTAGTTGCCTAATTATGCTGTTATTGTATATATGTAAGTACCATGTAGCTACCTGCACACTGATAACACTGGTAAGGAAAGGATGGGGAGAATCACTTGTTTAGTCAGAGGCAGGACAACCATTGGAGCAGCAGGTGCAGTGCAGTGAGGACTAAGGGGCCCAATGCTGCTCCTGTCACCTTCTTCCTGCCCCACACTGTTTCTTGCTGTCACATTCTGCTTCCCCCTCAGTGGCATAGCTATAGCACCGCAGCCCCCGCGGTCGCGGGGGGGGCGCTGTGCATATGGGGGTGCCGGGGGGGCTGCGGTGCTATAGTAATCCCCCCGCCCCCCATCCCCCGCAGGCTTACCTGTCCAGTGTTCGCGCGTCCCGGCTCCCCTCCTGGCTTCAATCAATGCTATGGAGACGGACCACGATAAAATGGCCGCCCCATAAAGCAGACTGTTCACTGAAACTGTCTGCGGTATGGGGGCGGCCATTTTATCATGGTCCGTCTGCATAGAATTAATTGAAGCCAGGAGGGGAGCCGGGACGCGCGGCGGACAGGTAAGCCTGCGGCAATGGGGGGCACGGGCAGCCTGGGGGAGAGGGGGGGCGCCCCCCAATTAACGGTGGGGGGGCGTCCCAAACAAAGCTACGCCACTGTTCCCCCTGCTTCTCCCTGTCACCCTCTGCCTCCCGCTGTCACTGTCTGCCTCCCCCTGTCACCCTCTGCCTCTTTCTGTCACCCTCTTCCTGCCCCACACTGTTTCTCGCTGTCACATTCTGCTTCCCCCTGCTTCTCCTTGTCACTCTCTGCCTCCCCCTGTCACCCTCTGCCTCTTTCTGTCACCCTCTTCCTGCCCCACACTGTTACTCCCTGTCACATTCTGCCTCCCCCTGCTTCTCCCTGCCACCCTCTGCCTCCCCCTGTCACCCTCTGCCTCCCCTTGTCACCCTCTGCCCACATTTTTCAGTCATATCTTTTTTTCATTATTTCACAGGGAAAGTTCCCAGCGAAACTTCTCAGCCGGGAGAGATACTATTGGCCCAGAGAGCCGCAATCGTCAGACTTTTCTGGGTGTAGTAGCCCCAGTAATTTGGGGTTCCAGGTGTGCGCGGATCAAAAATGTGTGACAGCTGCTAATGTCAGGAACACCCCTCTCTACCGAGTAATTGGGGACCATTCATTCAAACTAACTTTCAAGCCAGGTAATAAATTATAATGTGAATTGGAAAAACACTTTTGGATTACTTTAATAAACCTACATGCATACACTTGTCCTGGCAAACGCAGGATTTCTAGAGGGGGGTTTCCAAATGCTATCCACAATCTCCCTCTCTGCAGAACATTGGGGCAAGTGCGGGAGTCTGGGGGAGCGGTAGAAGAACCCAGTACCGACCCTGGACATTAATGTACACATTGGTGTCTATATACACTGGATGCTGCATGGGATACAGTATTAATATCTAACCCTATACATGGTCTATAGTATAGGCTGTATCACACATTTACATAATATAACTAAGTGGTCAGGAAAAGGTTACACATCCCATAATAAATACCCAATCATAATAGAACCAGTACTGCCCTTGCTAAGCTCATATTCTCCCACCTCATAGTAAGACTCCTGTCTCTTCATCCTGGTAGCTGCTATCTGGTCCAATCCACTGATTGATGACTTAGATCCTCACACACAGAAGAAGCTGGTACACTGGGCATGTGCAGAAGCTCAGCTCTGTCCCTTACACGGCATGATGTGACGGCACCTCTAGTAATCATATTATATACCATTGCTATAATCTGAGCCACTTGCCAAGGTGAGGGGAGTTTCCAAGCAACAGGAAGCCCCCTGCAATTGCCTATGCCTTGTACAGAGATCACTAAATATAGGTTGGTTCCCCTTTAAAAAAAAATGTACTTTTCATACTGCGGGCTGAAAGTCAAATATGATTGGGAGGGGGTCTGGCCACACCTCCACCATGTTGCTCACACCCCTTCCCTCTACCAGTGCCCTACAGAGCTGTCAACTCCTCTATTCCAGTTGTCATTATCTGACGCAACATCACTGACTATCGTGTTAAATCCATCTATCTATGTTCAATAGAATGCAGGGAAACGTGGAACATATCAATGTACTGTGTTACAAGGCAATCCCATCAGCTTCTTATGACCATTTTACATTCAAAATTGTTTTTAGAATGATACTTTGGTGGAAATTTACGAAGATTGGAGTTGTATTTCACATGTGATTATCTTATACATAAGAACGATATCCCGGCATTTACTTACCGAATTCTTTAACAAAACGAGTAATAAATTCAGTTACTTAATACACCGCAATTTAATTCAAAGTAATGAGTTACAAAGTAATAATAGAAAGTTTAATGTGTGTCGGGCAGTGTACAATCACCGCCGTCGCTACCAACCAAAACACCTCATTTTCAGGAGATTTGCTTTTATGTGAAACAGGCCGGTGCTAAGGTGGATTGAATTTCAAGCTCTTCAATAATTAAACCAGTAAGTGCTTTTCTTTTTAGTGCGCACCGATGCCTCAGTCGAGAAAATACAAATAGAATTCCAAGCAGGGCCCGAGGCGGCTTCGAAAATGGTGCGTTCAGTTAATGTACAGAGAGCTGATGGCGGAGCAGGAGATGCGGAGAACCCGATGCACTACATGGCGCTCTCGGCTCTGAGGAAGATTTTTCAAAATTACAATGTAACAATTAAACAGGTAATCTTTGTTTGTTTATTTATTTCGCTTTACAGCAACAACTTTTTATTAACCCCATTCCGCTTTGTACCGTTCCTGGTTATCTATTGGAAAATGTATATTCTTATAGATGTTTTACCCAAACAGTAACTGATCACAACCGTCTATTCAGTTATAAGACCGTATTTACTAACAGGCAGCACCGGCAGCTGTGGGAACATCATGATAGTTACGCGCTGATGTTATTAGAATGCTTTTCATTTGGGTTTATTCTTTATTTTGCTTGCCAATTGCAGGGCCAGCAACAGATACTTTAGGACCTGGTACTCTAGGGGCCCCCAATTCCAATTCCCCTTGAGCAGCGGGTTTTTATTAAAAGTGTTTTTTTTTTTTTTATTAACAAAAACAGATAATTAATAATCAATATACAATGTAAAAAAAAAAATCTGCGGCAACCAGCTCCAGCAAGCAGGGAGGGGGGGACGACGCTGGTGGGATGTAACAGGGGCGGGACAGGGTGGGGCGTATGGGGGCAGCAATATATTGGGGGCGTGGTTGATAAAGTATTACAGGAATTGCACAACAGTGGGCGGGGCTACAATGAAGCAATGCGGGGGACTTGCCCACCTTACCGCACTGTCACTTTTACCAACGCCCTCCCTGGTACCGCCAGCGCCACTATCCAGGTTCCAGTCCACACTGTCTGTGTTTCTCCTGCAGTCCTGCTCTGTCTAGGTGCATAGCCTATCGCCACTGCAGAAAAAACAGCACAAAAAGCAGCGCTACCAATTAAAGATGAGTGAATCAGATATCAAAAAGTAACAACAATTTATTAAAAACAATAATTAAAAATACACATATATAGCAGCATTAATTATCCCATAGCATATGCATCACAAGTGGGCACAAATGGAGTGTGTGCACATAAACATTTGAAATAATGGCAAAAAAAGGGTGACCAGATCTCACGTGTCGGTATTATACCCCGTCCGGGGTGGAGGATTAAAGTCCCGCATTGTCCACACTAGGTAGTCCCATATGAATTGGCGGAGTCCAGAATAACGGCGATTTGTATTCCTGTGGGCTCACCGAGGGAGTGGCTGTTGTTATATGAGCCTACCTTCAACCTCGCGGCCAGATATCCAGGTAACGTCCAAGTTGGTGATGAATTAAGCCGTGGACTTCCAGGTGTTGATTGGGAAAGATGGTGGTCAGGTAATTGAGCAGGAACCTCCAAAGTGTAGGTAGAGATCTTGGTATCAAGGGGGGGGGTCCAACGCGTTTCGCTGTCCAAACGTCAGCTTTGTCAAGGCATCGCCACTGCAGGGACAGAACAGGGAAGGGCACCGTGCGTCGTGCATTTTAGTGTGCCGCGTGACTAATCTCATTAGTACAGGAAGCCATACAGGTGACCAAGCCAAAGAGGGGGTCAGAATAAGTACCAGGAATCCAGGCGGACAGGCAGGTGGGCATTTATAAACCATTTTTAGGGTCTGCACTGTGGCAGCCATGCTTACAGCCACTGGGCCCTTCAGAAACTTTCCAAAGGCAGGGCCCGGTTTGGGGGTCCTCTTTGGCCCCCCTGTTGCAGTCGCTGGTCAATATCTATGCAGTAATTCATGAATGGTCTCAGATTTACCTTTTTGTCTATTTCTTAATATCCAGTCTTTTCTCACACCTGGGCCCACATTGTTATCGATTTTCCATTACATAAACAGAAACTTCAGATGATTAAAGTAAAGAATCCCAGAAAACATGATAATATTTATAACATTAATGACACCATGAACTATTACATGCCCAATGGAAATGAACGATAATTGCCTTCATTCTTTTTCTACCAGGGTAAACCAGGAAACCAAACAAGTACATCGTCCAGCGAAGATTCATGTTATCCTGGAAAGACTGAGTTTTCATTGGAATCTGCTTCATCTTCAAAACAATCGGCATCCTCTTCATCATCTTCATCTTCCTCATCTTCATCATCTTCCTCTTCCAGCCAAAACCAACAGCAGCTAAAGAACAGAATCCATCGCATCAAACATCAAAGAAACAATGATCAGGAAGGAAGCCATGAAACACATGAGATATACTGGCGCAGCGGGCAAAATAAACGAACGGAGATGGGAATCTATTGCAAGTGTTGGCCAGAGAGAGGAGTAGATTACAGGGGCCAACATGAAGAATGGGAACTTGGTCAGGGCAATGGGGTACATGAAAACAAAACACGCAAGAATGATCGCAAGGCCAAACATTATTCAGAAGAACATGCGGAACCTCACAAACAACACCATGAAGCAGTAGAACATGAGGAGCATTACAAAGGCCAACATAAATCACAAGAACATGAGGAACATCACAAGGGCCAACATGATGCAAAAGAACATGAGGAACATCATAAACGCAACCATGAAGCAGGAAAACATGAGGAACAACACTCATCCCAACATGAAGCAGGAGAGCATGGGGAAAAGCACAATGGTCACCATGAGACAGTAGAACACAAGAAGCATCATAAGGGCCACCATGAAGCAGAAAAACCTGTGGAAC
The DNA here is from genome assembly GCF_055691185.1 of Crinia signifera. Lineage (NCBI taxonomy): Eukaryota > Metazoa > Chordata > Amphibia > Anura > Myobatrachidae > Crinia > Crinia signifera. Next base: position 173,573,307 of record NC_139224.1, on the reverse strand, counting down.
ATCACAAGGGCCATCATGAAGCAGGAGAACACCAGGAACATCACAAGAGCCAACATGGGGTGAGCAAAGAAGACAAACAACAGAAGGCCCGTGAGAAATCCGAGCAGAAACATCTTCGTCACAAAGGGCAACAGAAGAATAAAAAACACAGTGATCGTCATCGATCGAAAGAAGCTCAAAAGCATTGCACTTGTTGGCGTAGACAAAGACACCATACCGGCCACCTAGAGTCAAAAGATCGTCATCATTCATCAGAACACAGCAGGGTAAAAATCAGTAAAACAACAAGATGCAAATTTCAAGGGAGTACGAACAGTGAAAACGTAAAGAATAGCAAGCACAAATCCCAGCATGATATCTATAGAAGGAAACCATTAAACTACATGGTAAAGATTACATATTAGTAATGTAATTAATATTATTATAGCTATAATTAGTATGATATTTATTAATATTAACATTTTCCATGACCTTTGGCAGGAAGTCTTGGCCCAGCAAATCCACACTGCTAAGTTTACGTCAGCATCCGCGTCTCTGGTATGTAACAACTGCTATGACTTTTTGCCAGGTTAATATGTTTTCTCTAGCTTTAAAATGACCTGTTACCTTGAGGGAAAGAACTAGAGGTAAAAGGGGGCCCGTGTGCAGACTCTGGTTTGCCCGCTATCTCCATGGTTGAGTAGGCCATGGAATTGTGAATGTGCAGGTCTCCGAAAACATGGCACCTGCCGTGTTTCAGGCAGCCATTTTACTACTTTACATGTGCGGCAGCCATATTGCCTATTTTTGCCGCATATACAGCATCCAATGCGGAACTCTGAAAAGGTGACTATTAGTATTCACTACTAAGGATCTTTAAAATGGATTTCAATCAATTGGAGCTGGTTCACAATTGAAAACATGTTGGATATGCCAATATACTGTATCGTTTGTGTTTTCTGGAGCATTATCAGACATGTATGATCATCCATACAGCCGTTCATTCACTGGAGGATGGCGTCCATACATCGTGCAGCACATGGAAGCACTTATTGATTGTAGCATCGCTCAGTTCCAGATTGTTCCCCCACTGACTAGATGTCTACTTGCCACCAAAGTTACCCCAACGAGCCCAGAACAAGAGCATTCGTATCACATCCATTCAAAACACTTCCACAAAACTTTCATGTGTGAAATAATTGTTACAGGATAATTCCACCCTGAATATACAGTAGTTTAGGTAGAATTTAGTGACGGGATGTCAGGGAGAGAGTGGATGTGAGAGGGTGTCAGGATGTCTGGGGGAGAGTGGATGTGAGAGGGTGTCAGGATGCAGGATGTCAGGGGGAGAGTGGATGTGAGAGGGTGTCAGGATGTCAGGGGTAGAGTGGATGTGAGAGGGAGAGTGTCAGGATGTCAGGGGGAGAGTGGATGTGAGAGGGAGGATGTCAGGGGGAGAGTGAATGTGGCAGGGAGAGTGACAGGATGTCAGGGGGAGAGTGGATGTGCCAGGGAGAGTGACAGGATGTCAGGGGGAGAGTGGATGTGGAAGGGAGAGTGTCAGGATGTCAGGGAGAGAGTGAATGTGGCAGGGAGAGTGACGGGATGTCAGGGGGAAAGTGAATGTAGCAGGGAGAGTGACGGGATGTCATGAGGAGAGTGGATGTGGCAGGGAGAGTGACAGGATGTCAGGGGGAGAGTGGATGTGGCAGGGAGAGTGACAGGATGTCAGGGGGAGAATGGACGTTGCAGGGAGAGTGACAGGTTGTCAGGGGGAGAGTGATAGGTTGTCAGGGGGAGAGTGACAGGATTTCAGGGGGAGAGTGGATGTGCCAGGGAGAGTGACAGGATGTCAAGGGGAGAGTGGATGTGGAAGGGAGAGTGTCAGGATGTCAGGGAGAGAGTGGATGTGGCAGTGAGAGTGACAGGATGTTAGGGGGAGAGTGGATGTGGCAGGGAGAGTGACAGGATGTCAGAGGGAGAAAGGACGTTGCAGGGAGAGTGACAGGTTGTCAGGGGGAGAGTGACAGGGCGGCACGGAGAGTGACAGGATTTCAGGGGGAGAGTGAATGTGGCAGGGAGAGTGATAGGATGTCAGGGGGAGAGTGACAGGATGTTGGGGAGAATAGAATTGGCTAGTGGAAGAAGCAGAAACCCTATACACCAGTGGTTCCCAAACTGTGCGCCTAGGCTCCCTGGGGTGCCTCGGGACACTTGCAGGGGTGCCTCGGGTTGGTCGTCCAGGACCGATTCAAATTATTTATGATAAATTATTTATGGAAAAAACTAGTACTGGTGGCTGCCAATCATAAAATGTGTACAATCAGAACCAAATCCTGCCCCTTACCACATAACTGAACCTAAGAAGCACATATAAACACAATCTACTTAATTTGATATATATTTTTGGGGGCCTAGGGGTGCCTTGGAAAAATTCTGATACTCTAGGGTGCCGTGATTAGAAAAAGATTGGGAACCCCTGCTATACACACAGAGGAATGACAAGAGACTCAGGAATCATCTGATAAAATGCAGAACTATAGGAAGAGGGGATTTATCCAATGTTGTGAGAATGTTGTTCCTTATAGTGTATTTATCTTACAGGACAGAAGGAGCAGTGGTGAAGTAAGTGTCTTCTAGTGTTTGGTGCTGTTATGTGCAGTGTACGGGGCCTATTCACAGCAGGATTAACACGACCTGATGGAATATCCACCTAAAGGCCATTGCTGGCTGTTTGCAAGTTGATTGGCCGGCGCTGGGCATTTGGGGGTGGAACACCAGAGTTTTCTGGGAGTGTCCCGTAAGACGCAAGCATTGCCCGGCCATTGGGAGGGAGGGTCTTCTTCTCCCTACGGTGATCGCAGCCCCAAGTAAATCTAGACTTAATCAGCAGCTGTGAACAGGGGGAAATCGATTTGATGGGGAATGATTACGACTATATTTCCCCCTGTGTGCACGCCATTCACAGCCGTGCGCATGGGCGGGATTTTGTGTGTGCGGGTGGTGTTTACCTGATCGTTGGGTTCTGAATACTTGCACCCCAGCGATCAGGTCTGAATAGGGCCCGTAGTCCGCTTAATTCTCTTCCACAAGACTTCTTAGATCAGAATCAGTGGCGTAACTATAGCACCGCAGGCCCCGCGGTGGCAGGGAGGCGCTGAGAAAGTGTGGGCGCCGGGGGGTCTGCGGGGCTATAGTTACCCAATGCCATCTGCCGGTACCTGGCTTGACGCATCTGTCTGCGGTCACGGGCCCATCTCTCCCGGCGCCGGCTCCTGATGCTATAATAAAAAGTGACACTTAGAAAATGGCTGCCCCCATACTGCAGACAGATTTTGAAGATGCTAGAGGAGGCGGCGGCCTACTCTAGCATCCTTACAAACTGTCTGCAGTATGGGGGCAGCCATTTTCTAAGTGTCACTTTTCATTAAAGCAGCAGGAGCTGGCGCCGGGAGAGACGGAATCGTGACCGCAGACAGATGCGGCAAGCCAGGTACCGGCATAAGGCGGGGGGTCGAATATTCAGCAGTTACGCCACTGATTAGAATTATAGCTCTGCACCAACTCAGTTACTACAGCATAATATAACACCGCAGAATGACGATAGCTCTAAACAATTATCCAGAATATTTCCCCTGTATTTGACACATCCCCTATACGAGCCCAATGATACTTGTCTCTGTCCAGCTGATCTCCTGCAACCAGACAATGTTGTCCCAACCCCAACCTCCTGAACTTCTCATTCACCTAAGTGTCATTTCAGAAAGGAGCACTGACATTTCTGGTACCTAGCTGATAACCATCCAGTAGACCACCAGTTGCTAGTATCACCGGATTTCAACTATGGGGGTTACCAATTATCTGCGATAATGCCATCCACAATTAGAGTGCTGGAGGAATCTGGGATGTGCGAGTGACAGGAGTTGAGCAGAGTTGAGGCGAGGCAGCAGTAAGTGGAGGACCAGAGAAGGGCCGGTGGGAATGTCTATAGAGATGAGGCTGGACATGAAGGTGGTATGGTGAACTTATTGAGGGCTTTTATGAAGCACTAGACAGCTGTAATAAACATTTTTTTCTCCATTCTTGTAACTTTCAACAGAATTATCCAGCAAGATCTCAGCCTAGTTTTGTTCTACTGGTGAAAGCCATCATGAGTGATGGCCAGCATCAAGGTTACCAAACCACAGCCTACGTTCATCCCACCAAGTCTCGTGCACAGCTGGTCACAGCTTCCATGGCTGAGAAGAGTTCTTGGAAGACATGTGTTGATGCATACATGTCTGTATACGGTAAAGCCTCGGTAAGAAACCTACTGTAAACGATTCAGAGACAGACGCCGATCGTTTGACTCTTGTAGAACATTATCTGTCACTGCTGCCACCTTGACCCCAAACGGTGGAGGCCTGTCAGTCTTAGTGGCATTGCGTGTGACAAGTAAAATATAACAATAAATAAAGATACTGAGACGTAGATTCGAAGAAAAAACTGTTAGTTATTCATTAAATTAAATATTTATTTAGTGAATGGAAATTAGCAAAGAAAGGAGGTGAAGAAGGATGGACAAAATCAGCAATGTTCAACCACAACCAACAAACACAACTATAAATCCCTTATAAACTACTAAACTATGCAGTCAACCTTCTAACTTGAACACCCATGTGGGTGATGACACTTTCCCTGTTAGGATGGTACATATGACCGGTGCAAGGTTTTCCAGCATCGTGGGCAGAACCTCAGCGTACTGTTACCACCACCACCCCATACACCAATACTGACTCTCCAGATCCTCAGGTGAACAGGTGGAGGTGGCGACTCAGAAGTGCAACACCTGCTGTTTCCATCAAGATTAACAAGGATCCATCTCTCAGAGTCATCCAGAATTTTGTGATAGTCATATGCACCCCTTTAGATTCTTGAGGCGCTGCCTATTGGTAGAGCCGGCCTTGGTCACCGAATGGAAGGCACCTCAACTAAATAGGCCCTCGATAACTGCTGACTGTCAGTCTGGGGACATCTGCAGATATTTGGGTGGGGGTAGGGCGTGCAGCCATCTTTATTTTGGTGAAGTGCGGAGGGTTTCTGGTATAAATGGTAGACAATGTCTAGGTCGACAATCACTGAGTCAACCACTAATGGTCTACAGTGAGTAACCCGACACCTAAAAATGATTGACATACTCTAGGTCAGGCATGGGCAACCTGTGGCTCTCCAGCTGATGTGAAACTACAAGTACCAGCATGCCCTGCCACAATTTAGCTATTTTGCTAAAACTGTGTTAAGGCATGCTGGGATGTGTAGTTTCCCAACAGCTGGGGAGCCACAGGTTGCCCATGCCTGGTCTAGATCGACACAAGCAAAAGGTGAACATGAATATGGTCGACACGTGAAAAGGTCAACACATGGTTTTCATGTTTTTTTGTTGCTAGTTAAATGTACCACGTACCCTGGCATGGCTCACTGCACTCGCTATGCTTCGGGCACAGTGCCCCGATGAGCGGAGAACACTATTATATTGTCTGGGATGGTAAAATATGAACAAGTCGGTTAAAAAAAAAATCATAAAAAGCTTGTGTCGACCATTTTCATGTGGACCTTTTGCTCTTGTTGATCTTCTGTCAATGTCAACCTAGAGTATGTCGACCAGTTTTAGGTGTCAACCTACATGCTGTCAACCATTAGTGGTGGAACTAGTGGTTGTCGGAAGACTAAGGTTTCCTGGCCTCGTGCGATGTATAACTCATGGGACAGGTACCCGGCTGATGGAGCAGCAGATAATCCGATGTTGGATAAGGAAGCAGTAGGCGTATACGTATATCAGGCCCCTCCTGCCTCATTGCCATAACTGGGCATTGCTGCTGCCTCCAAGGATACAGCAGCGATACCTTCCTCAGCCACGGCTGACTCCAGCCCAACGTTTGCCTTAGTGATAATATATAGGTATGACATCACAAAACCGTTCTGCACTAATACTAATTATCCATATGCTCTATGAATATTACAGGCTGTAGCTAGGTGGGGAGAAAACTGCCAAGACTACAGACTGGCAGCACGGGTATCTACGGGGGAAATGGCTGGGGCTCCGGCGGTGCAGCTGTCCTGGCAGTGGAACAGGCTGCCATCTTGGTTGAAGAGGGCAGTGGAAAGGTAACTGTATTGTATACGCAGGAGAGAACATGCCACCAGGATCCGACTTACTGTAACGTAACTTCTCATCACTCTAGTGTCATGACGTTTGCCCCGGGTGTGGCATATGCACTGGGGATATCCGAGACGCATCATAAGAATTCTCCTCGCCAAGGGACTCTTAGAGTGGCCGCCCCCACCACAGAAACGGTGGATGCTGTTCTGAAGACGCCGGAGGTAAGTGGTCGTTTGTATGAGATGTGACAGCAAGTTGTCCTTTAGATTTTCTTCAAGCATACAGCGTTAATAAATGCCCTTATGATTGGAATGAGTGTCATGGTGCATTGCAAACAAAGCGTGGCGCTTATGCCCTCCCCTATATCTGATTATTTATTTTAATCCCTTTAATTCCTTCTAGAGTTTCATTGGAATTATAATGTTGATAATATATTCAGGACTATTAACTGTATATATACATAATACGGCTCCAGTAAAATAAAGGTAGTCCAAAGAAGATTTCTTGTCTGTGTGGTAATGAAACAGCAGAGTTTCCATGATTTGGTTGATGGAAATACATGGCTCAGACCGGTGATGGCTCCTGGCTTTATCTTTCGGTGGGTCTGGCTTTGACACCCATCAGAAATGTGAGCTTGCAGAGTTGCGTGCATAATCATTAATGACCAAGCACAGGCTTCTAGGGGCTGCATCGGCTGCAGTTCTGAGGTCTCAGATTGAGTTATGTTATATCAAGGGTGTGGCTTCCCACTGGAAGCACCAATTGCAGTCTGGACTGGCAGTTCCAGGCAGAAAATACACTTCCCCTGGGACTACTTCTCCAGCTGTAAGTAGAGGGGAGTGTTGCTAGGGAGTACCTGTGGGTGGTGGATTTTATGAGGGAAGGGGTGGTTTGAAGTGCCATCAATGCACCAAATAGCACATACCATTTTATGTGTCTGAAAAGGTGCATGGCCTCATGGCATGCCCCCTTTTTCATAAACCTGAGTTGGCGCCTTACTTGCCTACAGATGAGTTTACATTTTTCTGACACCTCCCTAATGACGCTTCTGCCAACAAGTAAAAATCCACCATTGGCTCAGACAATAGACGTGAATTCTCTGTATAGCAATGTATACTTTACTATTTCCTATGCAGAGCATCTTAGAACCGGAGGTCACCATGGTTGACATCATGACACCTGTAGTCCTTGTACACTCCAATATTTCCCATAACTGTAAGCAGATAACTCATTTCCCCTGTTTCCGCAGTGGACGTTCTATACACAGGGTATTCCACTCCCAATGGATCTTGCACTGGGTGCTCAATGGTTCCAAAATCTTAATTTTATCCAACTCGCGGATCTCCCACAAGCACTGTCTATGGTCAGAAGAGCTCAAGAAGGTGAAGACACGTCAGTTCCTAAAATGATATTTAATGATAGAAAGTTTGGTAGCAGCTCCTAACCCATATCCCAGGACACATTAATAATGTCTTAGTCACCCCCAAAATAGGGGAGGTTCAGATGAGGCCTCGTAATATTTGGCTTAGTTCTCAGAAGAGTAGACCAGTATACACACAGGACACATCTGTAGCGTACAATGTGTTTGTCTTGCAGCCGTTTGTACAGTGAATGGAGAAAACATTACAACGTTTGATCATCTGAGCCTGGAATGTTCTCTGATCCCTACAAATTGCTACACGGTGATCGCACAAGACTGTACCAATCAATTGAGATTCTTGATCGCCATGAAAAAACTGGGTCGTGCGGTTCCAGCCTTCGAAATGAACGTCAAGCTGGGAACCTCGTAAGTGCTCCTGCTAACCAGCCAGAATTGTAGGAAAAGGGCATTCCCACAATTCTTACGCTAAAGCCGAGATCTGTTGTAAAAAAAAAGTAGACACAAGCAAAATGTCGACATGAAAAAGTTGACACGTGAAAAGGTAGACGTGAGTTTTTTGTTGTGGTTTTTTTTTAAAGTTCTTTTGTGTGGCAATGTCAACAAGGACCCCCAATTACTGTAGCGGATACCTTTGCTTCTGACTGCGCTTGGCACACTTTACCGTTTCCAATCATCCGCATGGATTTTAAGGAAGGAAAAAGTCCCCAAAAAAGTGATATTCTCATGTTGTTGTTTTTTTCAATTCGACATTTTCCTTCTGTCGACCTTTTGTCAATGTCAGCTTTTTGCAAGTTGACATTTTGTCACATAAATAAAAACGTTATCGATATAAACACAGGCTAGTGACCTGTGCAGCGCATTAAGGGGTTATTCAGACCTGATACCCGAACAGCGAAACAAAATCAACAATTTTTTGAAATTGCAAGCCGGGCGCTGTTTGGCCGACAGGAAACCGGACGTTATCTGAGAGTGTCAGAGAAAAAGCTGACGTGCCCAGGCAGTTTCAGGGAGGGTCTGTGAAATCACCGTCGGTTCCGATCAGCCTGTTTCTATTGCGCAGGTAGAATAGGTTCTGCATAACTGACGTATTATTACTTTACCTCCAATGAAAAAGAGGCAGAAAATATCTATTGTTATAGGGTCTCACCTCCTTCCTATGGTGGGATCTTCTGTTTATCATACAGTATAAACCAATTTTCATGAGACTTCAGACTACAGATTTATATGAGGCACTGAGGTATGAGGTGCAAGTAGGTGTGACTGCGATGAGGTGGTGCCTCACTTTAATACGAGGATATCTGGAATACTAGGATGTATATAGGATATGCATATAATACGGTCCTGCTACATTCTATTCTCTAGAGACTAATGCTCTGATTCCCATCTCATCACTCAGAGATATTACAGTCTATGCCGAATCCTCGGACCAGTTCCAGATTCTTCTGAACGGAATGTGGCTCTTATTAAATAATGACACTTATATCAATGACAAAGGTAAGTAACACAGCAGTCTCTATAGCACCGGAGGAGGCGAGCGGGCGACTGGTAAGTGAGGAGGAAGGAATGGACCATGGGCCATCTCTGGGACGGGGCCGGTCTGTCTCCTGGGGCAGCTTATAATTGTAGCTTGGATTCTCTTCCCCTCTGATCTGTACAGCAGTAGACACACTGTGGGTGCAGGAGGCATGGATATCCCGTAAAAGGAATACGTACATGAATAGTCCATAGTTGTCTGGGCTCCCACATGCTGCAGGAGGCTCCCCTTTCAGTCATAAATCTCCTGCTGCCCTGCATTGTACTTCTAATCTCCCATATTCTTTAGATTCTGCAAGGGGTGCCACTAAGGATGCAAGGATCATTTGCGCCCACATAACTCTAACCCTCCTTACGTGCAGCCTAACCCTCCTTCCCATTCCCATTCCCTACAGCCTGACCCTAACCCTCCCTGTTAATGCTTAACCCCCCATACACTGCCACCTAAATCTAAATCCCCCACCCTAAAGCCCAACCCTAACTCCCCTTTGTAAGTGTCGAAACCTATCCCCCTCCTCCTTGCTCCCTAACTCTCCTTCCACAGCCTAACCTTAACTCCCCCCACTAGTGCCTAAATCTACCCCCCCCCCCCACTCCCTCCCCTTTACCGAGCAGTGTGAAAATCCAGCGATAGTGTACTGCACCCATATATCAAGCCCACAATAGACTCTCAAATTGGGATTTCAGTCCTATTGGGGCTGCCATGGCCAGTATCTGCAAGAAGGCATCAGCTGCCTGCCCCAACAATATTTTGGGGGTAATCAACCTAATTAGCAACAACACAATGATTCTACCCCTATTCATTTTTATTGACACAACTGTATCTCCCATTGTATACACTCAGCCCCTCACACGGGGGCATTTGTGTGATTGCTATCCGGCCTCCCCCTCCCCCCCCCCGGGTAACATTTTTGCCAAAGGTCTCTGATACAATATAACAATAAGTAAATTGCTTCTTTTTTCAGAATGTATTAAAATTCACAAAACTGACACAGAAGTGACCGTACAGGCCCCAAAGTATGGCGTGGAGCAGGTGTCATTCAACGGGCGCTCGGCTAAGGTACACAAAGCTTGCCCGCTATAGGCTGTTTGCAGTGTGGCATTTATCAGCTTAAAAGACCGATTAGAAAAGTCTTTGTTTATTTTATATGATATAATAATGCATCCTCGCTGCACATCCCCGCCGTACATCCCCACCATCCACCCCCCACCGTACATCCTTACCGTACATCCCCGCCATACATCCCCGCCGCACATCCCCACCATACATCCCCCGCCGTATATCCTCACCTCACATCCCCACCATACATCCCCCGCCATACATCCCCACCGTACATCCCCGCCGCAGTAGCGCACGCAGGGGGGTTTCTGAGTACCCAGAAACCCCCAGGAGTCTAAGGGCCCGAGGATGAAAGCTGAGGGTCCCCTCTTTCCATAGGTACAAGAATTTTAAAAATCGGCCCTTGGGAACCGGAGATATCTGACTTCAAAGCAGTGGTCCCCATCCAAGCCTGTTAATTGCTCTTCCCAGTCAGATATTTCAGGTTCTGTCTGACTTAGAGTTTTTCTGAGGGTACATTCCAAAAGCTGTGACTCTCCCCCTTTGATGGACACTAAAAGCTTGTCTCTACTGTTCCCAGATCCAGAACTATCAGCCTTCCAGCAGCTGGTTACTGCTCCAGCTCCACACACCTGGTATGCATACCTCCCAACAGTCCCGATTTTATCGGGACAGTCCCGATTGTCAGGGCCTGTCCCAATGTCCCACCCGCGGGCGGCAGTGTCCCGTGGTGTGGGGGGGCTGTTGGGAGTCCCCCCTGTCAGCTGCTAAGCAGCGGGGAATAAACGCTGTGCGCATGCGCACAGCGTCTATTCCCGCAGCCAGTGGACTGGGGGCATGGCTAGAGGCTTACAGAGCCTCTGGGTCATGCCCCCATAGCGGCAAAATGGGGGCGTGGCCTCGCGGAAGAGCTGTGAGTATAGGCCACGCCCCCAAATTAGCCCACGCCCCCGAAAAATTTTGACGCGCCTCCGGTGCGCAGGAGCATCGTCCCGCCTGCAGAGCTTCAAAAGTTGGGAGGTATGGGTATGTAGTTTTATATTCTCATTGGCAGATTGCTCTGCCTCCTTAACTCTGATCCCCTAGTCCCCAATATAATTTGGTAGGTGGGATTCTCTAGTTTTTAATTCCATTAAAATCTAAGAAATTTATTTCCGGGAACTGGAGATATCTTCAGTCAAGCAAGGTGTCCTCCCACCAGAAAATTAGGAATAATAAGCCCACTCCACTATACACCCCTCCTCTGCATATTAAACGTCCTCTACTACCCTGGAAGTTATGTATCAGGGCCCCTTCATTCAGCCTAATGCCCCTTCTCCCACCTCATCTCCCACCATCTGTGCAGTAAAGGGGTAATTAGTGGAAATTACTGATCCAGGCCCTACATGCTGAGTGGTTGATATAATACCCCCTACCACCCGCGGGACATCAAAGCTTCCCCCAACCCTACCGCTGGAGCATCGGTAGAGGCCCCATTACATTGCTATGCCCAGGGGTCTACACTGCTGTGGATGCCCCTGTATGTATATATATATGTATGTATATATGTATATATATTTTACTATTATTATTATTTATATACATTTATTCTATCTATAATACTTTAACTGACCCGACATATACTGGGTCACCTAAGTGTCCATCTCTGTGCTTTGCTCCGCCCCTCTGGAAACCCCCTTCTGAAAATCCTGCGTTTGCCCCTGCCACCGCACATCCCCACCATACATCCCCGCGTACATCCCCACCATACATCCCCCGCCGTACATTATAAGAATGTTTGAAGTCAAAGAGAAGTTTCATGGCCGTTCCAAAGCGCTGAGGGTGTTCTTACGTTCTCCTGACTCCAAGGTGACTTGTAAGACAAATAATAGGAAGTAGGTAGAGTCTGGTTCCTTATAATGCACAGTTATTGTAATGAGAGCCGGCAGATACGCTGGAACTCATAATGATAATCACTGACAACAAAGCATAATATTATTACAGTATTACGCCTGATACAGATATACCCACATGTAATACCTCCAGCACTGCATCTGTGCTACGTGGGTCCAGCAAATACTCGCATACATACAGCTCCACACACCTACATATACCTACACACCTACATATACCTACATAACCCCACACACACCTACATATACCTATATACACCTACATATACCTATATACTGAAATATAAGGGGAGGGGAAGTGGAAGATGGATCAGAGCACAGGTAATAATAAATACAATTGGTATAGGTGTGTATTGACGAATCCACAATTCAAAATAGTATTGGAGGCCTATTTAAAGGAATCTCACCAGATAGTTGGCGTGGAGCTGCACCCTAGAGAGTAAATATATGCAAGAGAAAAAGGAGGGAAAGACTCTCTCTTTGTTGGGGCACTCTTCGAAAATGATTACTATTCAGTAATCGACAACTTGTAGCGGTATGTCATACGATGTTATCAGTAAGTCATAAGTGACAACACAAGTGGCAAAGTATGAGTAGCAGCATCTTGTGGCCAGTGTGACTGGGATGTGATAGGCTAGTTGGAAAAGCTAGTAACGCTTGAGGGAGTAGGTTAGATTAACCCAACTCGTAATATGGTATGAGTTCAAATTTAACTTTTATTAAATATTGTTAAAATATACACTAGACAAGAACGTTTTTTAGGCGCTCACACACAAACATATAACATATATAGTATTATCAAGTTCAGAGATTCACACTAACTTATGTGTGCCCTGTGGGCAAGGCGTCCCCTGGTTCTGTGACACGTAGTATTATTGACTCAACAGAGTGCAAATAGGTCCCGAATATCAGGACTGGAAAAGATATCACAAAAATGGGTCTATGAAGTGAGACTAGACTGTTCTAGCCTTACCCACAACCCGGTGAAGTTCCCCAGCACAGTTGGTGCGTTAGAGGGGATCACCTGCGTATCACTCGACCGGGGTGTTAAGCTGTAAAGACTTTCTGGGATTCACTTAGTCAGAACCACAGGCTATCCATTAAAGAGTAGGGGTGTAATGGATAGCTCCATACATGAGATTCCACCACAGTAAGTAATTTGTATCAAAAATGCTGTTAGAACAGTGAATATTTTAACATTGTATCGATGAGGTAACAGTCCCTCTACTTAATCTGTCCATAAAAGGGTGAAATGTGGGCTGACTAGTGATCCTCTTAGTCTGTTTGCCAAAAAGAGAAAATGTTTTTTATTAAGATTCCGCAAACTTAGGAATCTAAATAATAATAATAATAATATTATTATTATTTAGATTCCTAAGTTTGCGGAATCTTAATTCCCATTTTTGTGATATCTTTTCCAGTCCTGATATTCGGGACCTATTTGCACTCTGTTGAGTCAATAATACTACGTGTCACAGAACCAGGGGACGCCTTGCCCACAGGGCACACACAAGTTAGTGTAAATCTCTGAACTTGATAATACTATATATGTTATATGTTTGTGTGTGAGCGCCTAAAAAACGTTCTTGTCTAGTGTATATTTTAACAATATTTAATAAAAGTTAAATTTTAACTCATACCATATTACGAGTTGGGTTAATCTAACCTACTCCCTCGAGCGTTACTAGCTTTTCCAACTAGCCTATCACATCCCAGTCACACTGGCCACAAGATGCTGCTACTCATACTTTGCCACTTGTGTTGTCACTTATGACTTACTGATAACATCGTATGACATACCGCTACAAGTTGTCGATTACTGAATAGTAATCATTTTCAAAGAGTGCCCCAACAAAGAGAGAGTCTTTCCCTCCTTTTTCTCTTGCATATACCTATATACACCTACATATACCTACATATAACTACACACACCTACATATACCTACACACCTACATATACCTACATAACCCCACACACACCTACATATACCTATATACACCTACATATACCTACACACACCTATATATAGCTATATACACCTACATATACCTGCATAACCCCACACACACCTAAATATACCTATATACACCTACATATACCTACATATACCTATATACACCTACATTTACCTACATAAACCTACACACACCTACATATAGCTACATAAACCTACACACACCTACATATACCTACATATCCCTACATAAAACTACATTACATATACCTACATACCTACATAAACCTACACACACCTATATATACCAACATAACCCTACATTACATATACCTACATACCTACATAAACCTACACACACCTACATATACCTACATAACCCTACATTACATATACCTACATAAACCTACACACACCTACATATACCTACATACACCTACATAAATCTACATAAACCTACACACACCTATATATACCTAGTTACCTACATATACCTACATATACCTACACATACCTACATAAACCTACACATACCTACATATACCTACACATACCTACACATACCTACATAAACCTACATATAACTACATATACCTACATACGGTACATATACATACGATAAGAAGGTAATCAGATGTGCAAAAGCACAGGCTGAAGAGAAAATGGCACAGTCAGTGGGTAAAGGGGGGAAAACTTTTTTTAGGTATATAAGTGAAAGGAGAAAAACAAAAAGTGGAATAATTAGACTGAAGACAGAGAGTGGAAGTTTTCTTGAGGGGGACAATGTAATAGCAGATAATATTAATAATTATTTTTGCTCAGTATTCACTGCTGAAAGAGAGGGGAAGGGGCCACAGTTAAGTTGCAAGTATACAACTGAATAGAAGGGGATTGACTTGCAAAGACGCAGGTCACGAAAAAGCAAAATGTGCTTTTTGGGCGCACTCTTTGTATATGATTATGTAATGTAGTATTGATTCATTAAAACGTAACTTTTATTAAGACTTTACCTAAAAGAAGGATGACTATCTAACTCTTCTTTGAAAAGAAAAATTCTCACTTGAAAGAGAAAAAGATTAAAATGTCCGCAAATGCCAGTTTTTGCTCTGCTATGAATGAGTCAGAGCATAAATTGGTCAGGCATGCAGTTAACGTTACTGGTCATAGGCATTCCTTTTGTAACGCTGCCTATTTATTGAGGCGTTGTGTAACCGTGATTACTCACTCCCTCTGATTATTTTTCAGGGCAAGTGCTGACAATTTTATTGTGACTAATAGTGGAATATATGTCCTATTGTGGTCACTGTCAGGTTGCTCCTTGTGTTCAACGCTTGTGGTTATGTATAGATGGTCTAATAGGTCTAAGTATTTGAACCATTAGTTTAATTATTCGCTGTGCAACGGACAATCAAAATAGCCATGTGGGAGTCTTGGCTCGCATTCATTAAAGGAATCTCACACACAGATGGAAATATTCCCCTGCAGTATGTTTCTCCTTGGCATCATGTCATGACCAACCATGCGTGTACCATACCAGGTGTTCACCAGGGACTTGGCCTCTGATTACTTGTCTGGCCCCCTATATATTCTATTGTTATATAGAAGTATTTAGGGGTATACAGGTACACTGTGTGTTGTAGTCACCGTTATACGATGTCAGGTTGACTGCTGTGGGAAAAAAATAGAACACTTCTGCTGTCGGGTCAGATATATGTCATCCCTGATGCGTCTAGCAGTGCAGGGAAACTATTCATATAACCTGGCCGGATGAGAGAGTGTTGAAGAGATCACAGTTTACTGGAGTATGTGTATGTGCACTGTTTGAGAGTATCTAATAATTCCCGGGATCAGCAGGTGACCAGCAACAGGCTCTCTCATTGGGGATTCGATGTATTAATACAGATCCTCAAAAGCAGAAGCCTTGGTACACAAGCAACCCGACTATACTCCAGTAAACTGTGATCTCTTCAACACTCTCTCATCCGGCCAGGTTATATGAATAGTTTCCCTGCACTGCTAGACGCATCAGGGATGACATATATCTGACCCGACAGCAGAAGTGTTCTATTTTTTCCCCACAGCAGTCAACCTGACATCGTATAACGGTGACTACAACACACAGTGTACCTGTATACCCCTAAATACTTCTATATAACAATAGAATATATAGGGGGCCAGACAAGTAATCAGAGGCCAAGTCCCTGGTGAACACCTGGTATGGTACACGCATGGTTGGTCATGACATGATGCCAAGGAGAAACCTACTGCAGGGGAATATTTCCATCTGTGTGTGAGATTCCTTTAATGAATGCGAGCCAAGACTCCCACATGGCTATTTTGATTGTCCGTTGCACAGCGAATAATTAAACTAATGGTTCAAATACTTAGACCTATTAGACCATCTATACATAACCACAAGCGTTGAACACAAGGAGCAACCTGACAGTGACCACAATAGGACATATATTCCACTATTAGTCACAATAAAATTGTCAGCACTTGCCCTGAAAAATAATCAGAGGGAGTGAGTAATCACGGTTACACAACGCCTCAATAAATAGGCAGCGTTACAAAAGGAATGCCTATGACCAGTAACGTTAACTGCATGCCTGACCAATTTATGCTCTGACTCATTCATAGCAGAGCAAAAACTGGCATTTGCGGACATTTTAATCTTTTTCTCTTTCAAGTGAGAATTTTTCTTTTCAAAGAAGAGTTAGATAGTCATCCTTCTTTTAGGTAAAGTCTTAATAAAAGTTACGTTTTAATGAATCAATACTACATTACATAATCATATACAAAGAGTGCGCCCAAAAAGCACATTTTGCTTTTTTGTGACCTGCGTCTTTGCAAGTCAATCCCCTTCTATTCAGTTGTATTCTCTGAATGTTTGGGCGCACCACCAATTGATGACTAGGAGATTTTTCGTCAATAGTTTCAAATATTGGTCTTTCAAATTAGTCTAACATAATTACTTGATATGAACCATAGTCTGTGCGGATCCACCCTCCACTTACATTAAAGTTGCAAGTATAGTCAGAAAACTGAGGGAGAGACAAGTACATTTACAGAGGAGAAAGTCCTCACAGAACTCTCAAAACTGAAAGTGGATAAATCAATGGGGCCAGATGGGATACATCCAAGGATACTAAAAGAGCTTAAAGGGGAGCTGGTAAAACCAATAACAGAATTATTCAACCAGTCACTAGCTACTGGAGTAATCCCAGAGGACTGGAAAACAGCGAATGTAGTCCCACTGCACAAAAGTGGAAGCAAGGAAGAGGTAAGCAACTATCGACCAGTGAGCCTTACATCAGAAGTAGGGAAATTGATGGAAACACTCTTAAAACAAAGAGTTGTAGAATATCTCAAAACCAGCAATTTACAGGATCCAAAACAGCATGGGTTTACTGGGGGAAGATCATGTCAAACAAATCTTATTGACTTTTTTGACTGGGTGACTAAAGTAACAGATCAAGGTGGGGCTGTAGATGTAGCTTATCTAGATTTTCGTAAAGCTTTTGACACTGTCCCACATCGCAGACTGTTAAATAAACTTGAAAGCTTGGGATTGGATTCTAAGATAGTTGAATGGATAAGAGCGTGGTTGCAGGACAGAAAACAGAGAGTTGTAGTAAACGGAGTACAGTCAAAGGAGGGAAAGGTTACAAGTGGAGTACCCCAGGGATCTGTACTTGGACCGGTGCTTTTTAATATCTTTATTGGTGATATTGCAAATGGAATTGAGGGTAAAATGTGCCTTTTTGCAGATGACACAAAGGTATGCAACAGGGTAGACACACCAGGAGGGGTAAAACAAATGATTGAGGATCTAGGCAGATTAGAGAAATGGTCAAGAGAATGGCAACTACAGTTTAATGCCAAAAAATGCAAAATCATGCACTTGGGTCTCAGAAATCCAAAGACTCAATATAGTATAAATGGCACTATAATGGAAACTACTGAGGAAGAGAGGGATCTAGGTGTCACTATTTCAGGGGACTTAAAAGCAGGTAGGCAATGTAACAAAGCAATGAAGAAGGCAAGTCAGATGCTTGGTTGCATAGGGAGAGGTATCAGCAGTAGAAAGAAAGAAGTAATAATGCCACTGTATAGGTCATTGGTACGACCTCACCTAGAGTATTGTGTTCAGTTCTGGAGGCCATATCTCCAGAAGGATATAAATACATTAGAGACTGTACAAAGAAGGGCAACTAAAATGGTGCATGGCCTACATCACAAAACGTACCAGGAAAGACTAAAAGATCTTAATATGTATACTTTAGAGCAGAGAAGGGAAAGGGGGGACATGATAGAAACTTTCAAATATATCAAGGGCTTTAACAAGGTACAGGTGGGAGACATTCTTCACAGGAAGAGGAGCAACAGAACACGAGGACATGCACTGACACTAGAGGGAGGAAGGTACAGGTGGGAGACATTCTTCACAGGAAGAGGAGCAACAGAACACGAGGACATGCACTGACACTAGAGGGAGGAAGATTCAGGGGAAATGCGAGGAAGAATTTTTTCACAGAAAGAGTAGTAGATAAGTGGAATAGCCTCCCAACAGAGGTGGTAGACGCAAATACAGTAGTACAATTTAAACATGCTTGGGATAAGCATATTGATATCCTTACAAAAAAATAAGGATCAAATATGGTTTGAGGTAACATGTTTAAAAAAAGGGGCAGACTAGATGGGCCAAGTGGTTCTTATCTGCCGTCAAATTCTATGTTTCTATGTTTCTATACCTACATATACCTACACATACGTACATAAACCTAGACATACCTACATATACCTACATATACCTACACATACCTACATATACCTACACATACTGTACCTACACATACCTACATATACCTACACATACCTACATATACCTACACATACTGTACCTACGTAGACCTACATACCTACATATACCTACATACCTACATATACCTACACATACCTACATAAACCTACACATGCCTACATATACCTACACATACCTACATAAACCTACATACCTACATATACCTACACACCTACATATACGTACAAACACCAACATATAATTACATATACCTACACACCTACATAACCTACATATACCTACACACAACTACGTATACCTACATATACCTACACACACCTACATACCTACACATACCTACATAAACCTACATACCTACATATACCTAGACACCTACATATACGTACATACACCAACATATACCTACATATACCTACACACCTATATAACCTACATATACCT
Organism: Crinia signifera; assembly: GCF_055691185.1. Lineage (NCBI taxonomy): Eukaryota > Metazoa > Chordata > Amphibia > Anura > Myobatrachidae > Crinia > Crinia signifera. Next base: position 173,554,102 of record NC_139224.1, on the reverse strand, counting down.
ACACACAACTACGTATACCTACATATACCTACATACCTACATATACCTACACACACCTACATATACCAACATACCTACACATACCTACATAAACGTACATACCTACACACACCTACATATACCTACATACACCTACACACACCAACATATACCTATATACCTACATATACCTACACACACCTACATATACCTACATATACCTACATACCTACATACACCGACACACACCTACATATACCTACACACACCTACATATACCTACATATACCTACCTAAACCTACATATACCTACACACACCTACATATACCTACATAAACCTACATATACCTACATAAACCTACATATACCTACACACACCTACACATACCTACATATACCTACCTAAACCTACATATACCTACACACACCTATAAATACCTACATATACCTACATATACCTACCTAAACCTACATATACCTACACACACCTACATACACCTACATATACCTACATAAACCGACATATACCTACACACACCTACATATACCTAGACACCTACATACACGTACATACACCAACATATACCTACATATACCTACATACACTTACATACACCTACATATACCTACATATACCTAGACGCCTACATACACCTACATATACCTACATATACCTACACACACCTACATACACCTACATATACCAACATATACCTACATACCGACATTTACCTACGTAACCCTACACACACCTAGATATACCTACATAAACTCACACACACCTACAAATACCTAGACACCTACAGGCACGTACATACACCTACATACACCTATATATACCTACATACACCTACATATACCTACATATACCTACACACACCTACATATACCTAGACATGAACATACATGTACATACCCCTACATATACCTACAAACACATACACACCAACTGTACATACACCTACATATACCTATATACACCTACATATACACCTACATATACCTATATACACCTACATATACCTACATACATGTACACACCTACATACATCTACATATACCTACATACACCTACATATACCTACATACACGTACACACCTACATACACCGAAATATACCTACATACACCTACACATACCTGCATATAGCTAAACTTACCTACATACACCTGCATAGGGCTACACTGACCTATGTACACCTTCACACACACCTACATACACCTAGACACCTACATACACCTGCATAGGGCTACACTGACCTACATATACCTACATACACCTAGACACCTACATACACCTGCATAGGGCTACACTGACCTACATATACCTACATACACCTAGACACCTACATACACCTGCATAGGGCTACACTGACCTATATATACCTACATACACCTAGACACCTACATACACCTGCATAGGGCTACACTGACCTATGTACACCTTCACACACACCTACATACACCTAGACACCTACATACACCTGCATAGGGCTACACTGACCTATGTACACCTTCACACACACCTACATACACCTAGACACCTACATACACCTGCATAGGGCTACACTGACCTATATATACCTACATACACCTAGACACCTACATACACCTGCATAGGGCTACACTGACCTATGTACACCTTCACACACACCTACATACACCTAGACACCTACATACACCTGCATAGGGCTACACTGACCTACGTACACCTACACACACACCTATATACACCTAGACACCTACATACACCTGCATAGGGCTACACTGACCTACGTACACCTACACACACACCTATATACACCTAGACACCTACATACACCTGCATAGGGCTACACTGACCTACATATACCTACATACACCTAGACACCTACATACACCTGCATAGGGCTACACTGACCTATATATACCTACATACACCTAGACACCTACATACACCTGCATAGGGCTACACTGACCTACATATACCTACATATACCTAGACACCTACATACAACTGCATAGGGCTACACTGACCTACATATACCTACATACACCTAGACACCTACATACACCTGCATAGGGCTACACTGACCTACATATACCTACATATACCTAGACACATACATACACCTGCAAACAGACATCTAAATACACCAGGACAACTACATATACCTACATACACCTACATACACCTACATACACACCAACATATGGCTAAACCCACTTGCACACACCTCAACATACCTGCTTATGGCCACACTTACCTACATACACCTACACATACCTGCATATACTATAGCTAAACTTACCTACATACACCTGCATAGAGCTACACTGACCTACATACACCTACATAGGGCTACACTGACCTACATACACCTGCATAGGGCTACACTGACCTACATACACCTGCATAGGGCTACACTGACCTACATACACCTGCATAGGGCTACACTGACCTACATACACACCGACATACACCTGCATAGGGCTACACTGTCCTACATACACCTGCATAGGGCTACACTGACCTACATAAACCTGCATAGGGCTACACTGTCCTACATACACCTGCATAGGGCTACACTGACCTACATAAACCTGCATAGGGCTACACTGACCTACATACACCTGCATAGGGCTACACTGACCTACATACACCTGCATAGGGCTACACTGTCCTACATACACCTGCATAGGGCTATACTGACCAACATACACCTACATACACCTACATAGGGCTACACTGACCTACGTACACCTGCATAGGGCTAAACTGACCTACATACACCTGCATAGGGCTGGCTACACTGACCTACATACACCTGCACACACTCCGACATACACCTGCATAGGGCTATACTGACCTACATACACCTACACACACACCTACATACACCTGCATAGGGCTATACTGACCTACATACACCTACACACACACCTACATACACCTGCACACACACCTACATACACCTGCATAGGGCTACACTGACCTACATACACCTGCACACACACCTACATACACCTGCATAGGGCTATACTGACCTACATACACCTACACACACACCTACATACACCTGCATAGGGCTACACTGACCTACATACACCTGCATAGGGCTACACAGACCTACATACACCTACATAGGGCTACACTGACCTACATACACCTACATAGGGCTACACTGACCTACATACACCTGCACACACACCTACATACACCTACACACACACCTACATACACCTGCATAGGGCTACACTGACCTACGTACACCTGCATAGGGCTACACTGACCTACATACACCTGCATAGGGCTACACTGACCTACATACACCTACACACACACCTACATAGGGCTACACTGACCTACGTACACCTGCATAGGGCTACACTGACCTACATACACCTGCATAGGGCTACACTGACCTACATACACCTGCATAGGGCTACACTTTCCTACATACACCTGCATAGGGCTATACTGACCTACATACACCTACACACACACCTACATACACCTGCATAGGGCTACACTGACCTACATACACCTGCACACACACCTACATACACCTGCATAGGGCTACACAGACCTACATACACCTACATAGGGCTACACTGACCTACGTACACCTGCATAGGGCTACACTGACCTACATACACCTGCATAGGGCTACACTTTCCTACATACACCTGCATAGGGCTATACTGACCTACATACACCTACATACACCTACATAGGGCTACACTGACCTACATACACCTGCATAGGGCTGGCTACACTGACCGACATACACCTGCATAGGGCTACACTGACCTACATACACCTGCACACACACCTACATACACCTGCATACACCTGCATAGGGCTACACTGACCTACATACACCTACATAGGGCTACACTGACCTACATACACCTGCATAGGGCTACACTGACCTACATACACCTACATAGGGCTACACTGACCTACATACACCTGCATAGGGCTACACTGACCTACATACACCTGCATAGGGCTACACTGACCTACATACACCTGCATAGGGCTACACTGACCTACATACACCTGCACACACACCTACATACACCTGCATAGGGCTACACTGACCTACATACACCTACATAGGGCTACACTGACCTACATACACCTACATAGGGCTACACTGACCTACATACACCTACATAGGGCTACACTGACCTACATACACCTACATAGGGCTACACTGACCTACATACACCTGCACACACACCTACATACACCTGCATAGGGCTACACTGACCTACATACACCTACATAGGGCTACACTGACCTACATACACCTACATAGGGCTACACTGACCTACATAGGGCTACACTGACCAAAATACACCTGTATAGGGCTACACTGACCTACATACACCTGCACACACACCTACATACACCTGCATAGGGCTACACTGACCTACATACACCTACATTGGGCTACACTGACCTACATACACCTACATAGGGCTACACTGACCTACATACACCTACATATGGCTACACTGACCTACATACACCTACATAGGGCTACACTGACCTACATACACCTGTATAGGGCTACACTGACCTACATACACCTACATAGGGCTACACTGACCTACATACACCTACATAGGGCTACACTGACCTACATACACCTACATAGGGCTACACTGACCTACATACACCTGCATAGGGCTACACTGACCTACATACACCTACATAGGGCTACACTGACCTACGTACACCTGCATAGGGCTACACTGACCTACATACACCTACATAGGGCTACACTGACCTACATACACCTACATAGGGCTACACTGACCTACATACACCTACATAGGGCTACACTGACCTACATACACCTACATAGGGCTACACTGACCTACGTACACCTGCATAGGGCTACACTGACCTACATACACCTGCATAGGGCTACACTGACCTACATACACCTGCACACACACCTACATACACCTGCATAGGGCTACACTGACCTACATACACCTGCATAGGGCTACACTGACCTACGTACACCTGCATAGGGCTACACTGACCTACGTACACCTGCATAGGGCTACACTGACCTACATACACCTGCATAGGGCTACACTGACCTACATACACCTGCACACACACCTACATACACCTGCATAGGGCTACACTGACCTACATACACCTGCACACACACCTACATACACCTGCATAGGGCTACACTGACCTACATACACCTGCACACACACCTACATACACCTGCATAGGGCTACACTGACCTACATACACCTACATAGGGCTACACTGACCTACATACACCTACATAGGGCTACACTAACCTACATACACCTGCATAGGGCTACACTGACCTACATACACCTGCATAGCGCTACACTGACCTACATACACCTTCATAGGGCTATACTGACCTACATACACCTGCAAAGGTCTACACTGACCTACGTACACCTGCATAGGCCTACACTGACCTACATACACCTGCATAGGCCTACACCGACCTACATACACCTGCATAGGGCTACACTGACCTACGTACACCTGCATAGGGCTACACTGACCTACATACACCTGCATAGGGCTACACTGACCTACATACACCTGCATAGGGCTACACTGACCTACATACACCTGCATAGGGCTACACTGACCTACATACACCTGCATAGGGCAACACTGACCTACATACACCTGCACACACACCGACATACACCTGCATAGGGCTACACTGACCTACATACACCTGCATAGGTCTACACTGACCTACATACACCTGCACACACACCTACATACACCTGAATAGGGCTACACTGACCTACATACACCTGCACACACACCTACATACACCTACATAAACCTACATACACCTGCATAGGGCTACACTGACCTACATACACCTGCACACACACCAACATACACCTACATAGGGCTACACTGACCTACATACACCTACATAGGGCTACACTGACCTACATACACCTACATAGTGCTACACTGACCTACATACACCTGCATAGGGCTACACTGACCTACATACACCTACATAGGGCTACACTGACCTACGTACACCTGCATAGGGCTACACTGACCTACATACACCTACATAGGGCTACACTGACCTACATACACCTACATAGGGCTACACTGACCTACATAAACCTGCATAGGGCTACACTGACCTACATACACCTGCACACACACCTACATACAACTGCATAGGGCTACACAGACCTACATACACCTGCATAGGGCTACACTGACCTACGTACACCTGCATAGGGCTACACTGACCTACATACACCTGCATAGGGCTACACTGACCTACATACACCTGCACACACACCTACATACAACTGCATAGGGCTACACAGACCTACATACACCTGCACACACACCTACATACACCTGCATAGGGCTACACTGACCTACATACACCTGCACACACACCTACATACACCTGCATAGGGCTACACTGACCTACATACACCTGCACACACACCTACATACACCTGCATAGGGCTACACTGACCTACATACACCTACATAGGGCTACACTGACCTACATACACCTACATAGGGCTACACTGACCTACATACACCTGCATAGCGCTACACTGACCTACATACACCTGCATAGGGCTATACTGACCTACATACACCTGCAAAGGTCTACACTGACCTACGTACACCTGCATAGGCCTACACTGACCTACATACACCTGCATAGGCCTACACCGACCTACATACACCTGCATAGGGCTACACTGACCTACATACACCTGCATAGGGCTACACTGACCTACATACACCTGCATAGGGCTACACTGACCTACATACACCTGCATAGGGCTACACTGACCTACATACACCTGCATAGGGCAACACTGACCTACATACACCTGCACACACACCGACATACACCTGCATAGGGCTACACTGACCTACATACACCTGCATAGGTCTACACTGACCTACATACACCTGCACACACACCTACATACACCTGAATAGGGCTACACTGACCTACATACACCTACATAAACCTACATACACCTGCATAGGGCTACACTGACCTACATACACCTGCACACACACCAACATACACCTGCATAGGGCTACACTGACCTACATACACCTACATAGGGCTACACAGACCTACATACACCTACATATGGCTACACTGACCTACGTACACCTGCATAGGGCTACACTGACCTACATACACCTGCACACACACCTACATACACCTACATAGGGCTACACTGACCTACATACACCTGCATAGGGCTACACTGACCTACGTACACCTGCATAGGGCTACACTGACCTACATACACCTGCATAGGGCTACACTGACCTACACACACCTGCATAGGGCTACACTGACCTACATACACCTGCACACACACCTACATACACCTGCATAGGGTTACACTGACCTACGTACACCTGCATAGGGCTATACTGACCTACATACACCTACATAGGGCTACACTGACCTACATACACCTGCATAGGGCTACACTGACCTACATACACCTGCACACACACCTACATACACCTGCATAGGGGTACACTGACCTACATACACCTGCACACACACCTACATACACCTGCATAGGGCTTCACTGACCTAGATACACCTGCATAGGGCTACACTGACCTACGTACACCTGCATAGGGCTACACTGACCTACATACACCTGCATAGGGCTACACTGACCTACATACACCTGCACACACACCTACATACACCTGCATAGGGTTACACTGACCTACGTACACCTGCATAGGGCTACACTGACCTACATACACCTGCATAGGGCTACACTGACCTACATACACCTGCACACACACCTACATACACCTGCATAGGGCTACACTGACCTACATACACCTGCACACACACCTACATACACCTGCATAGGGCTACACTGACCTACATACACCTGCACACACACCTACATACACCTGCATAGGGCTACACTGACCTACATACACCTGCACACACACCTACATACACCTGCATAGGGGTACACTGACCTACATACACCTGCACACACACCTACATACACCTGCATAGGGCTACACTGACCTAGATACACCTGCACACACACCTACATACACCTGCATAGGGGTACACTGACCTACATACACCTGCACACACACCTACGTACACCTGCATAGGGCTACACTGACCTACATACACCTGCATAGGGCTACACTGACCTACATACACCTGCATAGGGCTACACTGACCTACATACACCTGCATAGGGCTACACTGACCTACATACACCTGCATAGCGCTACACTGACCTACATACACCTGCATAGGGCTATACTGACCTACATACACCTGCATAGGTCTACACTGACCTACGTACACCTGCATAGGCCTACACTGACCTACATACACCTGCATAGAGCTACACTGACCTACGTACACCTGCATAGGGCTACACTGACCTACATACACCTGCATAGGCCTACACTGACCTACATACACCTGCATAGAGCTACACTGACCTACGTACACCTGCATAGGGCTACACTGACCTACATACACCTGCATAGGGCTACACTGACCTACGTACACCTGCATAGGGCTACACTGACCTACGTACACCTGCATAGGGCTACACTGACCTACATACACCTGCATATGGCTACACTGACCTACATACACCTACATAGGGCTACACTGACCTACATACACCTGCATAGGGCTATACTGACCTACGTACCCCTGCATAGGGCTACACTGACCTACATACACCTGCATAGGGCTACACTGACCTACATACACCCAGGGCAGGCGACAGGGGGGGTCAAAGGAGACACTCGTACTGGGCCCCAACCAGTTGAGGGGCCCCAAAGCTTTGAGGAACTCAGGGTCTGTAAGCATGATTGCCTAATCACCTGGCTACCCATACTAATTAGTTTAGTGACACAACACACCAAACCAAGCAACGCACAATGCTGTGCCTTCCCATCTGCCCTTTCCTATTATATTGCATTGTGAATATTAAAAATCTTTTTTTTTTCTATTAATAAAAAATTACATTCAATATACAATGTAATAACAATCCGCGTTCGGTGTTGGGGGGTCTCAGAGATATCAGTGTTCCGGGCCCCAAGATTTCTGTTGCCGGCCCTGCATACACCTGCATAGGGCTACACTAACCTACATACACCTGCATAGGGCTACACTAACCTACATACATACACCTACATACACCGGAATAGGGCTTCACTAACCTACATACACCGGCATAGGGCTACACTAACCTACATACACCTACATACACCTACATACACCGGCATAGGGCTACACTGACCTACATACACCTGCATAGGTCTACACTGACCTACATACACCTGCATAGGGCTACACTGACCTACATACACCGGCATAGGGCTACACTAACCTACATACACCTGCATAGGGCTACACTAACCTACATACACCTACATACACCTACATACACCGGCATAGGGCTACACTAACCTACATACACCTGCATAGGTCTACACTGACCTACATACACCTGCATAGGGCTACACTGACCTACATACACCTGCATACACACCTACATACACCTGCATAAGGCTACAATGACCTACATACACCTGCATAGGGCTACAATGACCTACATACACCTACATACGGCTACACTAACCTACATACACCTGCATAGGGCTACACTAACCTACATACACCTACATTTTGGATCGGGACAGTGGTTCCTGGAAACATGAAAGTTCAATCAGGTTCTAAATTAAGGCTGTTCCCTACTAATATTCCAGGTTCACATATCTCCATTGATGCGCGGAAAAACCTGCGGCCTTTGTGGAAATGCCGACCAGCACGGGCAGAATGATCACCGAATGCCGAACCGTGAAATGTCCAGGTGTTGTAATGGTCTGGTTCATTCATGGACTATACCAGGAGATTCGTGCCTAAAGAGTAAGTATTTATTACTTATGTACATATCGGGTATCCGGTCAGACTGGATGTTAGGTGGACAGATAAAATGTTGACATTTACAAATATTGACATGGTCAAAATGTCAACATTTCATAATGTCGCCTTTTACATTGTCAACAACAGAATATACACAGTGCCTTTTAGATAGAGATGAGGGGGTTTGATTTTTAATGGATTTACTCGGTTCTTATTGACAAATTATCGCAATTTCGGATTTTTCGTATTGGCTATCGGCTCCAACGTGTTTTGGATATCCAATAAGATCCCGCTTTGAGAGTAAATTTGTGTAAAACCGAACCAGCACATCTCTACTTTTAGAGGGTTTTTTTGTGTTAATTTTGGTGTTAGGTTTGGGGTTAGGATTCGAGGCTAGTGTATAAGGATTAGGTTTGTATTTAGGGTAAAGTTTAGGGTTCAGGTTAGGTTCACGTTTCAGGTTATGTTTACGGCTCAGGTTAGGTACAGAGAACTCTGTTTTGGATGTGGTTTAAATTCATCCTTATCTTTTGGTTTTGCCAAAATGTTTTTATTTGGTGTTTGGTTCAGTTATAAACAGATAATCATTGATAAAAAAAAAAAAATCAGCTAAAATCATGCAATTTTTCCTATCCAAAATCTGAAATTTGGATTTTAAATCTGAATTCCGAACCATAGGAAAATCCAAACCTAGAAACAATTTAGATGGGAGTTCCACGGGAGATCTGGACTGGGTTTTGGTTTGGTTTGGATACACAGAATTCGTGTGGATACTGATTTCTGTAGAACCAAACCACACATCTATGGTTAGGTTTAGGTTTGGAGTTTGGTTTCGGATTGGGCCTAGGTTAATTTTAATATAGTGATAGGTTTAGGATAAGAGTTCAGGGTAAGTTTTAATGTTAGGTAAAGGTTTAAGGCTGGGGTAAGGTTTAGGGCTGAGGTAAGGTTTGGGGCTGAGGTAAGGTTTGGGGCTGAGGTAAGGTTTGGGGCTGAGGTAAGGTTTGGGGCTGAGGAAAGGTTTGGGGCTGAGGTAAGGTTTAGGGTTGGGGTAAGGTTTAGGGTTGAGTTGAGGTTTAGGGTTGAGGTAAGGTTTAGGGCTGGGGTAAGGTTTAGGGTTGAGTTGAGGTTTAGGGTTGAGGTAAGGTTTAGGGCTGGGTTAAGGTTTAGGTTTTGGGTAAGGTTTGGGGCTGAGGTAAGTTTTAGGGCTGAGGTAAGGTTTAGGGCTGAGGTAAGGTTTAGGGCTGAGGTAAGGTTTAGGGTTGGGGTAAGAATTAGGGCTGAGGTAAGGTTTAGGGTTGTGGTAAGGTTTAGGACTGAGGTAAGGTTTAGGGTTGGGGTAAGGTTTAGGGCTGAGGTAAGGTTTAGGGCTGGGGTAAGGTTTAGGGCTGAGGTAAGGTTTAGGGCTGGGGTAAGGTTTAGGGCTGAGGTAAGGTTTAGGGCTGAGGTAAGGTTTAGGGTTGGGGTAAGGTTTAGGGCTGAGGTAAGGTTTAGGGTTGGGGTAAGGTTTAGGGCTGAGGTAAGGTTTAGGGCTGAGGTAAGTTTTAGGGCTGAGGTAAGGTTTAGGGTTAGGGTAAGGTTTAGGCTTGGGGTAAGGTTTAGGGTTGGGGTAAGGTTTAGGGCTGAGGTACGGTTTAGGGTTGGGGTAAGGTTTAGGGCTGGGGTAAGGTTTAGGGTTGGGGTAAGGTTTAGGTTTGGGGTAAGGTTTAGGGCTGGGGTAAGGTTTAGGGTTGGGGTAAGGTTTAGGTTTGGGGTAAGGTTTAGGGCTGGGGTAAGGTTTAGGGCTGGGGTAAGGTTTAGGGCTGAGGTAAGGTTTAGGGCTGAGGTAAGGTTTAGGGCTGGGGTAAGGTTTAGGGTTGAGGTGAGGTTTAGGGTTGAGGTAAGGTTTAGGGCTGGGGTAAGGTTTGGGGCTGAGGTAAGGTTTAGGGCTGGGGTAAGGTTTAGGGCTGGGGTAAGGTTTAGGGCTGGGGTAAGATTTAGGGCTGGGGTAAGATTTAGGGCTGAGGTAAGGTTTAGGGTTGGGGTAAGGTTTAGGGCTGAGGTGAGGTTTAGGGTTGAGGTAAGGTTTAGGGCTGGGATAAGGTTTAGGGTTGGGGTAAGGTTTAGGCTTGGGGCCCAGGTCCCTGTAGCACTCTTGCATATTACCATCTGTATAATTTTTAGCGGCTAATACAGAGCATCGTTATCACAGTGGCCGGTACATTCCTCCCTGAATCCTTTGTATTATTACAATGTATAAACGGTGTCTTTCTCCAGAGCTCATTGGCCGAGTGTTGCGGGATTTATTTATGTTATCAGAGAGATGTTTATACGCATCACCCTGTAATGTGACACAATGATTATTAGTGGCTACAGTTGTATCTACAACAAAGCAGAGCGAAGAGGGGGTCAACGAAAATAAATAACGGATCATATAAATATTTAGCCCAAAACTTGCAGTGAAATCAAATTAATCACATACAGAACTTTGCACGAGACTATGTACAAATCAGTAAATTAAGGCCATATTTAGAGGGCAGATAAGTACAGCAGGTCTGTATATAGGGAAGATTTGCTGTTCATGATTATAAATTTATTATAATCACCACCATTCGGGGGTATCACAGGGGTACGCTAATATACACCAATAATGATAGGATCACTTCTGCTAGAATATAGCACAGACACAGACAGATAGTTACACAGATGTTATTTGTTTCACTGGGGCAGATGTATTAAGCCTGGTGAAGAGATAAACTGGAGATAAAGTGGAAGGAGATAACGCACCAGCCAATCAGCTGTGTTTGAAATATGACAGTTGGGATCTGATTGGCTGGTGCGTTATCTCCTTCCACTTTATCTCCAGTTTATCTCTTCACCAGGCTTAATACATCTGCCCCATTGTCTCTTATTCTGAAGCCCCCACTGGACCCCTTGCTATTACCCTGCTCTTCTTATTGTCCATGCATTGATTACGCCCTCACGTATCATGTATCCCTATTTATTAAGTCTCTACTTTTCCCGTGCCCCAGTATGTCCAGTACGATCATCCAATGTCAACGGTTACAATATTAAATGATGGGAATCCTATACACATATACTCCTTATTGCTCTTCTTCAATCTTCTTCACCACATATTCCCCATTCTCTTCTTTACCCCACTGTTATCCACTTTCTTCCTTTGACACTCTCCCATAATATCCAGTGTTTGTCCATGTCATCCCAACCTCACTGGGTGCTTAGAGTCAACCCAATGTCTTCATGATACAAGGCATTAAGAAGTCTACCACTAGAGTTCATCTCCGTCATTGATGGCTGATGGTTTTATACCATTAATAACTGAGCCAAGAATGTTTTAACTTTGCCAATGCTGTGACCATGCATGTGTAGACCGCAATCAGTGGTAACCATAATAAATCCACCACTAACCTTCAGTTGCCTCCCATTCTTGGTAAAACTAGTTACCATCACCCTAAGACCATTAATCATTGATGGCCAACACTATTTACAACCACAACGAGTAGTAAAGTGAAAGTGACAGGACAATATCCTTAAAATATCCTCCACCCAAACATCGCCTCTATCTGCCCTCTTGGTTCCTCCATTCTCTTCATGTTCCCCTCACATTTTTGCATGAAGCACTTTTTGTGGCACCTGGGGACAAAAAGTTCATGGTTTTTAAAAGTCGTATATGTCGTAAGGATCCACTTGGTTAAAATTAGGTTGTGTCCTTGCTAATGGCATTTCGTTTAATTGCATTTTAGTCTAAATTGCAGTCACTTCAGATGCAGTAATTACAGCAGTGATACCTCCAGCTATTAATAATTAAGAAGGAGGCAATGTTAATGAAAGAGGAAGATACAACAATTACAAATAACGACAATGTTTAACGTACATTGAAACTCATCCTAATAAATGCAGTATATATATATATCATTTATCTCCATCTGACATATTCATATCTTACTCCGCAGCTGGTTGTGCGCTTGGACGACAATATATCATGTTGGAAAATGAGGTCATAGATGACCGGCATTCTTCCTGTTACTCTACGGAGCCAGTACTAATGTGTATGAGAGGTTGTCAGCCGACAAAGACCGTCCCAGTTACTGTCGCGTTTCACTGTCTTCCTAAAGGTGAGTAGGGAACGATTTACAACCTCTTTATACAGGACAAATGCTACAGAATACTAAGTAACACAACACATCATCATTTCAGTGACTGTTATTCCACGTTTTCATCTTTTTTTATAATTTTCACTATATCTTGGACATGCTTATTTTTACTTTCTATTCTTATAAATGTATCATTTGCACTGAAACAATGAAATGGGGAAACAAAGGGACTGTTTACAGTATGTTAGGTTTAGGTGGTGGGATATGAGGGTTGGGGTTAGGCTCTAGTGGCGAAGTTTAGGGTCAGGCTGTAGTGGGGAGGGTAAGGGGGTGGGGTAGAGGGTTAGCTCACTTACAAAGCCCCTGTCCAGAGTTTCCCTATAGGGATGCCGGAGTCGGCCTTTGGCATCACCATCAGGATATTATGGGGGAAATTTACTAAAGGGAATTTGTATAAAAATAGGTGTATTTGTATCCAGAAATACACTTATTTTTGACATTTACTATCCCGAAAATACGGCAATTCATAGTTGTATTGATGTGCTATCAATACGAATTGCCGTATTTTCGGGATAGTAAATGTCAAAAATAAGTGTATTTCTGGATACAAATACACCTATTTTTTACAAATTTCCTTTAGTAAATTTCCCCCTATATGTATACCCTTTTACACCTGCAGTAGCTGCTCTTATCTATATTACACTCATAACACCTGCAGTAGCCGCTCTTCTCTATCTAACACTCCTAACACCTGCAGTAGCTGCTCTTATCTAACACTCCTAACACCTGCAGTAGCTGCTCTTATCTAACACTCCTAACACCTGCAGCAGCTGCTCTTATCTAACACTACTAACACCTGCAGTAGCCGCTCTTCTCTATCTAACACTCCTAGCACCTGCAGTAGCTGCTCTTATCTAACACTCTTAAAACCTGCAGTAGCTGCTCTTATCTAACATACCTTATACCTGCAGTAGCTGCTGTTATATGACACTCCTAACACCTGCAGTAGCTGCACTTCTCTATCTAACACTCCTAACACCTGCAGTAGCTGCTCCTATATATCTAACACTCCTAACACATGCAGTAGCTGCACTTCTCTACCTAACACTCCTAACACCTGCAGTAGCTGCTCTTATCTATATAACACTGCTAACACCTGCAGTAGCCGCTCTTCTCTATTTAACATTCATAACACCTGCAGTAGCTGCTGTTATATAACACTCCTAACACCTGCAGTAGCTGCTCTTATCTAACACACCATATACCTGCAGTAGCTGCTGTTATATAACACTCCTAACACCTGCAGTAGCTGCTCTTCTCTATCTAACACTCCTAACACCTGCAGTAGCTGCTCCTATATATCTAACACTCCTAACACATGCAGTAGCTGCACTTCTCTACCTAACACTCCTAACACCTGCAGTAGCTGCTCTTATCTATATAACACTGCTAACACCTGCAGTAGCCGCTCTTCTCTATTTAACATTCATAACACCTGCAGTAGCTGCTGTTATATAACACTCCTAACACCTGCAGTAGCTGCTCTTATCTAACACACCATATACCTGCAGTAGCTGCTGTTATATAACACTCCTAACACCTGCAGTAGCTGCTCTTCTCTATCTAGCATTTATAACACCTGCAGTAGCTGCTCTTCTCTATCTAACACTCATAACACCTGCAGTAGTTGCTCATATATATCTAACACTCCTAACACATGCAGTAGCTGCTCTTATCTAACACTACTAACACCTGCAGTAGCTGCTCTTATCTATATAACACTGCTAACACCTGCAGTAGCCGCTCTTCTCTATCTAACACTCCTAACACCTGCAGTAGCTGCTCTTCTCTATCTAACACTCCTAACACCTGCAGTAGCCGCTCTTCTCTATCTAACACCGTAACCCTTGCAGTAGCTGCTCTTATCTAACACCTGCAGTAGCCGCTCTTCTCTATCTAACACCGTAACCCTCGCAGTAGCCGCTTTTCTCTATCTAACACTCCTAACAGTTGCTCTACTAGGGTAATATCGAGGGGTAGTTTGACTGGGCAGTTTTCTGGGGGTGTCAATCACCCCAGACTTAAATCCTTAGAACGTTAGGGATTTAAACAATGAGGTTACCTGGACGTGATGGGTAAACCCATAATCCTGGTCTAGATTATGCAGAAAAATCTCTATGGGACACTAGGCTGGCAGACTCAGCAGGGGAAGTACCATATTGGAAAAGGAGAATTGGACCACGCAGATTTTGGGAACCTCAGCTTTGGGTGCCCTCTCCTACCCTCAGTAGTTTTCTGCCATAAAAAATAAATAAAAACGATAACAGCAGAGAAGAACCAGAGAAGAACCGGTCGTGCTGTAAAAGCAATGAAGCCATTTTACTTTATTGGCCTACACTAGAGGAATAAAATGCTTTAAGAAGTGTTGTATTTCATAGCCCGGTGACGGTCTGCAATAACTGTCTTTATCTAGGTGGTTTCATTACTTTCACATAAAGGAGAAGAGAAATACAGGACAGTAATAGATATACAAGGGTATCCAAGTGTAAAAACTGGGACGCAGCTAACGGCAACAGAAGTGCGCGGGGTGATTCATGGTTCTAAGTAACGCTTACTTAGCTGCTACAATCTGGGCTCAGTTATATGCTAGCTTATTGTCTTTTTACATGTACATATAGAAAAAGACCGTCACTCCATTCCGTGGGATGATGATAGCCTGCCTGGGTGCCTTCCCGCGGGTCCCGTTACGGTGCTCACCAATATGCAGAAACAAACTTTACTCTGCGGTCTACACCGTTTCGGGCAGATTGCTGGTGTTACCAGCAGATGAACGGCTTTCCTGTCGATGATGGGGGAGCGCGCAGCAGCGCTCACTGCCGGGGCATACACACTGGGCTACTTTGAGCTGAAAGCCGCTCAAAACAGCATGTTTGAGCGGCTTCCAGCTCAAAGCCGCCCAGTGAGTATGCCCCGGCAATGAGCGGTGAGTGCTACTGCGCGCTCCCGCATCATCGCTGGGACAGCCGTTCATCTGCTGGTAATACCAGCAGATGACCGGCTTTGAGGATGGCTTTGCATAGCTCTGCACTCTGGAGAGAGATAAACAACCAGCCAATCAGCTCCTACCTGTCATGTTTCAAACACAGTCTGTGACATGGCAGGCCGGAGCTGATTGGCTGGTGGTTTATTACTCTCCATTTTTTCACATTTTCAAGCTTAGTACATCTGGTCCCCAGAGAGATAAAAACATTAGTTTTAACATGAACCCAGCCGCAAACCATGAATGTCAACATAGGTCTCATCTGGAAACGAGGCCTGATTCAGGTTCCAAAATGTTGGCTGGCCATGTCAGAAAGTACTTTGTGGATGTGCAGGACCGGTACGGAGCGCAATTCCTACTGCAGACTGTCATGTGATTGCGAGTGGATAGTAACCGCCCAGACAGAAAGAGATCCCGCCCCCATGCAAATCTGCAAAAATATAACCGTTCACTATCCAATCGCAGATCCACACACAATTTATGAACCTTTGAGTGTTCTCGCAGACAATGCAATTGTCTGACCCGATAACTAATCTGTAACAGAGACAGGGGGATCAAGGCCGACGCTGACTGTCTCGGCAAGCTTGCGTTTTTTCTATCGCACACAAACGTCGGCTCCAGACACATTGCATACTCAATGCTTACAGTACTCATGCGCAGCCATTCGATAATCGCTAGAATTTCAATTTTGCTGATCAGTGATCAACTCTGAATCGGGATGTAAATTCAGTTCAGATATTAGATAGTATAGACGCATGTCAGTTCGGTTCTCCGGAAATCTAAATCCACACAAATTCTGTGGATCCAAACCAAAACTTGTCCAGATCTCTCAAGGGGCTCTCGGACTGAACTGAGCTCCAGTTTGGATCTTCCCCCTTTTCGCGATTTGAATCCTAAATTTCAGGTTTTGAGATGCACAACTAACTAACATTGAATTCAATTTTATCAACGATTATCGATTTTTAAACAAACCGAAAAGTGAATTTGAACCAAAACACTAGAGCGTCCTTTTGCCAAAACCAAAACACGATGATAAATTAGAACCAAAAGATGGGGAATCTGCACCCATTTCTTCTCTAAAACCTTGCTGCACCTCACTGATCGATAATCTCTCTCCGTAGCGGAAATGACCGCGCTAATGTTTTATTACCCACATTATATCTCCTAGATTCCGCAGTACCACTGGCCGACTGGCAAGCCAACCCAAGACCATCCTCTGAGGACCTCATCCAAGAGGTGGCGGCCCACACCAGTTGTGTGTGCGCAGAAGAGTGCGCAAAAATATAACGTACTTCCCCAAAAATAGCCAAAGAGATCCCCCCAAAAATTCAAGCAGCGACTTCAGCCAGAAGGAAAATCTCGTCCCGCCGGGTCCTCCCGCCTCGCTGCTCTGTAGGAATTGCTGTACCACATTTGTATTCTGTCTTTGCCCCTCACTGTATAACATAAAGACTTAGAAATGAGTTTTTACTGTGTGAACAATAAACATCAGGTAACCTGACAGAAGGCTGGTAATTGAAATCATGTAGTGCAGCCGCGATTACTTAACATTTACCACCAGGTTCTCTTCGCGAGTGGAAGAAAATTCAAATGATTTAATATGTGACGAGTGTTCTCGCTGCCAGCCCTCGCCTGCTGTCACCCGGTACACAGAGCTTGTTACGGAACATTAGCATTACCGGGAGAATGACTTCAATGCAAAGTCCTTTTATTCCCACATCTGCACCTCTCAGCAGGAGCTGGGTTTGGTTACAGTTCAATTCTTACAACTGGCAGTTTGCAAATGATTCGTCGGCGCAGTGACAAGTGTAATGCGCCTGTATATCTCCCAGGCAGCCTGGATGCTTATAGTCAGCAGGGGGTGAGGATTATACACTGCTGTCATATCTTCAGAATATACAGAATTACAAATGCATTACATGGGGAGGGGAGAAGGTGGGGGGTCCCTAGGCTGAGCCTGGCGCTTCTATATGCATTGTGCGAGCCTTGGCAGGTATCTGGCGATGTTATCCCTCGCCGCACAGAATGGAGGAGGGCTGGATGCGATGAGAAGCCGGGTGCGTTTGTGCGTCTAGATATTTGTTTTTCTTATTCCGGAGGGCGAGATACATTATTCACGAGCTTCAGATATATATATTTATACATATATAGTGAATATGGAAAAAGTAGTACATTGTTATTCACTGGGTGTAGATGAGGAAAAAAGCAAATGGGTAATGCTTGCAACATGTATTTTACTTGTGTATGACCATAGCTATCCCCCCCCCCCCCCATCCTGGCACCGAGCATGTAACCCCTGGCAATAAGCATGCAACCCCTGGCAATGTACGATGGGGGGAGGGGTGTAGGCCAGAGGTGCACAAATTCTAGTTCCGATATATACATATATAAATATAACGATACAGGTGTAAGTATATCTCTGGTTGGTTGTTTTCTTAGGGTACATGGAGTGACATTTATCCCGCTTGACCCCTCCAATAGGGGGTGGGGGGTGGGTAATTAATATCCGCTCCCCTCTCCTGGTTCATCACACATGGAGTTATGTGCAGGTACTCCTATAAAGAAGAGTCATTCATACAGATACAGGACGGGTTCCGCACTGATATGCTGGATGGTGACACAAGCACAACATCGACTCTGACAAAAGTCGACATAAGGAATAGGTTGAGATGAGTTTTTCAGGTTTTCGGTTGTCAATGTTGACACCTGAGATCATGCACCCCAATTAGTGTAACGCAATCCTCGCAGGTCTCGCTTTGTTCCCCATGGTTTGGGACAGGTGCCGCGCTACACTGCCACCGCGCTACACTGCCACCGCGCTACACTGCCACCATGCTACACTGCCACCACGCTACACTGCCACCATGCTACACTGCCACCGCGCTACACTACACTCCAGTTGATATTGATTATAAGACGTTTGTACGAGATAACTGATAAGATAATTTTCCATTTGCTCGCTGCAGAAGAGAAGGTCGCCGTTATCGCCATTTTTGCTGTTATTGCCGTTATTGCCGTTATCACCATTGTATATTGGAAGCATAAAAACGTGTTTCATTTAACCTAGTTTAGTTTCATTTTTATTAATTACATTTAATATAGAATTTAAACTTTTCTACATGATATATAAAACATTATCTATATTTTAGCAGAAGGACACATTAAATTAAAGGCCTGGTCTGTAGATTTGCTAAATTATGTAGCAAAATTCACTCCTGCCATTTAAAGTGCATCACCATTGTACTCTGGAAAATGTGACCGTTGGTGAACTCACCCTGTGTACCTGCTCGGTGACCTGGAACATGTGACCTGCCAAGTGGTCTGGAAACTGTGTCAGTTATTTGCAGCCACACACTAACCAGGAATTCTTCAAAACTCGACTCCTAAGGGGATGAAAAGGGGTAATGCATTCTGCCAGCAAACCTCTGCCCGGTTTGAACCAGACTCATCTGCCTCTGGAGGGGACGTAGTCTTTCTGCCAACAGTCAATGGCCCTTATTCAGATCTGAGCTCAGTACAAATTTGTTCTCAAAATGGGCAAAACCATGCTGCGCTGCAGGTGGGGCAGATGTAACATGTGCAGATAGAGTTACATTTGGGTGGGGTTGTGTTGAAACTGAAATCTAAATTGCAGTGTAAAAGTAATGCAGCCAGTATTTACCCTGCACAGAAACAAAATAACTTGCACAAATCTAACTCTCTCTGCACATGTTACATCTGCCCCACCTGCACTGCACATGGTTTTGCCCATTTTGAGAACAAATTTGGGATCAGATCTGAATAAGGGCCAATATGTTCATGGGAAAATGCAGATGGCATACTGTCAACATAATGACTAGTTACAAAATATACAGTATATATATATTACCATTTGTGTAAATGACACTCACACCTACTACTAGCACTGTGAAGACACATCTGTACCCTATCACTACACCCTCCCAGCCCTAATGCAGGGTGTATATTATAAACGCATTTGCCAAAATGCAGATAAGGCAGAAATGTCATGTCACAAGTATCAATTTAAAGAAGTGTCAAGTGTACAGATATACAGTATATAAAACTAGTGAGCCTGCTTGAAGCAAAAGACCCGAAAGCTAGTCTGCTACCTTCTGTGTCTGTTCATGTGTGAGAAAGAGATGTAATCTCACTCTATGCCAGCAGATGTCAGTGTTTCAGAGACTCACAGACACTATATATATATATACTAGGTGATTCATCGCGCCCTACGGGCGCTCTTCACACCGTCGTAAGGGGCTGCGCCCCCTTAATTTGTGAACATTTGTATATCAGAAAGATGGTTAGAATTGTATGAAAGATGCCTGTATTGCAACTTGAGTTATAGGTGAAATGTGTTAAATAGAGAGCATATGATGTGGAAGGGGGTGTGTATTGTTTTGTTTAATTAAAAAGCGGTTACAGAGAAAGATGTACATTGATAGTGTGGAGGGTACAGTGACATTTGTGGGTGGGGGGGGTGTGCGTGCGTGTTGTTTAGGTTTGTGTGTGCAATAGTATAGTAGGGTGTTTCTGAGTCAGCGGCTCCCCACTGGCGGAGGTCACGACACAGGAAAACAGGAGGCTGGGTAGTGATAGGGGTGTGTGGGCATAAGGGGGACTAAAGAGGAGGGTGGGAGATACTGTGCAGCTTCTGCCAGTGGGTGAGGGTCCAGCGTGGCAGTACAGGATGGTGGCTCTTAGTCAGTGTCTCCTCCTACTGGGTGGGAGTTAGTGTCCATGAGAGCAGGAGGCTGGGCTATGAGGCATGATAGGGGCATGTGGGCAAAACAGCGTCAGCGACTCCCCAGTGATGGAAGTTACGGTTCAGGAGAGCAGGAAGCTAGGTAGTGATAGGGGTGTGTAAGTATACGGGGGACTAAAGAGGGGCTTAGGGGTGCCATGAATTGCGGGAGGGAGGGGGCGCAGGTGTCTGCGAATTGCGGGAGAGGGCGGGGGTCTGCAAAGCGTGGGAGGGGGCGTGAATTGCAGGAGGGGGGGGTTGCGAATTGCGGGAGGGGGGGTGTGCGGGAGGTGACATGAATCGTGGGAGGGGGCGTGAATCGTTGGAGGGGGGGGTGCGCGGGGGGTCCGTGAATTGCGGGAGAGGGGGGCACGGGGCGCGATGAATCACCTAGTTGGTTATATATTCTTGTAGAAGGATGGTAGGATGTTGCTGTCATTCAGAATGCATTTACATAAACAGTAATAGTAGCAGTAAAAGATCTGACTTAAAACACCTACAGTAAAACAGAACAGGTGTTATATATTATACAAAGAATTGGTTGATGATGTGTAGGTTGACGTGCACATAGTTGTCACTGGAAAAAAATTGCTACAAGAAAAAATCAACACAGAAAGGTCAACACATGTAAATGTTGACATAAGTGTGGCACTTCATTGGTGTCCATGTCAACACATGAGAATGAATATGAAAACATTCAAAAAAGAAAAATAAATCTTCAAAAACTCATGTCAACCTTTTTCATTGTCGACCATAGCCGTGTCAGTGTTTTGCATGTGCCATTTAATCCTGGGGTTGCCGTGAATCGGGAGCGGGGGTGGGGGGGAGGGAGGAGATGAGGGGTGTCCGCGAATCACGGGAGGAGGGGTCGTGGGTGGATGCCGTGAATTGCGGGAGGGGGGGTCGCGGGGGGGTGTGGGTGCCGCGAATCGTGGGAGGGGGGACGCGGGGGCGGGGGGTTTGCCGCAATGACAGGAGGGGGGGTCAGGGGGGGGGAATCGCGGTAGGGGGGGTCGCGGGGGGTGGGGGGTACCGCGAACCGCGGGAGGGGGGGCCCGGGGGGTTGGCGCAAATCGTGGGAGGGGGGGTCGCGGGGTGGGCCGCAAATCGCGGGAGTCGCCGAAAATTGCGGGGGGGGTGTGCTGCGAATGCGGGAGGGGGGTCGCCGGGGGGTGCCGCGAATCGCCACAAGAAAAAATCAACATAGAAAGGTCAACACATGTAAATGTTGACATAAGTGTGGCACTTCATTGGTGTCCATGTCGACACATGAGAATAAATATGAAAACATTGAAAAAGTTAAAAATAAATCTTCAAAAACTCATGTCAACCTTTTTCATTGTCGACCATAGCCATGTCAGTGTTTTACATGTGCCATTTAATCGTGGGGTTGCCGTGAATGGGGGGTGGGGGGAGGTGCATACCTCCCAACATGACCATGGCCCTTATTCTGATCGGTGCGGCCCGATCAGAATATGCGGCCGCGACCGTGCAGGCGAATCCCCGCCTTCCATACGGATCGCCACCTGCCGTCCGTACGCGGATATGTGGCGATCCGCATGAAATTGGACGGGGATACGCCTCCTCCATGGTGGGAGCAGCCCCTGCATTCGATGGTCGCCGAACATCGAATGCAGGGCCGCACGCTCCACCAGGTCCCGCAACACAAGACCACACGGACACTTGTCCGTGTGAAATCTTGTATGGGGGCGGGCAGCTGACATCCGGCGATGTCAGATGCCCGCCCCGTACCCACGCGTCACGGCCTCATTACCATGCATACACCCCGCGTTTGCATGGGAACGCCCATGAAACGCGGGGCGTATGCATAGGGTAATGAGGATAAGTAGCCCCTCACGCCCCTCTACGCCCCCTGTGCGGCGTATAGAGAATCCTTGCGGCGAAATCGCCTGCACATGCGCAGAGTGACCTCTGCACATGCGCAGAGGATAAACATCGGCGGCCCGTACGCAAGCGGGAATATCCGCATCGATCAGAATAAGGGCCCATGTCCAGGAGGGATACATTGCTCTGTTTCTGGACTTTCTTCTTAATTTATGGATTACCATCACCTGTGCTTAAACACCTTTCTTATCAATTACCCTGTTTAAAACAGGTGATGACAATCATATATTAAGATGGAAGTCCACAAACAGAGCATTCTGTCCCTCCTGGAGAGGGTCATGTTGGGAGGTATGGCGGTGTGGGACGCTCACCTGGTGTGTCTGGTGAGTAGCTGTGTCTTTGCTGTGTAACATGGAGAGGCAGAGGGTGTGTCTGGCACTGTCTGTGGGCTCACTGGGCTGGTTCTCTGTCATGTGAGTCAGTCATGTGAGTCAGAGGCTCCACCCAGCGTTACAGCTTCAGACCCACTTTGAGTGACAGATGTAGCCAAATATATAAGAGATATATATATATATATATATATATATATATATATATATATATATATAGATGATCACATAGATTTATTAGCAACAAACAAACCATACAAGATAAAATATGTACAAAAGAAATTCATGTCAATAAATGATAACCAAGTTTTAAAATGAAAGATACGTCAGGAAAAGTAACCGCTGTTCACAAACCAAGTAGAGTACAAAGAGTAAAGACAGTGGCGTAGCTACATATGTGGCAGACCCTGCGGTGGCTTGAGGGAGCAGCCCCAGCGGGATCTGTGGTGGGCGCCGCAGGCTGAACTGACAGGCGACCCAGGCAGCAGTGAGCGCTGAGCTGGTCCTGCCCTGTACATATCTAATAAGCGGGGACCCAGTGCAGTGCATATTAAATGAGCAGGTCCACGCCTCATGCATATGTAATGAGCGGATCCCATTCAGTAGATATTACATCGGGACCAGCTCAGCGCTCACTGCTGCCTGGGTCACCTGTCAGCTCAGCCAGCGGCGCTCGTAGTCCATCACCTCGCCCCCCCCTTAAGGGGGGGAGCACCAACATTTTTTGGGGCAGGGGGGAGCAGAATTTCTAGCTATACCACTGAGTAAAGATACTGATTCTTTTTGTAAATATAAGAGATATGAAAAGGTGCACAAATAAGTGACCAGACACTTAGAACAACGAAACCTTTACATGTGATGTGTTCCTGAGATATACTGTATGTACCCGGGAGTTACAGACTGTAAGATTTGGGGGTTCATATGATATTGTACAATGGTAACCAGCAACCATAGTCCTTCTGTTGGTGGAGCCTATTACCTGTTGATGATTATTGCCAGTTTAATAACCACACTCACATTTGGTTCATGTATTGATCAATGCATTTTACATAGGGGGAGGGGCCCTAAACTGCACACCCTGGACATATGAGGTGCTACCTGCTGAGACCTGTAGTGCTCCTCCTCCTGCTCAATGCATTTTTAGCCTGCAGCCCCAGCAAAGGACCCCACCTTGCAGGCTTAAATAGCAATGATCAATACAAGGACTGAATCTCCACTATATATTGTTATTAGTTATATAGTGAGAGCAGCGTCCCTGTGATTTCTATGTAACCATGGGCCGCATTTATCAACTAATATTTGCGGCTAAATCCCTGAAAACATCCGTTTTCAGGGGTTAACCGCAAATATTAAGTATCCCCCTAATGTATCACAGGGGACCCCAGCAGGAATCTCCGATCCCTGCTGCGATCCCCCCTGCAGCGCCGCCGGCCGCATCCCCCATAGGTTTCTATGGGGGATGCGAAGCTGCCCAATGTATCAACATCGGGCAGCCCGGCATCGCACCCCTGGGCTATCGCCATTCTGATATGGCGATAGCCTATTGTAGCCTATGGCTACATATCGCACTGCCCGAGCGGCAGTGCGGTCAGCGGGGTCGCGGGGGGAGGTCAGCGCGTAACCGCGCATGCGCAGACCCCCCGGCTCCAGGCATCGCAGGGACAGGCTCCTTTCGGAGCCCTGTCCCTGCGCACAGCAGGTCATACATCCGGGCGAAATGATCGCATTTTACAATGCGATCCTGGGCGGTAAGATTCCTCCCAGATCGCATTGTAAATGCGATCAGTGATAAATGGGGGCCCATGTGGCTAAAACAGTGGGGGTAGAAAATACATCAGAATGCAGCCAATGAGCAGCCTGTGATATCAATATGCTGAAAATCGGATGTATCAAGAAAAGATAATTACCCGATATATCGGGAATTTTTTTTATTATCCCACATAAAAACAACATAGTAACAGATGTAATTACCCGTGATACGGGAGTAATAACAGATGTGTATGCCAAAATAAATGGGAAGACAGCGGATGGGATATAAATAATAGTCACCAAATTATCACCAAATGGAGGTTGTTGTGGTGGGTGTGGATCGTTTTATCAACCACACTTAGGTCGACAGTCATTGGGTCGACAGGGGGAAGGTCGACATAGGACAAGGTCGACAGGTGTCTAGGTCGACACAGGTGAAGGTCGACAGGTGTCTAGGTCGACATAGGACAAGGTCTACATGGGTTTAGGTCGACATTGGTTATGTCGACAGGTCAGAAGGTCGACATGGGTTATTTTTACCCGAATATTGACACAGTCGACATGGACACAGTTGAAAGGCAACCGCAGCTCCTCCTCCTGTAAGCCCCAGAATGGACTTCACTGGGGGCACGGGACACTGGCACAGCAGCGCTATTTAAATTTTTTTCAAGGGTGCAGGGGATTGCTAGCTTAGCCTTGGGCCCCCCCGGGCCCCCCCACCCGCCGGGCCTCATAGCAACTGCATCCCCTGCACCCTCCATTGTTACGCCACTGGAATTGTGGTTCTCCAAGTCCCAGCATGCGGGGGAGGCTTGCTGGGACTCATAGTTCCACAGTACTAAACAATAGTTTATTCAAATTTTTTTAGACCAGTTAATTAGCACCGGGGACATTACCAGGTAAGTCCTGAAGGGAGGGGACCCCTTTATTGGGGGGAGGGTCCCCACTTCCCCAGGGCCCCTGGCCAGGCTGACTGGTCGGTAGGATGAATGTTTTGGCCGCGGGACCTTATATAATAAGTGTCCCCCCGCTGGTTGGGCCTTAGACTGGTTCTTAAAATACAGAGGACCCCTAGTCATTTTGGAGCCTGGGGCTGGTTTAAAAAAATGGGGAACCCCTATTTGCCGGGTTTCCTGATTTTTTATTACAAGCCCCGGCCTGGTGCTGGTTACGGCTGTGGGGGGGGGGGGGGGGGACCCATGCCATTTTTTCTATTGATTTTTCTATTTTTTTTACACTGAAGCCTGCACGGATCTGACTGATCTGATGGATTTGAATGATCTGATGGATCTGACTGATCCGTGCAGGCTTCTGCCAAATACTGTACGACAAGAAAATCAAGTGTATTTTCCTGCCGTATTGGGCCGGCCATTCGCGGCCGTTTTACGCTAATTAGCGGCCGTATTATCAATATGGCTGCTTAGTAAATCAGGAATCACCATTCTTTTGAATGGTAATTCCTGTCGTATTCTATCGATGGTGTATTCATTCGTATTTGTAAATACAAATATGAATGTCCCATCAATATGAATACGAAAGGAAAGGCTTCCTTTCAGTCCTTTCGTCCCACTAGCAGATTCAGAGGACGTTCCAGAGGTGGTGCTCTGTCACATAGATGTTCCAGAGGAGGTGGAAGAGGCACCTCTGCTACCAGCCAGGAACCCAAGTCCACTAAGCCCACTGCATGACGGTCTCCCGTCCCACCTGGGGGATTCCAGAGTCAGGGCTCGACTGAAGTCTTTCTGTCACATCTGGCGTCAGTCTTGTCAGGACTCATGGGTTAGGGATCTGGTAGCTAAGGGCTACAAGATTCACTTTCGCTTGCCTCCCTCAAGGAGGTTCTTCAAGACCGGCTTACCAATCCCTCAGGAGAAGGCACAACTTCTGTTGTTGGCTGTCTCAAAATTGCAGACAATGGGAGTTATGGATCCGGTACCTGAAGATCAGCGTACTCAGGGATACTACTCCAGTCTTTTTCTCATGTCAAAGCCTGACGGCTCGGTACGACCTATTCTAAACCTAAAGGATTTGAACCCGTACCTACAGGAGGTCAAATTCATGATGGAGTCCCTGCAGTCAGTGATACAGGGTTTGGAACAGGGAGAATTCTCTTGGTTTAAGGAATGCATACCAACACATCCCCATTTGGCCTCCTCACCAGGCCTTCCTCCGATTTGCAGTACAAATTCATCCCTGGCAGTTCCGTCTCTCATTGGCTCCCAGGGTCTTCACCAAGGTGATGGCAGTGATGATGGAGGTCCTCCGCTCTCAAAGGTGTGACAATTATCCCTTATTTTGACGATCTTCTGTTAAAGAGCCATTCGAGGGATAACCCTATTGTCCAATATCCTTCTCACACAGAAGACTCTCATTTCTCACGGGTGGATCCTGAACTTCGCAAAGTCCCAGCTCCAACCCTCTCAATGCCTTCCTGGGGATGACTCTGGACACCTGCCAGATGAGGGTTTTCCTTCCATCCGACAAGATAGTCCGGATGGTGCCAAGACGTCAACACAGGTATCGGTACATCTTTGTACCAGACTCCTGGGGAAAATGGTGGCCTCTTTCGAGGCAATCCAATACGGTCTCTTCCACTCGCGACCTTTCCAGTTGTCTCTCCTCAATCTGTGGTCTGGTTCACACCTGCATCTTCAGCAGAGGATGACTATCACCTCGTGCACGTCTGTCTCGACTGTAGTAGCTCAATTCCAAAAATATGCAGAAAGGCCGGAGATTCAGTATCTGGTAGTGGACACTCCTCACCACAGACGCCAGTCTTCGGGGCTGGGGAGCTGTCACTCTTGATCACCAGTTCCAGGGATTATGGGTGAAACAGGAAAGCCTGCTCTCCATCAACGTGCTGGAACTCAGAGCTGTATACTATGCCCTACTTCAGGTGGGACATCTTCTGCAAGACAGGGCCATCAGAGTCCAGTCTGACAATGCCACGGCCATCACCTATATCAACAAGCAGGGCGGCACTCGAAGCCAGACAGCCATGAAGGAGGTGAGCAGGATCATTCAGTGGACTCAGGCTCATACTCAGGCCCATGCTCAGGCCTTGTCGGCCATCTTCATACCCAGAGAAGACAATTGGGAGGCCGACTTCCTACATCGGCAGGATGTCCACCAAGGATAATGATGTCTCCACCCACAGGTGTTTCAGACCTTGGTGCGTCGTTGGGGCCACCCTCAGGAGGACCTGATGGCATTCCGTCACAATTTCCAGTTTGTCAAGTAATTTGCACGGACTCGAGACAAACAGGCCGTGGGGGTGGACGTGCTGGTCGCGCCTTGGCCTTTTCAGTTTGTGTACCTGTTTCCTCCGTTCCCATTGATACTGCGGGTATTACAACGCATATGGAGGGAGGGAGTCACGGCCCTTCTAATAGCACTGGATTGGCCTCGTCGCTCTTGGTACACCAACCTGACGGCTCTGCTGGTCGATGAGCCGCGGCCACTACCTCTTCAAGAAGACCTCCTCAGTCAAGGACCCTTCATCTTTCCAGATTTAGGACGTCTTCATTTGACGGCATGGCTGCTGAAGGTCCATCTTAAGGCGAGCAGGTATTCCAAGAGCAGTTATACCTACCATGATGAGGGCCAGAAAGGAAGTCACTTCAAGACACTACCACCGGATTTGGAGATCTTATGTGGCTTGGTGCGAGGGGCGTGGGGTTTCCACCACCCAGTTCAAAAAGGCAAGACATCTCCTGTTTCTACAGGCAGGTTTGAATTCCTGTTTAAAACTGAATTCCCTGTAGGTTCAAGTCTCGGCCCTCTCTATCTTTTCCCAGAAGCACAAACTTTCTTCCAAAGGGTGCGCCCGCCTCAGTGCTGTTCTCCACCATTATGGTTCAGGGTTAGGTTCCTCTTAGGTAACCTTGGAGTTTTCCCTTGTCAGGGTTTATACTTATATGGTTATTTTACCAATTGGTCTGTTTGACTCTGTGTGTTATGTTACTTCAGTGTTTTTCTCACTGTTTTCTTTTTTCTACTATACGTATTGAATGTTATTATGTTCCTCTTTGGAAGTGTGTGAGTGTCTTCCTGCTCCCTTCCGGGCACAATCTTTATGACTGCCTGGGAGGGGAAGTAGAAGGGGAGGAGTTGGTCACACTAATTTATATTTAAAGTGCCCATGTTCCCTGTGGTCGCCTTCTATTCCCCAGTGTAACTCCAGTGACACCTGTGGACTCGGAGAAAAGGATTTACAGTAAGTACAAAAATCCCTGTTTATGCAGCGCAGTAGTCTACATTATTCAAATTACTCCACACAGTAGTGCCACATACATAAAACACCAGGTAGAGCCCCTCATATACATTACACCAGGTAGAGCCCCTCATAAATAATACACCAGATAGAGCCTCCTTTACACACTACTCCAGGTAGAGCCCCTCACACACAATATACCAGATAGATCCCTTTATATAAATTAGGGCAGGTATAACCCTCAATACACATTACACCAGGTAAAGCCCCATTACACATTGCTCCAGGCAAAGCCCCTGTTAAACATTACTCCATCAATGCCCTCATTACACATTATGCCAAGTAAAGCTCCCATTACACATTACAACAGGCTATTACATAAATTATTCCAGGTAGAGATGGGGCTAGAGAGAAGGAGAGGGGGAGATAGAGGGGGTGGGTGAGGGGGGAGCGAGTACTACCTGACTCCAGCAGCATCCTCTCACCTTTAGGTAGGGGAAAGTGCCGGATTAGCTGCATGATCCGCCACAGCCCTAGATCCACCTCCGCCACCCGGGTCACAGCTCTCCTAAGTCACACCGGCACTAACCCAGGCCGCACATCCCCTGGGCCCGCAGCCCAGACTCACAGCTCCCCCAGCAGCACAAAATGACCCTGCACACAGTGCACACAGCCACCCGTGGGCACAGCGGAGCAGCTCTTCCTAGCCGGTGCCTCACCAACCACTGACTTTTTTTATGCAACATCCCCCCACAAAGGTGACCCCAATGAACATTGTACTCAGAGAGATTAGCCAGATCCCATCATAGGCGCCCATGTTAATTTATTACAGAACACTTTTACAGATACACAGATCTCACTGATCTGTGCATCGTTCTGCCAACCTGAATGTGGACTAATTTTCAGGTGATTTTTGGTCATGTTTAGAGTGCGATTTCAAAAACTGGACCCAATCACAATTGTGATTTTGATGGTTTCCATGAGAAAACACCTGGATGTGATTTTTTTTTTAAGTGCAATTTTATTGGACACAGCAAAACGTGATTTTTACGCAAATGCCCATAAAAACCAATCAAATTCTATAATTTCTCTATTGCATGCTACAGAATGACAGATCAAATCTGATTGGTTGCTATGTGCAATATCACCTCTTTTTATTTTTAGAGGCTTCAGTAAATGTTCCCACTAGGTGTATGCAGACACACAGTAATGAAATAATAAAACATACACGTGTTTCACTCAGACTGTCATTGTACTTTTCCGACACTAGATGGCGAACTTGTCTAAGGTAAAAAAATTCTGTCTCTACAAACCACATTCTCACTCTATTGTTTACTATGTGGTTATTAGATCATGCATTAGGTCGATATGGTCAAAGGGTCGACACAGTCAAAAGGTTTTTCATGTTTTTGTTTTTTAAACCAACTTGTTCATAATTTACCATCCCAGTGAGTATAGAGGAGAATAAAATATTCCACCGTGTCCGAAATATGGTGAACATGGGTAACTTGTATGGCACTGGGGTCTGCAGAAATGTATGCACCTGACACATTGAAAATGTCCCTCTCAAAATGGCCACCGCCATTTTGGAGGTATTTGTATTGGAGCAATAGACTTGCAGCATTGGCAGGCAATGGGGGGAATCCCCTGATAACCTGCAGAACCACTGGGGGGGCAGGGCTTAAAGTGGTCATGCCGAGGTGGTGGAACTCATGTCTCTATGACACCTAATTACACCCCCTCCCCTCCTCCCAATAGGAAGAAACAGGGCCAGTTGTAGGGTTTTGGCATTCCCTTGCAAACTACAATGCTATTCTGTGAGAATTACTGTGCAGGGCCAATGTGGAGGATAAAATGTTCCACCTCACCATCATAGGTTCCCCCACCCCGTTCCCCCTCATTTTAACCTTTGGGTGGGGGTATGATATATACCCCTTTCACATCGCATAAATAACCCGGGTCGGACCTAACCTAAATCCATAGACCGCTTCCAGATTACCCATCCCCCATTACAAGGAACCGCTTGAGGAATAGATTATTTAGGTTTAACATGCCCTTATTTAGTGATGGATTAGAGCTGGGAGAGGCCTGGGTTACAGTCAGTGTCGCTGGGAATCACTTTCTGCGGTCAGTATATGATGCGGAGCGGGGCCCTTGTGGTGCCACCTACATAGGATGATAAAGTAAGGATATAAGAATATAAATAAAGCCCAATAACAAAACATAATAATAATAGAGTCGCAGTCCAGAGACGCTATATCCACCAGGGAATCATTTCACACATATGTGACAGGTGAAACGCGTCGGCCATCAGTCTGAGGAAAAGCTGCGTCGGCAGATTCAGAGCACGTCTTACACAGCTTCAAACTCTGATGTACCAATGTCACATACCCTGATGTTCACAATGTCCCAACAGTATGACAATGCTGACATTACGTCCATGTCAACCGTCATACTATGTCCACCTGGTGTAGACTTGAATGTCGACATAATGTCCCATCATTCCATTAAGATGAACAGAATAAATATCTCTTAGTAATGGTGATTAGTGACCAGGGATGAGGTGTCCTAGGACAGACCAACCTGCAAATACAGTACATGTACTAAGATGGGAGTTCTAGTGAAGATATTGGGGTGTTGCCCATAGCAACCAATTGAAATTGTATCTATTATCTTCTACATCTCATCTTCAGTAGAACTCCCACCTTAGTAAATTTGTAATAAAGTAGGTTTCCGATGTGGTGCCGCACAATTCCTCAGCAGCTTCTGCTAATTGATGCAGAGGAAATGTTGGGTAAAGAGATGCCGCTAAATACACTGTATCATCTGAAAATCCTTCTGCATAGAATGTTGGTGATCTTCCAGGCCTGGGACTTATGGTTCCGCAGACTCAGGGCGTTAATCAGACCTGTGAATTTGGAGGTCAGGCAATAATCAATAGGGTGCACAGGTGTACGGCCAGTAGTGCGCATGACCATCCTGCGATAAAATACTGCTACTTTTTTATTGATGACCTACACAAGTTGATTGAGAGGAAGGCGGCGTTTGTGGGTGGTAACGGCCCATTTTCTGGGAGTAGCATGGATAATGCAGGCGTGTCCAGGTGTGTGAGGGGAAGTCATGTGATGTCAGCTCCGCCCCCGATCAGCCTGATCCTATCACAGCCGCTGAGTAAGTCCTGGGCTACACACACACTGCACACACTGGGGAATCATTACATGGTGAGCGGCTGTTATCTGGGAGTGTCAGGTAATACACAGGCGCGGCCAGGTGTGTGAGGGGAAGTCATGTGACATCAGCTCCGCCCCCGATCAGCCTGATTCTATCACAGCCGCTGAGTAAATCCTGGGCTACGCACACACTGCACACACTGGGGAATCATTACATGGTGAGCGGCTGTTATCTGGGAGTGTCAGGTAATACGCAGGTGTGGCCAGGTGTGTGAGGGGAAGTCATGTGACATCAGCTCCGCCCCCGATCAGCCTGATTCTATCACAGCCGCTGAGTAAATCCTGGGCTACGCACAGACTGCACACACTGGGGAATCATTACATGGTGAGCGGCTGTTATCTGGGAGTGTCAGGGATAATGCAGGCGTGGCCAGGTGTGTGAGGGGAAGTCATGTGACATCAGCTCCGCCCCCGATCAGCCGGATTCTATCACAGCCGCTGAGTAAGTCCTGGGCTTCGCACACACTGCACACACTGGGGAATCATTACATGGTGAGCGGCTGTTATCTGGGAGTGTCAGGTAATACGCAGGTGTGGCCAGGTGTGTGAGGGGAAGTCATGTGATGTCAGCTCCGCCCCCAATCAGCCTGATTCTATCACAGCCGCTGAGTTAGTCCTGGGCTACACACACACTGCACACACTGGGGAATCATTACATGGTGAGCGGCTGTTATCTGGGAGTGTCAGGGAATACGCAGGCGTGGCCAGGTGTGTGAGGGGAAGTCATGTGATGTCATCTCCGCCTCCGATCAGCCTGATTCTATCACAGCCGCTGAGTAAGTCCTGGGCTACACACAGACTGCACACACTGGGGAATCATTACATGGTGAGCGGCTGTTATCTGGGAGTGTCAGGTAATACGCAGGTGTGGCCAGGTGTATGAGGGGAAGTCATGTGACATCAGCTCCGCCCCCGATCAGCCTCATTCTATCACATCCGCTGAGTAAGTCCTGGGCTACGCACACACTGCACACACTGGGGAATCATTACATGGTGAGCGGCTGTTATCTGGGAGTGTCAGGTAATACGCAGGCGTGGCCAGGTGTGTGAGGGGAAGTCATGTGATGTCAGCTCCGCCCCCAATCAGCCTGATTCTATCACAGCCGCTGAGTAAGTCCTGGGCTACACACAGACTGCACACACTGGGGAATCATTACATGGTGAGCGTCTGTTATCTGGGAGTGTCAGGTAATACGCAGGTGTGGCCAGGTGTATGAGGGGAAGTCATGTGACATCAGCTCCGCCCCCGATCAGCCTCATTCTATCACAGCCGCTGAGTAAGTCCTGGGCTACGCACACACTGCACACACTGGGGAATCATTACATGGTGAGCGGCTGTTATCTGGGAGTGTCAGGTAATACGCAGGTGTGTCCAGGTGTGTGAGGGGAAGTCATGTGATGTCAGCTCCGCCCCCAATCAGCCTGATTCTATCACAGCCGCTGAGTAAGTCCTGGGCTACACACAGACTGCACACACTGGGGAATCATTATATGGTGAGCGGCTGTTATCTGGGAGTGTCAGGTAATGCGCAGGTGTGGCCAGGTGTATGAGGGGAAGTCATGTGACGTCAGCTCCGCCCCCGATCAGCCTGATTCTATCACAGCCGCTGAGTAAGTCCTGGGCTACACACAGACTGCACACACTGGGGAATCATTACATGGTGAGCGGCTGTTATCTGGGAGTGTCAGGTAATACGCAGGTGTGGCCAGGTGTATGAGGGGAAGTCATGTGACATCAGCTCCGCCCCCGATCAGCCTCATTCTATCACAGCCGCTGAGTAAGTCCTGGGCTACGCACACACTGCACACACTGGGGAATCATTACATGGTGAGCGGCTGTTATCTGGGAGTGTCAGGTAATACGCAGGCGCGGCCAGGTGTGTGAGGGGAAGTCATGTGATGTCAGCTCCGCCCCCGATCAGCCTGATCCTATCGCAGCCGCTGAATAAGTCCTGGGCTACACACACACTGCACACACTGGGGAATCATTACATGGTGAGCGGCTGTTATCTGGGAGTGTCAGGTGATACGCAGGCGTGGCCAGGTGTATGAGGGGAAGTCATGTGATGTCAGCCCCGCCCCCGATCAGCCTGATTCTATCACAGCCGCTGAGTAAGTCCTGGGCTACGCACACACTGCACACACTGGGGAATCATTACATGGTGAGCGGCTGTTATCTGGGAGTGTCAGGTAATACGCAGGCGCGGCCAGGTGTGTGAGGGGAAGTCATGTGATGTCAGCTCCGCCCCCGATCAGCCTGATCCTATCGCAGCCGCTGAATAAGTCCTGGGCTACACACACACTGCACACACTGGGGAATCATTACATGGTGAGTGGCTGTTATCTGGGAGTGTCAGGTAATACGCAGGTGTGGCCAGGTGAGTGAGGGGAAGTCATGTGATGTCAGCTCCGCCCCCGATCAGCCTGATTCTATCACAGCGGCTGAGTAAGTCCTGGGCTACGCACACACTGCACACACTGGGGAATCATTACATGGTGAGTTATTGCGCATGGATTTGCTGCTAATTAAAGGGCTGTAATTTTTTTGCAGGCTTATCACAGCCATGCACAGGGTGGGATTTCACCGTGGCGACCGGTGTCTATCTGATTGCAAGGCTCTGCAATCAGGGCTGAATAACCCCTCTGTCTTGTAGGTTTCGCTAAGCACATAACACCCCTATCACTTGTGTTTAGTGTGTAATATCATATACAGCAGGGTTACAGCGTGCGAGAGCCGGACGCGTCCCATTAGAGGCTTCCTTCCCAGATAATAACTCATCTCACTGACAGCTTCTAAAACAAACATCAGGACTATTTTTATTCCCACACGGAATGTACCTGAGGATCCGCTGCCACAAGTGTTCCACTGTCTCCATCCTTCTGTGGGTGAGAGACTGTCGGAGGACGCCATTGGCTGCCCAGTGTATAAACAGGAAGACTGTACACTGGGGACACGTTACTGAAGACA
Organism: Crinia signifera; assembly: GCF_055691185.1. NCBI lineage: Eukaryota > Metazoa > Chordata > Amphibia > Anura > Myobatrachidae > Crinia > Crinia signifera. The sequence goes on along the minus strand of NC_139224.1, from coordinate 173,517,889 downwards.
AAGGGGAAGGTTTATCAAAGCTTGGAGAGACAGAAAGTCCCAACCAACCAGCTCCTCACTGCCAATTTACAAACACAGGGTGATATAGCAGTTAGGAGCATATTGGCTGCTACTTTATCTCTATAATGGATAAGTCTCCAAACTCTTATATATATTTAGCCAGATCTGTCACTCATCCCCTGTGTATATAACGTTCCCGCCCAGCGGGATACACAAATCGGCCCCCCTAGGGAAAAGACCAGTGTACTATGTGTATAACGTTCCCGCCCAGCGGGATACACAAACCCGCCCCTGCAGGGAAAAGACCAGTGTTCTACACACCACCACCCCCTTGACATCACCTCCCCCCCGCCCAGCCAAGGCTACAGTACATGCCCACCATTCACCATTGCTCCACAGCCACCAAGTGATCGGCAGGTCTGCCCGCTCCCCCCCATTCCTCTGCCAGCACCTCTCCCCCCCCCCCCCCCCCCGGACCCCGTGACCCCCCCCCTCCCGCGATACGTGGGGCCCCCGCGACCCCCCCTCCTGCAATTTGCAGGTCCCTGAGACCCCCCACCCGCGATTCACGGCACCCCCCGCTCCCCCCTCCCACGATTCGCGGGTGCCCCACCTCCTGCGATTCGCGGACCCCCGTGACCACCTCCCGCGATTCACGTCCCCCACGATTCACGGCATCCCCCGTGCCCCCCCTCTCGCGATTTGCGCCCCCCGCGACCCCCCCTCGCGATTCGCAGGCTAACTGCACCCCCCCTCCCACAATTTACGGCACCCCCTGCGCCCCCCCTCCCACGATTTACGGCCCCCCACCACCTACCGCGATTCGCATCCCCCCATGCCCCCCCTCCTACGTTTCACGGCACCCCCGCAGCCCCCCTCCCGTGATTCGCGCCCCCCCTCCCGCGATTCTTGGCCCCCCACGACCCCCCCCCCCTGCGAGTCACGGGCCTGCAATTCACGGCACCCCCGCACCGCCCCTCTCCCATGATTCGCGGCCCCCACGACCCCCCTTCAGTGATTCACGCCCCCACCCCCGCGCCCCCCCCTCCCGCGATTCTAGTCCCCCCCCCCTGCGCCCCCACTCCCTTGATTCACAGCAACCCCCGCACCCCTGCCGCGATTCAAGGCACACCCACGCCCCCTCCGGCGATTCACTGACCCCCGCAACCCCCCCTCCCGCAATTCACTGAGCCCCACAACCCCCCTCCCGCAGTTTGCGGACCCCCTCTTCCCGCAATTCAAGCCCCTCCGCCCCCTTCCTCGATTTGCAGAACCCACCCTTCCCGCTAATCGTGGATCCCCTCACCCCACCCCCCCTCCCGCAATTTGCACACCTACTTCCGGCAATCCCCCCCAGCAGACCCCTGCGACCCTGCTCCCGCATTTCACGTACCCCCGTGGGAATGGGGGATCCTGTACCGCCACAAGCAGGTGCCGCCCCTAGGTTGGAAATCCGGCCCTGGCTGCCGCGCTGCAAGTTCCCCCACTACCAGAAGTGTCTACACGGTCCTCTGCACCAGCGCCACAACTTTTATCAATGTCTTGCCCACATACCACTATTATACAGCCTCCTGCTCTCATGCACGCTCACTCCCTCCCAGAGACGCTCACCCACTGCCGGGAGCTGCATACTGTCCCCCACCCTCCTCCAGTTCTAGGGATGCCCATCGACCATCAATGATTTCAAATAATCGATGGTTTATAGCCGATGTTGTATACTTTTGCCATCGATGGTTTCCCTACATTCATGGCAAAGGAGAACCAATCAAGTTTCAAATTTTATTATGGTGCTGGGACACGGTGCATAGCTCCACCCCCCACACCCGAAAGTCCAGCCACCGAGTTCTGATTGACCCACGGCCTATACAGTCAGATATAATGGATGACTATCGATAGCTACAACAATCGATGGTTATCCAAGTAATATTTTACTACTATTGATGGCAGGGTGCAAAATCACCATTAATGCCAACCATCGATGGTGTCTGCACCAATGCCCATCCCTACTCTGCAATAGCCTAAAACCTTTACTACCCCTCATGCCCACACACCTCTATCACTGCCCTGCCTCCTGTTCTCCTGCCCCGTAACTTCCGCCAGTGAGGACCCGTGCACCCTGTGTTGCCCACATTCCCTTATCATGCTTTACCACCCAGCCTCCTGCTCTCATGCACCCTAACCCCCACCCAGTAGGAGGAGCATTGACTCAGGGCCACCGTCCTGTACTCCTGTGCTGCCATGCTGGACCCTCACCCACTGGCAGAAGCTGCACAGTGTCCCCCACCCTCCTCTTTAGTCCCCCGTATGCCCACACACCCCTATCACTACCCAGCTTCCTGCTCTCCTGAACCATAGCTTCCACCACTGGGGAGTCGCTGACGCTGTGTTGCCCACATACCCCTATCATGCCTCATAGCCCAGCCTCCTGCTCTCATGCACCCTAACTCCCACACAGTAGGAGGAGACACTGACTCAGGGCCACCGTCCTGTACTACTGTGCTGCCACGCTGGACCCTCACCCACTGGCAGAAGCTGCACAGTATCTCCCACCCTCCTCTTTACTCCCCCTTATGCCCACACACCCCTATCACTACCCAGCCTCCTGTTTTCCTGTGTCGTGACCTCCGCCAGTGGGGAGCCGCTGACTCAGAAACACCCTACTATACTATTGCACACACACACCTAAACAACATGCACACACAGCCCCCCCCCCACACACCCACAAATGTCACTGTACCCTCCACACTATCAATGTACATCTTACTCTGTAACCGCTTTTTAATTAAACAAAACAATACACATCCCCTTCCACATCATATGCTCTCTATTTAACACATTTCACCTATAACTCAAGTTGCAATACAGGTCATCTTTCATACAATTCTAACCATCTTTCTCATATACAAATGTTCACAAATTAAGGGGGCGCAGCCCCTTACGCCGGTGTGAAGAGCGCCCGTAGGGCGCGATGAATCACCTAGTCCCCCAATATGTTCCTACAGCAGGAGTGGGATGTATGGGAAGTGTCGGTGGGAAAGTGAAGGCTGCCGCTGTTATAAGGCACCTAATGCATTATGTTGTTGGCCTATACCTTTACTTAACTCTTATGCCTACAAATAACTGACACAAACACCTTATCCTAAAAATAACGACACGGACACCAACTGCGTGAGTTTAAAAGGTCATAATTATTTATTGTAATGGGATGACCCCTATTTGTTTAAGGGATGGCAAAGATAGCACTTGAGACCAGCACCAGTCATCTCGGGTGTTGCACATGGTATCACCCAAAGCGCCCCAGTCTGACAACACCCCTTCTTGTGGGGTACAGCCCGTGCTGTGACGGACATACCGCCCCTTCTATGGCCTGGCACGGACACTTCCATGAAGTGTCCAACGTCCCACCGCTGGAGCCTGGGACTCTCCCGCCGTCTTGGCAAAGGGGGGCATTACCGCACAGAGACCACCTGACACCCCACCTGACTGCTGGTCGAGAGCGCCTTCTCGCTGATGTATATTAAAGCTATAGATTCACAATTTGGTGAATGGCCCGGAGGCCAGGTAACACAGAGGAAAAGGGATAGGGAGGGTGGGGATCCTGACTTCCTGCCAGATATCCCTAATATACCCCTCTCTAAGCTAACGCCCCTATGCTACCTGATTGGCAGCTCTAACTGCCACTCAACCTGTTATTTCCTGGGCATTTTTCCTGACTTCTATATCTTTCATTACATCCATCAGATTCACTGGCTCTTAAATTCCCTCGGGCCTATGCGGCCATCACTCCATCCTAACGTTGTCCCTGACTAACGACTCGTGATAGTTACAGCTCGTACTGTAGCTACTGTGAACCCGATCTGCTTCTTTCCTAGTGACCGTGTACAGTCTGTATTATATGGACCAGGCCGGAATGAAGGGGATGCAGGAATATTAGCAGAAGACCGATGTTCATGGAGAATGAAATGATAAAGCAGAGCAGGCGGGGAACATATTTCATGCAATTGCCAATGATTTCCTAATACCCTTGAAATCCTCTAAACAGGTTTACATATGCTGTAATACAATCATGTGAATACATAATGAGAAAACAAATACCCCTTTTACACCAATCAAATTTAGAGCTCAGTGTAAATACACCCTGGGTCGAAGCCTGGTAATCCTGGGTCAGTGTAAACGGGTATCCGGGTCATCAATGCGGGAGGCCATACCTCCCAACCATAGCGTCCTGCGGTCAGTACAGAGGTTGGCAGAGCCGGCATGCAGCCTCCGTCTGTTGTACTGTGCAGACAGCAGTGGAGCATGCTGTTGTAGCGTATCCTATGCTATACCATGTGATCTAGTATACAACGCATCGAGCACAAGTAGCACCGTGTGCTTAACATATATTGGGCGCCGGATGACCCTCCCACATATATATATGGATTAATACATACAGTAATACACTCTCATAGGGAACGCCATGGGGCGGATTGGGGTGTGAGAGCAACCTCACAGATTCCTGGAAGTAGCCTGGGGAATGGGACTAAGGATCCCGGAATAAGCGTAATCCAAAATAACATTATTTTTTTTTAAATGCACTAAAACAGGGTGATAAGTAATCAGAGCAGACAAGGTGGAAGATTTCTAGATTGCTATTCACAGCGGGCAACATGGACGTTACAGAGACGTAGCCTCCGGAACTAGTCTCCGGGCCTCTCATCCGCTGGATCGCAGGTCCGCCACCAATATGTGTATAAGCAAGAAATGAGGTTGTGACCTGCGGAAAATATGGCCAATGGTACAAACTCTGCATCATTACAATATGTCAGGAGAACAGCGACAGTTGAGGGGCGGAGCCTCTTACTCATTGGATGGACAAATGAAGCCACTGAAATGCATCCTATTGGTCAGAGAGTTTGCTTAGCAGAGTAATAATTGCTTAAAACTGTGCGGTTCCCGCTCCCACTGTAACCCCAGCGAGTACAAAAATTCCACTGCGGGAGGCTTGGCAGCCATAAAGGTCTCATTACGTTACATGTCAGCTTGGATTTTGGTAACAATAATTGCATTCATGCTTTAGTAATATGTTTACACAACGCTTCCAGTAGTCCTGAAAGGACGTCTGTTATTTGGCTAGAAACCTGGACCGCAATTAGACGCAGCGACTCGGAGCATGACACAGGAACGTCTCCTCTTCTTAGGACATCTTAGCTTCATGTTTAAGCCACACAATGGAAACCACCAGACTGCTGGACTGAAAGTGTGTGGTCCAAGGGATGAAACCAGAGACATGGGCACTGCCAGGGCAGAACATCTCAGCGTGTGCACCTCACTGGCAAACGCAAAATGGTGGCCCATCATTAGGGGAACCACCAGGACCAGAACCCAGCTGACCCATGTGACATGCCAAATCCATAGTCCCGCACCTGCCCTTCACACTCCGGGGAGTCAGTGGCTGTATGATTACACTCCTTAGTCTGAGCCCGCACCTGCCCTACACACTCAGAGCAGTCAGTGGCTGTATGATTACACTCCATAGTCTGAGCCCGCACCTGCCCTACACACTCAGGGGAGTCAGTGGCTGTACGATTACACTCCTTAGTCTGAGCCCGCACCTGCCCTACACACTCAGAGCAGTCAGTGGCTGTATGATTACACTCCATAGTCTGAGCCCGCACCTGCCCTACACACTCAGGGGAGTCAGTGGCTGTACGATTACACTCCTTAGTCTGAGACCACACCTGCCCTACACACTCAGAGGAGTCAGTGGCTGTATGATTACACTCCATAGTCTGAGCCTGCACCTGTCGTACACACTCAGGGGAGTCAGTGGCTGTATGATTACCCTTCATAGTCTGAGCCCGCACCTGCCCTACACACTCAGAGGAGTCAGTGGCTGCATGATTACCCTCCATAGTCTGGGCCCGCACCTGCCCTACACACTCAGAGGAGTCAGGGGCTGTATGATTACACTCCATAGTCTGAGCCCGCACCTGCCCTACACACTCAGGGGAGTCAGTGGCTGTACGATTACACTCCTTAGTCTGAGACCACACCTGCCCTACACACTCAGAGGAGTCAGTGGCTGTATGATTACACTCCATAGTCTGAGCCTGCACCTGTCGTACACACTCAGGGGAGTCAGTGGCTGTATGATTACCCTCCATAGTCTGAGCCCGCACCTGCCCTACACACTCAGAGGAGTCAGTGGCTGCATGATTACCCTCCATAGTCTGAGCCCGCACCTGCCCTACACACTCAGAGGAGTCAGGGGCTGTATGATTACACTCCATAGTCTGAGCCCTCACCTGCCCTACACACTCAGAGGAGTCAGTGGCTGCATGATTACCCTCCATAGTCTGAGCCCGCACCTGCCCTACACACTCAGAGGAGTCAGGGGCTGTATGATTACACTCCATAGTCTGAGCCGGAGTTAACCTTCTCCAGTCCCCGCACCCCCGCTGCCTGACCCCAAGGCGGTGATTTTTTTTTGGGGGGGGGGGACCAAATGACTGCTGACCCGGGCGCCGAAACACCTAGTTTCGGCCCTGCTCCTTAGACTGAGCCCGCACCTGCCCTACACACTCAGAGGAGTCAGTGGCTGCATGATTACCCTCCATAGTCTGAGACCACACCTGCCCTATACACTCGGAGGAGTCAGGGGCTGTATGATTACACTCCATAGTCTGAGTCCGCACCTGCCCTACACACTCGGAGGAGTCAGGGGCAGTATGATTACCCTCCATAGTCTGAGCCCGCACCTGCCCTACACACTCAGAGGAGTCAGGGGCTGTATGATTACACTCCATAGTCTGAGCCCGCACCTGCCCTACACACTCAGAGGAGTCAGTGGCTGTATGATTACACTCCATAGTCTGAGCCCGCACCTGCCCTACACACTCAGAAGAGTCAGTGGCTGTACGATTACACTCCTTAGTCTGAGACCACACCTGCCCTACACATTTAGAGGAGTCAGTGGCTGCATGATTACCCTCCATAGTCTGAGCCCGCACCTGCCCTACACACTCAGAGGAGTCAGTGGCTGCATGATTACCCTCCATAGTCTGAGCCCGCACCTGCCCTACACACTCGGAGGAGTCAGGGGCTGTATGATTACTCTCCATAGTCTGAGCCCGCACCTCCCCTACACACTCGGAGGAGTCAGGGGCTGTATGATTACCCTCCATAGTCTGAGCCCGCACCTGCCCTACACACTCAGAGGAGTCAGTGGCTGCATGATTACCCTAAATAGTCTGAGCCCGCACCTGCCCTACACACTCAGAGGAGTCAGTGGCTGCATGATTACCCTAAATAGTCTGAGCCCGCACCTGCCCTACACACTCGGAGGAGTTAGGGGCTGTATGATTACACTCCATAGTCTGAGCCCGCACCTGCCCTACACACTCAGAGGAGTCAGTGGCTGTATGATTACACTCGATAGTCTGAGCCCGCACCTGCCCTACACATTCAGGGGAGTCAGTGGCTGTACCTACACACTTACGGGAGTCAGGGGCTGTACGATTACACTCCATATTCTGAGCCCACACCTGCCCAACACACTCAGGGGAGTCAGTGGCTGTATGATTAACTCCATAGTCTGAGCCCACACCCACCCTACACAGTCTGGGGAGTCAGGGGCTGTATGATTACACTCCATAGTCTGAGCCCACACCTGCACTACACACTCAGGGGAGTCAGGGTCTGTATGAGTACCCTCCATAGTCTGAGCCCGCAGTTGCCCTACACTGTCTGGGGAGTCAGTGGCTGTATGATTACACTCCATAGTCTGAGCCCGCACCTGCCCTACACACTCAGGGGAGTCAGGGGCTGTGTGAGTACACTCCATAGTCTGAGCCCGCAGTTGCCCCACACAGTAGGCCTTATTCTGCTTGGAGCGTCCGGGCCGTACGCGTACGTCCCGGGGTTTTTCACGATCTGCGCATTCTCAAATACGCTAATGCGCCGGCGCGAACACTCCACAACGCTTACGGCCGTTGTCTCAACGTGCGAAAAAACCTGTACGCGAGCGTACGGGTAATGGGGCGGCATAGGGGCGTGTTGATGGGAGCGGCCGAAATAATGAGGGAAAATGGGCGTAAATATGGGCGTACACGGGGGTGTGCACCAGAAATGAGCGGTGCTACTACCGCACGATCGACTAAGGCACCGTCCGTTTCGGACACCAAACAGGCGGCCGCCAACCGCCAGCTAAAACCACTCCTACAGATACCGCTTGCCAGCGTGCGCCTGAGTTGGCTAATTAACGCTGATTAGTACTTAAACACATACACCTGAATGTAATAAGCAATGCTGCAGTCTATTAACTCCAAACCATGATTTCACTGCCTGCAAGCCACACATGCAGCACGCAAACACATTGGAAGCTTATGTTTCTATACTTCTCCACATTTAAAGGTTTGTTTAATTTAAGGTAAGAATCTTTTTATACGCTAAGGTAGGTATTTGCTAAACAGACACATTCACTACCTGCTTTCATAGACTTTACGCAGTAGCACACTCAATCTACACAAGTCGACATGTGTCAACGTGTTCACTCTAATACTAACATAGGTTTTGTATTTAGGATACAATAACATAAACCACATCTAACACCTACAGAGGATGTTTCAGCAATGTTTTAAGCCCATGGCCACTATTTTGCACATTAATTAATTCAATCAATTAATTAATTTTCATAATTATAGTTGAAAGGCAAGATTTGCAGGTCCATATATGTGAAGGGTATGTCAGCGTACACGGACGTACGCTCACTCTCACGAGCGGTGACATAAGCTGACTTTTCTATTGAAAACAATAGGGACCCGTCCGTGCAAGCTGGCGTACGCTCAGATAGCCGCAAGAAGGCGGTGGGGAGACGGAGGAAAGACGGCCGTAGACGGCGCCGTACGCTCAGTCGTACGCCAGTTGTCGGAGTGTAAGGGCTGGGCCGGCCGCGTACGTTGCCGTACGCTCATTTGTACACCACTCCCCTTCTACGTTATTTTTGCCCGTACGCAAGCGGCTGATTTGTGGGTGGGCTTAACCCTAACGGCCGCGTACGGCTAGCGTGCGGTAATTGTGAACGTACGCACGTTTGGCCGCTCCGATCAGAATAAGGCCCAGTCTGTGGAGTCAGGGGCTGTATGAGTACACTCCATAGTCTGAGCCCGCAGTTGCCCTACACTGTCTGGGGAGTCAGTGGCTGTATGATTACACTCCATAGTCTGAGCCCGCACCTGCCCTACACACTCAGGGGAGTCAGGGGCTGTATGAGTACACTCCATAGTCTGAGCCCGCAGTTGCCCCACACAGTCTGTGGAGTCAGGGGCTGTATGAGTACACTCCATAGTCTGAGCCCGCACCTGCCCTACACACTCAGAGGAGTCAGGAGCTGTATGATTACCCTCCATAGTCTGAGCCCGCACCTGCCCTACACACTCAGAGGAGTCAGTGGCTGTATGATTAACTCCATAGTCTGAGCCCACACCCACCCTACACAGTCTGGGGAGTCAGGGGCACTCCATAGTCTGAGCCCGCACCTGCCCTACACACTCAGGGGAGTCAGGGGCTGTATGAGTACACTCCATAGTCTGAGCCCGCAGTTGCCCTACATGGTCTGGGGAGTCAGTGGCTGTATGATTACACTCCATAGTCTGAGCCCACACCTGCACTACACACTCAGGGGAGTTAGGAGCTATATGGTTAGACACCATAGTCTGAGCCTGCATCTGCCCTACACACTCAGGGGAGTCAGGGTCTGTATGAGTACACTCCATAGTCTGAGCCCGTAGTTGCCCTACACAGTCTGAGTCAGTGGCTGTATGATTACACTCCATAGTCTGAGCCTGCACCTGCCCTACACACTCAGGGGAGTCAGGGGCTGTATGAGTACACTCCATAGTCTGAGCCCGTAGTTGCCCTACACAGTCTGAGTCAGTGGCTGTATGATTACACTCCATAGTCTGAGCCTGCATCTGCCCTACACACTCAGGGGAGTCAGGGGCTGTATGAGTACACTCCATAGTCTGAGCCCGCAGTTGCCCCACACAGTCTGTGGAGTCATGGGCTGTATGAGTACACTCCATAGTCTGAGCCCGCAGTTGCCCTACACTGTCTGGGGAGTCAGTGGCTGTATGATTACACTTCATAGTCTGAGCCCACACCAGCACTACACACTCAGGGGAGTCAGGGTCTGTATGAGTACACTCCATAGTCTGACACCGCAGTTACCCTACACAGTCTGAGTCAGTGGCTCTATGATTACACTCCATAGTCTGAGCCCGCACCTGCCCTACACACTCAGGGGAGTAAGGTGTTGTAGCCTGTATGATTACACTCCATAGTCTGAGCCCGCACCTGCCCTACACACTCAGGGGAGTCAGGGTCTGTATGAGTACACTCCATAGTCTGAGCCCGCACCTGCCCTACACAGTCTGGGGAGTCAGTGGCTGTATGATTACACTCCATAGTCTGAGCCCGCACCTGCCCTACACACTCAGGGGAGTCAGTGGCTGTATTTTTACACTCCATAGTCTGAGCCCGCACCTGCCCTACACACTCAGGGGAGTCAGTGGCTGTATGATTACACTCCATGTCTCCTCTGGTCAGGAAGCTACATCATCAGCTCATGAAATGTGTCTCGGCATACACTGCACAATGTCCTGCTGGCATTCCAGCTGACTGGGTTCTACTGCTGCACAAGAGGGAGAGCCTGTAATGTCAGTGTGCCCTGGAGAGGCCACTCTTACCTACTGGGACCCTTTTTATCCAGCTCTGTCAGTGTGCAGTACAGTACAGTATATTCTGATGAAACTTTAGAAATCTTAGTACATAAGAAACAATTATTATTATCATTATAATCCCCACCCAAAAAAACATTTGGCAGAGACTCAGCCCCATTCTGTGTCATATCTACATGTGTCACTTTTGTGCGGCGTCAGAGAACGTTTTTCCAAACAATTCTATGGCACTGTCCTGCCGGTAATGAGCATCTGCAGACAATAACAGTAGCGCAGTTTAAAGACGAATCGGTTACTTCATCTTCTGTGATAAACGTCCAACAGTTTTCTATTGTAGCCTATTAAATGTAGATTAATTGACTATTAAATCCCAATATTTATGCTACGATGATTAGCGCTACTCGTACAATCCTCCAGTACAGCTCTGCCGTCTGGCACAGTGATATAATACATGATAATGGCTGCAGCGTTAGTGATGAGGAGGGTGCGGAGACCCCCTACTGGTTCCTCGCTGAGTTATTAATAAGGGACAGTTCCTTCCAAGTGACTTGGATACAATTTATCACTTTTCTATGATCAAAGGATTCATGGAGCAAAATGAAAAAATGTTAAGGTTTGTTTTGTGGCAGGAGACAAAATAATATCATATTGTGAGCAGTGTCATTGTGTGTGTGAGGAGGGGTTAATCAGGGTCAGATTATGGGAGGGGCGATATAGCCTTGGGGCCCCCATACATTAGGGCCCCCCCACATGAAGTTGATTAAATGTCCTTCAGCTGCTCAACTTTTTCATTTACAAGAACCACCAAGCATCTCCTCCATGACGGTGTAGAAGGTGTGGACTGCTCAGGATCGGTGTCCTGTGGGATTTCACATTACATTATGCTGTCGCTGCTATGGCGACATCCAGGCCAGTGTGTGTGTGTGTGTGTGTGTGTGTGTGTGTGTGTGTGTGTGTGTGTGTGTGTGTGTGTGTGTGTGTGTGTGTGTGTGTGTGTGTGTGTGTGTGCGTGTGCGTGTGCCCTTTGAGTGCCAACGTTGCTGTGAGATATCTTTAACACCTCTGCTAATAATGTTAGGGCAGCTCACAGCGACTGTTCTTATTTTTGGGTGTAATATTTAACTAAACTTAATTAATTCACTTGACCGTATGTGTATTTATTTATACTAAAGGCAGTGTAAAAATAAAGCAGTCAGTATTTTCCCTGCACAGAAACAAAATAAATCACCCAAATCTAATTCTCTCCGCACATTTTACATCTGCCCCCCTGCAGTGCACATGGTTTTGTCCATCTAAGAAGGATTTTGTCAGAAAGAGTGAACTAGAATAAGGCCCAAGATGTCCTTGCAATGGCTCTATTACTTATAATATTACTTATAATATGACATAATTGGATTTGTATATATTATACTAGTTAATAGCCCATCAAAATTATGGCTTCTGCAATGTACTTTCACTTTGAGCTGTGACAGCGTTTTCCTCTCATTTTGAGCCGTGACAGTTTTTAGCCCACAACCTCTCCACCGCAAGTCCTTATCTGCTCCTACCTCCAACCTCCCTCTCTCCATATCCAGTAAATTTGAAACAGAGCAGAGACCCTGCAAAAATTGCTTTCTTTTTTCTGTTCTGACATTTTTTAGCGCACAAAAGAGTAATTTAGCCTTGGCCTCTAGTGGTCAGTAGCGGTACTTCACGTCATAGAGGTGAGGAGTAGTTAGACTTTTATATGTATAGATTTTATTTGTGAAAGATGCTTTTTCTATAAAGTGCTCAAGCACCAAAGGTCTTGTTGGAAAGGGGCTCTTCGTATTGAATTTCTGGATTTCAAATGAATATAAACATATATATATATATATATATATATATATATATATATATATATATATATATATATATATATATATATACCACATGAAAAGCCTGTGTTTGTCCCTCTGTACCTTACTCTGTAGGAGCCCTGACAGACTCAGTGCTGCCTCTAATTAAAAACCCTCCCATGACGAGGCCGCTGCTGCTGCTGTCCTCCATGGGTCTGAGAAGCATATGATGAGCTCCACGAAGCACAGCTCCGCACAAGCCTCTCAGCATCTGACCTCTTGTGCAAAGTCTCATGGGACTTAGTTAACTCCCAGTAATGCACTGCACACTTGTGCAGACAGTGTGCCCTGGCTCCCGATGCTCAGCACCATTAATCATTGTCACATTGGCAGATAGGTGAAGCTACCTCACTACCCCACTGCCATGCACAAAACCTTTGGCTAAAAAAAAATACATACTTTTTGGCAACGGGATCTCACACAAGGTGTTTGTGATCGCTTTTGTGGCATTCGGACGGCAGGACGTAGTGTGAAAGATGCGCTGCTGCTAAAGTTATTCGCACCCTTCACCGGCAAATCAATTCCCCCCTTTGTCTTTACAGTGTGTAGTAATTGATCCTGTGAATACATTGTTATGTGCGATACTGTAGCTAATAAACATAATAATAAACCATGCAGCTTCAAGTAACAATACATCTCTGTGCAGTGTGTCTGAGCGGCTCGGTGGACGGTAATATCTGTGTTATAAGTATATTGTTATACTGGATGTAATTCTGTTCCTGGTGTATTGTACTTTATAGAGGAATATTAGATACAGCCCATTCGCCAGGCGACCTCTCTATCATTTCCCATAGAAAGCTTTCGCCACAAAGTATCGTGCCCCAAACGTGAGTCATCAGCAGATGAAAGTGTTCCTGGGAAGAGCGATGAGACACAAAGACACCAATCAGCCGCCAAGGCGCACACAGATAACACAGACAGAGGCGCAATGACAGCAATTTATACAAATATTGTTACAAACAATCTGTGCGAGAATATGTCCCTGTGTCCCAGCTGGTAACAGCGCAGAACGTCACTATGCCTGCACACAGTAATATATACTAATGTATACACACAAAGATATATACTACTGTACTGTATTAATGCAGCAATATATACTAATGTATACACACAATGATATATACTACTGTACTGTATTAATGCAGCAATATATACTAATATATACACACAAATATATATACTACTGTACTGTATTAATGCAGCAATATATACTAATGTATACACACAAAGATATATACTACTGTACTGTATTAATGCAGCAATATATACTAATGTATACACACAAATATATATACTACTGTACTGTATTAATGCAGCAATATATACTAATGTATACACACAAAGATATATACTACTGTACTGTATTAATGCAGCAATATATACTAATGTATACACACAATGATATATACTACTGTACTGTATTAATGCAGCAATATATACTGATGTATACACACAAATATATATACTACGGTACTGTATTAATGCAGTAATATATACTAATGTTTATACACAATGATATATACTACTGTACTGTATTAATGCAGCAATATATACTAATGTATACACACAATGATATATACTACTGTACTGTATTAATGAAGTAATATATACTGATGTATACACACAAATATATATACTACGGTACTGTATTAATGCAGTAATATATACTAATGTATACGCACAATGATATATACTACTGTACTGTACTAATGCAGTAATATATACTGATGTATACACACAATGATATATACTTCTGTACTGTACTAATGCAGTAATATATACTAATGTATTCACACAATGATATATACTACTGTACTGTACTAATTCAGTAATATATACTGATGTATATACACAATGCTATATACTACTGTACTGTATTAATGCAGTAATATATACTGATGTATACACACAATGATATATACTTCTGTACTGTACTAATACAGTAATATATACTGATGTATTCACACAATGATATATATACTACTGTACTGTACTAATGCAGTAATATATACTGATGTATATACACAATGCTATATACTACTGTACTGTACTAATGCAGTAATATATACTAATGTATACACACAATGATATATACTACTGTACTGTACTAATGCAGTAATATATACTAATGTATATACACAATGATATATACTAGTGTACTGTACTAATGCAGTAATATATACTAATGTATACACACAATGATATATACTACTGTACTGTAGTAATGTAGTTATATATACTAATGTATACACACAAATATATATACTACTGTACTGTACTGTACTAATGCAGTAATATATACTGATGTATACACACAATGATATATACTACTGTACTGTACTAATGCAGTAATATATACTAATGTATATACACAATGATATATACTACTGTACTGTACTAATGCAGTAATATATACTAATGTATACACACAATGATATATACTACTGTACTGTACTAATGCAGTAATATATACTAATGTTTATACACAATGACATATACTACTGTACTGTACTAATGCAGTAATATATACTAATGTATATACACAATGCTATATACTACTGTACTGTACTAATGCCCCCAGTAACAGTAGCGCACGCAGGGGGGGTTTCTGAGTACCCAGAAACGCCCCCCCCCCCAGGAGTCTAAGAGCCCTACGCTGAAAGCTGAGGGTCCCCTCTTTCGATGGGTATAAGAATTTTTTAAATCGGCCCTTGGGAACCAGAGATATCTGACTTTAAATCAGTGGTCCCCATCCAAGCCAATTAATTGCTCTTCCCAGTAAGATATTTCAGGTTCTGTCTGACTTATAGTTTTTCTGAGGGTATATTCCAAAATCTGGGACTCTCCCCATTTGATGGACACTAGTAGCTTGTCTCTACTGTACCCAGAACCAGAGATATCAGCCTTCCAGCAGCTGGTTACTGCTCCAGCTCCACACACCTGGTATGTAGTTTTATATACTCGTTGGCAGATTCCTCTGCCTCCTGAAATCTGATCCCCTAGTCCCCAATACCATTTGGTAGGTGGGATTCTCTAGTTTTTAATTCCTTTAACATCTAATAAATCTATTTCCTTGAACTGGAGATATCTGCAGTCAAGCAAGCTGTCCTCCCATCAGAAAATTATGAATAATAAGCCCACTCCATTATACACCCCTCCTCTGCGTATTAAACATCCTCTACCACCCTGGAAGTTATGTATCAGGGCCCCTTCATTCAGCCCAATGCCCCCTTCTCCCACCTCATCTCCCACCATCTGTGCAGTAAAGGGGTAATTAGTGGAAATTACTGATCCAGGCCCTACATGCTGAGTGCTTGATATAATACCCCCTACCACCCGCGGGACATCAAAGCTTCCCCCACCCCTACCGCTGGAGGATCTGTTGACAGTATATATATGTATGTACAGTAGGAGCACATCTCATCTATCTTCCTTAAGGCCCCTACATACGCAGAGATGTGTGCCAGAGATACATAACGGGAGATTCAGCACAAGAGATTTCACTCTTGTGGCTCATTTCAGACAATGAGCCACATACAGGCCCTTATTCTGATCGGTGCGTACGTTCGCGAATTCTTTCGGTGCGGTCCGCATGCCACGCTGTGCGGTGGCGTACGGCTAACGTCCGTAGAAACGCCCACGTGTCCTCCGCATTCGGATGGACTCACTCTTTAAGAACAGGGCGTGTTTACGGACGACATACAAACCATGCGTGTGCGGGGGAAACAGTCAGATTCTTCACGGTGTGACCGCGTATGCACGGCCTTCCCGTGTCAGAACGCACGCGAGCCGGCCACTACGCACAGATGCGGTGTACTTACGCACAAAACCAGACTACTCTTATCTGAGTTCCCAAATAGATCACATGACACACTTAGGCAATTATCAAACCACTTTGAGAACAGATTGTTACTCCTGGGCATCTGTTATTTATCTAATTGATCATTAAACACTTACAAGCACTATACATTAACCCTAACATTCCCTATGGGGATAAAAATGTCATCTACCCTTTTGCTGCGTACATATCTAAACATCAACATGTTTGTGTTTTAAATGCTATTTATACTTTTAATGTGAAATACTAAAATAACACACAGACAACTTCTTAAATAACGGGTAACTTTTATTAATAACCAAACAAAATGGAAGAAAATTAGTCCAGGAGCAGGACACATAGGTCCTCGACATGTGCAGTCATCCTCCTGAGGTCCTCCCGCAACCTCATGAGGGCCCCTCTAACACCCTGGCCTGGCTCCTGGTAATCTTTGTGCATGAGAAAGGGGGTACAACATTAATTATGCTACTCACGTACACCTTGTACAGTCAATCCTAAGTACCTACACCATGAGAAATCATACATACAAAAAAAGCCTTAGCCACTCTGGTATGTAATGGCATCAAATATATGATCATGATGCTGCCACCACACACACACACACACACACACACACACACACACACACACACACACACACACTTGTGTGACATATACATTTCACAATCTATATATCAAAAACACAACCACACTTGAGGATCACTCACAGTTGTCCTGGCCAAAGACTCCTCACTCAACTCAAAACATACACCCACTACAACATGCCACATTGACCCATACATATATACCTGCATGTTACTGCTTAATAGCTAAACTGCATGATAGATAGATAGATAGATAGATAGATAGATAGATAGATAGATAGATAGATAGATAGATAGATAGATAGATAGATAGATAGATAGATAGATAGAATAGATACCACATTAAAATGCTAGCCTAGTCCCTCTACCCATTACTTCATGATTCCTTGTCACATTTGCAAGATAGGTAAAAGTGCAGCACTAATCCGCTTCCATACACCAAACAATTTCTAAGGTCAATCCATCCTACATAATACCTTTCAAAAATACATGACAACAACACGGGCCCACTGGCTAGAGGGGAGCCCAGGCAAACTGGCCACTTGGGACTCCAGTATAAATCAGGCCTGCCCATATTCCATTGATGTTTTATTGTTGCTTCTATACAAAGAGCCTCCATAAATAAACACTCATCACCTACATGAGCATCCAGATTGCACGTTTGCAGCATGGCCCTATAAGGCCAAAGTGTGTCTGTTGTTTCCCATTTTTTTGGACTACTCTTTACTATATTATAGCAAAATTTAATCAGCTGTGCGACATAACAAACTGTACCTAACTCAGTAATGATGCATTATGTCTACTTACCCCTGCCAGGCAGCTCCACCATCTCTTCATCCTCCACATTGGGAGGTGGTGGCAAATCGTGGAGGGGTAGGGTCACCTCCTCCTCCTCCACTTCGACCTCCTGGCCGACCTCCTGGGACACCTCCTGGGCCTCCTCTGTGTCCTCCTCCGTGACCACCTCCTGGGCCTCCTGTGTGGCCTCCTCAGTGGCCACCTCCTGGGCCTCCTGTGTGGCCTCCTCACTGGCCACCTCCTGGGCCTCCTGTGTGGCCTCCTCACGGGCCTGTCTGGCTCTCTCCCGCGCTGTGGGTTAAACAAACAAAATGGGTGAGTGTCATTTGACATTGAAATCACTCTAACAAGTACATATCATAACCACATTATATATGTGTTATATATCACACATATAGTATATGGCTTTCTATGTCATCAACACCCAATTGACCTCATGTAATATTAATATTAAATAATGTGAAAATGCAAACACTCACTGGCCTAGATGCACTAGCCTTCAAAAGTTATACAATGTAGAGTGATAAACACGCAGCCAATCAGCTTCTTCCTGTCATGTCACAGACTGTAGTTGTAAAATGCCAGGTAGGAGCTGATTGGCTGCCTGTTTATTACTCTCCATTTTATCACTTTTGAAGCAGACTGAATCCTGGCCACTGTCAATTATATGTATTTTGCGAAAATACTTACAGCGTTGCAGACGCCGCCTCAGAGCCTGCAGACGCTCCGGCTCCCGCCTCCGCAGGTCGGACCATCGCCTCTCCAGTTGGGCGATGGTCCTCCGCACATGAGTGGGGGCGAATATGCGGTGCCGGGCCGCAACATATGCCCGGCGCTTGTCCCTATTCGTGATGAAGGGGCCTGCCTGCCCCAGTCTCCGCTCCATCACTGCCACCAGCGACATCAGCTCCGCAGTGGAGAATGGTTGTGCTCGCTGGTAGGCAGCCATTTTAGCAATGGCACAAATCAAACAATCATGTGCTGTCATTGGTTGGTCAGAGTGATATTTGGTATTAACTTTATTGTTCATTTTTACACTAACAGCGTGTATGCGCCCGAACATACGGCTAACCCATTGCATCGCACCCCCATCCTAAACACACAGTCTAAACTATGATGTAAACACATTATATATAATCTATAACATTCACCAAACATGGGTATAAGCACCAGGTGAAATAGTCTGCATCACTAGACACTTACACCTAACTCAACAAGGTACTAAACAGCTATTTTATAATGAAAGCTATGCAACAGAAACATAGCAAATAGTGGCAGACCTTTTCCCAAAATTAGGCCATGCTGCCATGTGTACACTTACCTTCTACTGGCCCATACTACAGAGGTGGAATGAAAAGTAGCTAGAATCCAGCCTGAATTTGGAGTGCTTTCACATGTGATTTGGATGCTAGCACTGATTACTTGTGGCTAAGTGGTGGACTGGATTTACATATGGAATGGGTAGTGTCATTTGTACTACATACCAAACAAGTGCACAGTACAGATGTACAATCAAATATACATTTCATATGTGACCTCAGTTTTATTTGGTCTTTGGTGTTGGAATCTGCATTTAGCTACTAAATCAGACTTACTCAGTTTGCCAGGTTTTTGAGAAATATTTATCCACACCAAGGGGCGTCCCGTATGCGCCGCACGGTTGACGCTGGCGTACGGAACGCGGCCGTACGGAACGCAGGTTGCAGCTGATTAACGCCAATTACAGAAATAGTATTTAAAGTTGTCCTAGAAAGGCAAACAGTTGTTGCAAACATGGCTGGCTCAGAGTCAGAGGAAGAACAGGTGGTGCAGAATCTCTTGTCCCGCATGGAGGCCAACACCACCTATGTCCCCCTCAACCCAGAGCACCCAGATGGCCCATCAACATCAGGCCAATCAGCAGCTGGCCCATCCTCAGCATCAGCAGAATCATTGGCAACACAGCAGGTGGCTTCCCAACAGAGTAGCCAGCCCAGCACTTCAAGTACAGCAACCGGTGGCCGTGGCCGTGGCCGTGGCAGTGCCAGTGCCAGTGGCCGTGCCCGTGGCCGCAGTCGGGCAACAGAGGAACCAACCACAAGAAACATGGCATATGAACCGCAGGAGCTTGACATCCTGGTGACCCGGGCACGTGATTTGATAGAGTGCCCAGCGGTAAAGTTGACACACACAAGGAGATGGAAGATCTGGGAGGAGATAACGGCGGAGATTAATGCAGTGGCTCCACAAGTTCGTGAGGCGGAGCACGTTACGAAGAGGCAAGTACATGTGTGTTACATTTGAGCAGTACAAGTCCAGTAATGTTTACATTCAATATTAGATGGAGTTGGTCAATGGGTGGTCACGTTGCTTGGAGGCACAGACATGTTTGCCATGACATTGAATTGATAGTTATTGGAGGGTGACTGTTGTTGTATCTTCTAAGGGTTGGTTTTAAAAATGAATATAATGTAAGTTTGGTGTCAGTAGGCACATGTTGTATTATGTTTCAGATTGCAATGGGTGCTACAGCAAACATGAGGAGTTACATATGTACACTTTGATTGCAGGTGGCACGACTTCAAAGGCAACCTCAAGAAGAAATTGACCCAGCGGTGGGAACACAGCCACACCTCTGGGGCTGGCCCCATGCCTGGCAAGCTGAAGCTCACCCCCCTGGAAGAGATGGCAGAGTGCTGCATTGCAGTGGAGGAGGTCCGGGGGGTGAGCACCATAGACAGCGAGTCCCCAGCGGAAGTGATGGCTTCTACGCTTGAAGGTAATTATTTGCCTTATTTGAAGGTAATATATAAGTAGATGTTTTGAATTTGGCATGGAATGTGTGGTAATTGGTATTTTCTCGTTCAACAGCATCCCCACCGCTTGGTCAAGAATCTCTTGAGGAGGTTGTGGAGTCTGTGCCACCTGGCCCCAGTAGCAGACCCGTGCAGCAGCAGCCGGAAATGTCCGCGGCTGAATTGTCCACGTGGGGGCGTGTGCTAGAAAGTATTGTGCAGCAGGGAGACTCGGCATCAGAGCGCGTGCGTAGGGCCGAGGAGGTGCTGCAGGGTTTGACCACCAGCCACCAGAGTATTGCTGCGAGCCTGCAGGCTATGAGTGCCAGCCAGCAATCTATTGCTGCGAGCCTGCAGGCTATGAGTGCCAGCCAGCAAGCTATTGCTGCTAGCCTGCAGGTGCTGGCTGATCAAGCCCTGCGGCAAAATGAACTCCTCCTCCGCCATAATGAACTTATGGTGGAGCTAGTTACCACCAATAGGGTCCTAATGTCACCCGCTTCTGGTGCATTACCACCATCATCACTCCCTGCTGCCAGAGGGGGAAGAACATCCACCCCCTCCCCAGCATGTGCTCCACGTGACCCACCATCTGACTGTGGCCGTGGGTGAGGCCGAAGAGCTGCTGCACGTGGCAAGGAGCCTGCCAGGGGCAAACGTGCCCGCAAATGAACTTGTGTCCCCATTAATCTCCACCGTTATGTCTTCCCAAATCTTCCATTGAGCTGTGTGTGTCAGCATCCTGTGTCAAAATCCGTGCCGAGGGTCACCACATTTGCCCGCGGTTCAAATGTCATGTTTGGTTCCCCTGTTGCCCTGTTTCGGCTACCATTACTGTGTGCTGTACTTGAAGTGTTGGTGCTCTACTTTTGTTGTGAAGCCACCTGATGTGTTCCTAATGATTCTGCTGTGGCTATTTATTATATACTAGGTGATTCATCGCGCCCTACGGGCGCTCTTCACACCGTCGTAAGGGGCTGCGCCCCCTTAATTTGTGAACGTTTGTATATGAGAAATATGGTTAGAATTGTATGAAAGATGCCCTGTATTGCAACTTAGGTGTCCACGAATCGCGGGAGGGGGGGTTGCGGAGGGTGCCGCGAATTGCAGGAGGGGGGGTCGCGGGGGGTGCCGCGAATTGCAGGAGGGGGGGGGGGTTGTGGGGGGGTGGATGCTGCGAATCGCAGGAGGGGAGGGATTGCAGAGAATCGCGGGAGGGGGGTCGCGGGGTGGGTTGCCGCAAATCGCAGGAGGGGGGTTACGGGGGCGGGGGTTGCGGCAAATCATGGTAGGGGGGGGTCGCGGGGGATGTGCCGTGAATCACGGGAGGGGGGGTCACGGGGTGGGGTGCCGAGAATTGCGGGGGGGGTGTGTGTGTGCCGTGAATCGCGGGAGTGGGGGTTGCGGGGGGGTGTGACGCGAATCGCCACAAGAAAAAATCAACACAGAAAGGTCAACACATGTAAATGTTGACATAAGTGTGGCACTTCATTGGTGTCCATGTCGACACATGAGAATGAATATGAAAACATTCAAAAAATGAAAAAAAAAACTTCAAAAACTCATGTCAACCTTTTTTCATTGTCGACCATAGCCATCTCAGTGTTTTCCATGTGCAATTTAATTCTGGAGCTGCCGCGAATCACGCGGGGTGCCGCGAATTGCGGGAGGGGGGGGTCGCGGGGTTGGGTGCCGCGAATCGCGGGAGGGCGGGGTTCACAGGGGTTCCGGTGGGGGGTTGCCGCGAATTGCGGGAGGTGGGGGGTCACGGGGGGTGCCGCGAATCGCGGGAGGGGGGTTTGCGGGGGGTGTGACGCGAATCGCCACAAGAAAAACTCAACACAGAAAGGTCAACACATGTAAATGTTGACATAACTGTGCCACTTCATTGGTGTCCATGTTGACACATGACAATGAATATGAAAACATTCAAAAAATGAAATAAATCTTCAAAAACTCATGTCAACCTTTTTCATTGTCGACCATAGCCGTGCCAGTGTTTTGCATGTGCCATTTAATCCTGGGGCTGCCGCGAATCGTGGGGGGTGCCGCGATTTGCGGGAGGGGGGGGTTGCGGGGGGTGGGTGCCGCGAATCGCGGGAGAGCGGGGTTCATGGGGGTTCCGGTGGGGGGTTGCCGCGAATTGCGGGAGGGGGGGGGGTCGCGGGGGGGTGCCGGGGTGCCGCGAATCGCCGGAGGGGGGGTTGCGGGGGGTGTGACGCGAATCGCCACAAGAAAAAAATCAACACAGAAAGGTCAACACATGTAAATGTTGACATAAGTGTGGCACTTCATTGGTGTCCATGTCGACACATGAGAATGAATATGAAAATATTCAAAAAATGACAAAAAAACTTCAAAAACTCATGTCAACCTTTTTCATTGTCGACCATAGCCATGTCAGTGTTTTCCATGTGCAATTTAATTCTGGAGCTGCCGCGAATCACGGGGGGGGTGCCGCGAATTGCGGGAGGGGGGGTCGCGGGGGTGGGTGCCGCGAATCGCGGGAGGGTGGGGTTCACAGGGGTTCCGGTGGGGGGTTGCCGCGAATTGCGGGAGGTGGGGGGTCACGGGGGGTGCCGCGAATCGCGGGAGGGGGGGTTGCGGGGGGTGTGACGCGAATCGCCACAAGAAAAAATCAACACAGAAAGGTCAACACATGTAAATGTTGACATAAGTGTGCCACTTCATTGGTGTCCATGTCGACACATGACAATGAATATGAAAAAAATTAAAAAAATTAAAAATAAATCTTCAAAAACTCATGTCAACCTTTTTCATTGTCGACCATAGCCATGTCAGTGTTTTGCATGTGCCATTTAATCCTGGGGCTGCTGCGAATTGCAGGGGGGGGGGTGCCGCGAATCGCGGGAGGGGGGTCGCAGGGGGGGTGCCGCCAATCGTGCAAGGGGGGGTCGCGGGGGGGTCCTTTTTGCCGCGAATCGCGGGAGGTAGGTCGCGGGGGGTGTTTTTTCCGCGAAATGGGGGGGGGGGGGGGTCAGGGGGGAGGGTTTACAGCGATTCGCGGGAGGGGGGGGGTCGCGGGGTGGTGGTTATGCCGCGAATTGCGGGAGGGGTCGTGGGGGGGTTCTTTTTGCTGCGAATCGCGGGAGGGGGGGTCGCGGGGGTGTTTTTGCTGCGAATCGCGGTAGGGGGGGTCGCGGGGGAGCGGGTATTTTTGCCGCAAATCGCGGGGGGGGGCGGGGGGGGGGAGGTTTTGCCGCAAATCGCGGGAGGGGGGCGCTCACCTGGTGGCTGTGGAGTAGCAGTGCTGGGCACCATAGGAAGGTAGTGGGTGTCTGGCACTGTCTGTGGGCTCACTGGGCTGGTTCTCTGTCACATACCTCCCAACATGACCCTCTCCAGGAGGGACACAATGCTCTGTTTCTAGACTTCCCCTTAATGTATGATTGCCATCACCTGTTTTAAACAGGTTAATTTCTCAGAAAGGTGTTCAGCACAGATGAAGGCAATCACACATTAAGAGGAAAGTCCAGGAACAGAGCGTTATAGACACAGACACCCACTTTGAGTGACAGATGTAGCCAAATATATAGTAGATTATTTACTTTTAGTCCTGTTTTGGTACCATTTGTTTTGTGATGGTTTTGACATTTTTTGCAAAGTTGCTTTAATAAATGTTAGTTTGGCCCCACAAATGTCTGTATTAATTGATACACGCAGAAGTGACATGTCTATTAGTATTATTAATATTAAGTTGTGTTGATTATTTGCTGTGTAAAAGTGTGTGACAAGTGCAGCATGTAATGTTCCCTTTAAGCTGCAATGCTTCCAATTGTAGCAGTGAGAAGCGTGTAATTAACAAGTAATGAGTAAAGTAGGTGATTGTATTGTGTTCAGCTGACATTGGTTGAGGTGCGTCCGTCCTGATTAGGCGTTCCGATTGCCTAGCGCATGACC
This sequence comes from Crinia signifera, assembly GCF_055691185.1. Taxonomy (NCBI): domain Eukaryota; kingdom Metazoa; phylum Chordata; class Amphibia; order Anura; family Myobatrachidae; genus Crinia; species Crinia signifera. The sequence continues at coordinate 173,493,379 of NC_139224.1, read as the reverse complement.
GAGTGGTGTCCGCAAAGCAATACTAGCCTTTTGGACACCGCACATTTCTACCCTTTTTGTTCGCGTGCATTCGGCGTGCTGTCCGAATGCACGCCTACCAAAATATGTGTACTCCCCCGTGTCCGCCCATGTTTCCGCCCAGTTTAGCCCACTTTGAAACTACGCCCCTGTGTCATTCCGCATGACGCCCATAACACACCCATATTGCCCGAGTGATTGCGGTGCACATTTCTGTACGGTATTAGTGAGAACAAGTACGGAGACCATGCGTGGCACATGCGCATAGCGTTCCCCACGCATGCGCAGACGGCTAAAAAACGCGATCCGAAAGAATTCGGGAAAGTACGCACCGATCAGAATAAGGGCCACAGAGAGATTTGTGTCAGAGATTCAAATTGGGAGATTCAGCACGGGAGATTTCAAATCTGTCACAGAAAGTGAAGTAAACACTGCACTTCATCACAAAAATGTTATTATTACTAAACACATCTAGCACATAACTAATGTCTTCTTTAATAAGTATTCTTTCACCTCCCCCTAATATTGCCCCCCAATAAAAAATGTAATCATGGTGGCTAGTGGTTCCCCCAGAACCGACCCCCCCCATATGTCAACTTTTAAACGTTGGTGGTACAGTGGGAATGGACATAAAAAAAATACTTACCAAGTCCGGGGTCCAGCGTCTCGTCCTGTCATACAGACAATAATTTTGTAAAATAAAAAAAATGGCATGGGGTCGTCCCCCCCCCAGGCATGACCAGCCCCGGGCTTTTTGAGTGGTCCTGGTTCCCAAAATCCAGAGGACAAAGTGCGTGGGGTCCCCCGGATCTTGGGGACCAGCACCAGGCTCTTGAGCTGGCCCTGGTTTCCAAAATACGGGGGGACAAAATGAATAGGGGTCCCCCATATTTTGGAGACCAGCACCAGGCTCCACTAGCAGGGGGTGTAATGCCATAGCCAGGGGACACGCTTGATGGTGTCCCGTGGCCAAAGCATTACCCACCCTAACTAGTCAGCCCAGGCCGGGAGTTTTTGGGGAGGTGGGGACCCCCCAAATAAGGGGGTCCCCCCTCTCCAGGGCACCCCAGGCCTGGGCTGCAGCCCGGGGCTATCCCTGCACCCCTGGGCGGTGGGTGCAGGGTTGATAGCTTAACAGTAATATTGTCTTTTACAGTAGGACTACAGGTCCCAGCAAGCCTGCCCCACATGCTGGCACTTGGGAGAACCACAGGTACCAGCATGTGGGGCATTAAAGGCCAGTCGGTACCTATAGCCCCCCTGTAAAGGAAATATTAAAATAAAACAAAACACAAACACAGATGTTTTAGTATTCTATTAACTGCATCTGGTCTTCACCCAGGGGGGCTCCTGCCCCCCCCCCCCCCCCCAGGGCTTCTGCGGTGTCTTCACCTGGGGGCAGCGGCCCACTAAGCTCTTTTGCATGGCCGCCGCCTCCCAGGGCTTCTGCCTCTTCATCTGTGTTCTTCACCTGGGGGCGGCGGCCTTTTAAGCTCTTTTGCATTGGCCGCGCCTCCCAGGACTTTGTGCGCTCTTCTCTCCTCCTCCGCCGTCGGACTGACTGCCCCTACCCTGTCTCGAGCTGGCTAATATAGCCAGCTCGAGGGGGCGGGGCATTGACGCGGTGAGCCGTGATTGGCTGGCCGCGGCCATTTTGAAATTTGAATTTTTGTAAAAAATTTTTTTAACATTTCCTCCCGATGCCGCCCCGCTGCCGCCGAGAGAGGTGAGGTGGGGGTGGCGATGGGTGCTACTGCTGGTGGGGGAGGGGGGTCAGGGGTGGCGGCGGCGGCAGGGGTAGCGGCGGCAGGTTCTGCGGCGTCCGCAGTCGCTCGCCCTGCTCATCTGCCCGCAGCCACACATGCGGGAGATGAGCAGGAGCTTTCTGAGCGACTGCTCTGAATTGAACAGCCCGTCCGTTCTGAATCTATGACAGATTCAGAACGGCGGGTGAGCGCATGTAAATCGCTGTGTGGGCTATATACACAGCGATTTACATGCATTTTCAGGCATTTTCTTAGCGATTTGTTAGAATCGCTCAGAAAATGCCTGAATATCGTGCTGTATGTGGGGCCCTTTAGGCAATGGCTATCCTTTTCTCAGCTGCAATACAATACATTGAACAATAGAGTAGGGGATTAGCAGAGTAATCCAATTAGTCACTTAATCCTATTATAGGGATAGATGGCCGTGGCTCCCACATATATGTATGTGTATAATATATATATGTGTGTGTGTGTGTGTGTATAGATATGTATACATATATTTATTATTATTATTATTATTATTATTTATATACATTTGGTCTATCTATAGTACTTTAACTGACCCGGCTTATACCATACCTCCCAACAGTCCCGATTTTAGCGGGACAGTCCCGATTGTCAGGGCCTGTCCCGCTGTCCCACCTGCGGGCGGCAGTGTCCCGCGGTGTGGGAGGGCTGTTGGGAGTCCCCCCTGTCAGCTGCTAAGCAGCGGGGAATAAACGCTGTGCGCATGCGCACAGCGTCTATTCCCGTAGCCAGGGGGCTGGGGGCATGGCTAGAGGCTCACAGAGCCTCTGGGTCATGCCCCCATAGCGGCAAAATGGGGGCGTGCCCCCCCCCCCCCGCCTGCAGACCTGGCAGAGTTGGGAGGTATGTTATACTGGGTCACTTAAGTGTCCATCTCTGTGCTTTGCTCCGCCCCTCTGGAAACCCCCTTCTGAAAATCCTGCTTTTTCCCCTGAGTAAGTGCCCTCACTTTGCACAAAAGAACAGCGTGCACTGATTCATTGTTTTGTGGTCTGAGGGTGTGTCTGGTGACAAAATTTATCGAAGACTTTGTGCACAGAATGGGGTAAGTGTTTTGCTGTGAAGAAGTGTGTATGAATGGACGTTCAAAGATGGCCGCATAAGTGTCAGCCATGACAGAGGAGCCGGGAGCCCGTATACGTCATGAGTACATTGAGCCTGCAAGCGAACTCATTCTGCTGAATAGTTACAGTGGATTATGTTGCAAATCATTTGACTAAAATTCAAACAAAATTTAGAGGGCTTCTATCCAAGGGTGCTATGTTATTGCATGGCATATGTACGTCTGCACACCATTGCGCATACTGTCACCTCTGTTACAGCATGCTCCCAATTGTCCTGATCTTGCCCCAGACAGTGGTGCATTCATGGCTCCTAGTTCAGCCTAAAACATTTTCTAAAGGAGCGGATACAAAACCTTGTTGACAAATGGAAAAAGGGGGTAATTCAGGTTGGTTTGCAAAAGCAAACTCCTTCTTTAATGGACAAAACCAGGCTGCACTGCAGGTGGGGCAGATGTAACATGTGCAGAGAGAGTTACATTTGGGGGAGTTATTTTGTTTCTGTGCAGGGTAATTATTGGCTGCTTTATTTATACACTGCAATTTACATTTCAGTATGAGCACATCCCGCCCAAGTCTAACTCTCTCTGCAAATGTTACATCTGCCCCACCGGCAGTGCACATGGTTTTGCCCATTAAAGAAGGAGTTTGCTTTTGCAAACCAACCTGTCACCCCCAAAGTGTATTGAAAAGACAGGAGATTATGTCGAAAAAATAATGTATTTGTCTTTTATGAATATTGAGTAAAATAAATTCTACTGCCAGAGTGCGGATCATTTTTTACTCAATATCATAGTAATCAGGTTTGGAATTTATATTTATACATTCTGTCAGAGACCACTGATCAGACTCCTGAAATGTATTCAGCTGCTGGTACATTCATTTCTATGGAGGTCACCCGTTTCGCGTGTCTTGGGGTAAGACAACGATCAGCCTGGAATGCTTCTGCCTATTGAGCACAATCCTGGCTACATGTGGAATTCTCCCGCTGTTATAATCAGTTTTATTATGTGTAGAAACACAAACACTGTTCTCCCTTCTCTGAACTTTTGCCATTTACTGTACATCTGGCTAATTTATTTCCCATAAGCCCAAATCTAGCACTGATCATCTGCAAGGTTCCGTCGGTAATCTTATACAGGTATTACCTGTGACTAGGAGGACGGGAATTCACCTGAACACATTTCTGAGATCGTTACGCTATGTCTGCCTCTGTTCTGATCACTGTTATACTAACTCATATGTGACTACAGTAATACACATTTGTTTTCAGCACAAAATACACCCTCCTGCAATTTCCCAACTGGACCGCGCTGCTCTGCGCAAGATCTATGTTCCTCATCCAGGCAGGGCCGCCAACAGAAATCCTGGGGCCCGGTACACTGATATCTCTGGGGCCCCCCTAACCACGTCCTCTTGAGCAGAATATATTTAGTATACTGCATATTGAATGTGTTTATTTATTATTACAAAAGACACAATAATAATCACTAATACTGGAGGGGTGTCTGGGTAAGTACCCTTACAGGAATCCAGGCGGGTGCCTTTATAAACCATTTCTAGGCACTGCACTGCCACAGCTATGCTTACAGCCGTCAGAATTTAGGGGCCCCTCACAAGCTTGGGGCCCGGTACAGGTGTCCCCTTTGACCCCCCGTCGCCTGCCCTGCATCCAGGTGCGTCACCCAGTCATGGACTCCTCTTGGGCTGGACTCTGTAGAATGCCCTCCCAGGCACAAAAAGACTCCACCTTCATCTGTTCCCTGAGAACTTCTCTCTTCAAACTTATTCTACTCCGAACCCACCCAAATAACCTTCATAAGTTATCCTACCTTCTTCTACTTACCACTATACGGTCCACACATTGCCTTATATATTTTATCTTCCTTCACTTTCACATCTCAGTGACACCAGCCCAACTTTCCTGTGTGACTATACCATACAGCCCACCAGGATCCTCTGCAATCTGGCTGGAATATTATGCAATATGTAGCACTTATCTTGTACTTAAACCGATGTCGCTCGTCAAGCCCCCTCAGTACAGCAAATACCACAATCTGCATGTCTATAAGGGTGGGGGTTAAATTACACAATTTGTGTCATTTTAGTCCTGCCCCCTTCACAAAAAGACGCAAATTGCGGTATGTGATCGATGCGCAGGGGAAATGCGGTGGAGGTGGGCATGCGGGAAGCTTGCCCACCTTCTCAGGGGGCCGGGAGGGGGACCCAATTTTCTGGAACCTCCCAGTCATTCCGGGAGATAAGGCAGGGATGTTCTGGATATTGGATTGTCCCTACAGTATGTCTGCTTATTGATGCATGCTGCCATTAGGATTGCATATTGCAATATGATCCTGGGTGGTAAGATCCCACCCAGATTGCAAAGATTATGCAATCCCTAATAGCCGCTCAGCAGAGAGGCGCTCTCCCTGCTCTGCTGACTCTGCTTCTTTGCGCTGCTGCTACCGCGCCTGACAAATTGTATGTATGACAGTGCAGGCGGCAGCTTGTACATATATAAAAAATATATATTATATATATATATATATATATATATACTGTCCACTGTTTGTCGGCACTCCGCTTAAAAAGGCAACGGTCCCGGAGCACGCCTGTAATCCAAGACAATCCTCCAATGTCAGAGGCACTCGGTGAAATAAAGAGAACAAAACAGATTTCTTATAACATGGCTGTATTGAGCCAAGTGCTTTCGAGGTTTTCACCTCTTCGTCAGGGCACAGCAATCAAACATACATGGTACTCACCCCACCTAAATACCCCTTTCTGAGGTGCCGGTCTGCTGCACTCACCGCCGGGCGCCCGCCACCGTGCCGACGAAAGCTGTCATCCCTGACTTCCGGTGATGCATATCCACGAAGTCCTGGGAGCGCCTTGCGTTCCACCGTGCTTCCGGCTTGCGTTGGACCTGTTGCCGGGTGATCTCCTCCTAGCAGCTACGCGCACAAGCACCCTGTTTGGAAATAAAGCAAAAACGCTTAGCACCCCAGAATATTTCAATCATGTTGCACAAAATACACTTAAACACATACTTGTACATGAACATACATACATAATATAGAATACAGAATACAGAACAGGCAAACACCTATATCAAAAAAATATCAAAAAACGCTGCAGATAGTTATTACATCACTGGACTAAATATACATTGGAGGTCTACTATGGCAATTATCTACTAAGGACACTGCTAGATAATCAATCAATCTATGAAAGGCTGTTCCAGTTAATTTTTTCATTTAGGCCACCAGGATTGGTGGTGCCCAAACGAACAATCCACTGGGATTCCTTAATCAATAGTTTCTTTGCTCGGTCCCCTCCACCGATAGAGAGAGGGACATGATCGATCATGAAGTAACTCAGGGATTCCAGGGGGTGATTCATTCTTTTGAAGTGGCGGGCCACCGGCTGATCGGTTTTCCTACCACGCAGTGCCAAGTTGATGGAGGATCTATGTCCCCCCATCCTCTCCTTGAACTTACAAGTGGTCTGGCCCACATAGTACTTTAAACACCCTCATTCAGAGAAGATGTATGACATTAGATATGTTTTGAGTTGTACCTCGACATATGTTGTGTACATCGCAGTATGCCCGTGTGGGCTTTACTATGTCAGTGTATCCATGGGTCAATTGTTATGTGCCAGCATCTGTGTGTCAGTGTATGTGTGTTAGTATGTCAGTGGATGTCTGTGTGTCAATATCAGCATTTGTCAGCATGTCCATATTTCATCCTGTCCACGTATCAGCATCTGTGTGTCAGCCAGTGTGTCACACTCATGTGTCAGCGCCTGACCATGTGTCAGAGTCTGCCAGTGTGTAAGTATTTGAGTATCTGTGTGTCACTCTCACAGCAGCTACCTGACAGTCTCTCTGTGGGTCTGCGTGTCAGCGACTAATACTATAAATACTATAGCGAAGCTGACCCTGGATGAGTTACTGTGTAGTATTTATCATATGGACAACAGAGTGATTTATTCTGTCCTTGTCCCGTCAATTTCCCGGGTTGGGCGCAGCGGTTGATTGATCCTCTTGTTGGGTGAACATGTTTGGAAATTGATACAAGACGAAGGATTGATCTTGGGAATCATGGGGACCTGCTGTGTGAGTGATGGGTACACAGCAAAGCATAGCGCTGACACTACACAGAGATGAATTAGCCCCATATCTGGGAGCGTTCTTTCGATGGGGAAATCATATGTTACCCCATTCACAGCATAGACGTCTGTTTCTTATATAACGATTCTCTTCTTTCACATGTCAAGTACTAGCCGGGACACCTCGTCATACCCCAGCCTGCTACAGGTGTGATATAGTTCACAGACAATGTCCAGGTCAACACTTGGAATGGTCGTCATGTTTTCATGTTCCGTTTGGTGCCAATGATGACACCTGAGCACATGAGTCCCCAGTTACAGTCCAACATCCCACGCTTTGCTCACCAGTGCCAGAGTCTACTGCTCCATGTAGAGGAGGGTACCCACATGGGCCCTGCACATGGGTATACCTCCCACACTGTTCCACCTGTGGGTCTCAGCGTTCCACCGGTGGGGGGGGGGGGGTACAGCTGGTAAACCTAGTGATTACCTCTGCTCTGCTCTGAATGTGCGAGGCATCTATTATAGTGATGGGAGTTGGGACAATAACAGGGGTCATTCATTCTGCATGTGATGTATCGTGTGCGATCACTGATCTCAGCTCTGAGAGGGGGCCCGATCCGGAGTGCAGCACGTATGATCTCCGGGGCCCATCTGAAACACACGGGATCGCGACTCATATTGGACGTCAGACACATTGCTATTTGGGCAGATTTCATTCGGTTTCTCAGCCCAATCTGTCGGAATCGGGTGAAATCGGGCCCAAATTGCATAGTGTACGCCTTTAGAGTCTGTCACCAGGGAGCCCCTAATGGGCTACAGGTAATAGGTTGAGGCTAAAAGGTCAAATGGCACAATGTTTACGTTAAAAGGTCGACACAAGAAAAGATTGTAAAATTCTGAAACGAAGCAACTGAAGACAACGCCAAAATATGTAACGCATCCAGAAATACGTCCCCCCATAGTTATTAATATATAGATGTTAAAAAAAGAGTTTCAAGTTCCCGCACAGCAATCATCCCCCCTGCAGCCGGTGTCCCGGAATCCTTCCCCCTCTCTCCACGCCGCCTGTCAGCAGTCCGCTGATTGCAGGAAGAGAACGTGGGACTGCGCCCCCATCCTTCCCACAGATCACTGACAGGAGCCGTATAGGGAAGCATCGGGCTGAGAGCCAGAGGCGAGAGGAGAATCACGTCCCCATACCCCAACCCCCCCCCCCCCTCGTTGCATTTCAGACTAATTTGCAAGAGAAAATGTCATTAGGCCACAAATCCTGACACATTCTCTTATTGTAGAGAGAAACATTGGATGCGTCATAATAAATATAGCAGATAAGTGATAGCAACTATCCGTCACTTTGTCAAACTCTTAGAGGGGATTTACTAAGATGAGAGCTCTATTTCACATGGGATGTTGCTATGGCAACAAATCAGAATCGACGTCTAAATTATTTAGCACCATTTAGAAGATAATAGATATAATCTGATTGGTTGCCATAGCAACATCCCATGTGACCTATATCCATACTTGCCTACCTGACCCTCTCCATGCAGGAGAAAATGCTCTGTTCCTGGGCTTCCCTGGTAATGTATGGTTGCCATCACCTGTGGTGACACCTCTCTTATCAGTTACCCAGCTCCCCACAGGTGCTGGCAATCATACATTATCCATACCTCCCAGCATGCCCCTCTCCAGGAGGACACAATGCTCTGTTCCTGGGCTTCCCTGGTAATGTATGATTGCCAGCACCTGTGGTGACACCTTTCTTATCAGTTACCTAGCTCCCCACAGGTGCTGGCAATCATACATTATCCATACCTCCCAGCATGCCTCTCTCCAGGAGGACACAATGCTCTGCTCCTGGCCTTCCCTGGTAATGTATGATTGCCAGCACCTGTGGTGACACCTTTCTTATCAGTTACCTAGCTCCCCACAGGTGCTGGTAATCCTACATTATCCATACCTCCCAGCATGCCCCTCTCCAGGAGGACACAATGCTCTGTTCCTGGGCTTCCCTGGTAATGTATGATGCCAGCACCTGTGGTGACACCTTTCTTATCAGTTACCTAGCTCCCCACAGGTGCTGGCAATCATACATTATCCATACCACCTAGCATGCCCCTCTCCAGGAGGACACAATGATCTGTTCCTGGGCTTCCCTGGTAATGTAGGATTGCCAGCACCTGTGGTGACACCTTTCTTATCAGTTACCTAGCTCCCCACAGGTGCTGGCAATCCTACATTATCCATACCACCCAGCATGCCCCTCTCCAGGAGGACACAATGCTCTGTTCCTGGGCTTCCCTGGTAATGTATGATTGCCAGCACCTGTGGTGACACCTTTCTTATCAGTTACCTAGCTCCCCACAGGTGCTGGCAATCCTACATTATCCATACCTCCCAGCATGCCCCTCTCCAGGAGGTCACAATGCTCTGTTCCTGGGCTTCCCTGGTAATGTAGGATTGCCAGCACCTGTGGTGACACCTTTCTTATCAGTTACCTAGCTCCCCACAGGTGCTGGCAATCATACATTATTCATACCTCCCAGCATGCCCCTCTCCAGGTGGACACAATGCTCTGTACCTGGGCTTCCCTGGTAATGTATGATTGCCAGCACCTGTGGTGACACCTTTCTTATCAGTTACCCAGCTCCCCACAGGTGCTGGCAATCATACATTATCCATACCTCCCAGCATGCCCCTCTCCAGGAGGACACAATGCTCTGTACCTTTGCTTCCCTGGTAATGTATGATTGCCAGCACCTGTGGTGACATCTTTCTTATCAGTTACCCAGCTCCCCACAGGTGCTGGCAATCATACATTATCCATACCTCCCAGCATGCCCCTCTCCAGGAGGAAACAATGCTCTGTTCCTGGGCTTCCCTGGTAATGTATGATTACCAGCACCTGTGGTGACACCTCTCTTATCAGTTACCTAGCTCCCCACATGTGATGGCAATCATACATTATCCATACCTCCCAGCATGCCCCTCTCCAGGAGGACACAATGCTCTGTTCCTGGACTTCCCTGGTAATGTATAGATGCCATCACCTGTGGTGACACCTTTCTTATCAGTTACCTAGCTCCCCACAGGTGCTGGTAATCCTACATTATCCATACCTCCCAGCATGCCCCTCTCCAGGAGGACACAATGCTCTGTTCCTGGGCTTCCCTGGTAATGTATGACTGCCAGCACCTGTGGTGAAACACATTTACCTAGCTCACCACAGGTGCTGGCAATCATACAGTACCAGGGAAGTCCAGAAACGGAGCATTTTCTCCCGCATGGAGAGGGTCAGGTAGGCAAGTGTGCCTATATGTGCAGAACCCAGACATCAGGGAAGGGGCTGAATTTGTACCCATACGAATGGGTCTGAATCGACCTCAATATTTCCTCTGGCCAGTTAGTAACTTTGGTGTTCTGGCCACGAATGCTGCGCAGTGTATCATCCTCAAACATTCAGATAACACTATTGCAACTTGCAAGCCTCTATGTACATATTCCGTAATTCGCAGGTCCGCGGGAGGGACTTAATTACGGGAATACGTCATTTCACCAGACTTGTCCCCGCCCCCCAACGTGCAGATTTAGTTGGCAACTTCAAAGTCCGGCAAGTATCAGCTGCTTGTATCATAACTTATAGAGTTGTACATGAGAAGCAGTCAGGGGTAAATGGAGTGGACACAAACACATGTGTGATTATAGAACGGACAGTATATTGACGTGGGGATACAGAACCTCATAGGAAGAGAGAATTACTTCCAGCGAGGGCAGAAGATTATTACGCAATGACCTTGCAAGTTGCAATCATTAGGTTACATGATCATAAAGAACAGACTGCAGCCAGCAGAGAGAAATCTATTTTTAATATTTTACAACAACAAGATCATCATTTAAAGTGTCAAACAGACATCTGGGACAGGCCGTAACCACAGCACAGGTAATAAAACCCCCGCTCTTTCCCTATCGCAGGACACCAGGACCCATGTCAAAGTTAGGGGGGTAGGGCAAATACACAGCACACGTGGTCCCGCATTAGAAATCAGAACCTGTGCCTCAGACTGATAATAAAATAAAGTGATTATTTTACATGGAGATCACCCTAACAGCGGCACGCCAGAGCTGAGTGCCACCTCCACTGTGACGCGTTTCACCAAAGGGATTGCTTAGCACACCCAGTATTTTATATATATATATATATATATATATATATATATTAAGCAACATGATATAAATAATAAGCACTTAGCAGACAATATTAACATTAAAATGACATAAAGAAAAATCTAATACGCATGCGCAGCCTGCACAGGGCAATCCTACAATAAAACCTTGCTACTTTTTTCATCGCTGGCCATTCGCAAGTTGATTGGCAGGAAGCTGGGATTTGCTTTTGATCCCGGTGCCGCGGGAAGAGCATCGGGATTGAATCTGGATCGAAGGCAGCTAACACTGTTCGATTGAGATTCCATTTTGATTTGATTCTGTTTCTAGAAACAAAATCAAATCGAAAATGTGTGTACGCCCTGTAAGCGTGGAAAAACAGGCTCAGCACTGGGGATTGTGTAGCACGGACCGAAACCTTTGCAGCAATGAAATTAAATGTTGCTGCACCTGTGCATGTAATGTCCATTAATTTGTCAATGAGAAATACCAGTTGGGGCAAAATAAAAAAAAGATCCAAAACAGAACGAAGAAATTCTATTGATCACCGATTCCGGGAATGTATTAAAGATTGCGTATACTGAGGTGGCAGAGATGTCTCACCAGAGGTCCACATCTCCTCATTTACCCATCTTCCGCAGGTGGTGGTGGTGCGGGGGGTGGGGTGGGTATGAGGACGTCATGTAAACACTCAGGATTGTCGGGATACATTTCTCGCATGCTGTATGACATACTTCACATTTTTGGCACATAAGGCCTGTTGCAGCGGATCTTCTTAACGAGCGCTATAATCGTGACCACGAGAAGAACAGTAATGACAGGGTTGATCTTCAGAAAGAGATAATAAGCACAGGTTTGTGCTTAGACAGTATATGGAAAACATCTGCCGATTGCAACATTTTCCTGGAACTTCACAAAGTCAGAATTTCTCTTCCTGCTCTGGATTCTCCAGAAATAGTTCTGGGATGAGGAACGAAAATCACGTTGAGTTGTTTGTCAATTAAAGCGTCGTCTATTTCCTTCTGTCAGGTTGAGTAATCGCTGTATCTGCCTATGTTCCATTTCATATGAAAATCGCGATCATCGACCTTTGTTTTCTATCATTTACATCAGCCATGTATTATGTAATGTATCATAGACCAAGTGTACATCTTACTGTGGAAGCTCAGAGCCGTCGGAGCAGAAGGATGGCGGTTTACAATAAGGTACAGCAGTCATGCATACCTCCCAACTGTCCCGCTCTTCGCTGGAACACCCTGGTTTTTTGGGACGTTCCGGCATCCCACCCGGCAGTGACCTGTCACTATCTCTCCAGCCCCTCAGGCAATTTGGTCCTTTGAGTGGACTCTAGTGGTCAGTGGCAGTACTATACCTCATAGAGGTGAGGGGCAGTTGGACAAGTCATGTAACATTCCCATTGTCAGATGACACATGGAAGGTGTCTACTCCTTTGCAATTGAGGCTCCTACCCGTCTACCCTGTTGGTCTTCACCCTTTTCTCAGTTGCCCTTGCTTTTTTCTTGTTCATTTGTTGCTTTTATTATATTTCTCGAAATTCGCTTAGATTGCAGAGTAGGCCCAGCTTGGTGGGAAAGCCAGACTCCATAGCAGCCACAGGTGGAACCAGAGGTGGCTCTGGAGGACTTCTTCTATGGGGTGAATTGCCACTTCCCGTGAGGGTAGACCATATACCCTTCCTTCATTATGGGTCCATTAGTACTATGCCAGCTAATGGTACAGTAGGCACGTTCTCCAATTCAGGCTGTTCCAGGTACCAACATCCATCCCCATTTCCATCATGTCCTGGCTGGAGCTGAGACCTCGCACCGCCAATCCTGTGTCCATGTTTTATTTTAAATGGAGGTAATTGGGTTGAAGGGTTTTACGTGTAGTTTTTTTTATACCGTCAAAGCCATCGCCCGACTATAATAACGGTGGATATGATTTGTGTACTGGCTCGTCGCCTTCCCCACCAGCACTGTAAGCACGCAGTTATTTCCTGGAGATAGGACAAGTGTTGTATAATACAGCTGTCTGACTCTTCCAGTGCACTTAGCGCTGCCTATGATTTGTGTACTGTTGGCTATGATTTGTGTATGATTTGTTGCATTTTCCACTCTGTAGACACAGACACTAATTTCCTGGGGATATCACAATATTGTAATTCACCTTGTCATTTCTTTTTTTACAGTAATTTTTTTGTGTCCGAAAATGGACAACGCTGCAGCCAGACAGCGTCACGCCGTCGCCATCTATTCCTGTGCTGTAGAGTGATGTGATAAAATGTTATTCTGTGTGTGTGTGTGTGTGTATGAGCTGCAGGATTGTCATGTACAGTACAGAGGGAGCCGCTCTCAGCGCAATAATCGCCAGCTGGCGCCATACCACAGAATGGAGAGCGCGCACGAGACGCTCACACGCCCCACGCGCGATTGAGTTAGCCGCTTCCGCATCCCCATCTGCTGGCCTGCCCACCGCCACCCTCCACCAGCACCACCTGCAATAACGAGGGCAGCTCCACCTGTATGTCATGTATACTGTAATGGGGTTTTATTGATCCAAGTGCACAGTTCCCAAATTCCAATGTTCCTTGAGCTCTTGTGTCCATATTGGGTTAGTTGGAGTCAATTGCTGTCTCATACCCTAAAGTCATTATACTGAAACAGTAACTATGCTTTAAATGACATTGCCGCCATGTCGACATTACGCTGTTTTATTGTAGACAGCATAAGAGACAACCGGTTATAGCCAACTGTTTGTCTACAGCATGTTCCTTATATATAGAATCTGTGGGGAGATGTCCCAGCCCCTTTGTAGTGAGGTTCTATCTAATTTAGTGCATTTGGATGACTTTTTAACATAAAAATGAATTTCTCATTTTTCGTTTATGGGGTAAAAGGTGTGGCGAGCGCAGCGAGCCCGCGAGGGGCGGCGGTACGCGTCCTACGACCTTTTCATACCCCCACTATCCACGTCGGCGTGGAGTTAAGAATAGATTAGTGTGGCGAGCGCAGCGAGCCACCGAGCCCTTCACAGGTAAACGCGTCCCTTTGCGGGCTTCACAGGTATCCGCGCCCGCTCGCCACGCTTCGGGCTCGGTGGCTCGCTGCGCTCGCCACACTAATCTATTCTCAACTCCACGCCGACGTGGATAGTGGGGGTATGAAAAGGTCGTAGGACGCGTACCGCCGCCCCTCGCAGGCTCGCTGCGCTAGCCACGCTTTGGGTTCACGTTTATAGTGGGGGGGGGGTGGCGTGGGGGTGCATTTAACATTGTAAGCACCCATTAGGGTGCTTAACATTGTATAAGCACCCATTATGGTGCTTATACAATGTTTAACCCCTTCATGACAGAGCCAGTTTTTGCCTTCCTGACAGAGCCCTTTTTTTCAAATCTGGCATGTATCACTTAAGTGGGGATAACTTTTTTTTGCTTTTACTTATCCCAGTGATTTTGAGATTGTTTTCTCGTGACACATTGTACTTCAAGTTAGTGGTAAATTTTCGTCGATACAGTCTGTGTTTTTTTGTGAAAAATACCAAAATGTCGTAAAAAAATGGAAATTTTTGCGATTTGCAAAATGTTAAATTTTCTGCTTGTGAGACAAATAATCTTACCACTCAAAATAGTGAATAACTAACATAGACCATATGTCTACTTTATGTTGCCATCATTATTTCAACCTCATTTTCATTTTTTTGGACACTAGGAGGCTTCAAATATGAATAGCAAATTCTCAAATTTTCAAGAAAATTTCAAACTCTGATTTTTTTAGGGACCAGGTCAGTTATGATGTGACTTTGAGTGACTTGTATGTGAGACACCCCCATAAATGATGCCATTTCAAAAACTGCACCCCTCACAGTATTCAAAACAGCATTTTGGAAGTTTGTTAACCCTTTAGGTGTTTCACAGGAATTAAAAGAAAGTGTAGGTGAAATTTCCAAATTTCATTTTTTTTGCAGATTTGCAATTTTAATACATTTTTCTAAGGAACACAGTAGATTTTACTAGAGAAATGTGACTAAAAATTGATTCCCCCAATTCTTTGGTTTTCATAAATATCCTATATGTGGCCCTAGTGTGCACGGTGACCAAACCACAGGCTTCATAATAGAAGGAGCACCTACTTGATTTTGGAGCCTCCTTTTTATGAGATTATTTTTTAGGCACCATGTAGGTTTCTAGGCACCATAAGATGCTAAAAGTTAGGTACCCCCCCACAAGTGACCCCATTTTGCAAACTACACCCTTCAGGGAATTCATCTAGGGGTATAGTGTACATTTCAAACCCCCAGGGGTTTCACCAATTGTGGTACAACTGGGCAGTGAAAATGAAAAAAAATAATTTTTCATTTTCACAGCTCAGTTGTATCAAAATTGGTGAAACCCCGGGGGGTTTGAAATGTACTCTATACCCCTAGATGAATTCCCTGAGGGGTGTAGTTTGCAAAATGGGGTCACTTGTGGGGGGGTTCCACTGTATGGGTGTTTCGGGGGTCATTCAACCAGAATCTGTGCTGCAAAATCCAAAAATCACTCCTTCCCTTCTGAGTCCTGCCATGCACCCAACTGGTATTTTTT
This sequence comes from Crinia signifera, assembly GCF_055691185.1. NCBI lineage: Eukaryota > Metazoa > Chordata > Amphibia > Anura > Myobatrachidae > Crinia > Crinia signifera. The sequence goes on along the minus strand of NC_139224.1, from coordinate 173,477,642 downwards.
GGTCACATGTGAGGCATTGCCGTACCCGGGAGAAATTGGGGCACAGATTTTGGGGTGCTTTGTCTCCTTCATTCCTTGTGAAAATGAAAAATTTTGAGCCAGATCTGCATTTTTGTGTAAAAAAATGTAATTTTTTACACAAAAATGCAGTTCTGGCTCAAAATTTTTTATTTTCACAAGGAATGAAGGAGACAAAGCACCCCAAAATCTGTGCCCCAATTTCTCCCGGGTACGGCAATGCCTCACATGTGACCAAAAAATACCAGTTGGGTGCATGGCAGGACTCAGAAGGGAAGGAGTGATTTTTGGTGGTGGAATGAATGGCGGGTGCTATGTCGCATTAGCAAGACCCCCGAAGCACCAATACAGTGGAACCCCCCCACAAGTGACCCCATTTTGGTCACCAGCTTTGGGAGGGGGGCTGGCGCTGCGGCTGGCGGGGGGGTGGGAGGGGTGCTGGCGCTGCGGCAGCCGGGTGGGTGGGAGGGAGGGGGGCTGCCGGGTGGGAGGGGGGGGGGGCTGGCGATCGTTGGTGATCGGTGCGGTATACGCACACACACACACACACACACACACACACACACACATATATATATATATATATATATATATATATATATATATGTGTGTATATATATATATATATATATACATATATATACATATATATACACACACATATATATATATATATATATATATATATAATGTGTGTGTATATATATATATATATACACACATTTGCACATTTTTTAATTTTAATTTATTTTTAACTTTTCCAGCAGCAGCATGATGCTGCTGCTGCTGCTGCTGCTGCTGCTGCGGGGGGGAGGGGGGAGGAGGGGAGCGCAGCGTGCGCTCCGGACGTAGCGGTTGAGCCGCTGGAGCTGCTGCTGCTGCCGGGTGAGTGCCCGGCGGGTGGGAGGGGGGTGCTGCCGCTCGGTGGTGATCGGTGCTGCACCGATCACCACCGTTTTCTGTGTTACCGAGCGGCTTAGCCGCCGGTAACACAGGAAACGCTGTGATTGACTGTTCAGATTTGAACAGCCAATCACAGCGATCGCCGACCGGGGGGGGCACCCCTGCCCCCCCTGGGCGACGAGGGGGGATGTCTGCTGTCAGGGACAGCAGACATCACCTAACTGTCACTGCGTCTCTAGACGCAGTGACAGTTAGAAGTCATGACGTATATATACGTCAACGGTCGGGAAGTACTTCCCGACCATGACGTATATATACGTCAAATGTCGTGAAGGGGTTAATCGCATCGCATCGTATGGCATTGTATGCCATGTACAATGGCATACAATTTGAAAATTGTATGCCATCGTACACTAACCACCGAAATCGCGTCGCATCGCATACCATCGCATGCGTTATGGTATGCGATGCGATGGGCGCCGCCAAAATACACAAGTACCCAATATTTAATAACAATTAAAAAACAAGACATATACCCCACAGAATAGAACAGAATACTGGACTGCCAAAACTACCTTTGAAGGCCTCTTTACTAAATCGGAGACTTGCTACACCTTTGCAGCCAATGCAAAATTCTATAAATTCGGTAACAAAACCAGCAAACTGATGTCTAATCTCCTCAAGGGCCACCATGCCCCAACCACCATCCACCCCTTAAAGCGCCCCGATGGCACAATAACAAAATCTAATGCCCAAATAGCTGAAACCTTAAACGGTTATTATAAATCCCTATATTCAGCACCCACATCAGACAACACCCAAGCTGATGCCTGGGAAAACATCACCAATCCCCACCTTCCCCCGGATTCAGCCAATTCCCTTACCAAGGACTTTACCCTAGAGGAGGTCCAAACCGCCATAGCAGGGTTGAAACCGGGGAAAGCGCCTGGCCCAGATGGCCTAACATCAGATTATTATAAGCTTTTGTCCCCCCATATAGCCCCTACACTTGCAGCGACTTATAACTCCATACTCCACAGTGACATTGCCCCTCCGTTCTTCAATGCAGCCACAATCAAAGTGATCCCAAAACCTGGACGCGACTTAGCAGACCCAGGCTCATACCGTCCAATATCCCTATTGGACATAGACTATAAGATATTAACGAAGATAGTGGCAGAGAGACTGAAGATCTTACTCCCAACACTTATACATGGAGATCAGACGGGCTTTGTCATGGGGAGAAACCCAGTCACTAACATCCGCAGAGTCCTCTCAGTACTACATCAATCCCAGTTGGCCATGTCGGGCGCCCCGCTGGCGATACTCTCCCTAGATGCAGAGAAGGCGTTCGACATGGTCCACTGGGACCACCTATACTCAGTATTGCGAAAATTTTCCTTCCTAGAATGTATGTAACGGTACTCTATCAGAACCTTTCCCCATACTTCGAGGAACCAGACAGGGATGCCCCCTCTCGCCCTTATTATTTGCCCTAGCCCTCGAACCCCTGGCCATAGCTCTACGCCAATCCCCTACTTTCCAAGGCATTCAGATAGGAAAAGTAGACCTTAGGGTCTCTTTATTTGCAGACGATATGCTGCTCTTCCTTACCGAACCTGAACACTCCCTCCCAGAAGCCTTCAAAATAATTGACCAATTTAGCTCCTTTTCAGGATACAAAATTAATATGAACAAATCAGAATTAATGACCCTAAAAGGCCCCCCACCTCTCTTCCTAGGCAGACCGGACCTCCAAAAGATCAAACTCCAACATGTACAGATCAAATATCTAGGCATCCAGATCCCAACAAAAATGTCCAAAGTATACTCATCTAATTATGACCCTCTACTCTCCTCTATATTTAAATCTATGGAAACATGGAAAGATCTCCCGCTATCTTTACTAGGTAGAGCCGAGGTCATAAAATCTATGCTGTTACCCAGACTGCTGTATATGATACAAATGCTTCCGCTACGTATATCCAACAAAGACATCCAACTCCTAAACTCTCACATCGTAAAATTCCTCTGGAACTCAAAAAAATCCAAAATTGCACTGACTAAACTTCAGTTACCCAAGCCCCTAGGGGTACTGGGCATCTCAGATCTGAAACAATACTCTAAAGCCTTGCTGTGCCGCTTTGCTTTAGGCTGGCTAGCTGAGCTCAGTAACTATTCAGAATATGAGATAGACTGCGCAATGTTTGCCCCATATTCCCCAGGAGCTCTCTTGCATACACCCCGAAAACACATCCCGCCTCACATCCTACACAACAGACTATTCGCTGACACACACACGGCATGGTGGTCTGCCTCAAAGGACCTGGGTCGCGACCCTGAAGTCTCCCCATGGTTACCAATATGGGGAAACCCAATGTTTACTCCTGGAATTGATAGTTCCATCCTCCTTAGACTTCGCAACAAAGGACTAAAGATTGTCTCCCAGGTCTTTGACCCAGGAGGAAAATTATACTCGACTGCAGAACTCCAATCCAGATTGAACTTGCCCAACTTATTCCCACTCTTCCAGATACGACACTTTGCAAACTCACTACCCCCACTCATCCCATACACACCAGCCACACTAGTATTAAAGAAACACATAACCTCCTTACACTCAGCATCTTTCAAAACCAAACATATCTATAAGCTACTTGCTACCCTCCCAGCAGAAAAGAACTGGAAACAAATCACATCTAGATGGATGAATGACTTTCCTTTATTGACTGACAACAACTCGCTCCACAAATACCATCACAATACTCTGCGCACCCTCAAGTCCTCCATATTACAGGAAGTACACATCAAGGTACTCCATAGAGCGTACATATCACAACACCGTAGAAGTTTCTTTGTAGAGGAGGAAACAGGTATGTGTCCAAAATGTCGGTTCCATACGGCCTCCTTCATACATAACTTCTGGACCTGCAGGCATATAAGAAAATTCTGGTTCAAGCTTGTTTACTACATCAACTGCAACTTCAAACTAAAGGTATGTTTAGACCCTCTCCCATTACTGTTTGCCAACTTTGAAGCTTGGCCACTCCCACCTGGATCAGACCACCTGATCCCGATTTTAACACTTACCGTCACTATTGCGAAAAAGGTGATATTAAACTCGTGGATCTCTCACCACACACCCAACATAAACGAAGTAGAAACATTGATGTTGAAATATATGTACTATGATAGATATGACACACTAAGGCACTTTGATGCTCCGATCTCCCGCTTCTATAAAATTTGGGGCCCATTCATAGGTAGTCGTGACCCCGATTTGAAAAATAAAATATGCAAACTTTTTGAAACTCACATAGATAATTTCAATGTATAACCTAGCAGAATACTCTTTTCTTTGACCTCCGAATAACTAAGAGGCACAAAATTTAACTAAAATTGTCATCGCAATATACCCCCCCCCCCCCTCCTATCCTTCCCCCCCCCTTCCCATTTATCGCCGTTCTGAGAATTCGTATGTTATATTTATACATCACAAGTTTATATAATATAAAATTGAAGGTTGCACGAGTCCAACTACCTGATGCAAGACTGGGAAAACCAGACCCTACAAGATGCAAAATGACTGTTTGTAATGATACTTGCCTTAAATGTAAATACTATCAACGCATACAACTATATACACTATCTATGCATGACAGTTCAATCTGATGTAAAAGTCATTCATGTGGTGACAAATGCAAACCTGAATAAATATATTTTCAAAAAAAAAAACAAGACATAAATGACACAACAATGAATAAAAATGGTGATTATATATTGATAAATCTGGACCGGAGGCTGAATGGGGACCAATGAAAAGTTTGTTTTAGCAGATTGGGGGTGCAACTAGTTAGTGAGATGAGGGTGCCCACTGGGCTGATAGTTATCATGGTATGATGGAGGCGACAATAGGGCCATTGTGGTACCATAAGCATCAGTGGTAACTATCAGCCCAGTGGGCACCCTCATCTCACTAACCAGTTGCACCCCCAATCTGCTAAAACAAACTTTTCATTGGTCCCCATTCAGCCTCCGGTCCAGATTTATCAATATACAGTATAATCACCATTTTTATTCATTGTTGTGTCATTTATGTCTTGTTTTTTAATTGTTATTAACTATTGTATGATCTTTCATCAAACCAGCGCCACTTTTCTTTTTCTTTTTTTTTTTGTAGGTCCTGCACCCTGAGAGCTGGCACCACTGGCCGCCCCTATTAATGTATTATAGATTTTCCTGTAGCTCATCTGTAGTGTATTATTGATGTGTACTAGATACGTCATTTAGTTGATCATTATTCCCCCTCTCTGTAACGCCCCCGTCTTTAAATGACAGCAGACTGTAATAAAATGTAAATACTGTCTGGCTTTGTATACGCAGAACACAGGAATCTGAGCGATGAAAGAGCTGGATCTTAGTAATAATAAGCACTTTCGTTATTCTGCTGCTGTGGTCTGTATGTACAGTCGGTGAATACAAAATCACACTATAAATGGCACAAACGTATAACAGTGATCGGTAATAGATGCAAATGCAATTCTGCTTTGTTTCCCTCATTATAAAAGCTCCGAGGAACATCAGACGAATGATGCATCTATTGCACGCTGTACGTTAATGGAGATTAGCCCGATACACAAACAATTTCTAATAACATTATGTTTAAATTGGTAAAACAGTGAAAGTCGTCAGACGCTCAAATTAGAAATAAACATAATGTATATACAAAACCAAGGACGCTGTCAGCTATGAGCCTCATTCATGTTTGTATTGTAAGTAACACAATTAACTTGGTGTCTGGGACAAACCATGTTGCCATGCAAGGGGGCAAATACATGATATTGTTTCTGTGCAGGGTAAATACTGGCTACATTTGCATGTGGGACACAGATGTTAGACAGCTTTATTTTTATACTGCAATTTAGATTTCAGTTTGAACACACCCCACCCAAATAGAACTCTTTGCGCATGTTACATCTGCCCCTCTGCAGCACAGCATGGGGTTAACCAGGTGCTTGCTTTATTATGTTTGCTGTTCTTACAAATGTGAACCCTTTCATTTTCCGGGGTGAGTGGGATTGTTGCTCGCTAACCTGTGACTATGGATATGGTCAGCGTCAGGAGCAGGGGCAGTCCTTACTGCAACACATGACCATACCTCCCACTGTGCAACAGGTCCACATCACATTATTGGTAATGTAGTGAGCTCTGGTAATAAGAATGATGGTGTTGGTGATGATGATGATGATGATGAGTTTGGTAATGATGAGTAAGTCAATGATGATAATGATAGGTATGGTCATGGTGAAGAGTATGGTGATGATGAAGATGATGAATTTGGTGAGGGTAATGATGAACAGTATGGTGGCGATGATGATGAGGAGAATGATGATGATAATGATGAAGAGTATGATGCTGATGATAATGATGATGAAAGTGGTGATGATAATGATGAATAGTATGGTGCTGATGATGAAGAGGGGAATGGTGATGATGATCATGATGAGTATGTTTATGAAAATGATGAAGAGTATGGATCGGATGATGATAATGGTGATGAGTGGTGGTGATGATGATGATAATGATTATGAGAGTGGGGATTATAATAATGATGAAGAGCATGGTTTGGATGATGAGAGTGATGATAATAATGATAATGAGTATGGTGCTGATGATGATGGTGGTGATGATAATGATGATGAGTATGGTGCTGATGATGATGGTGGTGATGATAATGATGATGAGTATGGTGCTGATGATGATGGTGGTGATGATAATGATGATGAGTATGGTGATGATAATGATGAAGAGTATGGTGGAGATGATAAAGATGGGAATGGTGATGATGATCATGTTGAGTATGTTTATGATGATGAAGAGTATAGTGGTGTTAATGAGAATGGTGATGATGATTATGATAATAATGAAGACTATGGTGGTGCTGATGATGATAATGATGATGAGAGTGGTGGTGGTGGTGGTGCTGATGCTGATGATAATTATTATGAGAGTGGTGATGATAATAATGATGAAGAGTATGGTTCAGATGATGAGTATGGTGGTGATGATGATGATGATGATAATGATGAGTATGGTGATGATGATGATGATGAGTATGGTGATGATGATGAGTATGGTGATGATGATGAGTATGGTTTGGATGATAAGTATGGTGATGATAATGATGATAAATATGGTTCGGATGATAAGTATGGTGATGAGGATAATGATGATGAGTATGGTGATGATGATGATGAGTATGGTGATGATGCCAATGATGATGAGTATGGTGATGATGATAATGATGATGATGATAATGATGAGGAGTATGGTTAGAATGATAAGTATGGTGATGATGATAATGATAATGATGAGTATGGTGACGATGATGATAATGATGATGATGAGTATGATGATGATGATGATGATGATAATGATGATAAGTATGGTGATGAGGATAATGATGATGAGTATGGTGATGATGATGATGAGTATGGTGATGATGCCAATGATGATGAGTATGGTGATGATGATAATGATGATGATGATAATGATGAGGAGTATGGTTAGAATGATAAGTATGGTGATGATGATAATGATAATGATGAGTATGGTGACGATGATGATAATGATGATGATGATGATGATGATGATGATGATAATGATGATAAGTATGGTGATGAGGATAATGATGATGAGTATGGTGGTGATGATAATGATGATGAGTATGGTGTTGATGATAATGATGAGGAGTATGGTTAGGATGATAAGTATGGTGATGATGATAATGATAATGATGATAAGTATGGTGACGATGATGATAATGATGATGAGTATGGTGATGAGGATAATGATGATGAGTATGGTGGTATTGATGAGTATGGTTCTGATGATTAGTATGGTGATGATGATGATAATGTTGATGATGATAATGAGTATGGTGATGATGATGATGATGAGTATGGTGATGATGATAATAATAATAATAATAATGATGATGAGTATGGTGATGATGATGATAATGATGATAAGTATGGTATTTGTGATGAGAGTAATTTGTCATGGTAATGAGTAAAGTGATGATGATTATAATGATGGGCGTGATGGTGGTGGTGGTGGTGATGAGTATGGCAATGATTACAATGATAGTGAGAGTTGTGGTTTTGGGGATGAGGTTGATGAGTATGGTTATGAAAATGGCAATGAAGATAATGATAATGATGAGTATGGTGATGACAATGTTGATGAGTAGGATGATAGTGATGGTGAGTAAGGTGATGATGATGATGAGTATGATAATGATAGTGAGTATGGTGATGATGATGAGTAGAGACAGGATTATAAGCATTTGCATATTTTGCCCATTCTCACTGGTTATTGCATATTTTACCTAAAATCTAGTATTGGTGCATATTTTAGGCCCCGCCCTCTTCCCACCCGCGAGTCACAGCACTGCTTTGCCCTGCTGCTGCTGGCCAGGTAGTGGTAGAGGTTGCAGGCTGGGGCAATATGTGCGCAGTGTGGGGAACCTTGGATGTACGCTATGTCTGACACTGCTCTAGGCTGCCAATCCATGTTGATAAAAGTCGGTCGGGCGGATGTCATTACGAAGCTCCTGAACCTTTGCCTGCCCCTGGCCTGGGACTTACACCAAGAGACAGACTACTGCAGCAGAGGAGGCGGGTGGAAGGGTGGTGACATCACGCGGTGCGGAGGAAATGCTGCGTCACAGTGAGTATGCGGCACAGGGAAGAAGCCTTCCACTGCGCCGCCCTCACACGCTATGCTGACATTTGATCCATCGGCGCTGGAGATGAGGGTCCGTGTAGTTGATGCAAGAAGAGCTTTGGACGCTGCAGTCTGCTGTAGCAGTCAGGAAGAAAAAAAATCCTGTGTACAGCACTAGACATCTGCAGATGCTGTGGGCCTATTTTTGAGGTTTATTTGCAACTAATTGCATGCTGATTTTTAAATAAATTAAAAATTAAAAAGTACTTTTATATTATTTAATGTAGCATATTTTAAGTATTTTTCATGCATATTTTAAGCTTTTTATGTTGCATATAATCCTGTCTCTAATGATGAGTATGATGATAGTGATGGTGAGTAAGGTGATGATGATGATGATGAGTATGACAATGATAGTGAGTATGGTGATGACAATGTTGATGAGTCTGGTGATAGTGAGTATGGTGATGATGTTGATAATAAGTGATGATGATGAGACCGGTGATGATGAGTATGGTGATGATGTTGATAATAAGTGATGACGATAACGGTGATGATGATGATGAGTATAGTGATGGTATGGTTATGTGACTGACGATGATTAGGCCATAACTAGGGTAGGGCCTCACTGCCACTAGTTGTATCACTGCACCTGAATCTTTCCTGCTAATTTATACTGCACATTAGCACAAGCAGCGCTGCAGCAGCCAAACCCTCCCTCCCATAGTGATGGTTATAATGATACTGATGATTATGATGATGACAATGAAGGTGAGGATAATGATGATGACTATGGTTATGATAATGATGAAAATAATGGTTCGGATGATGAGTATGGTGATGACGCTGATGATGATTATGAAGGTGATGGTGATGATAAAAATGATGATGATGTTGAGGAGGATAACGAGCCCTGTGCTATGCAATGTAGGAGCCTATTTACTAATATTTTATTTATCACTGCTATACGTTATGCATACGTTGTTTTTGCTTTAATAAAAATTGACAGTTGCTCCGGTGTAATAATATTTTATCGCTGTGGAATATGCGAAATTCTGCGTTACCAAAGCAAAAGTAATCCAGAGAGAGATTGCGGTTACTCTGTGTTCTGGGGGCTTTGTATCACACTACTGAGGCTGTGGGGGGGGGGGGTAGGAAGGGGCTTTGTATCACACTACTGAGGCTGTGGGGGGTAGGAAGGGGCTTTGTATCACACTACTGAGGCTGTAGGGGGTAGGAAGGGGCTTTGTATCACACTACTGAGGCTGTGGGGGGTAGGAAGGGGCTTTGTATCACACTACTGAGGCTGTGGGGGGGGTAGGAAGGGGCTTTGTATCACACTACTGAGGCTGTGGGGGGTAGGAAGGGGCTTTGTATCACACTACTGAGGCTGTGGGGGGTAGGAAGGGGCTTTGTATCACACTACTGAGGCTGTGGGGGGTAGGAAGGGGCTTTGTATCACACTACTGAGGCTGTGGGGGGTAGGAAGGGGCTTTGTATCACACTACTGAGGCTGGGGGGGTAGGAAGGGGCTTTGTATCACACTACTGAGGCTCTGGGGGGGGTAAGAAGGGGCTTTGTATCACACTACTGAGGATGTGGGGGGTAAGAAGGGGCTTTGTATCACACTACTGAGGCTGGGGGGGTAGGAAGGGGCTTTGTATCACACTACTGAGGCTGTGGGGGGTAGGAAGGGGCTTTGTATCACACTACTGAGGCTGTGGGGGGTAGGAAGGGGCTTTGTATCACACTACTGAGGCTGTGGGGGGTAGGAAGGGGCTTTGTATCACACTACTCAGGCTGGGGGGGGGGGGGGGTAGGAAGGGGCTTTGTATCACACTACTGAGGCTGTGGGGGGTAGGTAGGGGCTTTGTATCACACTACTGAGGCTGTAGGGGGTAGGAAGGGGCTTTGTATCACACTACTGAGGCTGTGGGGGTAGGAAGGGGCTTTGTATCACACTACTGAGGCTGTGGGGGGTAGGAAGGGGCTTTGTATCACACTACTGAGGCTGGGGGGGTAGGAAGGGGCTTTGTATCACACTACTGAGGCTGGGGGGTAGGAAGGGGCTTTGTATCACACTACTGAGGCTGTGGGGGGTAGGAAGGGGCTTTGTATCACACTACTGAGGCTGGGGGGGGTAGGAAGGGGCTTTGTATCACACTACTGAGGCTGTGGGGTGTAGGAAGGGGCTTTGTATCACACTACTGAGGCTGGGGGGGTAGGAAGGGGCTTTGTATCACACTACTGAGGATGTGGGGGGTAGGAAGGGGCTTTGTATCACACTACTGAGGCTGGGGGGGTAGGAAGGGGCTTTGTATCACACTACTGAGGCTGTGGGGGGTAGGAAGGGGCTTTGTATCACACTACTGAGGCTGTGGGGGGTAGGAAGGGGCTTTGTATCACACTACTCAGGCTGGGGGGAAGGGGGGGTAGGAAGGGGCTTTGTATCACACTACTGAGGCTGTGGGGGGTAGGAAGGGGCTTTGTATCACATTACTGAGGCTGGGGGGTAGGAAGGGGCATTGTATCACACTACTGAGGCTGGGGGGGAAGGAAGGGGCTTTGTGTCACACTACTGAGGCTGTGGGGGGTAGGAAGGGGCTTTGTATCACACTACTGAGGCTGGGGGGGGGGGGGTAGGAAGGGGCTTTGTATCACACAACTCAGGCTGGGGGGGGGGTAGGGGAGAAACATGCGCACCCAAGGAACTTAAAACAAATAAACTAAATAATAAAAGAAAAGTACTTATGTAGAGGCCCAGTATTGTACAGGAGCACGCAGCGTATCGGTGTACTGGGGATCAGTGACTCTTCCCAATCACAAATGCTCCGATTACTATTTATAAATGTTGCGTGACTTCCCGTCCCAGGTATTTATCTTACACCGCAATAATGATTTCTTTCCGCAGAAAGCTGATGGGATGATCTCCATTGTCATCAGCCGACCATGTACTGATGAGATGCAGACACATTTGTTGGTCATTTGGACACAGCATGACTTCATTACTCCTCCTGTGTTTATAATCAGCCAAATTACATCAAATCTCATGTCAGGCGCAAGGCAACGGCACATATAATACGCTCTCATTTCAGCCTGATCTCAGCCGCTCTCACCGCAACATTGTGATAAAATAATACATAGTAAGCAATGCTGGAAATAGGAGATTAGATAGATAGATAGATAGATAGATAGATAGATAGATAGATAGATAGATAGATAGACCCAATAGTGGTAGGCGCCTATATTTTAAATGCACAGTCGATATACAATGATTCAATTCCAATGAGAGAGAGAAAAGTTCATCCAAATATTTATTTGATCCTTCAATGGGTTGTCACAGGTAATACAGCGCAAGGGAAACGTCCCAACGTGATCACCAAATCTCTTCTAAAGTCTGAACTCAAACAGTCCATTGGGAAGCTTGTTATACGTTTTATAACCATTTCCTGAAATAAATGTTTAAAGAAAAAAGTTTGGTACCGTGTTAGCCAGTTGATAAGAAAAGTTTTATTGTTCCTCAGTGAGAAAAACAAAATAGCAATCTAGCAAATATGATACCTTTTAATGGCTAACAAAAATAAATGTTGTTAAAATGCAAGCTTTCGAGACTTCTTAGGTCTCTTCCTCAGGCATGGTATAACAAGGTGTGTGAAGAACCACATATATATACACAACAAGGTGTGTGAAGAATATATATATGTGGTTCTTCACACACCTTGTTATACCATGCCTGAGGAAGAGACCTAAGAAGTCTCGAAAGCTTGCATTTTAACAACATTTATTTTTGTTAGCCATTAAAAGGTATCATATTTGCTAGATTGCTATTTTGTTTTTCTCACTGAGGAACAATAAAACTTTTCTGAAATAAATGTTTGTATTGGTAGATTGTAAAACTGTTCCCCTGATGAAATCTTTCTAGACAAAACGCGTTGGGAAGTTTCCTTTTTGCTGTGTTACCTCTCCCTCACCGCATGCGGAATTTTATTACATTGCATATTGAATGTATCTTTTTATTATTATAAATAAACAGATAATATTTACCATGTAATATATAATGGAGAAGGGCAGATGTGAGGGCACAGCGTTGTGCGTTGTGTGGTTGGGGCATTGCATGATGTCACTAAACTCATTAATACGAGTAGCCAGACAGGTGACTAGGCAGCCATGCTTACAGCCCCTGAGTCCCTCAAAGCCTTAGGGCCCCTCAACTGGTCGGGGCCCAGTACGAGTGTCCCTCCACACCTGTCGTCTGCCCTGCAGGTGCTTATAGTGGGCGTCTCATTACTTGCCTAGTAATATGCACACATGGTTTGGGAGCAGTGAGTTACCGTCTTCCACCTGGTGCTAGCGCAGCGTCCAGTTCTTCCATATAACAATCGATACATGAGGGATAAAAGCAAAGAAACACACGGAAACATTGAATTAGTTAGAACTTGCCTTTGATTTAGGGTTTGGCGGATGGTTCTGATTTATCACAGACTGCTCAGGAGTTATGTATGACGGAGGCCAAGTGTCACTGCAAGGTGAAGATAATTATCTGTCTTGTATTTGTACCCAGGGTTGCATTAGGAGATGGGCGTGCTGGGAAGGAATGCATTAATCGGGGTTATTTTCCAGATTGACATCTGCTCCCCTGATTACCTGTCGAGCGTTTGTAGTAGAACTATTTGATAGAATAACAAAATGAATGTGTCCACAGCGCAGTAAGTTGTAGCAGATGACACGGAATATCCCTGCCACGTATTCTCTCTCACACACACACAGATGTACAGGATTTGTTGTCATGGTTTTTCCCATTTATTACGGGAATCTTTATGTGTGTTCTGGGACTATAGCGCTGATGGGAATTTTTGACACAGAGTCACAGATAGATTAGGGTCATAGACTATCATGGGAATGGGGGCGATTCTCAGTGCCCTGAGCCTATCACACCAGCGTTTTGGGGTTCATTTACTAAGCAGTGCTTCTCAGCACTGCTGGGTCTTCAGCGGACACTGGAATTAAATGGGGAATATTAGTTTTTGGGTTTTATTTTGTTGCCCCTTTAAAGCCAGCATCTGAAACCGTATAGAGAAGGGGTTCAAAGGTCAGGTTTGGGACTTGTTTTGCATCATAATCTAGAGTGTTCTCGAATCTGGTCCTTGGAACATGTTTTCCAGATCTCCTCACAGTGGGCCTGATTCAGCATGAGCTGTAGTTTTACGAAAATTCACAAAACTTCAACTCCCGTGTGCCTAGTATGCGAGGGCAAGCGTTGGGATCCACCATTTCCTGTGTCGCAGCAGTTGCACGTTGTGACACGCGGTCGCCGTGTCCAGTTCACGTTGTCCAGACTGCTCCCTCCAATACTGTGTCGACACCTTGACTGGGACACTGGGCCTTATTCTAGTTCACTCTTTCTGACAAAATCCTTCTTAGATGGACAAAACCATGTGCACTGCAGGTGGGGCAGATGTAGCATGTGCAGAGAGAGTTAGATTTGGGTGAGTTATTTTGTTTCTGTGCAGGGTAAATACTGTCTGCTTTATTTTTACACTGCAATACAGATCTCACTTTGAAGTAAAACCTCTCCAAAATCTAACTCTCTCTGCACATATTATACCCGCCCCCCCTGCAGTGCACATGGTTTTGTCCATTTGAGAAGGAATTTGCCTTTGTGAGTGAACCAGAATAAGGATGAAAGTGCATTATATGTATTTACAATTATAATGCATCAGACGCAAACTGTTTTGCTTATGATCTATTTCTCCAGTATTCAGCTGTTCCAGACCACGTTCGTTGTTCCCACATACTACATTTATTAAGGTGATACAATTGGACAACATAAAACAGAACAGAATTGGAATAAAGGACACAGGATCTATTTCTCTGGCTGATAGATTTGTTCCATAGAGGAGATTATTTTTTCCGAGCTTCAAAGCTTTGAACGCATAAAATGTGAGGTAACAAATCGCATCGTATTGCAGAAAATGATGTTTGAGACTAATAGTTCTGGAGGATAAAGCTGCATCATATACGGGACATTCCAAATATGTGATCTCATTATACTGGCTCTGGAAGACTGAGGGGAACGACAGAAGGAGTGTAAGCTCCTGGACCCAGGCAATCATCTCAGATCTTCTCTTTATTGAAGGCAAATGCTGAATTAAGAGTCTTCCTGTGGAAGTTGGGCTTTGAAGTGGCACTATTACAGGTAGGTACTCATTTAGTACTCATACAGGCACTATTACGGATAGGTACACATTTAGTACTCATACGGGCACTATTACAGATACAGTAGGTACCCATTTAGTACTCATACAGGCACTATTACAGGTAGGTACTCATTTAGTACTCATACAGGCACTATTACAGGTAGGTACTCATTTAGTACTCATACAGGCACTATTACGGATAGGTGCACATTTAGTACTCATACGGGCACTATTACAGGTAGGTACCATTTAGTACTCATACAGGCACTATTACAGGTAGGTACTCATTTAGTACTCATACAGGCACTATTACAGGTAGGTACCATTTAGTACTCATACAGGCACTATTACAGGTAGGTACTCATTTAGTACTCATACAGGCACTATTACAGGTAGGTACCATTTAGTACTCATACAGGCACTATTACAGGTAGGTACTCATTTAGTACTCATACAGGCACTATTACAGGTAGGTACTCATTTAGTACTCATACAGGCACTATTACAGGTAGGTACCCATTTAGTAATCATACGGGCACTATTACAGATACAGTAGGTACCCATTTAGTACTCATACAGGCACTATTACAGGTAGGTACTCATTTAGTACTCATACAGGCACTATTACAGGTAGGTACTCATTTAGTACTCATACAGGCACTATTACAGGTAGGTACCCATTTAGTACTCATACGGGCACTATTACAGGTAGGTACCCATTTAGTACTCATACAGGCACTATTACGGATAGGTACTCATTTAGTACTCATACGGGCACTATTACACGTAGGTACCCATTTAGTACTCATACGGGCACTATTACAGGTAGGTACCCATTTAGTACTCATACGGGCACTATTACAGGTAGGTACTCATTTAGTACTCATGCGGGCACTATTAAAGATAGGTACTCATTTAGTACTCATGCGGGCACTATTACAGATAGGTACTCATTTAGTACTCATACGGGCACTATTACAGGTAGGTACTCATTTAGTACTCATGCGGGCACTATTACAGGTAGGTACTCATTTAGTACTCATGCGGGCACTATTACAGATAGGTACTCATTTAGTACTCATACAGGCACTATTACGGATAGGTACACATTTAGTACTCATACGGGCACTATTACAGATACAGTAGGTACCCATTTAGTACTCATACAGGCACTATTACAGGTAGGTACTCATTTAGTACTCATACAGGCACTATTACGGATAGGTGCACATTTAGTACTCATACGGGCACTATTACAGGTAGGTACCATTTAGTACTCATACAGGCACTATTACAGGTAGGTACTCATTTAGTACTCATACAGGCACTATTACAGGTAGGTACCATTTAGTACTCATACAGGCACTATTACAGGTAGGTACTCATTTAGTACTCATACAGGCACTATTACAGGTAGGTACCATTTAGTACTCATACAGGCACTATTACAGGTAGGTACTCATTTAGTACTCATACAGGCACTATTACAGGTAGGTACTCATTTAGTACTCATACAGGCACTATTACAGGTAGGTACTCATTTAGTACTCATACAGGCACTATTACAGGTAGGTACTCATTTAGTACTCATACAGGCACTATTACAGGTAGGTACCCATTTAGTACTCATACGGGCACTATTACAGGTAGGTACCCATTTAGTACTCATACAGGCACTATTACGGATAGGTACTCATTTAGTACTCATACGGGCACTATTACACGTAGGTACCCATTTAGTACTCATACGGGCACTATTACAGGTAGGTACCCATTTAGTACTCATACGGGCACTATTACAGGTAGGTACTCATTTAGTACTCATGCGGGCACTATTAAAGATAGGTACTCATTTAGTACTCATGCGGGCACTATTACAGATAGGTACTCATTTAGTACTCATACGGGCACTATTACAGGTAGGTACTCATTTAGTACTCATGCGGGCACTATTAAAGATAGGTACTCATTTAGTACTCATGCGGGCACTATTACAGATAGGTACTCATTTAGTACTCATACGGGCACTATTACAGGTAGGTACTCATTTAGTACTCATGCGGGCACTATTACGGAAAGGTACTCATTTAGTACTCATGCGGGCACTATTACAGATAGGTACCATTTAGTACACATACGGGCACTATTACGGATAGGTACTCATTTAGTACTCATACAGGCACTATTACAGGTAGGTACCCATTTAGTACTCATACAGGCACTACTACAGATAGGTACCATTTAGTACACATACGGGCACTATTACGGATAGGTACTCATTTAGTACTCATACAGGCACTATTACAGGTAGATACTAATTTAGTACTCATACAGGCCCTATTACAGGTAGGTACTCATTTAGTACTCATACAGGCACTATTACAGATAGGTACCCATTTATTACTCATACAGGCACTATTACAGATAGGTACCCATTTAGTACTCATACAGGCACCATTACAGGTAGGTACTCATTTAGTACTCATACGGGCACCATTACAGGTAGGTACCCATTTAGTACTCATACAGGCACTATTACAGGTAGGTACCCATTTAGTACTCATACGGGCACTATTACAGGTAGGTACCATTTAGTACTCATACGGGCACTATTACAGGTAGGTACCCATTTAGTACTCATACGGGCACCATTACAGGTAGGTACCCATTTAGTACTCATACAGGCACTATTACAGGTAGGTACCCATTTAGTACTCATACAGGCACTATTACAGGTAGGTACCCATTTAGTACTCATACAGGCACTATTACAGGTAGGTACTCATTTAGTTCTCATACAGGCACTATTACAGGTAGGTACCCATTTAGTACTCATACAGGCACTATTACAGGTAGGTACCCATTTAGTACTCATACAGGCACTATTACAGGTAGGTACTCATTTAGTTCTCATACAGGCACTATTACAGGTAGGTACCCATTTAGTACTCATATGGGCACTATTACAGGTAGGTACCCATTTAGTACTCATACAGGCACTATTACAGGTAGGTACCCATTTAGTACTCATACAGGCACTATTACAGGTAGGTACTCATTTAGTTCTCATACAGGCACTATTACAGGTAGGTACCCATTTAGTACTCATACAGGCACTATTACAGGTAGGTACTCATTTTGTACTCATTTAGGATGAAAGCAATATTTTATTTTTTTCTATTTTTTTTCCTAAATCCAGAATTTTGCAAGTAAGCCCCTGGTCCCCTGAAGAGTGAATTGGGTTCCTTATACCTGGTAACATCCCCCATCCTGCCAAATTTGCAGGGAACTGCACACCAACTTTCTTGGAAAGTTGGTCTAAAACAACGTGATTCGCACCATGTTAGTCCCTCTCTAAGGACTCCTGATTTTGAATCATGGATGGTCAATGGTCACCCTTAGTCAGGAGTCCTTAGGGTGGGTCTAACATGGTGCGAATCATGTTGTTTTAGACCTACATTGGCTGCATTTTGCCCTGGCATTGGTGGACCTTATTGGAGAGGTCCGGAGGTTAGGATCCTAGATCCGGTAAGTATCATGAATATGTACATTCATTGATACGTACACACTATAATCTCCAATCTTCATCTCTGAAAGACATCTGCTGAATAGTTTGTGTGGGAGATTTATCATGTGTGGGGAAAACATTGTGTAGTTGCCCAAAGCAACCAATCACTTTAAGAGTTTTGAGCTTAGTACATCCGGCCCTGTCTTCTATTAAATAAAATTCAGTTCTCAATGGTGTTCTGCGCGTTCCTATCAGAGTAGGAGTAATCATATTTCCCCAAATATTCACTATTTCCAGAAGAGCTGTAAGACAAAGATATAGAACAATGGGGGGCATTCAATCCCGTCCAAATTTCCTGCCCAGGAGAAAAATCGGCAACAATTTGCCAATTAGTATTCAATCACAGGTGCTTTCGCCCGTTTTTTAGGTCATTTTCGCCAATGCCATTTCACTTTGGAGTATTTTGTATTTGAACAAACAAATTCACCAAAACCACAAGAATTCTCCGCAGTTTTGCCGATCCACGTGGTTTTTCGCCGATGCTGAATTTTTCTCCCAGGCAAAAAAAAACAGCACTGGGATTCAATAGGGCGAGTCAAATTTGCCAAAAAAACTGGCAAAAATTGCTGATTTTTCACCTGGCAAAAAATTTGCCCAGGATTGAATACCCCACCTATGACCGTTGGCAAAGATCTGACCTTTACAGGGTTGCCAGCCATGAATGGAGAAAGCTAAAATAGAACATCAGGCGGTTAGAGGGCAGTAACCTCCCGGTAAGTAAAGTAATGAGCTGGACAATATAGGGGGCTTGGAGAAACCGAGCCTGGTGGAATATACAATATTGAGCTTATGGGGTTTATTGTGTAGGACTTAGGGCACCTGTGTCAAAACTTCAGTCTACGGCTACCACCACCACCAAAACACCAATACCGACGTCTTAGACGCTCAACACCTGCAGCTTGCATTAATGGCCCATACACACTGGGCGACTTTGAGCTGAAAGTCTCTCAAAACAGCAGGTTCGAGTGGCTTTCAGCTCAAAGCCGCCCAGTGTGTATGCCCCAGCGATGAGCACTGCTGCGCGCTCCCGCAACATCGCCGGGAAAGCCGTCCATCTGCTGGTTATACCAGCAGATGAGTGGCTTTGAGGACAGCTTTGCATAGCGCAGTGTGTATGTACTGAGCGGCTTTCCCCAAGCGATGAACGCGATCATCGCTGTCCATACACGCTGGGCATAGTTGCCCTGTGTGTGGACCTTAATTTCAACCAGGATGCCTATCTTAGGGTAACACATAATTTTTTGATAGTCAGGGGGGCCCCAAATTCTATATCCGCTTGGCAGATGCCTAATGGTAGAGCCGGCCCTGTGTGTATCGTTATAATGGAGTATGTTGAACAAAAATAGGTACTTATGTAGTATCTGGGCTGCCGATTTCTAAATCGGGTACATCGCATCGCATGCGACCATCGGATGCGATGCGATGCGATGACCCGATTTTTCCATAGGAATCAATGTTAAAATGGACTGAGTCCATTTTAACATGGAATTCAATGGGAAAAAGGGGTCCTTTTCATACCCCTACTATCCAAGTGGGCATGGAGTTGGATATAAACCTGTGGCGAGCGTAGCGAGCCACCGAGCCCGAAGCGTGGCGAGCGTAGCGAGCCCCGCGAGGGGACACAGAATACCATCCCCTCGCGGGGCTCGCTTCGCTCGCCACGCTTCGGGCTCGGTGGCTCGCTACGCTCGCCACAGGTTTATATCCAACTCCATGCCCACTTGGATAGTAGGGGTATGAAAAGGACCCCTTTTTCCCATTGAATTCCATGTTAAAATGGACTCAGTCCATTTTAACATTGATTCCTATGGAAAAATCGGGTCATCGCATCCGATGGTCGCATGCGATGCGATGCGATATCGCATCGCATCGCATCTGATTGTATGCCTTAACTTAAGGCATACAATCAAAAAATCGGCAGCCCAGATACTACATAAGTACCCAAAAATATATAATTTGGTAATTTCTTGTCAATGTGCTTTTATGATGTTGCATTGTCTGACACAGAGTTTGCCAATAGAGCAGATTGAATGTCGGCAATGAGTAGACAGAAATGAGATGCAGTCTCGGACAGAGGCGGGGTGTCCACCAGTAAATCCGCTTATGGCGGCGCTGCAGAGTAGAAAGTAATATTTGCGATTATGGTAACATTTTTGGTTAATAATTACAGCAGTGCAGGGGAAAGACTGTAACTCTCTTCATGTTTTCTTGGGAGAAATTTACCTTTTTGTATGGGAATGCTTTGTAATTTAATGTCAGCACTGATGGGGCACAAATCAGGCTGCAGGTTACTTGGAAATGCTGTTAATGTAATATTGGTGCTGGCGGAGAAGGATTTGAAAAGAGCAGCAGAATATACTGGTGCAATATAAATAGAAGTGAAATGGTACCGAACACGTACGGCCAGGTAGCGGGTAGCGTTAAGTCACTCACTGAGCAGCTACGTAGCGAGCGGTCCTGAATCACCCCTTACAATTGTGAGTTCTCCAATTTGTCTCTGGGAATATTTTCCCTAGAAAGACGGCCACATGGCCAGGACCTGGTTTCAGACATTTCATATTTAATTTGGAGTATTTCCATATTAAGTCAGTAAGTCTGTAATAACTTCTTGGAATACACGGGAGGCTTTGCCTGTGGTTCACAGGAGAAGTAAATGGAAATATCACAGGAGTTAAATAAAGTTTTCTGACTGCAGAAATCTTGTTGCCAAACGGTTCCTGTAAGTTTTCAGCATGGACATGCTAATTATATGTGTGCCGTCATGCGGGGCGGCTGTACACGGGCACTGGCCTGGAGCCAGTGATCTGTGGGTGGTTCGCTGTTTAGCGAAGCAATCACACATTCGGGAGATGCCCACAAAATATTGCAGGTTCATCGTGGGGGAGGGACCGGGCATGCATGGCAGCCTTGCCCTATTCTGGGTGGCTGCCTGCCGCCATTGGGCCTGACTCAGCTTTGTTCGTAAAGCAAAAAAGCACAAAACCATGCTGCACTGCAGGTGGGGAAGATGTGACATGTGCAGAGAAAGGGGTGAGTTTATTGGCTACAACCAGGCTTAAATAACAGCTTGAATGTCCTTAACCTAACTAAACTTAGAAAAGAGACTTGGAGATTGGAATTCGGGAAAAAGATAAGGCAAGGGGGGGGGGGGGGGGGTGTGGGGTGGCCAGACAAGAACTGCATCAACTCTCACTGAAAAGTACTGATCCCTTACCACTATTGGTCGACTGGAAGAAGGTCGACATGTGAAAAGGGTCGACATGCATTATGCCTACACTGTCAAAAGGTCTATACAAGCAAAAGGCTGACATGGCCTATTGACTGTGGACCTAGACACTGTAGACCAAACAATCCACACAAGACTTTGAACTTAGTAACATTTATACCTTGTTACTGAACTGAAACGTTTGATAGTGAACTACGAGCAACGATCGATTACTTTACTACACAACGCTTCAGATGTGTAATAATAATATATTATACAATAGTAACATACCAGTTGTCTGGTGTATATTAGCCTTGTCATAAGCAGTCACTTCATGTAATAATAAAGATTTACAGTACAGAGAGAGGAGGTAGCTGGGTACCAGACATACAGATGGAGACGGTCTCTTCTTTGCAGGGGATGGTGATAGCGACGCCAGCCGCCATCCCCCGCCACCCGCCATCTGTATCTGCGAAAGGGGACGCGCGTGCGAGGCCCCTTTCGCACGGTTCCCCCGGGTCCCCGCCGGCTTGTCAGCGGTCACCCGGGGTCCCCACCGCCTCCCCGCACCCCCCCCCCTAACCCTGTCCGTCTCCCTGAAGTGGAGATGGACAGGGTTCCCGTCGCCCAGCCGCCGGAAAATGAGACGCGCGTGCGTTTTTCCAGGGGGGCGGGGCTCTTTGCGGAGGGGGTGGTACTAAATGACGCAATTTGCCCCCTCCCCTAAGTGCTGAGAATGCTTGTATTTGACTGGCAGGGAGAGGTGGGTGCAAGGCTGATGCGGGGGGTGCCTAATAAATTTGGGAGGCTTGCCCACCCTTCCGGGGGGCCAGGACGGGGACACAATTTTCGGGTCTCTCGCAACTATTCTGGGAGGGTAGGTTAGTATGGTACCAGAGGATGGCTGAAACATAGGGCCTTATTCTAGTTCACTCTTTCTGACAAAATCCTTCTTAGATGGACAAAACCATGTGCACTGCAGGTGGGGCAGATGTTACTTGTGCAGAGAGTTAGATTTGGGTGGGGTTTTACTTCAAAGTGAGATCTATATTGCAGTGTAAAAATAAAGCAGTCAGTATTTACCCTGCACAGAAACAAAATAACTCCCCCAAATCTAACTCTCTGCACATGTTACATCTTCCCCCCTGCAGTGCACATGGTTTTGTCCATCTAAGAAGGATTTTGTCAGAAAGAGTGAACTAGAATAAGGCCCATAGTGGGCATCAGTGTCAGATTCTAGTATTACAGGGAGGCCACTCTCCCTGTTGACGCCAGCTTGACAGATGGCCTATGCATGGAGTATCTGGCCAGGAAAAGTTGCATTGACATATTGACTGTCGACATGCACAAAGTTGACATAATGAACATGAGGATAATGTGTCAATGTTGACAGTACACTATGTTGACAAATTGTATGTCAACAAAATATCCATGTCAACATTCTAATTATTGACAATGAAAACATGTCGTCATTCTGGTGTCAACACTCTGACCTCCTTCTGAATATTTCATACCACACCACTCATAGAAAGGGAATATAGCTGCTAACAACAACCCCTTTGTAGTACTATCCCACAAAATGTTGCTGGGTCATCTCATTGTAACCCATCCCCAATTTACAAATATTGTACATGAATCGTTATTCTGTATATCATGGGTGTGGCTATGAAGATTCAATCATAACACCGCACCCACTTCCCCGCCCATCATGCTGCACCACACATCCCCACAACTGTCTGTGAGTATGCCTAGATCCATGTAAGGGAACTTCTTATTGGCAGATGCCTACAAGCTGTTAGTTGAGTAGTGGATGTGAGAATATAAGTTTTTCTATATGTTAAGTCCAGCTAAGACTAATTATTATATTGAATATGATAGAAGAAAAACAGAAGTCAACATGATAAGGTATCACTCTTTCCTGGGCTAAGTACTGCCATACAGCACAGCGATAGATTTGTGCATATGGAGACCATAGCTGCCACCCTCCTGCATTCTGCAGGAGACCCCTGGCATAGCAGCAATCTCCCTCTTTCCCTCAATAGTCTAGCAATCTCCCTCATGTCACCTAGCCCACATTACACTGTTACATCATAGTTACCTCCCCTCCTGCATTCTGCAGGAGACTCCCTGACATAGCAGCAATCACCCTCTCTCCCTCATTAGTCTAGCAATCTCCCTCATGTCACTTAGCCCACATTACACTGTTACATCATAGTTGCCTCCCCTCCTGCATTCTGCAGGAGACTCCCTGACATAGCAGCAATCTCCCTCTCTCCCTCATTAGTCTAGCAATCTCCCTAATGTCACCTAGCCCACATTACACTGTTACACCATAGTTACCTCCCCTCCTGCATTCTGCAGGAGACCCCTGGCATAGCAGCAATCACCCTCTCTCCCTCATTAGTCTAGCAATCTCCCTCATGTCACTTAGCCCACATTACACTGTTACATCATAGTTGCCTCCCCTCCTGCATTCTGCAGGAGACTCCCTGACATAGCAGCAATCTCCCTCTCTCCCTCATTAGTCTAGCAATCTCCCTTATGTCGCCTAGCCCACATTACACTGTTACACCATAGTTACCTCCCCTCCTGCATTCTGCAGGAGACTCCCTGACATAGCAGCAATCTCCCTCTCTCCCTCATTAGTCTAGCAATCTCCCTCATGTCACCTAGCCCACATTACAGTGTTACATCATAGTTACCTCCCCTCCTGCATTCTGCAGGAGACTTCCTGACATAGCAGCAATCTCCCTCTCTCCCTCATTAGTCTAGCAATCTCCCTCATGTCACCTAGCCCACATTACACTGTTACACCATAGTTACCTCCCCTCCTGCATTCTGCAGGAGACTCCCTGAAATAACAGCAATCTCCCTCTCTCCCTCATTAGTCTAGCAGTCTCCCTCATGTCACCTACCCCAAATTACACTGTTACATCATAGTTACCTTTCCTCCTGCATACTGCAGGAGACTCCCTGAAATAACAGCAATCTCCCTCTCTCCCTCATTAGTCTAGCAATCTCCCTCATGTCACCTAGCCCACATTACACTGTTACATCATAGTTACCTCCCCTTCTGCATTCTGCAGGAGACTCCCTGAAATAACAGCAATCTCCCTCTCTCCCTCATTAGTTTAGCAATTTCCCTCATGTCACTTAGCCCACATTACACTGTTACATCATAGTTACCTCCCTCCAGCATTCTGCAGGAGACTCCCTGAAATAGCAGCAATCTCCCTCTCTCCCTCATTAGTCTAGCAATCTCCCTCATGTAACCTAGCCCACATTACACTGTTACATCATAGTTACCTCCCCTCCTGCATTCTGCAGGAGACTCCCTGACATAGCAGCAATCTCCCTCATTAGTCTAGAAATCTCCCTCATGTCACCTAGCCCACATTACAGTGTTACATCATAGTTACCTCTCCTCCCGCATTCTGCAGGAGACCCCTGGCATAGCAGCAATCTCCCTCTCTCCCTCATTAGTCTAGCAATCTCCCTCGTGTCACCTAGCCCACATTACAGTGTTACATTATAGTTACCTCCCCTCCTGCATTCTGCAGGATACTCCCTGACATAGCAGCAATCTTCCTCTCTCCCCCATTAGTCTAGCAATCTCCCTCATGTCACCTAGTCCATTACAGTGTTACATTATAGTTACCTCCCCTCCTGCATTCTGCAGGATACTCCCTGACATAGCAGCAATCTTCCTCTCTCCCCCATTAGTCTAGCAATCTCCCTCATGTCACCTAGTCCACATTACAGTGTTACATCATAGTTACCTCCCCTCCTGCATTCTGCATGAGACCTCTGACATAGCAGCAATCTCCCTCTCTCCCTCATTAGTCTAGCAATCTCCCTCATGTCACCTAGCCCACATTACACTGTTACATCATAGTTACCTCCCCTCCTGCATTCTGCAGGAGACTCCCTGACATAGCAGCAATCTCCCTCTCTCCCTCATTAGTCTAGCAATCTCCCTCATGTCACCTAGCCCACATTACACTGTTACATCGTAGTTACCTCCCCCTCTGCAGCAGACTCCCTGACATACAGCTATCTCCCTCTCTCCCTCATTAGTCTAGCAATCTCCCTCATGTCACCTAGCCAACATTACACTGTTACATTTTTGGGGAAGAAAGGAATGAGAGACAGATACATTTACATTGAATCATCAGCACCATTTCCCAGCACTTTACCAAGTATAGTGGCTCTTATTAACTACATTGGGGCTCATCTACATTTGGATATAAGTCATTTTACAAGATTCCTCTCATATGAAGCAGTACACACCCACGCTTCTAGGTGCCACGTTCACAATATCTCCATATATGGAACTAGACACGCCCTTTGGGTGGTGAATAACACGCCCCATCAATGGGGAGCTGTGCAAAATTTTGCTACCAACTATAATCTCCCTGAAACTAGTTTTCAAAAGTAGGCAAGTATGACGGAGACCCTTTTTCCAGAGCAAAGTAAAAACTTGCACCTACATTGTAAACAGCTTTAAATTTACAGTAAGTCTTGTAACTCAGACACGTGATGTTATTGTGGTTAAAGAGTAACAATCAGTTATGAGTTAAACTTTAGTGTTTAACAATTTAACTACATGTCAACACTTCCCAAGAAGTCTCTTATAACAAGTTCCAATTATCTCAACCTTTATCGAAATATCTTACAACAATACACAGTAAAAGCACCCAGCAATAGTAATAACAAACATCGCTAATCATCAACATTTCATTCCACAGTTTTCACAAAATGTACACAGCGCTTCAGTGTTCTCCAGTGAGTATATCAGCAGTAAAAACTCATGTAGTTACCTCATACTGCTTACTCATAGATGACTGGCTGGCAGTCCTGTCAATCACTCGCCATAGTAATGCTTTTTTTATCACAACAACGAGAACCGTACACGAGGCCCAACATGAGAGTGTTATCTATTTTTACCCAGGGAAATAATATGACCGCCGTCAGGTTACACAATTAGATTGCATGAGATGTCACAGTAACTGTCAGCTACAGAACAGGTACTTTGTGTCCGCAGTTCATCCGCTGGGATTATGTCTGTGCTAGGCTGACACACACAGCAGGATTATTTGTTTTCAGCTCCAGAACAACATGGGCCACTGCCAGATAGAAACTGGAGGCTTCTAATGCAGGTGTTTGGCTGAGGAAGAGTATTATGTATCCAGCTAGCGGGGCCCGCGTGTGACATCACTGTGACAGCTCACCCCGCCGCCTGTAGACAAGAACATGGAAAAAGTTTAAAGCGAGAGCAGCCATTTTGTTGCAGGCGATGATTTGATGGAGATAATAGCATACTTACCTACTTTCTAGCTGCCCTTTCTGGGAGAGGGCGGGGAGTGAAAAAGGGTGGGGCAGGGGTGGAGCCACACTAGTGGCTATTTGTTTGGGGGCGTGTACAGAGTGATCGTGCCGTTTTAGCCACACTCCTGACGTTCAATGCCATTTTTAATGCATTGTACACGGTGGGCGGGGCTAAAACGGCTTGATTCGCATCATTTGACCCCGCGGATCCCCGCCACCAATGGGGGATCGCGGGAGCCGGGCGGCTTTGCGGGAGGGTTGCCCCTTTTTCCGTGGGGCCGGGAGGGGGACCCGATTTCCGGGACCCCTCCACACACACACACACACTGAACTGTGGATTCTCACTAAGGTGATGTTTCAATAACTGGATGCAGCTTTTCCATTTTCCTTGCAATATTTTTAATTTAATATCTTTCATTTTAGTGTTTTATATGTACCAATTCTGTGTATTAATTAAATTGTTTACCATTTAATACTTAACTTTTTCTGTCATCAATTGAGCGCAATCTATACCCCATTTTTTGAGTTTTTATATAGGGACTGGCAATCCCTCTTTTTGATTGCTGCTGGCCTAACAACCCACACAGGCGCCCCAACAGCTACTCCGGTACCTGTTCTTTTAGCTCTGTCTGCAGTATTGCTGCTGACTATGGGTTGCCTCCCGGAAATTGGGTCCCCCTCCCGGCCCCACGGAAAGAGGGGCAACCCTCCCGCAAAGCCGCCCGGCTCCCGCGACCCCCCCCTCCTCCTGCACCCGCGACCCCTCCTGAAAAGTTGCCCTGCTCCTGCTATCCCCCACCGGCACCCGCGACCCCCCCCGCCGAGGATCCGTCGGGTGATCCGCGGGTCAAATGACGCAAATCGCAACATTTTAGCCCCACCCACCGTGTACAATGCATTAAAAATGGCATTGCACGTCGGGGGCGTGGCTAAGCGGCACGATCACTGTACATTCCCCCCAAACAAATAGCCCCCCCCCCGAGCTGGCTGCCCTCTCCCGGAAAAGGGCAGCCAGAAAGTAGATAAGTATGGACTGTAACCTATATTTGTAGCCAGAGAGGCCTCAGCTTTCATATTAGACTGTTGGATCAGAGTACTCTGTCATATGTGAAACAGTAACATTAGGGGTGTATAACCAGAGGAGGGGGCCCATGTACAAACTCCTTTTGGCCCCCTCCTTCTCACGGTGAAGTAGACTGCGCATGCGTAGGTGGCCATGTTGCTGGTGATTTTTTTTTTTTATTGCGGCAGCTCTGGCATGAGACTCTGGAAACATGGTTCATAGAGAAAATTGTAATATAATCTTTTCTTTCCGTACATCTGTAAAAGCATTGATTCAATCATATACTGTACAGCATGTGTCAGGTTTAATGCAGTGCCATCACTTTCATATATTATTCAAGAATACCTGCCACAGTCCAACGTTATGGGCCAGATGTATTAAACTTTGAAAAGTGACAAAGTGGAGAGTGATAAACAACCAGCCAATCAGTTGGTTGTTTGACAGGTAGGAGCTGATTGGCTGGTTGTTTATCGCCCCTTATTTTATCACTTTATGAAGCTTGATACATGTGGCCCTATATGATAAATAAAAGTGGTATAACCTATTTATATAAAGCCAACTAAAGATCTCTATAAGACATTATCTGTTCCTGCGATAGACGTCAGACCGTGTTTGCAAAGGGACAAGAAATGCCGGAACAGACACATTTATTCCCGAGTAACCTGTTCTGCTGTCTCGCTGACCTGGCACGGCATTTGTCATAGTCCTATAATCCCCTAATACAATTCCTTCCTTGCTTTTATTGTGCATTTGTCGTCAATTTATTCTGCCAATCAGCGGACGGATGCAGCAGACGCCATAACCCGCGCTTCCCGTCTGCCCACATCGATGACTGATTCCTCGGGCAGCGCAGAGCATCACTCTCAGCACAGGAAGAATTCCATTGTCAAACACAAAGTTTCACTTTTATTTTTTTTATTTTTTTATTTGCTGCCAAAAATCTGTTATTTAAGGCTTTGAATAATTGATTAGGTTAAAATGAACAATAATTATCTTCTGCCCTAAAGAGCCTACGGTATGAATGTTTATGAATGAGATTTACAATCTGGAG
Organism: Crinia signifera; assembly: GCF_055691185.1. Lineage (NCBI taxonomy): Eukaryota > Metazoa > Chordata > Amphibia > Anura > Myobatrachidae > Crinia > Crinia signifera. The sequence goes on along the minus strand of NC_139224.1, from coordinate 173,448,581 downwards.
TTACAGAAGAACACCAGGAGAGATGAGCAGGAGCTGGCGTCCCAGGGATGTGCTTCTAATGTGGCATAATACCTTCACATGCTTCTCTGTGAGGGAACGCTGAGTCCTCTGTTACTCAGTTACAATATCCATCATTAAATAACACATATCAATATACTGCCATACCCAGGATTCGGACCATAATCTGTTGTATTCCAGTCAAGCACCCTACTCACTGAACTACTTATTTATTTAGCACCTTCTAGAAGATGATAGATAGAATCTGATTGGTTGTTATGGGCAACAACCCATCTTCAATAGAACTCCAATCTTAGTAAATGTACCTCCATATGGCCCCGGCCTATGCCAGCCTATACATTCATCAATACGAATCCAAACACATTCTTGCAAACAGGGTATATGTCGGGGATATAGCCATGTATGTAAGATTTATTGACGACATTTTTTTTTGTGTGGCCCGGTGGAGAAGAAAAGCTTGGTTCATTCATTCATTATTTGAATAACGTGGCAGGAACAATTAGATCAACATGTGATAGTAGACCATCCACTATCAAATTTTTAGACGTCAAGGTTGAGGTAGTAGGAGGTCTCTTCAACACCTCGGTATACAAAAAAACACTGACAAAAATACTGTGTTGTTAGCGGTGAGCTTTCACCCCCAACCCTTGTAAAGGGGTTTACCGTTTTCGCAATTGCTGCGGACTGTGCGCATTATCTCGGATACAACGAAGTCACCCGCTGCACTCAAAAGTATGGGTAATGACATTATACAGAGAGGATATAATCGAAGTGAAATCAAGGAGTCCATAGAGAAATGTTTAACCCTAGATAGGGAAACTTTGTTGAAAAACGTTAAACAAGATACCACTATTAAACGGTTGATTTTTCCAACGACATATTCCACAGTTTCGGGGAGATTGAGAAGTTCCATGTCTAAACACTGGCACATCTTAGCCACTGAATAATGGGCAGGTTTTGCAAGAATGAACCTATGTTTGCCTTCAAGAGAAGCAGCAACCTGAAGGATTGTGTGACGACATCGGACATTAGCCCGACAGCTAAACCAACAACATGGTTATCATTGAATAACGGAGCCTGTCGGTACAGTGGATGCGCAAACTGTCAACATATGTTAACTGGTACAAGTTTCACTAATCCTATTACGGGACAGAAATATACACTAAAACATCGTATGACCTGTGACAGCAAATATGTTGTCTACATAGTATAGTGTCCATGTCAGCGGATCTATGTGGGCAAAATGATTTGCGCATGCTAAAAGAACGCATAGAGATGCATCGGTCATCGATTAAAAAAGTCTTTAGTGTACGAGACCAAGGCATACCACCAGTCGCGAGGCATTTCTTTGAGGCTGGCCACACGATGAGAGACTTTAACTGGATTGCTTTAAACCCCTTAAAAGGGGTGGGAATCAACATCTTAAACTTCTCCAAAAGAGAGTGAATTAATTTACAACTTTGAATCAATGACACCGAAAGGGCTTAACGAGGAATTCAATCTAAACATGTTCCTCTGATGTACTACTGTTATATAGTTTAGTTATCATGTTCCCTTGGAGATAGGTATTTGTTGCTTAGATTGTGCTAATTTACTCTTCATGTCACTGACATAATACTAGTAATATCATTTTATGTGTTTCACGGTGGGACCGTTAGCTTGTTCCTAATAGTTTAATTCTGCCAGTTTAACCTGATTGAGGTTTTTCCTTGAGACTTGGAATCATTGTATCCGTGTCTATGTTTGATGTACAAAAGGGATGGGGTGACCGCCGGGCTACCTATACGGTTACTAGTTGTTGCATTACAAGTATGCTATTAAAAATTACGTGCCATGCTATAATGATGGTGGTACTTTAAAATTTGTTATGATCCAGTTTCCATGCCAATGCGGCTCGTCGAGGTGAATGGGAGGAGGCACATAGATTGAGTGACGCTGGTGGGTGTGACTGGGGAGCCTGACACTGGCTGGTGACGCTCTCGCGATGCCAGTCCTTTCACGCCAGTGACTGGTGCGTTCCACCGGCTGCTTCCGGTTTCAGGTCCGGATGCCGCAGCCGGAAGCCGGAAACTAGGCGCTCTATGGCTGTGCACGTGGCAACTATGGATACGGCCTTAGACCACCGGAACTTAAGAAACAGGTGGAACTGGTTATGGTAAGTTTGGAGGGAACCCTACCCCTATTTTAATGTCAATCTAGGCTTAGTACATTTGTGCCCTTGAGGAAGGTGCTCACGCACCGAAACAGCTGACGGGCCGGAGGGGGCTTTGATGCATGGGCAAGAATATATATACTAGAAAGCCCACTCAAAGTAAAAGCTTCAAAAGCTAGTCTGCTGACTTCAGGGTTTGTGCATGTGTGAGAAAGAGATGTAGTGTCACTCTCTGCCAGCAGATGGCAGTGTTTCAGAGACTCACAGACACTAGACATATATATATATGATAGATACTCACATGCTAGCGAGGGAATGCGGCCGGCGCTGGTGCCGGGGGGGGGGGCGAGTGGCGTTGACCTGTTCACTAGACTGCAAGTGTACGCAGCCTAAAGAACAAGGCTGAATCGGGCCCAAAGGGAGAGGGAGAGAGAGGAAAAGAGGAATAGAGAGGGATAGGGGGAGAAAGAAAGAGGGAGAGGCAGAAGAGGAGAGTGGGGAGATGGTGAGAGGGGCAGATGGAGAGAAAGAGGAAAAGAGGGGGGAGAAGACAGAGAAGGAAGAGGAGAGAGTAGGAGAGGTGAAGGACAGAAAGCAGGAGAGGTGAAGGACAGAGAGCAGGGATTCTCAGACCCCGTTGGGTGAGTTATACACAGTGGGAGCCTCAGAGCCGGGAATCTCTTATATATTTAGCCAGATCTGTCACTCATCCCCTGTGTGTGTAACGTTCCCGCCCAGCGGAATACACAAACCCGCCCCCCTAGGGAAAAGACCAGTGTGATACACACCACCACCCCCTTGACATCACCTCCCCCCGCCCAGCCAGGGCTACAGTACACGACCACCATCCACCATTACTCCACAGCCACCAGGTGACACCCCCCCGCGCGGATTGCCCCGCACCGCCCCCCCCCCCCCCGCACACCACCCCACGGCACACACACACCCCGCGACCCTCCCTCCCGTGATTCACGGGCCCCCCGCGACCCCCCTCCTGCGATTCACGGCACCCCCCCTCCAAGAATTTGCGGCCCCCTGCGACCCCCCCTCCCGCGATTCAAGCACCCCCAGGACCCCCCCTCCCGCTAATCATGGACCCCCACAACCCCCCTCCCGCAATTTGCTTACCCCCCTTCCCGCGTTTCACACACACACACACACACCCCCATGCCCCCCCCCCTCCCGCGATTTGCTCAAACACCCCCCCACCCCAGATTCCCGGACCCCCGCCCCCCCCTCCCGCGATTTGCGGACCCACCCGGACCCCTTCCCGTTATTCCCCCCCAGCGGACCCCCGCGACCCCGCTCCTGCATTTCATGGACCCCCATGAGAATGGGGGATACTCTGCCGCCCCCAGGTGGGAAATTTTGTTAAGGTGCCAGGACACAGAGCATAGCTCCGCCCCCCCCCCCCCCCCCACACACACACACACACCCGGAAGTCCCGCCACGAGTTATGATTGACCCACGGCCTATTCAGTCAGATATAATGGATGACCATCAATAGCTACAACAATCGATGGTTAACCAAGTAATATTTTACTACTATCAGGGTGCAAGTTCGCCATCAATGCCAACCATCGATGGCGTCTGCACCAATGGCCATCCCTACTCTGCAACAGCCAAAAACCTTTACTACCCCTCATGCCCACACAAACCTATCACTGCCCTGCCTCTTGTTCTCCTGCTCCGTAACTTCTGCCAGTGGGGACCCGCTCACCCTGTGTTGCCCATATTCCCCTATCATGCTTTACCGTCCAGTCTCCTGCTCTCATGCACCCTAACTCCCACCCAGTAGGAGGAGACACTGACTCAGGGCCACCATCCTGTACTCCTGTACTGCCACGCTGGACCCTCACCCACAGGCAGGAGCTGCACAGTGTCCCCCACCCTCCTCTTTAGCCCCCCTTATGCCCACAAACCCCTATCACTACCCAGCTTCCTGCTCTCCTGAACCGTAACTTCCACCACTGGGGAGTCACTGACGCTGTGTTGCCCACATGCCCCTATCATGCTTTACCGCCCAGTCTCCTGCTCTCATGCACCCTAACTCCCACCCAGTAGGAGGAGACACTGACTCAGGGCCACCATCCTGTACTCCTGTACTGCCACGCTGGACCCTCACCCACAGGCAGGAGCTGCACAGTGTCCCCCACCCTCCTCTTTAGCCCCCCTTATGCCCACAAACCCCTATCACTACCCAGCTTCCTGCTCTCCTGAACCGTAACTTCCACCACTGGGGAGTCACTGACGCTGTGTTGCCCACATGCCCCTATCATGCTTTACCGCCCAGTCTCCTGCTCTCATGCACCCTAACTCCCACCCAGTAGGAGGAGACACTGACTCAGGGCCACCGTCCTGTACTCCTGTGCTGCCACGCTGGACCCTCATCCACTGGCAGAAGCTGCACAGTGTCCCCCACTCTCCTCTTTACTCCCCCTTATGCCCACACACCCCTATCACTACCCAGCGTCCTGTTTTCCTGTGTCGTGACCTCCACCAGTGGGGAGCCAATTGCACACACACACACCTAAACAACACGCACACACCACCCCCCTACACCCACAAATGTCACCGTACCATCCACACTATCAATGTACCGCTTTTTAATTAAACAAAACAATACACACCCCCTTCCAAATCATATGCTCTCTATTTAACACATTTCACCTATAACTCAAGTTGCAATACAGGCATCTTACATACAATTCTAACCATCTTTCTCATATACAAATGTTCACAAATTAAGGGGGCGCAGCCCCTTACGACGGTGTGAAGAGCGCCCGTAGGGCACGATGAATCACCTAGTGTACTGTACGTTATTAGCAGGAATGAATACACAGATGACAGTGATAACATTAGGGAAGTATAGTAATCAGCTTCTCATTATCACCTCCCGGAACAGCCACCGACTACACTGAGTGTATCTATTACATAGATAAGAGAGCGCCCATTGCGTAAGTAGATGAAAAGAGAAAAGTCAATATTGGGCAATACCCAAACAGCACAATGCGGCTTATCTGAGTGCGGTATATCACAGCAGGGCCCTTCACAGGCGCTCTGATACACATGGCTAAGCTCATCTGCAGCCACTGTGCAGGCCTGTATACGGTATATACTATGGCAGACACAGATTGATACGTGCTATTCTGTTTATTTCTTCTTTTAGACATTTTTTGTAAGATTTACCAGGAATGGCAGACAATGAACATTAACCCCTGCCTGCCTCCCCTCCCCCACACAGCACACGGTCATCAGCCAGATATTAGGGGACTATAGTATTGTCATTCACCTGCTTCTCTTCCATTTGTTCCATCTCTCCGACCATGTGCTATGCACTGTGATTTAATGCTATCCTGGTTTATATCCTCCCCATCAATTACATTTAAGGCACACAGGAAGATAGATCAGGATGTATATGATATCGCGGTACCGCGCAGAAAGAAAATATCAGAATACAGGGACAAGAGTGATAGCACCTTCCAAGGGCGAGTCTTACAATAATGGTTCTGTCAATCTAAAGTGTGGACAGATGACAAGTGCGAAGCGCTAATAGGCGACAGTTGATAAATTAATAACATTAAACGTTTGCAAAGGAAAAACATTTATTGTGTGATATCACATTGGACAGGACAGAGAACAATGCACGCCAGGTGTGACACAAATTACAAATCACACAACATTGTAACAACTGCACTGGTTTTGGTAAATCCCATGTCATTTTCTGACGCCTTTTGACCGGCTCCGAAGAGGTTGCTGTAGATGAGGACAGCTGTGGAAGCCTGCTAAAGTGAGATTCCATTCAGCTAGTGCGGGGGGAGTAGGGGGGTGCAAGCAGAAACCTGTGGCACCCACTGATTTATTTCCGCCAACCATAGCAGTTATCATCATCAGTATTGGCCCCCAGTCCAGTGCTAGGAGCTACACCAGACGGGATCGATGGACATCCATTTTCTTTGACTGACTGGCCAGTGGGCCAATCATAAGGTTAGGGGGCGTGGCCCGGCACCTTGAATAAAAAAAAAACATTGGTTCTGTTATACCATCAATGTAAGGAAACCATCTGGGTCTCCCCCATCGCTAGCAAAAATATTTGAAGTCGCTCTTAAACCATCGATTATTTTGAATCATCGATGGTCGATGGCCATCCCTACCCATAGCATATATAGTAGGATTTGTATTCAACACTAGCATTGAAATCAGAGACCATTCATTCCAAAAATTAAAGTTCTGATATTAAGTATGAGTATTGTGTCCAGGAGTATTATGTGTTTTAAAACCCTTTTTTTTTTTTTTTAAATAAAAGTATTTTTAGTACAAAAAGTTGGGTATTGAATTAGCTGTAGTTATTTATTGCAGCTAATTGATTTGCCAGGGAATTTTCAAATAGCCACGGTACCTGGCACTTATTGGGGATTATGCTTTGGGTGCAACACGGAATAACATATGGATCCAGATTATTTTTTCCGGATACCATATGTTATCACAAGAAAACAGGAAATGTTTTTCTTGAAAAAAGCTGAGCTTAAGTTGGAATTTGACAAAACATTTTTTTTAAAACAATTTACCAGTTTATTTTTATATATACAAAATGATTCGGCAAACACTAACAACAATACACATATAATCCATACTGTATTTTTTTTTTTAGCGTCTTTGATAAAAAAATTCAGTAATCCGGACATTTGTACAATGTATTTTGACTCAGTCAACATAAATATTTTCTTATATACATAACTATTGCACAATTTGAACAGAACAAACAAAACTACATATGGCACGTACAACTGAAAACATTTACATTCATTCTTTAAAAATATACAATTATTTTATGCAATATGTTGCAGTAATCAAAATACACAGTGAACAAAATACGGCAAGGTGTATGCTGGAGAATATTCTAGAAAATGGCACATTTAAATAGCTGAAATTTAAAAAAATGATTATTCAATTTTTATTCAAGAAATTGCAGAAAGACATTTAAAAAAAATTATTATTCTATTTTTTACTATAAATTTGAAATAAAAAAAGTATGTTTTCTCGTGAAAATAAGGTTTAATTAAATGTATTTAAATTGTGTCGATTTTAAAATAAAACCCTTTTTTATCTGGGCAATTCCATGGAAATATGGACTTAGAATTTAAAACATATAAGTCAACAAACCTACAAGATGTTGGTTTTATTAATAATGAAATTCTCTATTTTTCAAATAGTGGAAAATTACTTAGGTGTGTGATCCAGTACTCCAATTAGGGCTCTTTAAACACTGATTGAAAACAATATTATGGACAAACTAATTTATTTGCATAAAAGCAATGAAAATATCGTTATTGATTTAATCCTCACCTCTACAGGTGTATGGGGGGAATTCAACTGTTGTGCGTGCCGGCATCCACTAGATGGTGCTCGACTGTAGTAGCTGTATTCAGACACTGGTGGCACAGGATCCATTCTAAAGTGATCCAGGTCATTGCTTGTTACCTGTTGAATATTTCATTCCTATTGAAAATGTGTTTTTTCCTGCTGGAATAAGGTGTTATTCCTGATATAAAAGTTATCCTAAAACAGGATCCATCACTTAAACCTATATTCAAAGGGTTTTAAAAAAAAAAAACTGTCCCCTGATAAAGTCATTTGTATGACGAAACGCGTCGGGTATTTGTTTCTTGGAAGATATGAAATATGAAGCTTGTGTCTGGAAAATAAATTATATTTTTTAACACGTTTTAATTTGTTGCGTCTACCTTAAAGTATATGTAAAAGGTGGTGGACAACACAGAGCGCACTCTATACATTTTCTCCTATATTTATCTTTCCGTCCTCCGACTAACAGGGAGGATTAATAGAGAGCTGCTATTCCTAGCCCAAATATATATATAATTTTGACACCATTTAAAGTATTCTTAAGCAGTTTCACTTTTTTTTTTACTATTTTTATTACGATTTTCTTAGAATATTCTCCATTGTGACCATGTAATAATCATAATCCTGAACTGGGGTCAGGGCTGCCATTAGAAATTGTGGGGCCTGGAACTGACAAAATAGGCAGCCCCCCTCCCTTCTTTTACCCTCGGCATGCATGGTGAGTTATCCAATGTCCGCAGCAGGGACCAATCTACTAAACCTCCACATTGCTTCAAGGGAAATGTGAACTTTGTTTATAACAAATTATATTTGATTGACCCCCATCCTGGCTCCTGAAGGGGGTCCTGCCCGGGAGAGAAGGGGTTTACGTTGAACATGAATGCCCCCATTACTCTTCTCCCATGTAGTCAATTTGCTATGAAATACTCCAGGTCAGATGTTACAGACTATGACCCATAAATTCCTCCACTGTTTTATGGGCTGCAGTTTATTCATACCTAGCACAAAATGGGTCTACACTATGGCATGCTATGAAAAAATAAATAGAAATCTTCCTAGCCTATTAAGCTTCATGATAGGTTCAACTGGAGTAATTCACTGAGTAAATGTGGGATCACAATAATGTTGCATCACACGATACCAGCCTGTGGTATAACAGGAAACACCATCGGGGGGGAAAAACAGGACTGGTTTATTTTGTTTGCATGAGTTCACATTTTTGTTCTGTGTCTGCCTTCTGGGAGTTGCTGAAAGTGTTTGTTCGTGTGCAGCTGGGAGATTCTGAAATAGTGGCGACTTTCAAAGAGTTCTTGAACGAGCTAAATTCCCAAGCGTGTAAGCCGATGACTTCCACGCCGCAGCAGCGCCGGGCGATTGTGAACAGTTTTTTGAGGACTGTCTTCCTCAGAAGAATGTACACCCACGGGTCCAAAATTTGATTCCACGTGGCCATCCGGAGAGAAAAAAGTATTGTCGCATTAGCCTCCTGGGATTTGTAGTTCTTTAGTCCAATGTTGGCCATTGTGATCTGAAACAAAACAAAAATGTAAACAAATCAGGTTCCACAAATGATAAATACAACATAAATATCTAAAATTATATTAGCTTGACAGATTCCAGGTAACCAAAAATTCCTTACACCCCCCCCCCCCCCCCCCCAATAGCTTACATCTTATTTCCCAATAACTTTTTTATTATTATTTACTGTTTATTTTATTTTGTTCCGAATTGTTACATTTCATTTATGTTATTTGAGCTACGCTGGCAACACTTTGCCCTGTTTAAAAATTGCCCAAATTTAAAAAAAAAAAGATATCTTTTAAATTAATTTATTTGTGACTCATTCTCGCTAATTTAAACAAATGAGCCCTGCTACGGTAGTATTTAAAGGAAATATAAATGTTTCCAGGGCCATATAAACAACGGGGCAGATGGAAATATAGCTTCAAGCTGCTATTTAATAGGCTCGTCATCATGATCAGCATGATGATCAGCCACCAGCTGGCTCCATGGTCGGCCATAAATCATAAGTCCTAGTTTTAGTTATCTAGGGAAACATTAGGCTGATAGTGAAGGTTTAAATACGCCCACATGGAACTGGCCACACCCAGGCAACAATAGACACACCCATGCAGAACTGACTACACAGCACTGGCCACATCTCTACCATTTCCAACAATAGGCCTTTAATAATTTTTAGACCATGTGGCCCTTTATCAGGACCTGGAAGCAGGTCATTGAGCCGTAAATTTATTAAGCTGGGAGTTTTTTTGAAGATAGAATCTGATTGTTTGCTATGGACAAGATCCTATCCATTATCTTCTAGAATGTGCTAATTAAATAAGAAGTAAAAACTGTTTGGTTGCTAGGGGCAACATCCCATCTTCAATATACTGTAACTCCCAGCTTAGTAAATTTACCCCTGTTTATAGGATGTTAATGACTGTAGTAGAGAGTGCCATTGTTTATTACGTTCTCTGACAGAAAAGGTGCCAACACTACTTGAAAAGTATAACAAAGAAAATAGAAAGTCTAAAATACTTCTAGTAATATAAATTGCAAAGTTCAAGTTTTTATTAACCCCTTTCCTGAAAATAAATATTTAAACCACAACCACTCCGAAATTGTCCGGAATTTAATATAATAAAGTGAAAAAAAATATTTCGAAAACTATATTTAAATATTTTATTTAAAAAATATATACCTAGGGTGTGTTTTGTACTCCAATTCCACCCCATGTCCATTGGCCCCCATTGTAATTTTACTTCCCAACCCCCAGAAATAGCCCCCCAGTGGAATAAGATACCCTGCTATGTTAACCCCCACCACCCTAGGGGTAAGAGATTCCTGTGGTAGAGCACACACTCCCCCTCACCCCCATTGCCACCCTCAGCCCCATTGTCGATGTTCCCCGTTGCGTGTGCCCCAGGGATGGTGCCGGGGGCTGGCGCTTGCTAATATCCTGAGGCAGAACTCCATTGAAAAATTTCAAGGTGCATTCACATTAGATGATATTTAAACGATATTCATGATAACTGTGAGGGTACGAGTTCCTCAATCACTCAGACACCGAGCAGATGAAACCAAAATATGGTTTATTTTTATCACAGCACACGAAAGTAGATGAAGACAGGAAAAAGATTCAAATGGTAGCATAAAAACATCCGGGTAGCAAAGTCCTTGTAGCATCACAGTCCAAAGCACAAAACTTATCACTTATTCCACACAGCAGTGATAGCATATAAGTCCACACGATACCTAGACAGAGCATAACCTCTTAGTCCAGGACAGTCCATTAATTCTCCCTCCTGGCTTGTGTGCAAGTCATTTTAAAAACTTCTAATTTCCCACGCGTCTCCATACCATCAGTGGGCTTGCACTCGATCTCGATTGGTGGATTCAAGAGTCAGGTTTATCCCCCCTCCCAGGTACTGCTGCTGTTCCCCCCTGCTGGCTCAGGCCCCACAGAGTCTACTAGAGTCCAGAAAGGCACAAAGGAGTGTAAATACAATTAAGGTAATTTGGTTATGTCCTGATTACCCCCTGTGAACATTTCCTGTTGATAGCAGGAACAAAAGTATGGTAATTGGACATACCCAGGAAAGAATTCACCACAAGGTTATTTCCTGTCCTACCAGATTTGCTTAACAGCATCTAATACTATGGTACACACAGATATGGGGAATAGAAACATCTATGGGGAATATGAGGGTACCGACGGACTAAAATAGTACATTAATTACTACACCTAATAAAATATAGTAATTACAGATTTACAGTGAGTATGATAACCTCACATTCCTTCCCCTACTATTGTAGTCCCGGTACCAAGCTGTTCTGGAACCAATAACAACCTGGAATAGCGGGATGCAGAGCAGAGAATCTGGGGTTTGGATTTACCACCTGAGTCCCACAGGGTGACATCATACCAAACCCATCTTGTAAAAGGCGGCTGGTTTGCAGAACCAGCAAGGGCATGATTACAGTCTAAGTCATACATTGGAACTAACAAGGGATGTAGCGATTCCTCTTCTTCGGATTCTGGGTACCCCCCCTCTGCAACATTGTAACCTACTAATACTTTTGCCTCGGGCACAATGGGGCAGGGACCACTTTCCACCTCCCCCTCTTGCCCAAGGAACAGGGGCCAAACAGCAGGCCAATATAGGGGCTCTGGCCCTGGCACTTCCACCACCCCGTCCTGTCCTTCCTCCCCCAAACCCAAACTAGGGGCATGGCAAATTTCAGTCCAGCATTTGGTCTCAATGTCCAGGGCTGAGGAGGGACCCTCCATCACAAACAATTCCGCTGGTGGCTGCAGGACAGGCTGTGTCAGCTCTGTCCCCTTAAAAGCCAGATGCTCACCTGCAGCTACTTCTGCGCACACCTCCTTCTCCGCGATAGCCTCCTTCCCCAGCTGAGTATGCTGGGCAGCCCGAAACACGACATCATCTGCGACTGGTATGCTTGTGGCCTGGATGTTGTTGGATACTCCTCTAACCACGGTGATCTCCTCCTGGGCGCAGTCCTCATAGATCCCCTGGCAGCAGGTTAATAATTCTGCATCTCCCACCTCAGCAAAAGGGAAGCAGTAGTGCAGCTCCTCCCGGGGTGCCTGGCACAGAGGCCTCACTTCCTTCACGTTGGGGATAACCTCCCCCTGCAGAGAACACTGAGCAGCTTCCTCCCTAGGATGGGGGAGAAGCAGTTGCAAACGGTGCCTTTCATCACGCCCCCTGCGACACTGATCTTGCCATGCTGGGGTATCCAGGAGCCCCCGATCAATCGCCTCTTCCTCTGCCACCACGAAGCACTCCTCCAGACACTGCAATTGTTCCCACACACTCAACTGTGCACCGAAATGGAGGATACATGCCCGATAATCAGCAAATGCATTAGTAGGATCTCCCTGATCGTGAAGGATCTGCTGAAGGATTTCCCCGCGAGTGCAGGATTGGATGGGTATACCTCGCAGCTGACATTCTGCTATCAGCTCCTCCATACTCATTTCTTCAAGGGCAGTTAGGGGCCCCCCTGACAACGACCCTTCTCTTGCGGTAACAATTAATTCTGTGGCAGACCCCTCGGTTGTCTGCCCAGATTGCAGTAGCCCCCTTCTAGACCTTTCCTCTGGTTCTATCTGGGGCATCAATTTATTCTGGACTTGTCCTTCAGCCTCAGAATATTGTCCTCTTTGGAGCATCTGGGTAACTGTAGCAATCACTTCTTCTGTAAATTCTACAAACTCTGGCTCCCCCAGCAGATTCCAAGAAGTGGCCTCACCTTTACAGTGCAGGAATGCATCCCCCAGGTAACACAACTTGTCCTGAATGCTGGATACTCTCCACCCGCTGATCATCTGCTGAGCTTCTTCCCAGTACTTCCAGATATACTGCATTTTACTGACAATAAATAACAGATTCGGCTTCCCAGCCTGCCGATACACTGAAGAACCTCCATCCCTGAGCTCCTCTGCTACAGGGGTCTTGAGGCATCGATTTTCTTTCCTTGGAAACATTTTCCCTTTCACAGGACTGACACTGCTCACTTGCTGAACATCACCTTATTGCATTTTCCGTTTCCTTACATATGGTCTGATCCTCTGTTCTCTGCGCTTTCTGTGCTCGATGGTTGGTGTCTGAATGATCCCACTGTCGCTGCCGCCAAATGTGAGGGTACGAGTTCCTCAATCACTCAGACACCGAGCAGATGAAACCAAAATATGGTTTATTTTTATCACAGCACACGAAAGTAGATGAAGACAGGAAAAAGATTCAAATGGTAGCATAAAAACATCCGGGTAGCAAAGTCCTTGTAGCATCACAGTCCAAAGCACAAAACTTATCACTTATTCCACACAGCAGTGATAGCATATAAGTCCACACGATACCTAGACAGAGCATAACCTCTTAGTCCAGGACAGTCCATTAATTCTCCCTCCTGGCTTGTGTGCAAGTCATTTTAAAAACTTCTAATTTCCCACGCGTCTCCATACCATCAGTGGGCTTGCACTCGATCTCGATTGGTGGATTCAAGAGTCAGGTTTATCCCCCCTCCCAGGTACTGCTGCTGTTCCCCCCTGCTGGCTCAGGCCCCACAGAGTCTACTAGAGTCCAGAAAGGCACAAAGGAGTGTAAATACAATTAAGGTAATTTGGTTATGTCCTGATTACCCCCTGTGAACATTTCCTGTTGATAGCAGGAACAAAAGTATGGTAATTGGACATACCCAGGAAAGAATTCACCACAAGGTTATTTCCTGTCCTACCAGATTTGCTTAACAGCATCTAATACTATGGTACACACAGATATGGGGAATAGAAACATCTATGGGGAATATGAGGGTACCGACGGACTAAAATAGTACATTAATTACTACACCTAATAAAATATAGTAATTACAGATTTACAGTGAGTATGATAACCTCACAATAACAACATGTCATAATGACATTTTCATGTATATCGTATATGTGTACGCACTATATCCTTAACAATGTGCTCCCGTGAGTCCTCTGTTGTCTGTACATGCAGCTCAATCTGAGATTATCGTCAACGACAGCTGTACTCCTGGATGTGGCCACTGACAATATCGTTTCTAAAATCGTTTAGTGTGTACGCACTATGGGCTTAATTCAGTAAGGCGCTCATATGATAAGACGCTCACCGCAGCTTAGCATTTGCAATCCTTGAGCAATGCAGGAGGAGGTGCATACGGTTTGGTGTCCCTCTGCGACTGCAGCCAGTCTAACCGTACTCAGGATGCCTGATTGCAGGGACAAGGACACTACAGTCCTTATTTATTTATTACCAGTTCCTCATACAGTGCACACATATTCTGCAGCACTTTACAGAGAACAGTTGAACAGTCACATCAGTCCCTGCCCCAGAGGAGCTTACAATCTATATTCCCTACCACATATACATGCACACACAGACATTTTTTTAGGATTAATTTGTTGGGAGCCAATTAACCTACCAGTATATTTTTGGATAGTGGGAGGAAACCGGAGTACCCGGAGTAAACCCACGCAAGTACAGGGAGAATATACAAACTCCACACAGTTAGGGCCCTGGTGGGAATCAAACCCATGACCTCAGTGCTGTGAGGCAGTAATGCTAACCATTACACCGGCCGTGCTGTCCTTGGACTGGCCATTCCCAGAAAGTGGAATTGCCAGCCGTTGATACCATGGTACAGAAATGTATGTTGGTAAAAGCCTTTGGTTTTAAAAATGCATTATCAAGACTCTACCCTTACAGTGATAAGGTCACACTCACAAATCTCAAAGTGAAGTCCTAGAGCCCAATCATCTCGCTCTAATATAAAAGGCTTTTTACTGTGACTAACGGAGCATCAATTTCCCCATTGCTACTGGCTTCCCGGCCCATAAATCAATGCTACTCAGCATCCAGCAAATCTATCTGACACGTCTGCCACCAGGAAAAGCTGCTCAATTAGATCATTTACTGAGTGGGACACGTAACGGTGCAGATTTCCCTCATAAAGAGACTCATAAAGAGCTTGTGGCTGACAGCCGGACCTGCTGATTCTGCTCTTCCCACTTGTCATTTGCAAGTGCGTTGTTGAAATAAATAGATGAGATTAAAATGAATGAATACAGGGAATAATGAATAATATCATCCAGACCGTTCCGAAATAAATTTGGAAAGCGGAATGGAGAATATTATCTTAGCCTGAAATGGTTTAGGTTATCAGGTCTACGCCGGTGTATGCCGGATTTACCATATTCAATCATTTACAATGAGAAAAACAAGCGTAGTAACCAACACTTTTGTTTCAAGAATTTCATGGCTGGGAAGAATATAAAGGCACCAGACTGGCCTGGGAACTCACCAGACATGAATCCTATTGAAAATCTGTGGTCTATGTGCAGGCGTCGCCTTAGAGGAAAGAACTGTACGACGAAAGTGAAGCTGATTGAAGCACTGATTCAAGTGTGGTACCATGACCCTAAAATCACCACTGACTCCCAATTTGGTGGATTCTATGCCTAACCATGTAAAAATGCTTTTCAAAAACAAAGGAGGTCATACCAACTGGTCATTGGTCATACCAACTACCAACATACCTACTACTTTTTTTTTTTTAATAAAATCAAAATACATGTCATTTTCATTGCTTGGTTCAATTAATTTGCACAAGGATGTATATGTTCACCTTGAAATGCGGTCCTCCCAAAGTCCTGCGGCTGCGGCCTTGCTGCTAATGTGTGGGAAGTCGGCTACGAGCCTGTTTGCAGGCTCGTTGCGGTGCAACAAATCGCGTTGTACAGCTATGTGAGGCCCAGCCCTAAGTCACAATCTATTGCTACCAGCCTCATGTGGCTGGTCTGTGTAACTGCACACAAACTGCCAGACTCCTGCTATAACCCTATGTTCAGCCTCAGCTTCTGCATAACCAGCACTTTGTCACTGTGTTCAGCCTCAGCTGCTGCATAATCTGCACTTTTCCTCTGTGTGTCTGGCTGTCCAGGTGATTGAGTCTGCTCATCGGGAGGGTTGCCTTCCCTGGCTAACCTAATTGGGAACTTTTTCTCTTTATTACCCAGTCTGCCCTTGTCCTGATTATGGTTATACTCCAGACAATCCCTGATTACATGTGAAGTCCTGTATTCTTTATACTCGTGGAACCTGTGTTACCCTTACTTGTACATCGAGTAGTTCTGACTAATCTTGTATACTCCTATATACTGCTATATACTCGCTCCCCCTGGGCAACGGAGCCTGCCTCCGGTCCCGGCCATCACCGCCCGTCGCCCTCGCCGCCCCGAGCGCCCCCCTAACCCTGCTTGTCTCCCTGAAACGGAGTCGGGCAAGGACATGCAGCGTCCCCGCCGAGAGACTGGGACGCGCGTGCATGTGAGACACACGCGCGTCCCAGTTCAGTTTAGCCCCTGCCGCCAGCGCTCGCCAGCGGGGAGTGTCTGGCGAGCCCCGGCCAAGGGGCTCCATCTGTACTTCTGCACTCTTCTGTATATTCCAGCCCATACCTGCTCTCACTGAGCTTCCATTTATGTTCTGTTGTATATACCTGTGTCCTTTATGTAAGTGCTCTTTACCTGTCTATTCTTGTCAGTCCTATATCATCACTGTTTCACTGATAGTGACTACAGTATTCCCATCTGTAACCAGTGTTGCTCCACACTCCGGTCCTGTCCATTTGTCTGCCTGTAACCGGTGCTGCTACACAGTCCGGTACTATTTGTCTGCCTGAGCCGGTTCAGCTTTGCAATCCACTCCTGCTTGTATGTTTGCTTGTCCACCTGCACTGCCACAGAGATGCTAGCTTCTACTGGACTGCATTCACCTTTGCCACTGCAGTTCACTAACCAGTGCTGTAGGCTAACATCTCCAGTACGTGGGAGCGACAAGTAAAAAGTCAGATCCAGATGTTATACATATAACTCGACCAATGTAATGGGGAACCGAGCTAGAAATTTGGAAACAAAACAGATCTCTAAAGTCGGACAAAGGGACTGATTCAGAGTTGATATCAAAAGCAAAATCTTTCTCAAATGTGCATTCTTCTTTATTTCATGTGAAACTATACAGAAAGTAATGGTGATAAGCTTGCGAGCAGGGCCCTCCTACCTCTCTGTCGGTTTGTTACCACCCAGTTTTATCTCTGTTTCCAATTATAAAGCGCAACGGAATATGCTGCGATATAAAAGAGACTTTAAATAAATAAATATGGGTCCAGGCTGTATAATGGATACCTCATCTATTCGCTCATCCGCACGTTCGCACCGGGGAGCGATGTTTTGGTTCTGTGCATGGGCACAATCCTTTCTGTGCATGTGCAGGCTCTGTTTCGAACGGATGCGGCGACTTGCATAGTGACCGGTCCATTCACAGAGAGCAGCTAGGCATTCCCATGCCAACTGCAGTGTGATGCGTGTGCCGGGGGCAGGCAGCTGATCGCTCCGGATGTCAGCCGCCCACCCTGTTCACGTAGCAGGACCCCGCAAATCTGAGTCACCAGAGAGTGACTTAGATTTGCAAACACTGAAGTCATTCGATGGTCATTGACCATCGAATGATTTCTGCCCCAGGGACATTTATCGTGCGAGGGAGGTGGGGCAGACATTCGTGCGTGTGGCGTTTAGTCGTCTTTCAAAGCTGCAAGATTTGCAGCTTTTCGAGTCAACCAGAATGACCTTCAATATGTATAAGGTCACACATTGTATACCGAACACATCTGAGAGTGCGCCGACTCGTTCTGTTTGAAGTGAAATCTGATCCTTTAAGTAAAGTTGTGACATGTTTCTGGCCGCGCTCCTGCTGTGAATGTGCACTCAGGACAGTGTAGTGTACAGTGCTGCGGCCAGTGGGTGGATGCAATCACTGGCAGGAAACCAGAAGGGGAGATAATGGGCTCCGGACACGTGCAGGATTTAGGAGTTAAACAGTAGTTTAAGGCAAAATTCTCTGGGATCCCTGTAATCAGTCCCGATTCCATGTGCTAAGCATGTTCTGTAGAGAAGGGTTCTAGGCGTGTTGTCCTGTGAGGTCGGTGACAATTTACAGTCACTGTACAGCGCTGAGACGTAGCGCCGCACTTCCTGTCGGAGATTAGGCTCCGCTGTAGTGTAGGAGGCTGTTTGAAGTTCATGTTAGGACACTAATGAGCCACTCTCCATTATCACATCCAATCTGTGCCGACCTCAGATCAAACAAACTGCAAAATAAGTTTTCAAGGGTTTTCTTTTTAATTGTGAGTTACAAATATGGGTCTGATTCGGAAACAGATGTTGGGCTGATTCTGATCGTGACACAGATGTGGGACTGATTCTGAGTGTGACACAGATGTGGGGCTGATTCTGAGTCGGGCACAGATTTGGGGCTTATTCATCATTGGGCAAATATGTGGGGCTGATTCTGCCACAGATTTGGGGCTGATTCTGAATCATACACAGGTGTGAGGTTGATTCTGAGTCGGGAACAGATGTGGGGCTGGTTCTGTGTTGAGCTCAGATGTGGGGCTGGTTCTGATTCGGGCACACATGTGGGGCTGGTTCTGAGTAGGGCCCAGATGTGGGGCTGGTTCTGATTCGGGCACAGATGTGGGGCTGGTTCTGAGTAGGGCACAGAAGTGGGTCTGGTTCTGAGTAGGGCACAGAAGTGGGGCTGGTTCTGAGTCAGGCACAGATGTGGGCCTGATTCTGAGCCATACACAATGACAAATGACAATGGTTGACACAAAAAAAGTCAATGTGGCTTTTGTTTTTTTGATGATTTCCCAATGTTGGTCGGATTATCCACATTGACTATGATAGAACATACTTGCCTAAGCTTCAGCAGTGCACAAAAAATGGCTAATGCCGCCTCTCTGGAAAGTTGGACAAGTATTCCGCTTTGTCTAACGGCCTCCCGAACCATCCTGCACACACCCCTAGGATAAACCATCTCCTTGTGTGCACCATGGAAACTTCCCTAAGACGGACCATCTCCTTGTGTGCACCATGGAAACTTCCCTAAGACGGACCATCTCCTTGTGTGCACCATGGAAACTTCCCTAAGACGGACCATCTCCTTGCGTGTACCATGGAAACTTCCCTAAGACAGACCATCTCCTTGTGTGCACCATGGAAACTTCCCTAAGACGGACCATCTCCTTGCGTGTACCATGGAAACTTCCCTAAGACAGACCATCTCCTTGTGTGCACCATGGAAACTTCCCTAAGACGGACCATCTCCTTGCGTGTACCATGGAAACTTCCCTAAGACAGACCATCTCCTTGTGTGCACCATGGAAACTTCCCTAAGACAGACCATCTCCTTGTGTGCACCATGGAGACTTCCCTAAGATGGACCATCATCTTGTGTGCACCATGGAGACTTCCCTAAGATGGACCATCTCCTTGTGTGCACCATGGAGACTTCCCTAAGATGGACCATCTCCTTGTGTGCACCATGGAGACTTCCCTAAGATGGACCATCTCCTTGTGTTCACCATGGAAACCTCCATAAGATGGACCATCTCCTTGTGTTCACTATGGAAACCTCCCTAAGACGGACCATCTCCTTGTGTGCACCATGGAAACTTCCCTAAGACTGACCATTTCCTTGTGTGCACAATGGAAACTTCCCTAAGATGGACCATCTCCTTGTGTGCACCATGGAGACTTCCCTAAGATGGACCATCTCCTTGTGTGCACCATGGAGACTTCCCCAAGATGGACCATCTCCTTGTGTTCACCATGGAAACCTCCCTAAGACTGACCATCTCCTTGCGTGTACCATGGAAACTTCCCTAAGACGGACCATCTCCTTGTGTGCACCATGGAAACTTCCCGAAGATGGACCATCTTTGTGTGTACCATGGAAACTAACCTAAGACGGACTATCTCCTTGTGTGCACCATAGAAACTTCCCCAAGATGGACCATCTCCTTGTGTGCACCATGGAGACTTCCCTAAGATGGACCATTTCCTTGTGTGCACCATGGAGACTTCCCTAAGATGGACCATCTCCTTGTGTGCACCATGGAAACTTCCCTAGGATGGACCATCTCCTTGTGTGCACCATAGAAACTTCCCCAAGATGGACCATCTCCTTGTGTGCACCATAGAAACTTCCCCAAGATGGACCATCTCCTTGTGTGCACCATGGAAACTTCCCTAAGACGGACCATCTCCTTGCGTGTACCATGGAAACTTCCCTAAGACAGACCATCTCCTTGTGTGCACCATGGAAACTTCCCTAAGACGGACCATCTCCTTGCGTGTACCATGGAAACTTCCCTAAGACAGACCATCTCCTTGTGTGCACCATGGAAACTTCCCTAAGACAGACCATCTCCTTGTGTGCACCATGGAGACTTCCCTAAGATGGACCATCATCTTGTGTGCACCATGGAGACTTCCCTAAGATGGACCATCTCCTTGTGTGCACCATGGAGACTTCCCTAAGATGGACCATCTCCTTGTGTGCACCATGGAGACTTCCCTAAGATGGACCATCTCCTTGTGTTCACCATGGAAACCTCCATAAGATGGACCATCTCCTTGTGTTCACCATGGAAACCTCCCTAAGACGGACCATCTCCTTGTGTGCACCATGGAAACTTCCCTAAGACTGACCATTTCCTTGTGTGCACAATGGAAACTTCCCTAAGATGGACCATCTCCTTGTGTGCACCATGGAGACTTCCCTAAGATGGACCATCTCCTTGTGTGCACCATGGAGACTTCCCCAAGATGGACCATCTCCTTGTGTTCACCATGGAAACCTCCCTAAGACTGACCATCTCCTTGCGTGTACCATGGAAACTTCCCTAAGACGGACCATCTCCTTGTGTGCACCATGGAAACTTCCCGAAGATGGACCATCTTTGTGTGTACCATGGAAACTAACCTAAGACGGACTATCTCCTTGTGTGCACCATAGAAACTTCCCCAAGATGGACCATCTCCTTGTGTGCACCATGGAGACTTCCCTAAGATGGACCATTTCCTTGTGTGCACCATGGAGACTTCCCTAAGATGGACCATCTCCTTGTGTGCACCATGGAAACTTCCCTAGGATGGACCATCTCCTTGTGTGCACCATAGAAACTTCCCCAAGATGGACCATCTCCTTGTGTGCACCATAGAAACTTCCCCAAGATGGACCATCTCCTTGTGTGCACCATGGAAACTTCACTAAGACAGACCATTTCCTTGTGTGCGCTGAGCTACTTCACGATCACCACACAGGAACCCTGACTACAGTATATTTTCAAATACCGTGCATCTCCTGTGCACCAAAGCGGCCACCCTACACTGCACCCACATTATTTGAGCAGATGTATGCTCAGAGAAAACAATAGCTCCACTACATTAGACACTGGCAACGAATGCGACTCAGAATGAGTTTCCAATCCAGTTCCAGTGCGGCCTGGTCCTGTCTGTCTTCTTAGACCGGATGACTTGGCATACTCACTACACCTTGTTGGCGGCACATCCCCGCGCTCGAAGCACAAACATAAAAACAAAGTCAGGCTCCGGGCAAACCACTGGCTACATGTCTGTCTGTATTAATGTTTCATGCGCGGCTTGTCTGCACCTCAAATTTATTATCACACTGGGGAATTTAAGTGGATGCCGCATTCTATTTATACGCAGTGTCCGCGTCATTCTGTTTATTTATTTCTTCAGTTTAGATTCTTCTGTTTGTTTTACTTGGTTTGTACTGAACTTTGCGCCAAGTTTATCTTATGTTCCGAGGACCTGCAGATGGCGCCACATTTACAGTAACAATGACAAATCTTCGCTAAAGAGAGAAAATGCTCTGCGACATAATGCAAAATAGGGTGCGGCATAAAAGACTGAAAAGCCAATGTGTGATGTCATCGCAGTCCGAAATCTTGCGACGGAGGGGGGGGGGGACGCAGCTGTAAATACTGGCGCACAATAAGAAGGTTCTCCAGCCCAGAGACCAATTAGTCATTTGCTTTTTTTTTTTTTTTTATACAAGCTGTACTGGGAAAATAACCTAATCTGATTGGCTGACATAGGTTACCACTTTTAGGCCCTGATTCTGGTTGAGAATCCGCCGCCACCGTTACTCCTCACATGGGGACGCAGCAAGAGAGATCATTCGAAGGTCTCCGACCATCGAATAATTTCTCCATGGCTTGCAAATATAAGTCAGTGGAGTCAGTGGAGACAGGGTGAGCTGCCATTGGCAAACGCAGGATTCTTAGAGTGGGGGTTCCAAATGTAATCCAAAATCTCCCACTCTGCAGCACATTGGAGTAAGTACAGGAGTCTGGGGGAGCGGTAACAATTTCTATACACTGGATACAGCATTAATATGTAACGTACAGCTGGTCTATAGTATAGGCTGTTTCAAACATTTAAATAAGATAAATAAATACACAAACATATTAGAACAAGCACTGCACTTTCTAAACTCACATCCCCCACTTCATGCTAAGGCTCCTGTCTCTTGCTCCTGGCAGCTGCTCTCTGGTCCAGTGCAATGTTTGAGGGCTCAGATTTACACATACAGTAAATGTGGTAGAAGAAGCTGGTACACTGGGCATGTGCAGCCACTCCGCTCTGTCCCTTACACTGCATGATGTGGTGGCAGCTCTGCTCTGTCCCTTACACTGCATGATGTGGTGGCAGCTCCGCTCTGTCTCTTACACTGCATGATGTGGTGGCAGCTCCGCTCTGTCCCTTACACTGCATGATGTGGTGGCAGCTCCGCTCTGTCCCTTACACTGCATGATGTGGTGGCAGCTTCGCTCTGTCCCTTACACTGCATGGTGTGGTGGCAGCTCTGCTCTGTCCCTTACACTGTATGATGTGGTGGCAGTTGTGCTCTGTCCCTTACACTGAATGATGTGGTGGCAGCTCCGCTCTGTCCCTTACACTGCATGATGTGGTGGCAGCTCCGCTCTGTCCCTTACACTGCATGGTGTGGTGGCAGCTCTGCTCTGTCCCTTACACTGTATGATGTGGTGGCAGCTCCGCTCTGTCCCTTACACTGTATGATGTGGTGGCAGCTCAGCTCTGTCCCTTACACTACATGATGTGGTGGCAGCTCCGCTCTGTCCCTTACACTGCATGATGTGGTGGCAGCTCTGCTCTGTCCCTTACACTGCATGATGTGGTGGCAGCTCCGCTCTGTCCCTTACACTGCATGATGTGGTGGCAGCTCCGCTCTGTCCCTTACACTGCATGATGTGGTGGCAGCTCCGCTCTGTCCCTTATACTGTATGATGTGGTGGCAGCTGCGCTCTGTCCCTTACACTGCATGATGTGGTGGCAGCTCCGCTCTGTCCCTTACACTGCATGGTGTGGTGGCAGCTCCGCTCTGTCCCTTACACTGCATGATGTGGTGGCAGCTCTGCTCTGTCCCTTACACTGCATGATGTGGTGGCAGCTCTGCTCTGTCCCTTACACTGCATGATGGTGGCAGATCCGCTCTGTCCCTTACACTGCATGATGTGGTGGCAGCTCCGCTCTGTCCCTTACACTGCATGATGTGGTGGCAGCTCCGCTCTGTCCCTTACACTGCATGATGTGGTGGCAGCTCTGCTCTGTCCCTTACACTGCATGATGTGGTGGCAGCTCCGCTCTGTCCCTTACACTGCATGATGTGGTGGCAGCTCCGCTCTGTCCCTTACACTGCATGATGTGGTGGCAGCTCCGCTCTGTCCCTTACACTGCATGATGTGGTGGCAGCTCTGCTCTGTCCCTTACACTGCATGGTGTGGTGGCAGCTCCTCTCTGTCCCTTACACTGCATGATGTGGCGGCAGCTCCGCTCTGTCCCTTACACTGCATGATGTGGTGGCAGCTCCACTCTGTCCCTTACACTGCATGATGTGGTGGCAGCTCCGCTCTGTCCCTTACACTGCATGATGTGGTGGCAGCTCCGCTCTGTCCCTTACACTGCATGATGTGGTGGCAGCTCCGCTCTGTCCCTTACACTGCATGATGTGGTGGCAGCTCCACTCTGTCCCTTACACTGCATGGTGTGGTGGCAGCTCTGCTCTGTCCCTTACACTGTATGATGTGGTGGCAGCTGTGCTCTGTCCCTTACACTGAATGATGTGGTGGCAGCTCCGCTCTGTCCCTTACACTGCATGATGTGGTGGCAGCTCCGCTCTGTCCCTTACACTGCATGATGTGGTGGCAGCTCCGCTCTGTCCCTTACACTGCATGATGTGGTGGCAGCTCCGCTCTGTCCCTTACACTGCATGATGTGGTGGCAGCTCCGCTCTGTCCCTTACACTGCATGATGTGGTGGCAGCTCCGCTCTGTCCCTTACACTGCATGGTGTGGTGGCAGCTCTGCTCTGTCCCTTACACTGTATGATGTGGTGGCAGCTGTGCTCTGTCCCTTACACTGAATGATGTGGTGGCAGCTCCGCTCTGTCCCTTACACTGCATGATGTGGTGGCAGCTCCGCTCTGTCCCTTACACTGCATGATGTGGTGGCAGCTCCTCTCTGTCCCTTACACTGCATGGTGTGGTGGCAGCTCTGCTCTGTCCCTTACACTGTATGATGTGGTGGCAGCTCCGCTCTGTCCCTTACACTGCATGATGTGGTGGCAGCTCTGCTCTGTCCCTTACACTGCATGATGTGGTGGCAGCTCTGCTCTGTCCCTTACACTGCATGATATGGTGGCAGCTCCGCTCTGTCCCTTACACTGCATGATGTGGTGGCAGCTGCGCTCTGTCCCTTACACTGCATGATGTGGTGGCAGCTCCGCTCTGTCCCTTACACTGCATGGTGTGGTGGCAGCTCCGCTCTGTCCCTTACACTGCATGATGTGGTGGCAGCTCTGCTCTGTCCCTTACACTGCATGATGTGGTGGCAGCTCCGCTCTGTCCCTTACACTGCATGATGGTGGCAGCTCCGCTCTGTCCCTTACACTGCATGATGTGGTGGCAGCTCCGCTCTGTCCCTTACACTGCATGATGTGGTGGCAGCTCCGCTCTGTCCCTTACACTGCATGATGTGGTGGCAGCTCTGCTCTGTCCCTTACACTGCATGATGTGGTGGCAGCTCCGCTCTGTCCCTTACACTGCATGATGTGGTGGCAGCTCCGCTCTGTCCCTTACACTGCATGATGTGGTGGCAGCTCCGCTCTGTCCCTTACACTGCATGATGTGGTGGCAGCTCCGCTCTGTCCCTTACACTGCATGGTGTGGTGGCAGCTCCTCTCTGTCCCTTACACTGCATGATGTGGCGGCAGCTCCGCTCTGTCCCTTACACTGCATGATGTGGTGGCAGCTCCGCTCTGTCCCTTACACTGCATGATGTGGTGGCAGCTCCGCTCTGTCCCTTACACTGCATGATGTGGTGGCAGCTCCGCTCTGTCCCTTACACTGCATGATGTGGTGGCAGCTCCGCTCTGTCCCTTACACTGCATGATGTGGCAGCAGCTCCGCTCTGTCCCTTACTCTGCATGATGTGGTGGCAGCTCCGCTCTGTCCCTTACACTGCATGATGTGGTGGCAGCTCCGCTCTGTCCCTTACACTGCATGATGTGGTGGCAGCTCTGCTCTGTCCCTTACACTGCATGATGTGGTGGCAGCTCTGCTCTGTCCCTTACACTGCATGATGTGGTGGCAGCTCTGCTCTGTCCCTTACACTGCATGATGTGGTGGCAGCTCCGCTCTGTCCCTTACACTGCATGATGTGGTGGCAGCTCCGCTCTGTCCCTTACACTGCATGATGTGGTGGCAGCTCCGCTCTGTCCCTTACACTGCATGATGTGGTGGCAGCTCTGCTCTGTCCCTTACACTGCATGATGTGGTGGCAGCTCCGCTCTGTCCCTTACACTGCATGATGTGGTGGCAGCTCCGCTCTGTCCCTTACACTGCATGATGGTGGCAGCTCCGCTCTGTCCCTTACACTGCATGATGTGGTGGCAGCTCCGCTCTGTCCCTTACACTGCATGATGTGGTGGCAGCTCCGCTCTGTCCCTTACACTGCATGATGTGGTGGCAGCTCTGCTCTGTCCCTTACACTGCATGATGTGGTGGCAGCTCCGCTCTGTCCCTTACACTGCATGATGTGGTGGCAGCTCCGCTCTGTCCCTTACACTGCATGATGTGGTGGCAGCTCCGCTCTGTCCCTTACACTGCATGATGTGGTGGCAGCTCCGCTCGGTCCCTTACACTGCATGGTGTGGTGGCAGCTCCTCTCTGTCCCTTACACTGCATGATGTGGCGGCAGCTCCGCTCTGTCCCTTACACTGCATGATGTGGTGGCAGCTCCGCTCTGTCCCTTACACTGCATGATGTGGTGGCAGCTCCGCTCTGTCCCTTACACTGCATGATGTGGTGGCAGCTCCGCTCTGTCCCTTACACTGCATGATGTGGTGGCAGCTCCGCTCTGTCCCTTACACTGCATGATGTGGTGGCAGCTCCGCTCTGTCCCTTACACTGCATGATGTGGTGGCAGCTCCGCTCTGTCCCTTACACTGCATGATGTGGCGGCAGCTCCGCTCTGTCCCTTACACTGCATGATGTGGCGGCAGCTCCGCTCTGTCCCTTACACTGCATGGTGTGGCGGCAGCTCCTCTCTGTCCCTTACACTGCATGATGTGGCGGCAGCTCCGCTCTGTCCCTTACACTGCATGATGTGGTGGCAGCTCCGCTCTGTCCCTTACACTGCATAATGTGGTGGCAGCTCCGCTCTGTCCCTTACACTGCATGATGTGGCGGCAGCTCCGCTCTGTCCCTTACACTGCATGATGTGGTGGCAGCTCCGCTCTGTCCCTTACACTGCATGATGTGGTGGCAGCTCCGCTCTGTCCCTTACACTGCATGATGTGGTGGCAGCTCTGCTCTGTCCCTTACACTGCATGGTGTGGTGGCAGCTCCTCTCTGTCCCTTACACTGCATGATGTGGCGGCAGCTCCGCTCTGTCCCTTACACTGCATGATGTGGTGGCAGCTCCACTCTGTCCCTTACACTGCATGATGTGGTGGCAGCTCCGCTCTGTCCCTTACACTGCATGATGTGGTGGCAGCTCCGCTCTGTCCCTTACACTGCATGATGTGGTGGCAGCTCCGCTCTGTCCCTTACACTGCATGATGTGGTGGCAGCTCCACTCTGTCCCTTACACTGCATGGTGTGGTGGCAGCTCTGCTCTGTCCCTTACACTGTATGATGTGGTGGCAGCTGTGCTCTGTCCCTTACACTGAATGATGTGGTGGCAGCTCCGCTCTGTCCCTTACACTGCATGATGTGGTGGCAGCTCCGCTCTGTCCCTTACACTGCATGATGTGGTGGCAGCTCCGCTCTGTCCCTTACACTGCATGATGTGGTGGCAGCTCCGCTCTGTCCCTTACACTGCATGATGTGGTGGCAGCTCCGCTCTGTCCCTTACACTGCATGATGTGGTGGCAGCTCCGCTCTGTCCCTTACACTGCATGGTGTGGTGGCAGCTCTGCTCTGTCCCTTACACTGTATGATGTGGTGGCAGCTGTGCTCTGTCCCTTACACTGAATGATGTGGTGGCAGCTCCGCTCTGTCCCTTACACTGCATGATGTGGTGGCAGCTCCGCTCTGTCCCTTACACTGCATGATGTGGTGGCAGCTCCTCTCTGTCCCTTACACTGCATGGTGTGGTGGCAGCTCTGCTCTGTCCCTTACACTGTATGATGTGGTGGCAGCTCCGCTCTGTCCCTTACACTGCATGATGTGGTGGCAGCTCTGCTCTGTCCCTTACACTGCATGATGTGGTGGCAGCTCTGCTCTGTCCCTTACACTGCATGATATGGTGGCAGCTCCGCTCTGTCCCTTACACTGCATGATGTGGTGGCAGCTGCGCTCTGTCCCTTACACTGCATGATGTGGTGGCAGCTCCGCTCTGTCCCTTACACTGCATGGTGTGGTGGCAGCTCCGCTCTGTCCCTTACACTGCATGATGTGGTGGCAGCTCTGCTCTGTCCCTTACACTGCATGATGTGGTGGCAGCTCCGCTCTGTCCCTTACACTGCATGATGGTGGCAGCTCCGCTCTGTCCCTTACACTGCATGATGTGGTGGCAGCTCCGCTCTGTCCCTTACACTGCATGATGTGGTGGCAGCTCCGCTCTGTCCCTTACACTGCATGATGTGGTGGCAGCTCTGCTCTGTCCCTTACACTGCATGATGTGGTGGCAGCTCCGCTCTGTCCCTTACACTGCATGATGTGGTGGCAGCTCCGCTCTGTCCCTTACACTGCATGATGTGGTGGCAGCTCCGCTCTGTCCCTTACACTGCATGATGTGGTGGCAGCTCCGCTCTGTCCCTTACACTGCATGGTGTGGTGGCAGCTCCTCTCTGTCCCTTACACTGCATGATGTGGCGGCAGCTCCGCTCTGTCCCTTACACTGCATGATGTGGTGGCAGCTCCGCTCTGTCCCTTACACTGCATGATGTGGTGGCAGCTCCGCTCTGTCCCTTACACTGCATGATGTGGTGGCAGCTCCGCTCTGTCCCTTACACTGCATGATGTGGTGGCAGCTCCGCTCTGTCCCTTACACTGCATGATGTGGCAGCAGCTCCGCTCTGTCCCTTACTCTGCATGATGTGGTGGCAGCTCCGCTCTGTCCCTTACACTGCATGATGTGGTGGCAGCTCCGCTCTGTCCCTTACACTGCATGATGTGGTGGCAGCTCTGCTCTGTCCCTTACACTGCATGATGTGGTGGCAGCTCTGCTCTGTCCCTTACACTGCATGATGTGGTGGCAGCTCTGCTCTGTCCCTTACACTGCATGATGTGGTGGCAGCTCCGCTCTGTCCCTTACACTGCATGATGTGGTGGCAGCTCCGCTCTGTCCCTTACACTGCATGATGTGGTGGCAGCTCCGCTCTGTCCCTTACACTGCATGATGTGGTGGCAGCTCTGCTCTGTCCCTTACACTGCATGATGTGGTGGCAGCTCCGCTCTGTCCCTTACACTGCATGATGTGGTGGCAGCTCCGCTCTGTCCCTTACACTGCATGATGGTGGCAGCTCCGCTCTGTCCCTTACACTGCATGATGTGGTGGCAGCTCCGCTCTGTCCCTTACACTGCATGATGTGGTGGCAGCTCCGCTCTGTCCCTTACACTGCATGATGTGGTGGCAGCTCTGCTCTGTCCCTTACACTGCATGATGTGGTGGCAGCTCCGCTCTGTCCCTTACACTGCATGATGTGGTGGCAGCTCCGCTCTGTCCCTTACACTGCATGATGTGGTGGCAGCTCCGCTCTGTCCCTTACACTGCATGATGTGGTGGCAGCTCCGCTCGGTCCCTTACACTGCATGGTGTGGTGGCAGCTCCTCTCTGTCCCTTACACTGCATGATGTGGCGGCAGCTCCGCTCTGTCCCTTACACTGCATGATGTGGTGGCAGCTCCGCTCTGTCCCTTACACTGCATGATGTGGTGGCAGCTCCGCTCTGTCCCTTACACTGCATGATGTGGTGGCAGCTCCGCTCTGTCCCTTACACTGCATGATGTGGTGGCAGCTCCGCTCTGTCCCTTACACTGCATGATGTGGTGGCAGCTCCGCTCTGTCCCTTACACTGCATGATGTGGTGGCAGCTCCGCTCTGTCCCTTACACTGCATGATGTGGCGGCAGCTCCGCTCTGTCCCTTACACTGCATGATGTGGCGGCAGCTCCGCTCTGTCCCTTACACTGCATGGTGTGGCGGCAGCTCCTCTCTGTCCCTTACACTGCATGATGTGGCGGCAGCTCCGCTCTGTCCCTTACACTGCATGATGTGGTGGCAGCTCCGCTCTGTCCCTTACACTGCATAATGTGGTGGCAGCTCCGCTCTGTCCCTTACACTGCATGATGTGGTGGCAGCTCCGCTCTGTCCCTTACACTGCATGATGTGGTGGCAGCTCCGCTCTGTCCCTTACACTGTATGATGTGGTGGCAGCTCCGCTCTGTCCCTTACACTGCATGGTGTGGTGGCAGCCCCGCTCTGTCCCTTACATGGCATGATGTGGTGGTGGCAGCTCCGCTCTGTCCCTTACACTGCATGGTGTGGTGGCAGCTCTGCTCTGTCCCTTACACTGCATGATGTGGTGGCAGCTCTGCTCTGTCCCTTACACTGCATGATGTGGTGGCAGCTCCGCTCTGTCCCTTACACTGCATGATGTAGTGGCAGCTCCGCTCTGTCCCTTACACTGTATGGTGTGGTGACAGCTCTGCTCTGTCCCTTACACTGCATGATGTGGTGGCAGCTCCGCTCTGTCCCTTACACTGCATGATGTGGTGGCAGCTCCGCTCTGTCCCTTACACTGCATGGTGTGGTGGCAGCCCTGCTCTGTCCCTTACATGGCATGATGTGGTGGTGGCAGCTCCGCTCTGTCCCTTACACTGCATGGTGTGGTGGCAGCTCTGCTCTGTCCCTTACACTGCATGATGTGGTGGCAGCTCTGCTCTGTCCCTTACACTGCATGATGTGGTGGCAGCTCCGCTCTGTCCCTTACACTGCATGATGTGGTGGCAGCTCCGCTCTGTCCCTTACACTGCATGGTGTGGTGGCAGCTCTGCTCTGTCCCTTACACTGTATGATGTGGTGGCAGCTGTGCTCTGTCCCTTACACTGAATGATGTGGTGGCAGCTCCGCTCTGTCCCTTACACTGCATGATGTGGTGGCAGCTCCGCTCTGTCCCTTACACTGCATGGTGTGGTGGCAGCTCCGCTCTGTCCCTTACACTGTATGATGTGGTGGCAGCTCCGCTCTGTCCCTTACACTGTATGATGTGGTGGCAGCTCCGCTCTGTCCCTTACACTGCATGATGTGGTGGCAGCTCCGCTCTGTCCCTTACACTGCATGGTGTGGTGGCAGCTCTGCTCTGTCCCTTACACTGTATGATGTGGTGGCAGCTGTGCTCTGTCCCTTACACTGAATGATGTGGTGGCAGCTCCGCTCTGTCCCTTACACTGCATGATGTGGTGGCAGCTCCGCTCTGTCCCTTACACTGCATGATGTGGTGGCAGCTCCGCTCTGTCCCTTACACTGCATGGTGTGGTGGCAGCTCTGCTCTGTCCCTTACACTGTATGATGTGGTGGCAGCTCCGCTCTGTCCCTTACACTGTATGATGTGGTGGCAGCTCAGCTCTGTCCCTTACACTGCATGATGTGGTGGCAGCTCCGCTCTGTCCCTTACACTGCATGATGTGGTGGCAGCTCTGCTCTGTCCCTTATACTGTATGATGTGGTGGCAGCTGCGCTCTGTCCCTTACACTGCATGATGTGGTGGCAGCTCCGCTCTGTCCCTTACACTGCATGGTGTGGTGGCAGCTCCGCTCTGTCCCTTACACTGCATGATGTGGTGGCAGCTCTGCTCTGTCCCTTACACTGCATGATGTGGTGGCAGCTCCGCTCTGTCCCTTACACTGCATGATGGTGGCAGCTCCGCTCTGTCCCTTACACTGCATGATGTGGTGGCTGCTCCGCTCTGTCCCTTACACTGCATGGTGTGGTGGCAGCTCTGCTCTGTCCCTTACACTGTATGATGTGGTGGCAGCTCCGCTCTGTCCCTTACACTGTATGATGTGGTGGCAGCTCAGCTCTGTCCCTTACACTGCATGATGTGGTGGCAGCTCCGCTCTGTCCCTTACACTGCATGATGTGGTGGCAGCTCTGCTCTGTCCCTTACACTGCATGATGTGGTGGCAGCTCCGCTCTGTCCCTTACACTGCATGATGTGGTGGCAGCTCCGCTCTGTCCCTTACACTGCATGATGTGGTGGCAGCTCCGCTCTGTCCCTTATACTGTATGATGTGGTGGCAGCTGCGCTCTGTCCCTTACACTGCATGATGTGGTGGCAGCTCCGCTCTGTCCCTTACACTGCATGGTGTGGTGGCAGCTCCGCTCTGTCCCTTACACTGCATGATGTGGTGGCAGCTCTGCTCTGTCCCTTACACTGCATGATGTGGTGGCAGCTCCGCTCTGTCCCTTACACTGCATGATGGTGGCAGCTCCGCTCTGTCCCTTACACTGCATGATGTGGTGGCAGCTCCGCTCTGTCCCTTACACTGCATGATGTGGTGGCAGCTCCGCTCTGTCCCTTACACTGCATGATGTGGTGGCAGCTCTGCTCTGTCCCTTACACTGCATGATGTGGTGGCAGCTCCGCTCTGTCCCTTACTCTGCATGATGTGGTGGCAGCTCCGCTCTGTCCCTTACACTGCATGATGTGGTGGCAGCTCCGCTCTGTCCCTTACACTGCATGATGTGGTGGCAGCTCTGCTCTGTCCCTTACACTGCATGATGTGGTGGCAGCTCTGCTCTGTCCCTTACACTGCATGATGTGGTGGCAGCTCTGCTCTGTCCCTTACACTGCATGATGTGGTGGCAGCTCCGCTCTGTCCCTTACACTGCATGATGTGGTGGCAGCTCCGCTCTGTCCCTTACACTGCATGATGTGGTGGCAGCTCCGCTCTGTCCCTTACACTGCATGATGTGGTGGCAGCTCTGCTCTGTCCCTTACACTGCATGATGTGGTGGCAGCTCCGCTCTGTCCCTTACACTGCATGATGTGGTGGCAGCTCCGCTCTGTCCCTTACACTGCATGGTGTGGTGGCAGCTCCTCTCTGTCCCTTACACTGCATGGTGTGGTGGCAGCTCTGCTCTGTCCCTTACACTGCATGATGTGGTGGCAGCTCTGCTCTGTCCCTTACACTGCATGATGTGGTGGCAGCTCCGCTCTGTCCCTTACACTGCATGATGTGGTGGCAGCTCCGCTCTGTCCCTTACACTGCATGGTGTGGTGGCAGCTCTGCTCTGTCCCTTACACTGTATGATGTGGTGGCAGCTGTGCTCTGTCCCTTACACTGAATGATGTGGTGGCAGCTCCGCTCTGTCCCTTACACTGCATGATGTGGTGGCAGCTCCGCTCTGTCCCTTACACTGCATGGTGTGGTGGCAGCTCCGCTCTGTCCCTTACACTGTATGATGTGGTGGCAGCTCCGCTCTGTCCCTTACACTGTATGATGTGGTGGCAGCTCCGCTCTGTCCCTTACACTGCATGATGTGGTGGCAGCTCCGCTCTGTCCCTTACACTGCATGGTGTGGTGGCAGCTCTGCTCTGTCCCTTACACTGTATGATGTGGTGGCAGCTGTGCTCTGTCCCTTACACTGAATGATGTGGTGGCAGCTCCGCTCTGTCCCTTACACTGCATGATGTGGTGGCAGCTCCGCTCTGTCCCTTACACTGCATGATGTGGTGGCAGCTCCGCTCTGTCCCTTACACTGCATGGTGTGGTGGCAGCTCTGCTCTGTCCCTTACACTGTATGATGTGGTGGCAGCTCCGCTCTGTCCCTTACACTGTATGATGTGGTGGCAGCTCAGCTCTGTCCCTTACACTGCATGATGTGGTGGCAGCTCCGCTCTGTCCCTTACACTGCATGATGTGGTGGCAGCTCTGCTCTGTCCCTTATACTGTATGATGTGGTGGCAGCTGCGCTCTGTCCCTTACACTGCATGATGTGGTGGCAGCTCCGCTCTGTCCCTTA
The DNA here is from genome assembly GCF_055691185.1 of Crinia signifera. Classification (NCBI taxonomy): domain Eukaryota; kingdom Metazoa; phylum Chordata; class Amphibia; order Anura; family Myobatrachidae; genus Crinia; species Crinia signifera. The sequence continues at coordinate 173,415,072 of NC_139224.1, read as the reverse complement.
CACTGCATGGTGTGGTGGCAGCTCCGCTCTGTCCCTTACACTGCATGATGTGGTGGCAGCTCTGCTCTGTCCCTTACACTGCATGATGTGGTGGCAGCTCCGCTCTGTCCCTTACACTGCATGATGGTGGCAGCTCCGCTCTGTCCCTTACACTGCATGATGTGGTGGCTGCTCCGCTCTGTCCCTTACACTGCATGGTGTGGTGGCAGCTCTGCTCTGTCCCTTACACTGTATGATGTGGTGGCAGCTCCGCTCTGTCCCTTACACTGTATGATGTGGTGGCAGCTCAGCTCTGTCCCTTACACTGCATGATGTGGTGGCAGCTCCGCTCTGTCCCTTACACTGCATGATGTGGTGGCAGCTCTGCTCTGTCCCTTACACTGCATGATGTGGTGGCAGCTCCGCTCTGTCCCTTACACTGCATGATGTGGTGGCAGCTCCGCTCTGTCCCTTACACTGCATGATGTGGCGGCAGCTCCGCTCTGTCCCTTACACTGCATGATGTGGTGGCAGCTCCGCTCTGTCCCTTACACTGCATGGTGTGGCGGCAGCTCCTCTCTGTCCCTTACACTGCATGATGTGGCGGCAGCTCCGCTCTGTCCCTTACACTGCATGATGTGGTGGCAGCTCCGCTCTGTCCCTTACACTGCATAATGTGGTGGCAGCTCCGCTCTGTCCCTTACACTGCATGATGTGGTGGCAGCTCCGCTCTGTCCCTTACACTGCATGATGTGGTGGCAGCTCCGCTCTGTCCCTTACACTGTATGATGTGGTGGCAGCTCCGCTCTGTCCCTTACACTGCATGGTGTGGTGGCAGCCCCGCTCTGTCCCTTACATGGCATGATGTGGTGGTGGCAGCTCCGCTCTGTCCCTTACACTGCATGGTGTGGTGGCAGCTCTGCTCTGTCCCTTACACTGCATGATGTGGTGGCAGCTCTGCTCTGTCCCTTACACTGCATGATGTGGTGGCAGCTCCGCTCTGTCCCTTACACTGCATGATGTGGTGGCAGCTCCGCTCTGTCCCTTACACTGTATGGTGTGGTGACAGCTCTGCTCTGTCCCTTACACTGCATGATGTGGTGGCAGCTCCGCTCTGTCCCTTACACTGCATGATGTGGTGGCAGCTCCGCTCTGTCCCTTACACTGCATGGTGTGGTGGCAGCCCTGCTCTGTCCCTTACATGGCATGATGTGGTGGTGGCAGCTCCGCTCTGTCCCTTACACTGCATGGTGTGGTGGCAGCTCTGCTCTGTCCCTTACACTGCATGATGTGGTGGCAGCTCTGCTCTGTCCCTTACACTGCATGATGTGGTGGCAGCTCCGCTCTGTCCCTTACACTGCATGATGTGGTGGCAGCTCCGCTCTGTCCCTTACACTGCATGGTGTGGTGGCAGCTCTGCTCTGTCCCTTACACTGTATGATGTGGTGGCAGCTGTGCTCTGTCCCTTACACTGAATGATGTGGTGGCAGCTCCGCTCTGTCCCTTACACTGCATGATGTGGTGGCAGCTCCGCTCTGTCCCTTACACTGCATGGTGTGGTGGCAGCTCCGCTCTGTCCCTTACACTGTATGATGTGGTGGCAGCTCCGCTCTGTCCCTTACACTGTATGATGTGGTGGCAGCTCCGCTCTGTCCCTTACACTGCATGATGTGGTGGCAGCTCCGCTCTGTCCCTTACACTGCATGGTGTGGTGGCAGCTCTGCTCTGTCCCTTACACTGTATGATGTGGTGGCAGCTGTGCTCTGTCCCTTACACTGAATGATGTGGTGGCAGCTCCGCTCTGTCCCTTACACTGCATGATGTGGTGGCAGCTCCGCTCTGTCCCTTACACTGCATGATGTGGTGGCAGCTCCGCTCTGTCCCTTACACTGCATGGTGTGGTGGCAGCTCTGCTCTGTCCCTTACACTGTATGATGTGGTGGCAGCTCCGCTCTGTCCCTTACACTGTATGATGTGGTGGCAGCTCAGCTCTGTCCCTTACACTGCATGATGTGGTGGCAGCTCCGCTCTGTCCCTTACACTGCATGATGTGGTGGCAGCTCTGCTCTGTCCCTTATACTGTATGATGTGGTGGCAGCTGCGCTCTGTCCCTTACACTGCATGATGTGGTGGCAGCTCCGCTCTGTCCCTTACACTGCATGGTGTGGTGGCAGCTCCGCTCTGTCCCTTACACTGCATGATGTGGTGGCAGCTCTGCTCTGTCCCTTACACTGCATGATGTGGTGGCAGCTCCGCTCTGTCCCTTACACTGCATGATGGTGGCAGCTCCGCTCTGTCCCTTACACTGCATGATGTGGTGGCTGCTCCGCTCTGTCCCTTACACTGCATGGTGTGGTGGCAGCTCTGCTCTGTCCCTTACACTGTATGATGTGGTGGCAGCTCCGCTCTGTCCCTTACACTGTATGATGTGGTGGCAGCTCAGCTCTGTCCCTTACACTGCATGATGTGGTGGCAGCTCCGCTCTGTCCCTTACACTGCATGATGTGGTGGCAGCTCTGCTCTGTCCCTTACACTGCATGATGTGGTGGCAGCTCCGCTCTGTCCCTTACACTGCATGATGTGGTGGCAGCTCCGCTCTGTCCCTTACACTGCATGATGTGGTGGCAGCTCCGCTCTGTCCCTTATACTGTATGATGTGGTGGCAGCTGCGCTCTGTCCCTTACACTGCATGATGTGGTGGCAGCTCCGCTCTGTCCCTTACACTGCATGGTGTGGTGGCAGCTCCGCTCTGTCCCTTACACTGCATGATGTGGTGGCAGCTCTGCTCTGTCCCTTACACTGCATGATGTGGTGGCAGCTCCGCTCTGTCCCTTACACTGCATGATGGTGGCAGCTCCGCTCTGTCCCTTACACTGCATGATGTGGTGGCAGCTCCGCTCTGTCCCTTACACTGCATGATGTGGTGGCAGCTCCGCTCTGTCCCTTACACTGCATGATGTGGTGGCAGCTCCGCTCTGTCCCTTACACTGCATGATGTGGTGGCAGCTCCGCTCTGTCCCTTACACTGCATGATGTGGTGGCAGCTCCGCTCTGTCCCTTACACTGCATGATGTGGTGGCAGCTCCGCTCTGTCCCTTACACTGCATGATGTGGTGGCAGCTCCGCTCTGTCCCTTACACTGCATGATGTGGCGGCAGCTCCGCTCTGTCCCTTACACTGCATGATGTGGTGGCAGCTCCGCTCTGTCCCTTACACTGCATGGTGTGGCGGCAGCTCCTCTCTGTCCCTTACACTGCATGATGTGGCGGCAGCTCCGCTCTGTCCCTTACACTGCATGATGTGGTGGCAGCTCCGCTCTGTCCCTTACACTGCATAATGTGGTGGCAGCTCCGCTCTGTCCCTTACACTGCATGATGTGGTGGCAGCTCCGCTCTGTCCCTTACACTGCATGATGTGGTGGCAGCTCCGCTCTGTCCCTTACACTGTATGATGTGGTGGCAGCTCCGCTCTGTCCCTTACACTGCATGGTGTGGTGGCAGCCCCGCTCTGTCCCTTACATGGCATGATGTGGTGGTGGCAGCTCCGCTCTGTCCCTTACACTGCATGGTGTGGTGGCAGCTCTGCTCTGTCCCTTACACTGCATGATGTGGTGGCAGCTCTGCTCTGTCCCTTACACTGCATGATGTGGTGGCAGCTCCGCTCTGTCCCTTACACTGCATGATGTGGTGGCAGCTCCGCTCTGTCCCTTACACTGTATGGTGTGGTGACAGCTCTGCTCTGTCCCTTACACTGCATGATGTGGTGGCAGCTCCGCTCTGTCCCTTACACTGCATGATGTGGTGGCAGCTCCGCTCTGTCCCTTACACTGCATGGTGTGGTGGCAGCCCTGCTCTGTCCCTTACATGGCATGATGTGGTGGTGGCAGCTCCGCTCTGTCCCTTACACTGCATGGTGTGGTGGCAGCTCTGCTCTGTCCCTTACACTGCATGATGTGGTGGCAGCTCTGCTCTGTCCCTTACACTGCATGATGTGGTGGCAGCTCCGCTCTGTCCCTTACACTGCATGATGTGGTGGCAGCTCCGCTCTGTCCCCTTACACTGCATGGTGTGGTGGCAGCTCTGCTCTGTCCCTTACACTGTATGATGTGGTGGCAGCTGTGCTCTGTCCCTTACACTGAATGATGTGGTGGCAGCTCCGCTCTGTCCCTTACACTGCATGATGTGGTGGCAGCTCCGCTCTGTCCCTTACACTGCATGGTGTGGTGGCAGCTCCGCTCTGTCCCTTACACTGTATGATGTGGTGGCAGCTCCGCTCTGTCCCTTACACTGTATGATGTGGTGGCAGCTCCGCTCTGTCCCTTACACTGCATGATGTGGTGGCAGCTCCGCTCTGTCCCTTACACTGCATGGTGTGGTGGCAGCTCTGCTCTGTCCCTTACACTGTATGATGTGGTGGCAGCTGTGCTCTGTCCCTTACACTGAATGATGTGGTGGCAGCTCCGCTCTGTCCCTTACACTGCATGATGTGGTGGCAGCTCCGCTCTGTCCCTTACACTGCATGATGTGGTGGCAGCTCCGCTCTGTCCCTTACACTGCATGGTGTGGTGGCAGCTCTGCTCTGTCCCTTACACTGTATGATGTGGTGGCAGCTCCGCTCTGTCCCTTACACTGTATGATGTGGTGGCAGCTCAGCTCTGTCCCTTACACTGCATGATGTGGTGGCAGCTCCGCTCTGTCCCTTACACTGCATGATGTGGTGGCAGCTCTGCTCTGTCCCTTATACTGTATGATGTGGTGGCAGCTGCGCTCTGTCCCTTACACTGCATGATGTGGTGGCAGCTCCGCTCTGTCCCTTACACTGCATGGTGTGGTGGCAGCTCCGCTCTGTCCCCTTACACTGCATGATGTGGTGGCAGCTCTGCTCTGTCCCTTACACTGCATGATGTGGTGGCAGCTCCGCTCTGTCCCTTACACTGCATGATGGTGGCAGCTCCGCTCTGTCCCTTACACTGCATGATGTGGTGGCTGCTCCGCTCTGTCCCTTACACTGCATGGTGTGGTGGCAGCTCTGCTCTGTCCCTTACACTGTATGATGTGGTGGCAGCTCCGCTCTGTCCCTTACACTGTATGATGTGGTGGCAGCTCAGCTCTGTCCCTTACACTGCATGATGTGGTGGCAGCTCCGCTCTGTCCCTTACACTGCATGATGTGGTGGCAGCTCTGCTCTGTCCCTTACACTGCATGATGTGGTGGCAGCTCCGCTCTGTCCCTTACACTGCATGATGTGGTGGCAGCTCCGCTCTGTCCCTTACACTGCATGATGTGGTGGCAGCTCCGCTCTGTCCCTTATACTGTATGATGTGGTGGCAGCTGCGCTCTGTCCCTTACACTGCATGATGTGGTGGCAGCTCCGCTCTGTCCCTTACACTGCATGGTGTGGTGGCAGCTCCGCTCTGTCCCTTACACTGCATGATGTGGTGGCAGCTCTGCTCTGTCCCTTACACTGCATGATGTGGTGGCAGCTCCGCTCTGTCCCTTACACTGCATGATGGTGGCAGCTCCGCTCTGTCCCTTACACTGCATGATGTGGTGGCAGCTCCGCTCTGTCCCTTACACTGCATGATGTGGTGGCAGCTCCGCTCTGTCCCTTACACTGCATGATGTGGTGGCAGCTCTGCTCTGTCCCTTACACTGCATGATGTGGTGGCAGCTCCGCTCTGTCCCTTACACTGCATGATGTGGTGGCAGCTCCGCTCTGTCCCTTACACTGCATGATGTGGTGGCAGCTCCGCTCTGTCCCTTACACTGCATGATGTGGTGGCAGCTCCGCTCTGTCCCTTACACTGCATGGTGTGGTGGCAGCTCCTCTCTGTCCCTTACACTGCATGATGTGGCGGCAGCTCCGCTCTGTCCCTTACACTGCATGATGTGGTGGCAGCTCCGCTCTGTCCCTTACACTGCATGATGTGGTGGCAGCTCCGCTCTGTCCCTTACACTGCATGATGTGGTGGCAGCTCCGCTCTGTCCCTTACACTGCATGATGTGGTGGCAGCTCCGCTCTGTCCCTTACACTGCATGATGTGGCAGCAGCTCCGCTCTGTCCCTTACTCTGCATGATGTGGTGGCAGCTCCGCTCTGTCCCTTACACTGCATGATGTGGTGGCAGCTCCGCTCTGTCCCTTACACTGCATGATGTGGTGGCAGCTCTGCTCTGTCCCTTACACTGCATGATGTGGTGGCAGCTCTGCTCTGTCCCTTACACTGCATGATGTGGTGGCAGCTCCGCTCTGTCCCTTACACTGCATGATGTGGTGGCAGCTCCGCTCTGTCCCTTACACTGCATGATGTGGTGGCAGCTCCGCTCTGTCCCTTACACTGCATGATGTGGTGGCAGCTCCGCTCTGTCCCTTACACTGCATGATGTGGTGGCAGCTCTGCTCTGTCCCTTACACTGCATGATGTGGTGGCAGCTCCGCTCTGTCCCTTACACTGCATGATGTGGTGGCAGCTCCGCTCTGTCCCTTACACTGCATGATGGTGGCAGCTCCGCTCTGTCCCTTACACTGCATGATGTGGTGGCAGCTCCGCTCTGTCCCTTACACTGCATGATGTGGTGGCAGCTCCGCTCTGTCCCTTACACTGCATGATGTGGTGGCAGCTCTGCTCTGTCCCTTACACTGCATGATGTGGTGGCAGCTCCGCTCTGTCCCTTACACTGCATGATGTGGTGGCAGCTCCGCTCTGTCCCTTACACTGCATGATGTGGTGGCAGCTCCGCTCTGTCCCTTACACTGCATGATGTGGTGGCAGCTCCGCTCGGTCCCTTACACTGCATGGTGTGGTGGCAGCTCCTCTCTGTCCCTTACACTGCATGATGTGGCGGCAGCTCCGCTCTGTCCCTTACACTGCATGATGTGGTGGCAGCTCCGCTCTGTCCCTTACACTGCATGATGTGGTGGCAGCTCCGCTCTGTCCCTTACACTGCATGATGTGGTGGCAGCTCCGCTCTGTCCCTTACACTGCATGATGTGGTGGCAGCTCCGCTCTGTCCCTTACACTGCATGATGTGGTGGCAGCTCCGCTCTGTCCCTTACACTGTATGATGTGGTGGCAGCTCCGCTCTGTCCCTTACACTGCATGGTGTGGTGGCAGCCCCGCTCTGTCCCTTACATGGCATGATGTGGTGGTGGCAGCTCCGCTCTGTCCCTTACACTGCATGGTGTGGTGGCAGCTCTGCTCTGTCCCTTACACTGCATGATGTGGTGGCAGCTCTGCTCTGTCCCTTACACTGTATGATGTGGTGGCAGCTCCGCTCTGTCCCTTACACTGCATGATGTGGTGGCAGCTCCGCTCTGTCCCTTACACTGCATGATGTGGTGGCAGCTCCGCTCTGTCCCTTACACTGTATGATGTGGTGGCAGCTCCGCTCTGTCCCTTACACTGCATGATGTGGTGGTGGCAGCTCCGCTCTGTCCCTTACACTGCATGATGTGGTGGCAGCTCCGCTCTGTCCCTTACACTGTATGATGTGGTGGCAGCTCCGCTCTGTCCCGTACACTGCATGATGTGGTGTCAGCTCCGCTCTGTCCCTTACACTGCATGATGTGGTGGCAGCTCTGCTCTGTCCCGTACACTGCATGATGTGGTGGCAGCTCCGCTCTGTCCCTTACACTGTATGATGTGGTGGCAGCTCCGCTCTGTCCCTTACACTGCATGGTGTGGTGGCAGCTCCGCTCTGTCCCTTACACTGCATGATGTGGTGGCAGCTCCGCTCTGTCCCTTACACTGTATGATGTGGTGGCAGCTCCGCTCTGTCCCTTACACTGTATGATGTGGTGGCAGCTCTGCTCTGTCCCTTACACTGCATGATGGTGGTGGCAGCTCCGCTCTGTCCCTTACACTGTATGATGTGGTGGCAGCTCCGCTCTGTCCCTTACACTGCATGGTGTGGTGGCAGCTCCGCTCTGTCCCTTACACTGTATGATGTGGTGGCAGCTCCGCTCTGTCCCTTACACTGTATGATGTGGTGGCAGCTCCGCTCTGTCCCTTACACTGCATGATGTGGTGGCAGCTCCGCTCTGTCCCTTACACTGCATGGTGTGGTGGCAGCTCTGCTCTGTCCCTTACACTGTATGATGTGGTGGCAGCTGTGCTCTGTCCCTTACACTGAATGATGTGGTGGCAGCTCCGCTCTGTCCCTTACACTGCATGATGTGGTGGCAGCTCCGCTCTGTCCCTTACACTGCATGATGTGGTGGCAGCTCCGCTCTGTCCCTTACACTGCATGGTGTGGTGGCAGCTCTGCTCTGTCCCTTACACTGTATGATGTGGTGGCAGCTCCGCTCTGTCCCTTACACTGTATGATGTGGTGGCAGCTCAGCTCTGTCCCTTACACTGCATGATGTGGTGGCAGCTCCGCTCTGTCCCTTACACTGCATGATGTGGTGGCAGCTCTGCTCTGTCCCTTATACTGTATGATGTGGTGGCAGCTGCGCTCTGTCCCTTACACTGCATGATGTGGTGGCAGCTCCGCTCTGTCCCTTACACTGCATGATGTGGTGGCAGCTCCGCTCTGTCCCTTACACTGCATGATGTGGTGGCAGCTCTGCTCTGTCCCTTACACTGCATGATGTGGTGGCAGCTCCGCTCTGTCCCTTACACTGCATGATGGTGGCAGCTCCGCTCTGTCCCTTACACTGCATGATGTGGTGGCAGCTCAGCTCTGTCCCTTACACTGCATGATGTGGTGGCAGCTCCGCTCTGTCCCTTACACTGCATGATGTGGTGGCAGCTCTGCTCTGTCCCTTATACTGTATGATGTGGTGGCAGCTGCGCTCTGTCCCTTACACTGCATGATGTGGTGGCAGCTCCGCTCTGTCCCTTACACTGCATGGTGTGGTGGCAGCTCCGCTCTGTCCCTTACACTGCATGATGTGGTGGCAGCTCTGCTCTGTCCCTTACACTGCATGATGTGGTGGCAGCTCCGCTCTGTCCCTTACACTGCATGATGGTGGCAGCTCCGCTCTGTCCCTTACACTGCATGGTGTGGTGGCTGCTCCGCTCTGTCCCTTACACTGCATGGTGTGGTGGCAGCTCTGCTCTGTCCCTTACACTGTATGATGTGGTGGCAGCTCCGCTCTGTCCCTTACACTGCATGATGTGGTGGCAGCTCCGCTCTGTCCCTTACACTGCATGATGTGGTGGCAGCTCTGCTCTGTCCCTTACACTGCATGATGTGGTGGCAGCTCCGCTCTGTCCCTTACACTGCATGATGTGGTGGCAGCTCCGCTCTGTCCCTTACACTGCATGATGTGGTGGCAGCTCCGCTCTGTCCCTTATACTGTATGATGTGGTGGCAGCTGCGCTCTGTCCCTTACACTGCATGGTGTGGTGGCAGCTCCGCTCTGTCCCTTACACTGCATGGTGTGGTGGCAGCTCCGCTCTGTCCCTTACACTGCATGATGTGGTGGCAGCTCTGCTCTGTCCCTTACACTGCATGATGTGGTGGCAGCTCCGCTCTGTCCCTTACACTGCATGATGGTGGCAGCTCCGCTCTGTCCCTTACACTGCATGATGTGGTGGCAGCTCCGCTCTGTCCCTTACACTGCATGATGTGGTGGCAGCTCCGCTCTGTCCCTTACACTGCATGATGTGGTGGCAGCTCCGCTCTGTCCCTTACACTGCATGATGTGGTGGCAGCTCCGCTCTGTCCCTTACACTGCATGATGTGGTGGCAGCTCCGCTCTGTCCCTTACACTGCATGATGTGGTGGCAGCTCCGCTCTGTCCCTTACACTGCATGATGTGGTGGCAGCTCCGCTCTGTCCCTTACACTGCATGGTGTGGTGGCAGCTCCTCTCTGTCCCTTACACTGCATGATGTGGCGGCAGCTCCGCTCTGTCCCTTACACTGCATGATGTGGCGGCAGCTCCGCTCTGTCCCTTACACTGCATGATGTGGTGGCAGCTCCGCTCTGTCCCTTACACTGCATGATGTGGTGGCAGCTCCGCTCTGTCCCTTACACTGCATGATGTGGTGGCAGCTCCGCTCTGTCCCTTACACTGCATGATGTGGCAGCAGCTCCGCTCTGTCCCTTACTCTGCATGATGTGGCGGCAGCTCCGCTCTGTCCCTTACACTGCATGATGTGGTGGCAGCTCCGCTCTGTCCCTTACACTGCATGATGTGGTGGCAGCTCTGCTCTGTCCCTTACACTGCATGATGTGGTGGCAGCTCTGCTCTGTCCCTTACACTGCATGATGTGGTGGCAGCTCCGCTCTGTCCCTTACACTGCATGATGTGGTGGCAGCTCCGCTCTGTCCCTTACACTGCATGATGTGGTGGCAGCTCCGCTCTGTCCCTTACACTGCATGATGTGGTGGCAGCTCCGCTCTGTCCCTTACACTGCATGATGTGGTGGCAGCTCTGCTCTGTCCCTTACACTGCATGATGTGGTGGCAGCTCCGCTCTGTCCCTTACACTGCATGATGTGGTGGCAGCTCCGCTCTGTCCCTTACACTGCATGATGGTGGCAGCTCCGCTCTGTCCCTTACACTGCATGATGTGGTGGCAGCTCCGCTCTGTCCCTTACACTGCATGATGTGGTGGCAGCTCCGCTCTGTCCCTTACACTGCATGATGTGGTGGCAGCTCTGCTCTGTCCCTTACACTGCATGATGTGGTGGCAGCTCCGCTCTGTCCCTTACACTGCATGATGTGGTGGCAGCTCCGCTCTGTCCCTTACACTGCATGATGTGGTGGCAGCTCCGCTCTGTCCCTTACACTGCATGATGTGGTGGCAGCTCCGCTCGGTCCCTTACACTGCATGGTGTGGTGGCAGCTCCTCTCTGTCCCTTACACTGCATGATGTGGCGGCAGCTCCGCTCTGTCCCTTACACTGCATGATGTGGTGGCAGCTCCGCTCTGTCCCTTACACTGCATGATGTGGTGGCAGCTCCGCTCTGTCCCTTACACTGCATGATGTGGTGGCAGCTCCGCTCTGTCCCTTACACTGCATGATGTGGTGGCAGCTCCGCTCTGTCCCTTACACTGCATGATGTGGTGGCAGCTCCGCTCTGTCCCTTACACTGTATGATGTGGTGGCAGCTCCGCTCTGTCCCTTACACTGCATGGTGTGGTGGCAGCCCCGCTCTGTCCCTTACATGGCATGATGTGGTGGTGGCAGCTCCGCTCTGTCCCTTACACTGCATGGTGTGGTGGCAGCTCTGCTCTGTCCCTTACACTGCATGATGTGGTGGCAGCTCTGCTCTGTCCCTTACACTGTATGATGTGGTGGCAGCTCCGATCTGTCCCTTACACTGCATGATGTGGTGGCAGCTCCGCTCTGTCCCTTACACTGCATGATGTGGTGGCAGCTCCGCTCTGTCCCTTACACTGTATGATGTGGTGGCAGCTCCGCTCTGTCCCTTACACTGCATGATGTGGTGGTGGCAGCTCCGCTCTGTCCCTTACACTGCATGATGTGGTGGCAGCTCCGCTCTGTCCCTTACACTGTATGATGTGGTGGCAGCTCCGCTCTGTCCCGTACACTGCATGATGTGGTGTCAGCTCCGCTCTGTCCCTTACACTGCATGATGTGGTGGCAGCTCTGCTCTGTCCCGTACACTGCATGATGTGGTGTCAGCTCCGCTCTGTCCCTTACACTGCATGATGTGGTGGCAGCTCTGCTCTGTCCCGTACACTGCATGATGTGGTGGCAGCTCCGCTCTGTCCCTTACACTGTATGATGTGGTGGCAGCTCCGCTCTGTCCCTTACACTGCATGATGGTGGTGGCAGCTCCGCTCTGTCCCTTACACTGTATGATGTGGTGGCAGCTCCGCTCTGTCCCTTACACTGCATGATGGTGGTGGCAGCTCCGCTCTGTCCCTTACACTGTATGATGTGGTGGCAGCTCCACTCTGTCCCTTACACTGCATGATGTGGTGGCAGCTCTGCTCTGTCCCTTACACTGTATGATGTGGTGGCAGCTCAGCTCTGTCCCTTACACTGCATGATGTGGTGGCAGCTCCGCTCTGTCCCTTACACTGCATGATGTGGTGGCAGCTCCGCTCTGTCCCTTACACTGCATGATGTGGTGGCAGCTCCACTCTGTCCCTTACACTGTATGATGTGGTGGCAGCTCCCCTCTGTCCCTTACACTGCATGATGTGGTGGCAGCTCTGCTCTGTCCCTTACACTGCATGATGTGGTGGCAGCTCCGCTCTGTCCCTTACACTGTATGATGTGGTGGCAGCTCCGCTCTGTCCCTTACACTGTATGATGTGGTGGCAGCTCCGCTCTGTCCCTTACACTGCATGATGTGGTGGCAGCTCCGCTCTGTCCCTTACACTGCATGATGTGGTGGCAGATCTGCCCTGTCCCTTAAACTGCATGGTGTGGTGGCAGATCTGCCCTGTCCCTTACACTGTATGATGTGGTGTCAGCTCTGTCCCTTACACTGCATGATGTGATGGCAGCTCCGCTCTGTCCCTTACACTGCATGATGTGGTGTCAGCTCTGTCCCTTACACTGCATGATGTGGTGGCAGATCTGCCCTGTCCCTTACACTGCATGGTGTGGTGGCAGATCTGCCCTGTCCCTTACACTGCATGATGTGGTGGCAGCTCCGCTCTGTCCCTTACACTGTATGATGTGGTGGCAGCTCCGCTCTGTCCCTTACACTGTATGATGTGGTGGCAGCTCCGCTCTGTCCCTTACACTGCATGATGTGGTGGCAGCTCCGCTCTGTCCCTTACACTGCATGATGTGGTGGCAGATCTGCCCTGTCCCTTAAACTGCATGGTGTGGTGGCAGATCTGCCCTGTCCCTTACACTGTATGATGTGGTGGCAGCTCCGCTCTGTCCCTTACACTGCATGATGTGGTGTCAGCTCTGTCCCTTACACTGCATGATGTGATGGCAGCTCCGCTCTGTCCCTTACACTGCATGATGTGGTGTCAGCTCTGTCCCTTACACTGCATGATGTGGTGGCAGATCTGCCCTGTCCCTTACACTGCATGGTGTGGTGGCAGATCTGCCCTGTCCCTTACACTGCATGATGTGGTGGCAGCTCCACTCTGTCCCTTACACTGCATGATGTGGTGGCAGCTCCGCTCTGTCCCTTACACTGCATGATGTGGTGGCAGCTCCGCTCTGTCCCTTACACTGCATGGTGTGGTGGCAGCTCCGCTCTGTCCCTTACACTGCATGATGTGGTGGCAGCTCCGCTCTGTCCCTTACACTGCATGATGTGGTGGCAGCTCTATTGATCATATTATATACCAGTGCTATTGTCATAATTTAAGGCACTTGCCAAGAGGAGGGGGGTTTCTGGGCAGCCAGAACCCCCCCTGCGTTTACCTATGGCTGCTGACGTGATGTGATGTCAGCCACCCCGCCCCGCCACACCTCCTCCCGCCCGCAATCCAATGGGGATGAACAGCATTCTCATAGGGACATCCATGAAATGCTGGACGTTCCCATGGGGGCGACCCGGGCTTGCCGCCCCATGTCCCCCGTCCGCACTTCCATAGCCAAGAGAGCCTGCACATGCGCATAAATCATGCGAACGCACGGGGTGGGAGTGAACGGTATATTAGCTTCTACCCCATGTTGCATAAAAAATGACAGTTTGGGGCTGACTGGCTGGTACTTTATCTCTCTGCAGTTGGTGCATCTGCTCCTTTATCTCTCTCCAAGCCCTGATATATCTGCCTGTATACACTGTGTCTGAATCTGTTCTGCCTCTCTACACGAACATCAATAGTCCAAAATTCAAATGGGGAAGCCACAACCTTTGGCAGTGAGTCCCAGCCTTCGATTTGGCAGAGTATATGGGGTGGCGGTTGGTGCAGCTCCAATGTTTGAATTTTGGACTGCACTGCTGTCCCACCTCTGGATCCGCCACTGCTAATCACATCGAACTAATGGTGCCTTTAATGACAGTGATGCACATTACGCATCTCTCCATTCTCTCGCCATCCATCAGCCTCTGTCCGCCCGAAGCTCACCCGGGGTAATAAGCAGCTAATGTGCCAGTCATTGATGCAGCTTTAGAATTGTGAAGGATAGAACTGCACAATAATTGGGGCAATATTATAAGAATAAAAAAGACATTTATTTAATTGTGTCCAATATATTACAATATATAAATTGAACCATATAAAAAACAAAAAACAACCGGTTGTGATATGTCAGCGGCTTCTTCAAGGAGAAAAATGGGGGAGCAAGAAGAGCATGCTGCATCTGTCTCGGTATATATACCTGTATGTAAGTAGCGCTACTTACGCGATTTATTACATGTAACGGGGAGCTGCAGCTGGCAGTGAGGAGCAGGGGGCGGGCAGTGAGGTCCAGGGGGGCGGCAGTGATTCTCATCAGGAGGAGCAGTGGGGCGGGCAGCGGGTCCCTGAGCGCTTAGCTGGCGGTGCCGGCAAGTGCTGACCTGGCCGGGCGGTGTGATCACAGATGTCAGCAGCACTGTTGGACGGGCAGTGCAGTGGCGGGTATTAGATTTTTTAAATACCTGTCAAATGACTGTCCGTTCTCTGATTGGCTGAGAGCTCTCAGTCCCGACTCCCGCAGCGCTGCTGACATTTGTGATCACACCGCCCGGCCAGGTCAGCACTCGCCGGCGCCGCCAGCTAAGCGCTCAGGGACCCGCTGCATGCCCCACTGCTCCCCCGGTGTCTGCATGCATATGCCTGTCAGGTGGGCAGGCATATGCATACAGGGAGGTCAGACGTGATCTTATGTGCTAACCAGCTGACCTCCCTGATCAGGTCCGATGCGCACAGGACCGCGCATCAAATCAGATGTCACACACCTGCGATTTTGGGCCGATTTCAACCGGTTATCGGCCCAAAGTGCCGAAATCGGAAGAAATCGTCCCAAAATCGCATGGTGTATGGGGCCTTAACAAACTACCAAGGATTAAACAAAATCCACTCTGCTTATCTACTAATCCCTAATTATAAGTAGAATGTGTCTAATTAAGTCTATCTGCATGTTTATTTTTAATAATATGATCTTTTAAGCGCTATATAACAACCTTTTTTGGGGGGTACTTGTTTCCTAGCACGGCGCCCGTCGTGGTTAATCGCATACCTTAAGTTAAGGTAACTTAAGGTATGCGATGGACGCGATTTTCTGTCATTTTTCATCCATTATTGCCGGCAAGGGTTAAAATCCATCGCATGCCATTATAATGGAATGCGATGCGACCGACGCGATCAACACGATTTTACATAGGGTACAATGTTAAATGGCCCCCAGACCCTATTTTTCATTGTATGCCCCCGCCCCCATTGTTAACGCCACCCCACTATTGACGCCAACCCGAAGCGTGGCGAGCGCAGCGAGCCCCATGAGGGGCTCGTAATACCTGTGAAGTAATGCGCGTCCGCTCGCCACACTTTATAAAATCAACTCCAAGCCGACGTGGATAGTGGGGGTATGAAAAGGTCAGAGGACGCGTCAACAGTGGGGTGGCGTTAACAATGGGGGGCCATTTCACCCATACGTGGGGGGGGGGGTATGCAATAAAAATTGGGTTGTACGGTGTGTTTTACATTGGGACCAATGTAAAATTGGGCCTCAGGGACCATTTTACATTGATTACAATGTAAAAATCGACGCGGTTTTTAGGTCCCGATCAATACAATTAAAATCGCTGGCGCCATGCTAGGAAACAAGTACCTTTTTTTGTTTTTTTTATATGGTTCATTTATATATTGTATGTCATGATATATTAGCATATTATTCCATATATTGGACACAATTAAATAAATGTATTTTTTATTCTTATAATATTGCCCCCATTATTGCGCAGTTCTATCCTTCACAAGGTGTCTTTTTTGTTTGTGGGATACTGAGCCATCCCAATTAGAACAGCTGCAAATGAATGGGAAGCTAGATTTATTTGACTAAGTCTGCCCATATTGCATATTATAAATCTTGTAATCAGTGGTCTATTTGCGGCGCAGGACTTCACCAGTTTTTTCCCAGCTTTATAATTGGTCTGTTTTGCACATTTACAAACACGTGTGTAAGATCATTTCGATCATGCTTTGAGGTATAAAATGGCCTAATTTGCTTTCATAGACTATTAATTATCTTCAATATCATTATATTAAGTGCAGCTAATATGGAAAAATCTCTTCACAGTGCCGCATACAAACATAATAATCAACACTTTGTAACAAATGATTAATTGCATCTGCTACATTCGTTAGTAAGAAGTAAACAAAACAAATTGCTGATATTCTCTGATGTTAGGTTTTCAGTAATTGTGAATATGCAAATCTAGGTTTTATTCATTTTATTTAGTTGATTATCATCAAAAGTTCTCTTCCGTTAAAAAAATACCACCGTCCAAATAAAGTTTACAAGGTTAAAGGGAGTAAAACATTTCTAATCAGTAGGAAAAGCGGGATGTAATGTCACTAGAGTTTGGTGGCCATTCGGGATGTAATGTCACTCTAGTTCGGTTGTCAGGCGGGATGTAATGTCACTCGAGTTCGGTGGTCAGGCGGGATGTAATGTCACTAGAGTTCGGTGGTCATGCCGGATGTAATGTCACTCGAGTTCGGTGGTCATGCGGGATGTAATGTCACTCGAGTTCGGTGGTCATGCAGGATGTAATGTCGCTAGAGTTCGGTGGTCAGGCGGGATGTAATGTCACTCGAGTTCGGTGGTCAGGCGGGATGTAATGTCACTAGAGTTCGGTGGTCATGCCGGATGTAATGTCACTCGAGTTCGGTGGTCAGGCAGGATGTAATGTCACTCGAGTTCGGTGGTCAGGCGGGATGTAATGTCACTCGAGTTCAGTGGTCATGCGGGATGTAATGTCACTAGAGTTCGGTTGTCAGGCAGGATGTAATGTCACTCGAGTTCGGTGGTCATGCGGGATGTAATGTCACTCGAGTTCAGTTGTCAGGCGGGATGTAATGTCACTCGATTCTGTGATCATGCGGGATGTAATGTCACTCGAGTTCAGTGGTCATGCGGGATGTAATGTCACTAGAGTTCGGTGGTCATGCGGGATGTAATGTCACTCGAGTTCAGTTGTCAGGCAGGATGTAATGTCACTCGATTCTGTGATCATGCGGGATGTAATGTCACTTGAGTTCGGTGGTCATGCGAGATGTAATGTCACTAGAGTTCCGTGGTCATGCGGGATGTAATGTCACTCGAGTTCGGTGGTCATGCGGGATGTAATGTCACTTGAGTTCGGTGGTCAGGCGGGATGTAATGTCACTCAAGTTTGGTGGTCAGGCGGGATGTAATGTCGCTAGAGTTCGGTGGTCATGTAGGATGTAATGTCACTAGAGTTCGGTGGTCATGCGGGATGTAATGTCACTCGAGTTCGTGGTCAGGAGGGATGTAATGTCACTAGAGTTCTGTGGTCAGGCAGGATGTAATGTCACTAGAGTTCGGTGGTCATGCAGGATGTAATGTCACTCGAGTTCGTGGTCAGGAGGGATGTAATGTCACTAGAGTTCGGTGGTCAGGCGGGATGTAATGTCACTAGAGTTCGGTGGTCATGCGGGATGTAATGTCACTCGAGTTCGTGGTCAGGAGGAATGTAATGTCACTAGAGTTCGGTGGTCAGGCGGGATGTAATGTCACTAGAGTTCGGTGGTCAGGCGGGATGTAATGTCACTAGAGTTCGGTGGTCAGGCGGGATGTAATGTCGCTAGAGTTCGGTGGTCAGGCGGGATGTTATGTCACTAGAGTTCGGTGGTCATGCGGGATGTAATGTCACTCGAGTTCGGTGGTCAGGCGGGATGTAATGTCACTCGAGTTCGGTTGTCAGGCGGGATGTAATGTCACTAGAGTTCGGTGGTTATGCGGGATGTAATGTCACTAGAGTTCGGTGGTCAGGCGGGATGTAATGTCACTAGAGTTCGGTGGTCAGGCGGGATGTAATGTCACTCGAGTTCGGTGGTCAGGCGGGATGTAATGTCACTAGAGTTCGGTGGTTATGCGGGATGTAATGTCACTAGAGTTCGGTGGTCATGCAGGATGTAATGTCACTAGAGTTCGGTGGTCAGGCGGGATGTTATGTCACTAGAGTTCGGTGGTCATGCGGGATGTAATGTCACTCGAGTTCGGTGGTCAGGCGGGATGTAATGTCACTCGAGTTCGGTTGTCAGGCGGGATGTAATGTCACTAGAGTTCGGTGGTTATGCGGGATGTAATGTCACTAGAGTTCGGTGGTCAGGCGGGATGTTATGTCACTAGAGTTCGGTGGTCATGCGGGATGTAATGTCACTCGAGTTCGGTGGTCAGGCGGGATGTAATGTCACTCGAGTTCGGTTGTCAGGCGGGATGTAATGTCACTAGAGTTCGGTGGTTATGCGGGATGTAATGTCACTAGAGTTCGGTGGTCAGGCGGGATGTAATGTCACTAGAGTTCGGTGGTCAGGCGGGATGTAATGTCACTCGAGTTCGGTGGTCAGGCGGGATGTAATGTCACTAGAGTTCGGTGGTTATGCGGGATGTAATGTCACTAGAGTTCGGTGGTCATGCAGGATGTAATGTCACTAGAGTTCGGTGGTCAGGTGGGATGTAATGTCACTAGAGTTCGGTGGTCATGCGGGATGTAATGTCACTAGAGTTTGGTGGTCAGGCGGGATGTAATGTCACTCGATTCGGCGGTCAGGCGGGATGTAATGTCACTAGAGTTCGGTGGTCAGGAGGGATGTAATGTCACTCGAGTTCGGTGGTCAGGCGGGATGTAATGTCACTTGAGTTCGGTGGTCAGGCAGGATGTAATGTAACTCGAGTTCGGTGGTCATGCGGGATGTAATGTCACTAGAGTTCGGTGGTCAGACGGGATGTAATGTCACTTGAGTTCGGTGGTCAGGCGGGATGTAATGTCACTAGAGTTCGGTGGTCAGGCGGGATGTAATGTCACTTGAGTTCGGTGGTCAGGCGGGATGTAATGTCACTCGAGTTCAGTTGTCAGGCGGGATGTAATGTCACTCGATTCTGTGATCATGCGGGATGTAATGTCACTTGAGTTCGGTGGTCATGCGGGATGTAATGTCACTAGAGTTCGGTGGTCATGCGGGATGTAATGTCACTCGAGTTCGGTGGTCATGCGGGATGTAATGTCACTTGAGTTCGGTGGTCAGGCGGGATGTAATGTCACTCAAGTTTGGTGGTCAGTCGGGATGTAATGTCGCTAGAGTTCGGTGGTCATGTAGGATGTAATGTCACTAGAGTTCGGTGGTCATGCGGGATGTAATGTCACTAGAGTTCGGTGGTCAGGCGGGATGTAATGTCACTAGAGTTCGGTGGTCATGCGGGATGTAATGTCACTCGAGTTCGGTGGTCATGCGGGATGTAATGTCACTCGAGTTCGTGGTCAGGAGGGATGTAATGTCACTAGAGTTCTGTGGTCAGGCAGGATGTAATGTCACTAGAGTTCGGTGGTCATGCAGGATGTAATGTCACTCGAGTTCGTGGTCAGGAGGGATGTAATGTCACTAGAGTTCGGTGGTCAGGCGGGATGTAATGTCACTAGAGTTCGGTGGTCATGCGGGATGTAATGTCACTCGAGTTCGTGGTCAGGAGGAATGAAATGTCACTAGAGTTCGGTGGTCAGGCGGGATGTAATGTCACTAGAGTTCGGTGGTCAGGCGGGATGTAATGTCACTAGAGTTCGGTGGTCAGGCGGGATGTAATGTCGCTAGAGTTCGGTGGTCAGGCGGGATGTTATGTCACTAGAGTTCGGTGGTCATGCGGGATGTAATGTCACTCGAGTTCGGTGGTCAGGCGGGATGTAATGTCACTCGAGTTCGGTTGTCAGGCGGGATGTAATGTCACTAGAGTTCGGTGGTCATGCGGGATGTAATGTCACTAGAGTTCGGTGGTCAGGCGGGATGTAATGTCACTAGAGTTCGGTGGTCAGGCGGGATGTAATGTCACTCGAGTTCGGTGGTCAGGCGGGATGTAATGTCACTAGAGTTCGGTGGTTATGCGGGATGTAATGTCACTAGAGTTCGGTGGTCATGCGGGATGTAATGTCACTAGAGTTCGGTGGTCAGGTGGGATGTAATGTCACTAGAGTTCGGTGGTCATGCGGGATGTAATGTCACTAGAGTTTGGTGGTCAGGCGGGATGTAATGTCACTCGATTCGGCGGTCAGGCGGGATGTAATGTCACTAGAGTTCGGTGGTCAGGAGGGATGTAATGTCACTCGAGTTCGGTGGTCAGGCGGGATGTAATGTCACTTGAGTTCGGTGGTCAGGCAGGATGTAATGTCACTCGAGTTCGGTGGTCATGCGGGATGTAATGTCACTAGAGTTCGGTGGTCAGACGGGATGTAATGTCACTTGAGTTCGGTGGTCAGGCGGGATGTAATGTCACTAGAGTTCGGTGGTCAGGCGGGATGTAATGTCACTTGAGTTCGGTGGTCAGGCAGGATGTAATGTCGCTAGAGTTCGGTGGTCAGGCGGGATGTAATGTCACTCGAGTTCGGTGGTCATGCGGGATGTAATGTCACTTGAGTTCGGTGGTCAGGCAGGATGTAATGTCACTCGAGTTCGGTGGTCATGCGGGATGTAATGTCACTAGAGTTCGGTGGTCAGGCGGGATGTAATGTCACTTGAGTTCGGTGGTCAGGCGGGATGTAATGTCACTTGAGTTCGGTGGTCAGGCGGATGTAATGTCACTAGAGTTCGGTGGTCAGGCGGGATGTAATGTCACTAGAGTTTGGTGGTCAGGCAGGATGTAATGTCACTCGAGTTCGGTGGTCAGGCGGGATGTAATGTCACTAGAGTTCGGTGGTCAGGCAGGATGTAATGTCGCTAGAGTTCGGTGGTCAGGCGGGATGTAATGTCACTAGAGTTCGGTGGTCATGCGGGATGTAATGTCACTAGAGTTTGGTGGTCAGGCGGGATGTAATGTCACTCGATTCGGCGGTCAGGCGGGATGTAATGTCACTAGAGTTCGGTGGTCAGGAGGGATGTAATGTCACTCGAGTTCGGTGGTCAGGCGGGATGTAATGTCACTTGAGTTCGGTGGTCAGGCAGGATGTAATGTCACTCGAGTTCGGTGGTCATGCGGGATGTAATGTCACTAGAGTTCGGTGGTCAGACGGGATGTAATGTCACTTGAGTTCGGTGGTCAGGCGGGATGTAATGTCACTAGAGTTCGGTGGTCAGGCGGGATGTAATGTCACTTGAGTTCGGTGGTCAGGCGGGATGTAATGTCGCTAGAGTTCGGTGGTCAGGCGGGATGTAATGTCACTCGAGTTCGGTGGTCATGCGGGATGTAATGTCACTAGAGTTCGGTGGTCAGGCGGGATGTAATGTCACTTGAGTTCGGTGGTCAGGCGGGATGTAATGTCACTTGAGTTCGGTGGTCAGGCGGATGTAATGTCACTAGAGTTCGGTGGTCAGGCGGGATGTAATGTCACTAGAGTTTGGTGGTCAGGCAGGATGTAATGTCACTCGAGTTCGGTGGTCAGGCGGGATGTAATGTCACTAGAGTTCGGTGGTCAGGCAGGATGTAATGTCGCTAGAGTTCGGTGGTCAGGCGGGATGTAATGTCACTAGAGTTCGGTGGTCATGCGGGATGTAATGTCACTCGAGTTCGGTGGTCAGGCAGGATGTAATGTCACTCGAGTTCGGTGGTCAGGCGGATGTAATGTCACTCGAGTTCGGTTGTCAGGCGGGATGTAATGTCACTAGAGTTCGGTGGTCAGGCGGGATGTAATGTCACTAGAGTTCGATGGTCAGGCGGGATGTAATGTCACTAGAGTTCGGTGGTCAGGCGGGATGTAATGTCACTAGAGTTCGGTGGTCAGGCGGGATGTAATGTCACTAGAGTTCGGTGGTCATGCAGGATGTAATGTAGCTAGAGTTCGGTGGTCAGGCGGGATGTAATGTCACTAGAGTTCGGTGGTCAGGCGGGATGTAATGTCACTCGAGTTCGGTGGTCAGGCGGGATGTAATGTAGCTAGAGTTCGGTGGTCAGGCGGGATGTAATGTCACTTGAGTTCGGTGGTCATGCGGGATGTAATTTCACTTGAGTTCGGTGGTCATGCGGGATGTAATGTCACTCGAGTTCGGTGGTCAGGCGGGATGTAATGTCACTAGAGTTCGGTGGTCATGTAGGATGTAATGTCACTAGAGTTCGGTGGTCAGGCGGGATGTAATGTCACTAGAGTTCGGTGGTCATGCGGGATGTAATGTCACTCATTTTCGGTGGTCAGGCGGGATGTAATGTCACTAGAGTTTGGTGGTCAGGCGGGATGTAATGTCACTCATTTTCGGTGGTCAGGCGGGATGTAATGTCACTCATTTTCAGTGGTCAGGCAGGATGTAATGTCACTAGAGTTCGGTGGTCAGGCGGGATGTAATGTCACTTGAGTTCGGTGGTCATGCGGGATGTAATGTCACTAGAGTTCGGTGGTCAGGCAGGATGTAATGTAGCTAGAGTTCGGTGGTCAGGCGGGATGTAATGTAGCTAGAGTTCGGTGGTCAGGCGGGATGTAATGTCACTTGAGTTCGTTGGTCATGCGGGATGTAATTTCACTTGAGTTCGGTGGTCATGCGGGATGTAATGTCACTCGAGTTCGGTGGTCGAGTTCGGTGGTCATGTAGGATGTAATGTCACTAGAGTTCGGTGGTCAGGCGGGATGTAATGTCACTAGAGTTCGGTGGTCATGCGGGATGTAATGTCACTCATTTTCGGTGGTCAGGCGGGATGTAATGTCACTAGAGTTTGGTGGCCATTCGGGATGAAATGTCACTCATTTTCAGTGGTCAGGCAGGATGTAATGTCACTAGAGTTCGGTGGTCAGGCGGGATGTAATGTCGCTAGAGTTCAGTGGTCATGTAGGATGTAATGTCACTCGAGTTCGGTGGTCATGCGGGATGTAATGTCACTCGAGTTCGGTGGTCATGCGGGATGTAATGTCACTAGAGTTCGGTGGTCAGGCGGGATGTAATGTCACTTGAGTTCGGTGGTCAGGCGGGATGTAATGTCACTCGATTCAGTGATCATGCGGGATGTAATGTAGCTAGAGTTCGGTGGTCATGCGGGATGTAATGTCACTTGAGTTCGGTGGTCAGGCAGGATATAATGTCACTCGAGTTCGGTGGTCATGCGGGATGTAATGTCACTCGAGTTCGGTGGTCAGGCGGGATGTAATGTCACTTGAGTTCGGTGGTCAGGCGGGATGTAATGTCACTCGATTCAGTGATCATGCGGGATGTAATGTAGCTAGAGTTCGGTGGTCAGGCGGGATGTAATGTCACTTGAGTTCGGTGGTCAGGCAGGATATAATGTCACTCGAGTTCGGTGGTCATGCGAGATGTAATGTCACTCGATTCGGCGGTCATGTGGGATGTAATGTCACTAGAGTTCGGTGGTCATGCGGGATGTAATGTCACTTGAGTTCGGTGGTCATGCGGGATGTAATGTCACTCGAGTTCGGTGGTCATGCGGGATGTATTGTCGCTCAAGTTCGGTGGTCATGCGGGATGTAATTTTGCTCGAGTTCGGTGGTCTTTAATGTAGTGACAGCCATTACCCATCAAATCCAATGGCGATGGTTTAGCAGTTGATTGAGAAGGTCTGGAGGCTGTCCTCGACCATCCAAAGCCATCTACTCTTATTATTATTATCCTTTATTTATATGCGCCACAAGGGTTCCACAGTGCCAATTATGATTACATAAACATACTGTATAAGCAAACAGTGACTTACAGCTGAATACTATAAAGGACAAGTACAGGGCACATAACCATAGCTACATCAGCAGGCAGCACTGACATAAGTATCAGGGGGCAGAGAACAAGGGATCCGCAGCGCCCTATTACAGAGTATACAACCCAGGAGACAGTGACTTACAGCTGTACACAATAGAGGACAAGTACAGGGCACATAACTATAGCTGTATCAGCAGAGGACACAGACATAAGTATCAGGGGGCAGAGAACAAGGGATCAACAGCACCCTATTGCACAGTATATAACCCAGGAGACAGTGAATTACAGATGAATACAATAGAGGACAAGTACAGGGCACATAACCATAGCTGCATCAGCAGGGGACACTGACATAAGTATCAGGGGGCA
This sequence comes from Crinia signifera, assembly GCF_055691185.1. Taxonomy (NCBI): domain Eukaryota; kingdom Metazoa; phylum Chordata; class Amphibia; order Anura; family Myobatrachidae; genus Crinia; species Crinia signifera. The sequence goes on along the minus strand of NC_139224.1, from coordinate 173,391,040 downwards.
GAGAACAAGGGATCCGCAGTGCCCTATTACAGAGTATATAACCCAGGAGACAGTGACTTACAGCTGAATACAATAGAGGACAAGTACAGGGCACATAACCATAGCTGCATCAGCAGACAGCACTGACATAAGTACCAGGGGGCAGAGAACAAGGGATCCGCAGCACACTATTACAGAGTATATAACCCAGGAGACAGTGACTTACAGCTGAATACAATAGAGGACAAGTACAAGGTATATAACCATAGCTGCATCAGCAGGGGACACTGACATAAGTAACAGGGGGCAGAGAACAAGGAATCCGCAGCACCCTATTACAGAGTATATAACCCAGGAGACAGTGACTTGCAGCTGAATACAATATAGGACAAGTACAGGGCACATAACCATTGCGGCATCAGCAGGGGACACTGACATAAGTACCAGGGGGCAGAGAACAAGGGATCCGCAGCACCCTATTACAGAGTATATAACCCTGGAGACAGTGACTGACAGCTGTATACAATAGAGGATAGCTACAGGGCACATAACCATAGCTGCGTCAGCAGACAGCACTGACATAAGTATCAGGGGGCAGAGAACAAGGGATCCGCAGCGCCCTATTATAGAGTATATAACCCAGGAGACAGTGACTTACAGCTGTATACAATAGAGGACAAGTACAGGGCACATAACCATAGCTGCATCAGCAGGGGACACTGACATAAGTAACAGGGGGCAGAGAACAAGGGATCTGCAGCACCCTATTACAGAGTATATAACCCAGGAAACAGTGACTTACAGCTGTATACAATAGAGGACAAGTACAGGGCACATAACCATAGCTGCATCAGCAGACAGCACTGACATACAGTAAGTACCAGGGGGCAGAGAACAAGGGATCCGCAGCACCTTATTACACAGTATATAACCCAGGAGACAGTGACTTACAGCTGAATACAATATAGGACAAGTACAGGGCACATAACTATAGTTGCATCAGCAGGGGACACTGACATACTGTAAGTATCAGGGGGCAGAGAACAAGGGATCCGCAGCACCCTATTACAGAGTATATAACCCAGGAGACAGTGACTTACAGCTGTACACAATAGAGGACAAGTACAGGGCACATAACCATAGCTGCATCAGCAGAGGATCCTGACAAAAGTATCAGGGGCAGAGAACAAGGGATCCGCATCACCCTATTACAGAGCATATAACCCAGGATACAGTGACTTACAGCTGAATACAATAGAGGACAAGTACAGGGCACATAACCATAGCTGCATCAGCAGGCGGCACTGACATAAGTATCAGGGGGCAGAGAACAAGAGATCTGCAGGACCCTATTACAGAGCATATAACCCAGGAGACAGTGACTTGCAGCTGAATGCAATATAGGACAAGTACAGGGCACATAACCATAGCTGCATCAGCAGGGGACACTGACATAAGTATCAGGGGGGCAGAGAACAAGGGATCCGCAGCACCCTATTACACAGTATATAACCCAGGAGACAGTGACTTACAGCTGAATACAATAGAGGACAAGTACAGGGCACATAACCATAGCTGCATCAGCAGGGGACACTGACATAAGTATCAGGGGGGCAGAGAACAAGGGATCCGCAGCGCCGTATTACAGAGTATATAACCCAGGAGACAGTGACTTACAGCTGGATACAATAGAGGACAAAATACAGGGCACATAACCATAGCTGCATCAGCAGAGGGCACTGACATAAGTATCAGGGGGCAGAGAACAAGGGATCCGCAGCACCCTATTACATAGTATATAACCCAGGAGACAGTGACTTACAGCTGTATACAATAGAGGACAAGTACAGGGCACATAACCATAGCTGCATCAGCAGAGGACACTGACATAAGTATCAGGGGGCAGAGAACAAGGGATCCGCAGCACCCTATTACACAGTATATAACCCAGGAGACAGTGACTTACAGCTGTATACAATAGAGGACAAGTACAGGGCACATAACCATAGCATCATGGTAGTGGATTTGGTGTCATCGGAGATGGTTTCAGTAAGAAAAAGCACGAGGGCAGAGGGAGAGCTTACAATCTAAATCTATAGCCTCCACCTGATGGTGTGAAACCATCGATTGTGTCATCTTCAATGACATGCCATGGCTAATTTAAAGTGACAAACTAATTAGATCTGTACAACCTGCATTACAGATCTGGATGAACCACAGGTACAGTACAAGCCACGGGCACTCTGGCTCAGGAATCCTGCACGTAGAAAGTCTAAGTGGTAACGCCGCTTTGAATAGATGGCCTATTGTAGCCGAGGCAGAAAGTTGGATCAGATTATCCTTTCGTGGCTGTTTGCCAGATCTTCCAATACAAAGCGGAGGTCTGAGCGCAGCGGTGGGAATTGGACGGAGAGTGCGATGTGAAGAAAAGTCATTAGTGGAGTATAACAGATTTTCTTATCCCTCTAGCGGATAAACATTCATTTCCCTATACAAACGTAACTGTTTTCCAGCTGTAAACACACACAAGTAACACCCATCCCTGGAAATGTGGGCGTTCTCCAAAAGTGTTGCCACATGGCGTGTGTGTCCATAACAGGCTGATTTCCTGCGCTGGAAGATTTACGTGTGTGGGGGGTAAAGTCCCTTCTCTTGCCAAACCCAACAAACCGTGTTTACCAAATAAAAATAAAAAAAAACACTTTTACTGTAATGACTAATAAGTTACGAAGCCCGTAACCGGCCGCACAAGCTTCCTTATGCAAAAGACCTGCTAAAAACACTCGTTTAAATCTCGCAATTTGACCATAAGACGTGTGACGCTACTTGTTTTTTGTTACACAAGGGAGTGTAAGCTACTGTCCTCTGTTATCAACCATTTACTGCAGGGCTGGGCAATTGCGGCCCTCCAGATGTTGAGGAACTACACATCCCAGAATGCTTTGCATTAGTTTTGCTATGTGGCCATGCTGAAACTGATGCAAGGCATGCTGGGATGTGTAGTTCCTCAACATCTGGAGGGCCGCAATTGCCCAGCCCTGATTTACTGCAATCGATTGCCGCAGTATTCTTCCGTGGCTGCATGGACCAAAATTTGTTCCTCAGAGATCTTATATCTTATTACATTTGTATTGTTAAATATTATTGGTACATCTACCACATTTAAGTCCATATAAGGCAGTGATGGAGAAACTTGGCACTCCAGCTATTGTTGAACAACACATCCCAGCATGCTTCGTTACTGTTTTACTATTTGGCCATGCTCAAACTGTTGCAGAGCATGCTGGGATGTGTAGTTCAATGACAGGGTTATCCATCACTGATATAAGGGTTTGGGCAAAACCTGGACCAGTCTGGACCCCAGAACACCTACTGGAACCTCTGACACTGTGGAGCTTGTAGTGGTGACCCATCTAGGGGGTATCTGTGACATCACGGGGCGTGAGAGAGGATAGTCACCCACCAGTGGCAGAAGTCGCTGTGAGGAACCAGTCCGAATTTCCAGTATCAAGACCATTCTTATTTTCAGCCAAATTTCTCCTCACATTGTAGGTTTAGTGTCCCTTTGCACCAACCAAGTGAGATATAAAAGTGGAGAAAAGTGACATACAGAAAGACAGACAGACAGACAACTATTCTTTGTATTTGAGAACTTACCAAGAATGGAGTCCAACAAATGCAAGAGACGCACATGATGGCCAGAAGTTGGACAATCATCTCCAGATGATGAGACCGGCCTTGCCTGTGCTGCTGGCTTTTCAGTTTGGACCTAAGCAACGTTATTCCAGTGATGGCATTGCACAGAAATGAGATGGCCAGGGCTAGGAGTCCCAGGGAGGAGAACAGCAGCAGGTTGACCTGGTCCATCCAGTCTTTGATCTGTTCTGTTTTAAGAAAGCACCACGTCTTGGTGGCCTGTATATGGTAGGACCTGAGAGTCAGGATGGGCAACAAGGCCACCATGAAGGCAAATAGCAAGACAAATGCCAGGATAATTTTGCCATGCCTCGAAGTCATTTTGGTGGAGTGAAATATTGGCTCGGTGACGCCGATGCACCGCTCAACCGCCATCACACTCCCAAGTAGAAGCGGGCAGAGGCCAAAGAATACCATGCATATACCGAAAATGCTGCACAGAACGTTCGAGTGATCAAATCTCGACCAGTCTCTGTCCGAAGCGTAGACATAGATAGCTATTGTCCCATTAATGAGATGTCCAAACAGGTCGGTGAAGACCAATCCGCTCGCAAACAGGAGAAACGAGGCTTTGGACTTCTTTCTAAATCTTTGGTAGGCTTTCAAGAGTATGGCAATGGCAAGGCTGTTGGACGTTATTCCCACTGTCATGAATACGATGGAAAAGAAGACCGAAATCTTCTGCACCTTGAGGTCCGTGCTGTTCGATGTCGACACATTTGCAGTATACAATGTGATTTCCGTACTGTTGTTCATTGTTGGATGTGTAGGTCCAATGCTCAAATCATATCTGCAACACAACACAACCTGGGGAGAAACAGAAAGAGGGTTAAGAAGACATGGGTAGTTACAGAAGGGCTGTCAAAATGAAGGACAGGATGTTATCATTGGTGCATTAATACACTTGGAAGCTGCTTAATATTTGCTGTCATTGGTGGTTATTTACAAACACTGGGTACAAATTTGCATTAAATGATATCAACCAATCAAAAGCTTGAACTTGTTTGTAGCAAGTTAGACAGCAGAAGAAAATGTTTGATTGGATGTTGTTTCTTACTTAGTGCAATTTTACACTGAAAGTGCGATCTTAGAAAAGTAAGTGTGCACAAGAACAGTGTTTGGATCTGACTTTATCTCTTTCTGCGAGTATAAGTTACTCAAACTTGTCAATTCTCCCGAGACGCCCGAAAATATTGGGTGACCTCTGCATAACTGACATAAAAAACCTCTAGAAGTCTCCTTAACGCCAAGCCAGACACTCGTCATATCAATATCGTAACTTGTGATGTGGCTGCAGGGGTATCAAAGTGTATACGGTGGTGTTATAAGACTGCAGTGGGCGGAGCATAATGATGCAAATGATGTTATCATATCGCAGAGGGCGGAGCATAGTGACACTACTAGATACATTGTCCTATTTGGACGGATGGATGATAGATAGATAGATAGATAGATAGATAGATAGATAGATAGATAGATAGATAGATAGATAGATAGATAGATAGATAGATAGATAGATAGATAGATAGATAGATAGATAGATAGATAGATAGATATGAGAGATAGATAGATAGATATGAGAGATAGATATTGTGCTGTTCTAAGCATCTCTTTTGGTGGTAGACAACTTGCAGCAGTATAGCCTCAATGGTACTACAAGTCTCAGCAGGTACTGAAAGCTTCTTGTGCCATGTCGTTCTAAGACCCTGTTAGTTGAAGGCTACAAAGAGCTATATGTTACCTTCGCCTGCTCAAAAAAGAAAAGTGTCCTTGGCAGTGCATGCTGAGACTTGTAGTTCCCCACAGGTTGTTTAACCCTGATTTGGAGGGATAGTGTGCCTTGTAAAAGGCTAACATTGCACAATTAGGTCTGGAATCCACCTCACGTTAGGACATTTCCCACAGATAAGAATAATTACTGTACATGAGATGTACTAAGCGTTTGGCAGGCCAGCAGACACGCGTTCCCAGCTCAGAGTAATATTTCTGGTTCCAGCAGCAACTAAGGAACATCCGAAAGGACTTTTAATAATAAGCTTTGAATTCCTGTTCCAACAACCCCGATTCTAGTGAGTGCACAAGGCAAACAGCTCGGCGCAGCGGCGGAGAACACACTGAGATAACGACAGCAACAGCAGAACTCGGAGAGATCTTATACTAGCATATGGTGTTATCTGGGCTGCAATAAGCCAGGCGTGTTCTGTGTCACGCTGACAGGACTCCTGCACACTGGACGGACCCGGGTTTGGTTACCATCTATATTTTGCAAATGTACAGTACAGCAATTACTCAGACGCTGTTTTCCTGCCAGGAGACTATATCATTGGCTGGGTACCGTGTTCTCCTGCTGATCCAACACAGAAACCTTGTACCAGATACAAAGTAAAAATAGTTTAAGCTACAGTACAAACTATTAAAAGTTCCCCAATGAGTAAAAACAAGTGTTTGCAAAATGCTGCCCAATAGCAGAGACGGACCCTCAGAACGTAAGAACTTCTCGTTCCTGCCTATATATAGAACAGACTGAAGGAGGGTACAGGCAAAACCCCAAAAAAGTTCTGTCCTCTGCAGACCTTTATGTAATAGGGGAATAGAAGTTTATACCATCTCTCTTATTACGGAACAGACTTACATTGCTTCTGTAATATATGTGACTGATGCCCAGATGTTTGTGGGTGATCTGCTGCTCTGCCCACCAGTGTATCCAAAGAACATTGACCCCTGTACATCATGGCATGACTTATTGCGTTGCGGTGGAATGTGTAACTGTTTATACCAAATGGTGTTTTGTGGTCGCTCGTTTCCAGAATTGTGCCTGGGCCCATAGCATTGCTCTATGTTGCAAGAAACAACGTATTTGACCAGAAGGGTCACTTTCGGTTTATGTGTAACATGTGTAATATTTGTATGAAGTGAATGTGATCTATAAATCATGTCACATTGCCTCTAGGTGGGGTCTGGATTGCATTTAGAAGTAACCCATAGGAAGTTATAGAGTGACTTTAGGACACTTTAAATCAAAAGCGTGTCCCAACATTCTTACCCAGGTGCCCTCTTGCATCTGGCTCCTATCAATCAATCAAAATCTTAGTTACAGAGATACTGTATCCTGAGGCCAAATGAATGACCATCCTGAGAGGATCATATATATATATATATATATATATATATATATATATATATATATATATATATATATATATATATATATCAGCATATCAGTTGTACCATGAGTCTATTTATTAAGCCATGGAGAGTGAAAATGTGCATGGAGATAAAGTACCAGCCAACCAGCTCCTAATTGTCATGTTACGGCTGTTTTTTAGGAGATGACAGTTAGGGTCTGTCTGTTGGTTCTTCACCTCTGCCCAGGACCCCTTAGTTTCTGCATTCCGACAACATACTTCCAAACATAGCTTGGTGAGTTGTCTAGTCATGTCTTTCAGTAACGTCTCAGATCACGGGAGGCTATAAAGTATTTTTAAAAGCAAAATGAATCATTTGGAATTATTGGGCAACCGGCGTAATTCCGTGTCACGTATCAATAAACGCAGTCACAGTGCGTAGGGCTCAGACTTACCTGTACTTGTGTCCCGCAGCCACCTACCACCCCATGAGCTCTCCATCCCGTCCTGGGCTCATCCTGCACCGACAGCAGCCCAAGTACTGTGCCCGGAGACTGCAGATGGGGTGACAGCCGCTCCTCGTGCACAGGGCTCCTGCCAGGCCTCTGCTCACATCTGTAGCCTCTTGTTGTCTGGATGTGGGCATGGGGCGAGCTGGCCTCCCACAAGCCGGGCACTCACACAGAGGTGGACTTTCTCGCAGCAGCAGCAGCCTGCTCTGCTCTCTGAACATAGAAATCAATGTGGTTCTTCAGGAGCTGGTCCTGCCCCTCCCACGTCAGTTAACCATTGTGTGACAGGAGATCACAGACACAATATTGTAGCCTGTAGCTGCAGCGATACACTGTATACTATATACACTAGGATGTGCACTTCCCTTTCTGACACACTATACTGTACTAATAGACATAGATTTACACGTCTACATCTCTCCCCTCTCACACACAACCAGATGGATCCACGTTTATGAGATTTCTTGATTTTCTTTTTTCCTGTTATTATCATTGTGTGTGACCGATAACGGGGTTTTTACCGCATTTTTAGCTTAGAGAGGGCCGCATTTATCAAGCAATATTTGCGGTTAAATCCCTGCACCGCAAATATTTAGTATCCCCCAAATGTATTAAAGGGGGACCGCAGCAGGGATCTCCGATCCCTGCTGCGATCCTCCCTGCAGCGCCGCCGGCCGCATCCCCCATAGGTTTCTATGGGGGATGCGAAGCTGCCAAATGTATTAACATCGGGTAGCCCGGCATCGCACCCCAGCAATACGGCCATTGTAATGTGGCGATAGCCCATTGTAGCCTATGGCTACACTTCGCGCTGCCCGAGCAGGGCAGTGCGGTAAGAGGGGTCGGCGGGGGTCAGTGCATAATCGCGCATGCGCAGACCTCCCGGCTTCCGGGTTAGGGCTTCGCAGGGGCGGGCTCCTATCGGAGCCCCGTCCCTGCGCCCTTAATATTGATACATTGCCCCGATGTGATCGCATTTTACGAATTGTAAATGCGATCATGATAAATGGGCCCCAGAGTCTCCCCCTTTGGCTGTTGCAGAGTAGGGATGGCCATTGGTGCAGACGCCATCGATGGTTGGCATTGATGGCGATTTTGCACCCTGCCATTGATAGTAGTAACATATTACTTGGATAACCATTGATTGTTGTAGCTATCGATGGTCATCCATTATATCTGACTGAATAGGCCGTGGGTCAATCGTGAATCGCTGGAGGGGGTGCCATGAATCGCGGGGGGCCTAAATCACGGGAAGGGGGGGTCGCGGGGGTCCGCAAATCGCGGGAGGGGGGTGTCGTGAATCGCGGGAGGGGGGCGTGGGGGTCCACAAATCACGGGAGGGGGAGTGCAGGGGGTGCCGTGAATCGTGGGAGGGGAGGGTGCGCGGGGGGGCTGTGAATAGCAGGAGGGGGGTCGCAGGTGGGGGTGTCACCTGGTGGCTGTGGAGCAATGGTGGATGGTGGGCATGTACTGTAGCCCTGGCTGGGCGGGGGGAGGTGATGTCAAGGGGTGGTGGTGTGTATCACACTGGTCTTTTCCCTAGGGGGGGCGGGTTTGTGTAGAACGCTGGGCGGGAACGTTACGCACAAAGAGGATGAGTGACAGATCTGGCTAAATATATAAGAGATTGTGCTAGATATATTGGGGAAGATCAGTCTCTCTTTCCTCTCCCTATCACTAAGTAATTTACAGTTGGTGAGATGTACAGTACAGTGGCTTATCTACATATGTGGCAGACCCTGCGGTGGCTTGGTGGAGCGGCACATGAGGGGTCTGTGGTGGGCGCTGCTGGCTGAACTATGCCACTGGTACAGTACCAAGTCTTGGAGAGAGATAAAATGTAGTTACCAATCGGCATCTGTCATGAGACAATACACCTGTGTATGTATTGTCTGAAAAAGCACCTATGTGTCCAGCATGCACCTATGTGTCCAGCATGCACCTATGTGTCCAGCATGCACCTGTGTGTCCAGCATGCACCTATGTGTCCAGCATGCACCTATGTGCCCAGCATGCACCTATGTGTCCAGCATGCACCTGTGTGTCCAGCATGCACCTATGTGTCCAGCATACACCTGTGTGTCGAGCATGCACCTATGTGCCCAGCATGCACCTATGTGTCCAGCATGCACCTGTGTGTCCAGCATGCACCTGTGTGTCCAGCATGCACCTATGTGTCCAGCATGCACCTATGTGCCCAGCATGCACCTGTGTGTCCAGCATGCACCTATGTGTCCAGCATGCACCTATGTGTCCAGCATGCACCTATGTGCCCAGCATGCACCTACTGTGAAGTCTGATTCAGACCCCATCTCTGCTTTGCGAGTTTCCAGAGCCATGCAATCAGATAGCCGTAAAAGTGTATTTCTATCTCAGGGCACCCACTTTATTGACAATGGATGTGTGTAACAGTGTTCCACCATGTTAGACATTGCGGGGTGCATGAAGAGCAAGCCAGGTTGTCTCAGATGGGGTGCGGGACATAGGAAAAGGGGGTGGGGTTAAGGCAGAACTGTGAAAAGGAGGCGGGACAGGATGCAGTGATTCTAATGACATCACTACCAACACATTCAGCCAGAATCTCCTCTGCCCAGACCACCCGCTTTATTTGCTAAGTTTACTGTTAGGTAGAGGGTCACGAAAAAATTGGGAGATTTCCTGGTCCCTCTGGGGGGGGGGGGGGGGTTGGCATAGTCAGTGGGAACGCAGGCGTGTTTAAGCCTTCTAGGGGAGGGACGGATGATGTCATTGGCCGCTCAAGAGTACCTGTATTACACGCAGCTGCCGAGTAAGTTCTGGGATATGCATAGGATGCAAAACATACACATCCAATCCCAAAACAGAGCCCAGCCATTTGCAAGGCGGGGTCTAGTGGATGTGGGGGCTGAGCAACAATTCATCGCAGAACAGCCAAATTCTGACCTGTGTTTACGGGACTTAATCAGGCCCTATATGTATAACACACGCAGAAAGACATGAGCAGACAGAGGGGCCGAATGCTCTGCTCTACGAGCACGCCTGAATCGGCCTCGGCACATGGAGCAAGAGAGTGATAAGACCTTACATTACACAAAGCAGACAGAGCTCAGAGAAACAATACAAAGCCTCTCTGCTCACTACATCATGCACCATATCACTGTGGTAACTACGATAGTCTGTGATTCTGAAAATCCTTATATATTATTAGTAGCAACCCAAAGAAACAAAAGGAAATAGTGTCATTAAGATTCTTCCTCTAGCCTGTCTCATTGATTTGTTTCTTAGAGAACGCACTGCTGCTTTCATCTGTATTTATTATGCTTCAGTTCCATGTTTTCTAGGTGATAGGTAAGTTGTTTTCTCTATTTGTATATTGTCTTTTATATTGATTACAGAGCACATACAGCTGGCAATTAGGAGCGTGCAGTAAAACGCGTCTTGCTCAGCAATAACTCGAAATGTTGTAAAACTGAGAATAAGCCATTCCAACTAGCCTGTTGCTTTAATGACTAGCCTTTGGGCCAATCCGAATGTGGGGGAGGGGCTAAATGGGTTTCAGGGTGGAACATTGCAGTAAAAAAAAATGGGTTTACAGAGGCCATTGATGGCAGGAAACCATTTGTTTCTCCAGCATCGATGGCAAAATTATTCTGCATCGGCAATAATCCATCGATGATGACCATTCCCAATTCTAACTATTTCATACTGTACATGCACTAATTATCATGCATTGGGGCTAATTGTTAAGTTGTAGTTAATGGTTGAGTTGTAGTTTTGCGAATCCTTTTCGCATTAACCTTTAACCTGGAAAAAGAAAACCATAGAGGAGAACACGTAATGATGAATAGAGGCGGTGTCCACATTTGGAGCGCATTGAGAAACATCATGTAACACCCGCCCCAAAGAATACCCTCCTCCCACAGTGGCCGTGTGCATCTACCCTCCGGGAATTCTACCAGAGCGGATAAATGATAAATGGGCAGATATGACCGATCAGTTCATATCCCTCATTCCACTTCATCTATGATTTGCAGACTGATAGTACGCACCTGTGGTGCTGTTGGGGTGAGAGTCCATAGAGAACCTATAGCAGAGAAGAGACTGATAGATGTAATGTAGCGTGCAACATGTGAGGCCAGATTCTGCCAGAGGAACGCACACACTGATGCCTCCAAATGCGGACAGAGGTGAATATTCCCCAGGACAGGGAACTGCTCATCGAGTAAACACGAGCTTGGATCAGAGCCTGGTGCGTTGGGTGTGGACAATATTACACAAATTATACAAGTTTACACAACAAGGAGACTGATAACCGAAGGCCTTAAAGTAACAGAAGGATTTATGTGTCTCTCCGCATATTATGGTGTCCTAGGGCAGTCATGCAGGATATCACACAGGGGGCAGGGCTATAGCTGGGCACATACTGGGCGAGATGTATTAAAATACATCGCCGCCCTTCGCGCCCCCCCCCCCCCCCGCCACGATGCCAGCGCATATGTACTTACATGTGCGGCTGGCATCGCGGTGTAGTAACGGAGCCCCCCCCCCCCCCCCGCGATACCTGTACTCTGGTCTGCGGAGAGTCTCCGTTACCTCCCAGGCGGCTTCTGATGCCTACACGCCGGGGACAGCTAAGCAGGCTGTCCCCGGCGCCTCCTCCTCCCCCCTGCAGCCGGAAGGACGTCCGGCTGCGTTGATAGGGGGAGGAAGGGCTTACCTTCCGGGGTCCAGGAGGACCTGCAAGAAGGTTAGCCCAAGGGAGGAGGAGAGGGGGGTCGGCGAGGCGGCGGTGTTGCGGCGACGCAGGGGGCGGTGAAAAGAAGCCCATAGGCTTCTATAGGGTATCGCCACCCAAAGGGGGCGATACCCTGCCCTGCGATAACGGTGCCGCCGGGTAATAGTACATAGGAAAATGCAGTAAAACGGGGGTTTTATCACACTTTCTTTTTAGTACATCTCGCCCACTGTATGCAGGATATCACATTGGGGGCGGGGCTAGAACTGGGCACATAATGTATGCAGGATATCACATTGGGGGCGGGGCGAGAGCTGGGCACATACTGTATGCAGGATATCACACAGGGGGCGGGGCTAGAGCTGGGCACATACTGTATGCAGGATATCACATAGGAGGGTGGGGCTATAGCTACACATATACTGTATGTAAGATATCACATTGGGGGTGGGGCTAGAGCTGGGCACATAATGTATGCATTATATCACATAGGGGCGGGGCTAGAGCTGGGCACATACTGTATGCAGGATATATTACATAGGAGGGCAGGGCTACAGCTGGACATATACTGTATGCAGGATATATAACATAGGGGGTGGGGTTAGAGCTGGACATATACTGTATGCAAGATATCACATAGGAGGGCGGGGCTAGAGCTGGGCACATACTGTATGCAGGATATCACATAGGGGCGGGGCTAGAGATGGTCATATTCTGTATGCAGGATATGACATAGGAGGGCGGGGCTAGAGCTGGACATATACTGTATGCAGGATATATAACATAGGAGGGCGGGGCTAGAGCTGGGCACATACTGTATGCAGGATATCACATAGGAGGGCGGGGCTAGAGCTGGACATATACTGTATGCAGGATTTCACATTGGGGGTGGGGCTAGAGCTGGGCACATAATGTATGCAGGATATCACACAGGGGGCGGGGCTAGAGCTGGACACATACTGTATGCAGGATATCACACAGGGGGCGGGGCTAGAGCTGGGCACATACTGTATGCAGAATATCACACAGGGGGCGGGGCTAGAGCTGGACACATACTGTATGCAGGATATCACACAGGGGACGGGGCTAGAGATGGGCACATACTGTATGCAGGATATCACATTGGGAGCGGGGCTAGAGCTGGACACATACTGTATGCAGGATATCACACAGGGGGGCGGGGCTAGAGATGGGCACATACTGTATGCAGGATATCACACTGGGGGCGGGGCTAGAGCTGGGCAAATACTGTATGCAGGATATCACACAGGGGGCGGGGCTAGAGATGGACACATACTGTATGCAGGATATCACACAGGGGGCGGGGCTAGAGCTGAGCACATACTGTATGCAGGATATTACATTGGGGGCGGGGCTAGAGCTGGACACATACTGTATGCAGGATATCACACAGGGGGCGAGGCTAGAGCTGGGCACATACTGTATGCAGGATATCACATAGGAGGGCGGGGCTAGAGCTGGGCACATACTGTATGCAGGATATCACACAGGGGGGCGGGGCTAGAGCTGGGCACATACTGTATGCAGGATATCACACAGGGGGCGGGGCTAGAACTGGGCACATAATGTATGCATTATATCACATAGGGGCGGGGCTAGAGCTGGGCACATACTGTATGCAGGATATCCCATAGGAGGGCGGGGCTAGAGCTGGGCACATAATGTATGCATTATATCACATAGGGGCGGGGCTAGCGCTGGGCACATACTGTATGCAGGATATCACATTGGGGGCGGGGCTACAGCTGCACATATACTGTATGCAGGATATCACATTGGGGGCGGGGCTACAGCTGCACATATACTGTATGCAGGATATCACATAGGAGGGCGGGGCTAGAGCTGGACACATAGTGTAAGCAGGATATCACATAGGAGGGTGGGGCTAGAGCTGGGCACATACTGTAAGCAGGATATCACATAGGAGGGTGGGGCTAGAGATGGACACATACTGTATGCAGGAAATCACATAAGAGGGCGGGGCTAGAGCTGGACATATACTGTATGCAGGATATTACATAGGAGGGTGGGGCTAGAGCTGGACATATACTGTATGCAGGATATTACATAAGAGGGCGGGGCTAGAGCTGGACACAAACTGTATGCAGGATATCACATAGGAGGGCGGGGCTAGAGCTGGACATATACTGTATGCAGGATATTACATAGGAGGTTGGGGCTAGAGCTGGACACATACTGTATGCAGGATATGACATAGGAGGGCATGGCTAGAGCTGGACACATACTGTATGCAGGATGTGACATAGGAGGTTGGGGCTAGAGCTGGACATATACTGTATGTAGGATATTACATAGGAGGGCATGGCTAGAGCTGGACACATACTGTATGCAGGATATATTACATAGGAGGGTGGGGCTAGAGCTGGACATATACTGTATGTAGGATATATCACATAGGAGGGTGGGGCTAGAGCTGGGCACATACTGTATGCAGGATATATTACATAGAAGGGTGGGGCTAGAGCTAGACACATACTGTATGCAGGATATTACATAGAAGGGGGCGGGGCTAGAGCTGGACACATACTGTATGTAGGATATCACATAGGAGGGCGGGGCTAGAGCTGGACATATACTGTATGTAGGATATTACATAGGAGGGCATGGCTAGAGCTGGACATATACTGTATGCAGGATATATTACATAGGAGGGTGGGGCTAGAGCTGGACATATACTGTATGTAGGATATATCACATTGGAGGGTGGGGCTAGAGCTGGGCACATACTGTATGCAGGATATATTACATAGGAGGGTGGGGCTAGAGCTGGACATATACTGTATGCAGGATATATTACATAGGAGGGCGGGGCTAGAGCTGGACATATACTGTATGCAGGATATATTACATAGGAGGGCGGGGCTAGAGCTGGACATATACTGTATGCAGGATATCACATAGGAGGGCGGGGCTAGAGCTGGACATATACTGTATGCAGGATGTGACATAGGAGGGCGGGGCTAGAGCTGGACATATACTGTATGCAGGATGTGACATAGGAGGGCGGGGCTAGAGATGGACATATACTGTATGCAGGATGTGACATAGGAGGGCGGGGCTATAGATGGACATATACTGTATGCAGGATGTGACATAGGAGGGCGGGGCTATAGATGGACATATACTGTATGCAGGATATATTACATAGGAGGGCGGGGCTAGAGCTGGACATATACTGTATGCAGGATATCACATAGGAGGGCGGGGCTAGAGCTGGACATATACTGTATGCAGGATGTGACATAGGAGGGCGGGGCTAGAGATGGACATATACTGTATGCAGGATGTGACATAGGAGGGCGGGGCTAGAGATGGACATATACTGTATGCAGGATATATTACATAGGAGGGCGGGGCTAGAGCTGGACATATACTGTATGCAGGATATCACATAGGAGGGCGGGGCTAGAGCTGGACATATACTGTATGCAGGATATCACATAGGAGGGCGGGGCTAGAGCTGGACATATACTGTATGCAGGATATCACATAGGAGGGCGGGGCTAGAGCTGGACATATACTGTATGCAGGATATATTACATAGGAGGGCGGGGCTAGAACTGGACATATACTGTATGCAGGATATCACATAGGAGGGCGGGGCTAGAGCTGGACATATACTGTATGCAGGATGTGACATAGGAGGGCGTGGCTAGAGCTGGACATATACTGTATGCAGGATGTGACATAGGAGGGCGGGGCTATAGATGGACACATACTGTATGCAGGATGTGACATAGGAGGGCGGGGCTAGAGATGGACATATACTGTATGCAGGATATATTACATAGGAGGGCGGGGCTAGAGCTAGACATATACTGTATGCAGGATATCACATAGGAGGGCGGGGCTAGAGCTGGACATATACTGTATGCAGGATGTGACATAGGAGGGCGTGGCTAGAGCTGGACATATACTGTATGCAGGATGTGACATAGGAGGGCGGGGCTATAGATGGACACATACTGTATGCAGGATGTGACATAGGAGGGCGGGGCTAGAGATGGACATATACTGTATGCAGGATATATTACATAGGAGGGCGGGGCTAGAGCTGGACATATACTGTATGCAGGATGTGACATAGGAGGGCGCGGCCAGATTAATCTATATGTTCCATGATTTTGAGCCATAAATTATCCAGCAAATGGAGAACACAATTTCTGGGGTATCAGAAACTCCAGCGATAGTGTAGCAGCACAGATACCCCACGTCCCTGCGTCACCTGGACATGTACCTACTGTATGCTATGTACCCGAAAATGTTTCCTTCTATAACTGTCGCACTATAGATCATTTGCAGACAATAAGCCCATACACTCCGGCATCGCACAGATGATTATAGTGGGGAGTCGCGGTATTTCCTGCTCTCTCACCGAGCACACTGCTGTCCGCTAACTGTGATTACACACTCACACTACCTGCCAATAACTGTACGTGCACTACTATATATTCCAGCCTGTTCTCACACTACATTATCTCCCCCTGGGTGCAGGTAGCGAGGACTGACGCATGAAGCTCTCAGTGAATAGCGTGATTCAGTTATATCGAACATTGCAATCATCCCAAACTTGGCCAGGTTATGTAAATAGGCGAGGGAGATTACACTGGTGTATTTACTACATTGCGTCCTTGTAAGGAAGCTGGACACAGCCGCCGCTTGCTTACTGTATAGCTAAAAATGGTCTGCATGCAATATTCTGTTCAGTAACCGCAATCACCGGTGAGAGATGAGATCATCGTTGTGTCCAAAATAGAAACTCGCAGGATTTTTTTCGCATTTGCGTTCCCTAAATAATTTGAGGTTATTTATAATTGGGGGTCATTCTAAACACCACTTGCACAAGGTCCTGCCGCCGCACACACGCAGATTGCACGGGCTCGCATGCGGATGGACGTTCAGCATTGACATCCATTCGCAGCCTTGCATGTGGTGGCAAAATCAGTTGATGGTCAGCGACCAATGAGTGCTCGCAGATCCAAGTCAGCCTCTGGTGATCTTAGATTTGCGGCGCCCTTGTACGGGAAGCTGATGTCAGCTGACATGTCAGCTGCCCGCCCTCCGCACCATGGACGCATTAGCATGGGAACTCCCAGCGTTTTCATGGGGACGCAGATGGAATGCTGGGTATTCACACGGGCTGACTAAGCAATTAATTGCGCCCACTCGCACAAAGCGGCTGCAGATGCGCATAAGGTAACGCAAAGGACAGCTCTTGCGATAACAGCTGTCCTTTGCGATGCGGTGCCGTCCCTGGACTTTCGTGTCTGAGCCCTAGGAGCACCTCTGACGGCCCGACCGCAGGGCATGCTGGGAGTGATGTGACAGATCCCGCACACAGTGCTGCGGAGAGAATCCCATAAGCCTATACAGGGTATCGCCAGCTGTTGCTGGCTATTCCCTCCGCAGCGCTGCCCCCACAGAGGGGGTTTAGGGCACACGAAAATGCAGTAAAAACTCAACGCAATAGAATTCAGAGATCGTGGTTATACTGTATATATTTACATACACATGGGTAAGCCCCTATGCCGTCCGTCAAGGCTTCCCAATAAGGATATTTATTTACAGAAGCACCTTCTAGAACATAATAGATAGAGTCTTATTGGTTGCTATGGGCAACATCCCAACTTCAATAGATCTCCCATCTAACTAGATGTACCCCTATTTATCTTTTGTTCACTTAGTCAGGAAATTTTTTATTATTAATATTGTTTAAAACCATCTACAGGTATTACTATTGTAATCACTATTGTTATCACTATTGTAATCACTATTGTTATCACTATTGTAATCACTATTGTAATCACTATTGTTATCACTATTGTAATCACTACTGTTATCACTATTGTAATCACTATTGTTATCACTATTGTAATCACTACTGTTATCACTATTGTAATCACTATTGTTATCACTACTGTAATCACTACTGTTATCACTATTGTTATCACTATTGTAATCACTATTGTAATCACTATTGTTATCACTACTTTTATCACTATTGTTATCACTATTGTAATCACTATTGTAATCACTATTGTTATCACTATTGTAATCACTATTGTAATCACTATTGTTATCACTATTGTAATCACTACTGTTATCACTATTGTAATCACTATTGTTATCACTATTGTAATCACTATTGTTATCACTATTGTAATCACTATTGTTATCACTATTGTAATCACTACTGTTATCACTATTGTAATCACTATTGTTATCACTATTTTAATCACTATTGTAATCACTATTGTTATCACTATTGTAATTACTATTGTTATTATTATTATTATTGTAATCACTATTGTTATCGCTATTGTAATCACTATTGTTATCAATATTGTAATCACTATTGTTATCACTATGGTTATCACTATTGTAATGACTATTGTTATCATTATTGTAATCACTATTGTTATCACTATTGTAATAACTATTTTTATAAATATTGTAATCACTATTGTTATCGCTATTGTTATCATTATTGTTATCACTATTGAAATTACTATTGTAATCACTATTGTTATCACTATTGCAATCACTATTGTAATCACTATTGTTATCATTATTGTAATCACTATTGTAATCACTTTTGTTATCGCAATTAAATCACTTTTGTTATCGCTATTGTAATTACTATTGTAATCACTATTGTTATCACTAATGTTATCACTATTGTAATCACTATTGTAATCACTATGTTAGTCATTATTAATATCACTATTATCACTATTGTTATCACTATTGTAGTCACTATTGTTATCACTATTGTTATCACTATTGTAGTCACTATTGTAGTCAGTATAGATATCACTATTATCAATATTGTTATCACTATTGTAGTCACTATTATTATCACTATTGTAGTCACTATTGTTATAAGTTTTTCATGGTACAGAAGTGGCACAGGAACTTAAATAAATGTATTCAATGAAGAATAAAAAGCTGTGTCACATCTTCACACCTCTGCGATAGCTGGACGGGGCGACCCGCTGTCTGTCATTGCTAGTGATGGATTCAGCTGAGAATATAGTATTCTCATCAAGAGAACTGTGATTGTGTCACAGAGGGTATTCTCTAGTGCGCTCTCTGTAATCCTCAATCAGAGCACTCACATGAGTAATGGCGAATAATCACAGTGTCTTCTGGACAATTCTATTGGATGAGAGGAGACGGCCGTCTCGTTACAGCCAAGGACTTGCAGACAAACAGAAGAAATGGTGGTCGACTGCTCTTAACAGAAATAATGAATTTAAATCTACACAATGGATTAAAAGAGGTCAGGTGTATGGTGAAAAATAGATTGTACAATTTATTATAAAATTCTCACATATATAAATTAAAGCAATAAAATTGAAGATAAAAAAAGACACTGATAATTATAGTCACCCTTTGATCGGTCAAGATAGTCCAGTCCAAATAATTGGATCTTGTAATTGTAATCCGTTGCGAGGATTGGATGTGTGGATCCACACCTTGAGATTTCTTGTGGTGGTGTTACAAAGTGAGGGGCCAATTCACTTTGTCTGTAAACAGCAGGATGGGTATTTTTTCCAGATGGATTTAAAAGATGGCACTTGTGGGGAGTACTGGAACCTCTGTACTCAGAGCCGGGCTTTCTTAAGGGGGTGGCGTACCACCAGATGTTGTAGAGCCTCGGATAGATGTTCAGGGAACCAGGATGTTTCACCCACTGATAGTGCAGAGATGTTAATTGTAGGCAACAATTCTGCTGGGAGTAGAATTCTCCTGGTGCAGGGTGCTGGATTCAAAGGATTTGCAGAGACCGTGGGTGCCCAATGCTGGGGTAATTCAGGTCACTTGTAATGCACCTACGCGTTTCGCTGCTCTTGGCAGCTTTTTCAGGGTGCCATCTTTTAAATCCATCTGGCAAAAATACCCATCCTGCTGTTTACAGACAAAGTGAATTGGCCCCTCACTTGTAACACCACCACAAGAAATCTCAAGGTGTGGATCCACACATCCAATCCTCACAACGGATTACAATTACAAGATCCAATTATTTGGACTGGACTATCTTGACTGATCAAAGGGTGACTATAATTATCAGTGTCATTTTTTATCTTCAATTTTATTGCTTTAATTTATATATGTGAGAATTTTATAATAAATTGTACAATCTTTTTTTCACCATACACCTGACCTCTTTTAATCCATTGTGTAGATTTAAATTCATTATTTCTGTTAAGTGCAGTCGACCACCATTTCTTCTGTTTACCATTGTACTGGGGTTGACTCCCCCTTTTTTAGACTGCTGCTCCAATAGCCAAGCAGACACATACATCAGCGCCTTCTTGTGGATATTCGTATCCCTTTTTTTCTTCACTTGCAGACAAACGTCTGTGGTTTATGTGGCATTGCTGAGATGTGGCATTAACCGCACACAATGTGTAAACAGGGAACGGCTTCATTTTATTGTCACATTAGGTATTTGAGTAAAAAAGGTGATTTCCAAACCATTACTGAATAGTTGGAGTTTATATAAACAAAACAAATCTAACTTTATCGTCCTGTCATATTTATTTCCAATTTACTAGTTTGATTTAATTGTGTTGTGATAACTGAAGATATTGTACAGGTGTAGTGACGTGCTATTGTCACACCACACACTATCACAGATTAGGATATAACATTCATTTTATGACAACCATACACCACGATATCGTTTCAAACGGATGATAATCTGGCAGTGTGTGGGGTCAAACCATAATCAGCTGGAGTGAGAGGATCACTGCCAGAGGGTGGAGATCAGGAGCACCATCACCGGGACCAGCGGCAGAAAGGGGGGATCTGCAAGAGGGAGATAAAGGGACCACAGGCTGGGGAGGGAGGGGAGAAGATACAGGGAGGCAGAGGTGCCGGGTACCCAATGAAGTTGGTGCTCAACTTAATACCAACAGTCACACTCCATCCTGTGGTATTATATTAGCGGTGCTCGGTGGTTAGATCAGAAATGCTGGGTGGTTAGATTGCGGAGCTAGGTGATTAGATTAGAGTTTAGGCACTGAGCATTAGATTAGGGCAGTTAGGGGGTACTGGTTAGTACAAATAGAGGTGCTGGGTGGCTGTATATTACTACCTCACACTATGACCCCGCCACACAAAATGTGCAGTAGACAGATACTGCCCACCTACTTCACTTGGTGGAAAGATGGGGCCTCGTGTACTGTGCATCGTGCAGGGAAAGAGAGGTCCTTAAAACCAGAGGCACAGAGCTAAACGTTTGACCCCCAGATAAATCCTGGGAGATTCCAGGCACTGCTAATAGTCCATCATCTACAGATCGCAGTAATCGAGTGAGGCAGTAAGTGACTTACATATAGCTGCAGTGCAGGTATTGCCATACATCTATCACTTAACTTTAATTGAATTTAAAGCTCTCCTTTCACAAGTAATATAACAGGGTAGTGGGTGGGGCCAACACAAGTAGGTGTGGCTTGTACAACAGGTCCAGCCCAGATGAGTTGATCTGAACCAAGGCTGAACTCTCAATGAAGCCTATGGCCCATATTCCATTTGATTTAGCAACCCTGTATTTGTGTACTGTGCCTTTACTAAAGTTACAAATAACGACGGTCTCCCATACCTGTAACTGAGCCGGTACGGTGACAGTTGGGAAACCGACTCCAACAGATGCTACTTAAGGCAAAAGTTTCCGCCTTATATTTATACATTTCCTCTGCAAACTGGTTTTGCCAAAAATATTAAATTGAATAAAGCTTACAACATTTCCACCTGTAATACGACCACTTTCCCTGTAAACAAGCCCGTGACGATCCCTACAATGTTACTTTCCCAGCAGGGCAGCGATTACGGAGTGAGTGTGCCCCGAAGCTACGTTTTATCACCCTCTGACACGGAGCGCGGATGTTATGCTCAGACACACAGCGCTCGCAGGCTGTGCGGGATTACATTAGCCAGATGGAGTTGTAAACACGCTGCAAATGATCATTGCCACAAACTCTCCAGAAATAACTCCATATAAGAAATGATTGTTTTTGACATGCATTGAAATCTGTGCAGAAATAGGCTACAAATGATGGGGTGATTCAGGTTGGTTTGCAAAAGCATGCTGCACTGCAGGTTGGGCAGATATAAAATGTGCAGAGAGCTACATTTGGGTGGGTTATATTTTTTCTGTGCAGGGAGCTTTATTTTTACACTGCAATTTAGATTTCAGTTTCAACACACCCCACCCAAATCTAACTCT
The DNA here is from genome assembly GCF_055691185.1 of Crinia signifera. NCBI lineage: Eukaryota > Metazoa > Chordata > Amphibia > Anura > Myobatrachidae > Crinia > Crinia signifera. Next base: position 173,368,738 of record NC_139224.1, on the reverse strand, counting down.
CTCTCCACATGTTACATCTTCCCCACCTGCAGTGCAGCACGATTTTGTCCATTAAAGGAGTTTGCAACCTCAATCACCCCTTATACAGTAATTCTGTGTGATTTGCGAATTCATTGTCACAGTCTTGAAGCTGAGGAAATTGCTACATGCATGTAGCTGCTTTACCGTTCTCCCAAATGATCACCACATCATTCTCACATGCAAGGGGAGATTTAAGGTGCCCATACACGGTGTAATGATCGCATCCGTTATCAGCTGGATTGTATCGCGACACATGCATTTTGCATGAAATTTGCATGCGATGCGATCAGAATGTACATACTTTTTGTACTGTGTGGTGAGATGCCTGCGGGAGCGCACATCGCATCGAACGGTACAAGCGCACTGTGTATGGGCACCTTTATAAAAGCTTGGAGAGAGAAACATATGCTCCCTGGTTTAATGCTCACCTGCCAACTAACGCATGGATTTTAAATGTAAGACAGTTAATAAAAGGCATAGGTAAGTTGGCAGGTGAACTTTAAACCTGGGAGAATATGTGCAGTTTGACTCTGGTGTGATAGCAGATGCCAGGTTCTCTGGAGTCTGGGTGTTCGAGTAGGACTTGAAGGACTTGCGTTTCGCTGCAGGCCTGTAGCTTTATCGAAGGTCCTTATGTAGTGAAACGCGTCAGCTGTTATCTGTACCACACAAGGGACTACCATTTTTGTCCACCATTGGATTTACCCAGATGCTTGGATCTTCTTGAACTTTCCAGCAGCCGCCGCATATTAGAGAGCACTTGCTTTTGGACCAGTTGGGACCTCGCCTTAGACCTTATTTCTCCAGCGGCTTATCATCCCTTGCCGTGAGTAGAGAGGACACATGATACCAGGACCCTCTGGGAAATAACCCCATACCTTTCCTCCAGCGGCCATTGTCTGAGGCACCGTTATCAATTGTGAGAATACTTACCATCTGAACCATTTGGGACTTTGTTCCTCAAATTTTCCTGCAGCGGTGGAAATATAGGGTAACATGCACTTACCTCCCAATATAACAAGTTTCATCTGCTCTCCATTACCTGTTGGCCAGTATTAACCCTTTAAGTGTGGTATTTTTATATTGCTCTCAGTTTTTAATTCATTCTTATTCCTATCGTTATGTCTATGTGTTGTAAAATCATGCAAATTATCAGGAAAATGTATTGGAACTTATTCTTCGTTAAAATATAGCGCTGCTTTCCTTGTTTTTATTGGTATTCTATTATATAGGATATATAACCCACATGACCTTTTCTATTACATTAACTCCTATGAAGAAACTATTAGCCCTTACCCGAGAGGCGTATTATAATGTGTTTAAGGTGCGTGACGCACAATTACAGATGCACACGCAACACAACTTTCCCTGCTGAGTACAATAAGATTCTTCTTATCAGTCCCGGCCCTTCCCGTGGCTGCATCTACATAGACATAAATGCGTTACTGCAAAATCAGATAAGATTCATTTCCACACGGGCCTGAGATCTTTATGCCAACAAAATTGGGTAACAGCGAGACAGAATTTAATAAGCAGATCCAAGATTCAGAAAGCACCAATATTCACAGTATACATGGACAGAGGGAGACGAGAAAGTTCTGATCCAATTCAGACACATTATGGGGGTGATTCAGGTTGGTTTGCAAAAGCAAACTCCTTCTTTAATGGACAAAACCATGTGCACTGCAGGTGGGGCAGATGTAACATGTGCAGAGAGAGTAGATTTGGGGGAGTAATTTTGTTTCTGTGCAGGGTAAATAGTAGCTGCTTTATTCTTACACTGCAATTTAGATTTCAGTTTGAACAACCCCACCCAAATCTAACTCTCTCTGCACATGTTACATCCGCCCCACCTGCAGTGAAGCATGGTTCTGCAAATTAGCAAGAGGTGGGCAGGCGGGCGGGTATGTGAAGATTTGCCTACGGTGCTGGGACAGTTCACACCGGCCCTGCCTCTAAAATGACCCATTGCATTCTGTACACAATGCTCTGCTCCTGGACTTCCCTGGTAATGTATGATTGCCATCACCTGTGTGGAACTAGGTAGTTGAAGAGAAGGGTGTTTCAACACAGGTGATGACAATCCTACATTACCAGGGACGTCCAGGAACAGAGCATTGTGTACAGAATGCAATGGGTCATGTTGGAGGGTATGCTATCCTTGTGACCTGCACCTGCTGAACCCTTGTCTGTATTACGTTTCCTGATACTTGGGGCCTTATTCTAGTTCACTCTATCTGACAAAATCCTTCTTAGATGGACAAAACCATGTGCACTGCAGGGGGGGCAGATTTAACAGGTGCAGAGAGAGAGAGTTCGATTTGGGTGAGTTATTTTGTTTCTGTGCAGAGTAAATACTGACTGCTTTATTTTTACACTGCAATATAGATCTCACTTTGAAGTAAAACTCCACCCAAATCTAATTCTCTCTGCACAAGTTACATCTGCCCCCCTGCAGTGCACATGGTTTTGTCCATCTAAGAAGAATTTTGTCAGAAAGAGTGAACTAGAATAAGGCCCTTGGTACTGACCCGGCTGTTCCTGTGACAAAGAACCTGCTCAATCCTTGTGTACTTCCAGCCATATTGGGCCTTATTTTGGTTCACTCTTTCTGACAAAATCCTTCTTAGATGAACAAAACCATGTGCACTGCAGGGGGGGCAGATGTAACATGTGCAGAGAGAGTTAGATTTGGGTGGGGTTTTACTTCAAAGTGAGATCTATATTGAAGGGTAAAAATAAAGCAGCCAGTATTTTCCCTGCACAGAAACAAAATTACTCACCCAAATCTAATTCTCTCTGCACATGTTACATCTGCCCCCCTGCAGTGCACATGGTTTTGTCCATCTAAGAAGTATTTTGTCAGAAAGAGTGAACCAAAATAAGGCCCATAGTTATTGCTTCCTACCAGGCTATCCTTGTGACCTGCACCTGCTAAAACCTTGTCTGACTACTGCGCTTTCCAGAGTAGACCAGCACCTGTACCTGGGAAGAGGGCTGCGACCGAGGTGCCGGGCGAGGCAAAAGCCCGCTTGGAGGGGTCACTGGCAGAAAACCCCCGGCACAGATAGACTCCACGCCTCTGCTCAGGTACAGCCAAATTCTCACAGGTAAGTGCCCTCATCTGAGATTCATGACATAAACATGATTGGACACAAAGCATGGTCTCCCCGCTGTATGTGGGCAGTCAGGGTCCTGTACATGTGACCTAGGTATTAGGATACTTCCAAATGACCTAGGGGCCTGATTCAGATTTGTACGTAATGCCGATGTTCATGAGGCTGAGCATTTATCGGTAGACTGTGCCCACGCCAAGGTTCTCTATCGATGCCGTCCGGAATCAGCAGCATAATATATTGCTATGGATGAGGGCCCCAAACCAGTATTTAGCCTAGGGCCCCATGAGGTCCGAGTCCGCCTTTGATGCCTGGCGCTATTGTCATTGAGGAGCCAATAGAGTGGCCAGACAAGTCTCCAGGGGCACAACAATATCTCCAGGGATGCTGCGCACACTCTGAGGAAAATCGGTTCGGAGACCACGCCCCTTCCTTTTTTAAAGTAGTTAGTTAATAAAAGAAATTGGCGCTCCTAAAGGTTAACAGATGGTTCCTCCATTCAAGAGTGGTACTGTGCTCCCAACGCTACACCTGGAGGCAGTGGCAAAAGTTTGTTGCAGTTGCCCAGAGGCAAGATAAATATTGGTGCCTCCCTACACCACCTTATATAAATATATGCATGCATGTATAGTATGTATTTTATGTTTAAAATAGAGAGTGTGACACCTATGGTCCTGCTAGGTGGGGGAGTCAGCCACAGAAGTGATATTGATGGCTTTCAATTAACTTGCAGGGGAACAGAGGTTCCCCCTTGGGAGAAGGAGCCCGGCAGCAGATGACTCCATTGCCTCCCAGAGTTACAGCTGGAGGTCTGCATCACTGTACATTACATTACAATAATATATGACGACCGTAATGTTATCAATCACAGCAGCGAAGGCTTCCCGCGCACTCAGCTCCTGGTTATAAGTAACTTATGAATGCAATCGGCTTTGTGATTGTACAGCCAGAGGTTCCGTGCTGCTAGAATTGTTTTATCTGGATGGGGAACGCTGTGAGCGGAACTAGCTCTGTTCTCCATATACATGAACAATGCCGCGTATTGTGTACCTGCAGGCGGTAATCTATGTATTATAGAACTCTGCGCGACAGATAAGAGGCGATGGTCACAGTCTATCCGGCCTTTTACAGGTACTTTGTGAATGAAATTGCATTTCCCGCTATGCGCACAGAGGCCCGCGCTGCCGCAGGATTGCTACATTAACTATAGTCAGTGAGAAGATGGAAAAGAAACTGCTTCCACTTTATATAGACATTTGAATCAGAATCTACTTCTTATATATTGAACACCTGCTAGAAGATAATAGATAGAATTTAATTGGTTGCTATGGGCAACTTCCCGTCCTCAATAGCACTTATATCTTAGGAAATTTACCCCTAAAAGTCTGAAATTGAAATAAATCATTGTCAGCGTACAGGAACCCAGTACAATATCGGGGCAATTCAATTAGGTGTGACTAGGGGCCTAATTCAGACCTGATCGCAGGGCAGATTTTGTTTGCAGGTAGAGAAAACTATGCTGCACTGCAGGTGGGGCAGATGTAACATGTGCAGAGAGAGTTAGATTTGGGTGGGGTGTGTTTAAACTGAAATCTGAAACTAAAATTGCAGTGTAAGAATAAAGCAGGCAGTATTTACCCTGCACAGAAACAATATAACTCACACAAATCTAAATCTCTGCTCATGTTACATCTGCCCCACCTGCAGCGCAGCATGATTTTGTCCATTTGCTAACAAAATGTTCTCTAGGAGCCGAACCCGCTCATCCTTACTTTAAGGGAACGATTATCACCTTTATTAGGTGAGTGAAACAGCTGGGCAGATATAAGGGGCCCATGTACTACCTTAGAGAGAGGAAGAACTTGGAAGGAGTGCAGGAAACTTGGAAGAAGTGGGAAAAATTAAAAAGTGCAATTCTAAAAGCAACAGAACTTTGTGTCAAAAGAGTTAGGAAAAACACAAGAAAAAGAAAGCCATTGTGGTTTGCAAAAGAAGTAGCAAGTATTGTGAAAGCAAAAAAGTTGGCCTTTAAGAAATTTAAGCAGATGCAGAAGAATGAGGACAAAGAGGTGTATCTTGTTAGACAGAAAGAGGCTAAGAAGGTAATCAGATGTGCAAAAGCACAGGCTGAAGAGAAAATGGCCCAGTCAGTGGGTAAAGGGGGGAAAACTTTTTTTAGGTATATAAGTGAAAGGAGAAAAACAAAAAGTGGAATAATTAGACTGAAGACAGAGGGCCTTATTCTAGTTCACTCTTAGAGGCAAATTCCTTCTTAGATGGACAAAACCATGTACACTGCAGGGGGGCAGATGTAACATGTGCAGAGATAATTAGATTTGGGTGAGTTATTTTGTTTCTGTGCAGGGAAAATACTGACTGCTTTATTTCTACACTGCAATATAGATCTCACTTTGAAGAAAAACCCCACCCAAATCTAATTCTCTCTGCACATGTTACATCTGCCCCACCTGCAGTGCACTTGGTTTTGTCCAGCTAAGAAGGACTTTGCCTCTAAGAGTGAACTAGAATAAGGCCCAGAGAGTGGAAGTTTTCTTGAGGGGGACAATATAATAGCAGATAATATTAATAATTATTTCTGCTCAGTATTCACTGCTGACAGAGAGGGGAAGGGGCCAAAGTTAAGTTGCAAGTATAGTAAGAAAACTGAGGGAGAGACAAGTACATTTACAGAGGAGAAAAGGTGCGTACACACGGGGCAATATGATTGCTGGCAATATATTGCTAGCAATATATTGCTCAGCAATCATATTGTTCGTGTCCCGTTTTCATCTGCGACCAGAGATGGTCGCAGATGAAAATTTAAACACTGCTGGGTGAAGAGGCCGGGATGTCGCTGGTCGGAGGAGCATGTTCTTCCAACCAGCGACCATTCAGGGGCTTAAAACGGGAGCGCGCACCCGACGATTTATCGCTGGTGCACACTCCAATCACTGGCAATATGGTCGCTCAGCGACCATATTCCCAGCGATTTCAGCCCCTATCGCCCTGGTGTGTACACAGCTTACGTCCTCACAGAACTCTCAAAACTGAAAGTGGATAAATCAATGGGGCCAGATGGGATACATCCAAGGATACTTAAAGAGCTTAAAGGGGACCTCGTAAAACCAATAACAGAATTATTCAACCAGTCACTAGCTACTGGAGTAATCCCAGAGGACTGGAAAACAGCTAATGTAGTCCCACTGCACAAAAGTGGAAGCAAGGAAGAGGTAAGCAACTATCGACCAGTGAGCCTTACATCAGTAGTAGGGAAATTGATGGAAACACTCTTAAAAAAAAGAGTTGTAGAATATCTCAAAACCAGCAATTTACAGGATTCAAAACAGCATGGGTTTACTGGGGGAAGATCATGTCAAACAAATCTTATTGACTTTTTTGACTGGGTGACTAAAGTAATAGATCAAGGTGGGGCTGTAGATGTAGCTTATCTAGACTTTAGTAAAGCTTTTGACACTGTCCCACATCGCAGACTGTTAAATAAACTTAAAAGCTTGGGATTGGATTCTAAGATAGTTGAATGAATAAGGGCGTGGTTGCAGGACAGAAAACAGAGAGTTGTAGTAAACGGAGTACAGTCAAAGGAGGGAAAGGTTACAAGTGGAGTACCCCAGGGATCTGTACTTGGACCGGTGCTTTTTAATATCTTTATTGGTGATATTGCAAATGGCATTGAGGGTAAAATGTGCCTTATTGCAGATGACACAAAGGTATGCAACAGGGTAGACACACCAGGAGGGGTAAAACAAATGATTGAGGATCTAGGTAGATTAGAGAAATGGTCAAGAGAATGGCAACTACAGTTTAATGCCCAAAAAATGCAAAATCATGCACTTGGGTCTCAGAAATCCAAAGACTAAATATAGTATAAATGGCACTATAATGGAAACTACTGAGGAAGAGAGGGATCTAGGTGTCACTATTTCAGGGGACTTAAAAGCAGGTAGGCAATGTAACAAAGCAATGAAGAAGGCAAGTCAGATGCTTGGTTGCATAGGGAGAGGTATCAGCAGTAGAACGAATGAAGTAATAATGCCACTGTATAGGTCATTGGTACGACCTCACCTAGAGTATTGTGTTCAGTTCTGGAGGCCATATTTCCAGAAGGATATAAATACATTAGAGACTGTACAAAGAAGGGCAACTAAAATGGTGCATGGCCTACATCACAAACGCACCAGGAAAGACTAAAAGATCTTAATATGTATACTTTAGAGCAGAGAAGGGAAAGGGGGAACATGATAGAAACTTTCAAATATATTAAGGGCTTTAACAAGGTACAGGTGGGAGACATTCTTCACAGGAAGAGGAGCAACAGAACATGAGGACATGCACTGAAACTAGAGGAAGGAAGATTCAGGGGAAATGTGAGGAAGAATTACTTCACAGAAAGAGTAGTAGATAAGTGGAATAGCCTACCATCAGATGTGGTAGACGCAAATACAGTAGTACAATTTAAACATGCTTGGGCTAAGCATATTGATATCCTTAAAAAAAAATAGGGATCAAATATGGTTTGAGGTAACATGTTTAAAAAAAGGGGCAGACTAGATGGGCCAAGTGGTTCTTATCTGCTGTCAAATTCTATGTTTCTATTATAAAGTTCCTACCAGCCCCTAACTGTCATTTTTCGAATACATTCCATCACTTGGTAGTTAGGAGTTGATTAACTGGTACTTTATCTCTCTCCGTCATCTCTATAGAACATTTCCAGTTATTCACATTTGTGTACGCATCGCTTTTTTTTTGTTTTTGTTTTGATGACGCACCATTCATATACACCTCATAAGATTGGAAGTTCTCCTCCCAAGTACGATTGGTGGCACAGCCCCTCTTTCTCACTCAAAGTTTAGAAACAAGACTGGAGAGATCCCCACGGTGTAATATGTAGACGCCGATCTACCTTCTCCACTGACATCCACTATAATACATGGTAACCATTCGATAATCTAAAGTGGGCCTACTTTTATAACTTTCTACTATATCTTATCAAAAACCTTTACATAGACATGAAAAAAATATAACTAAAACGCCGAAAAACACCAGGGACTCACAGACCCAGAAGCAGAAAGAGAAGCCCTCTGCGGCTCTATTAAGCTCCATTCAAAACTCTCCATCCAGAGATGACTCCTCTGAATCATTTAATCAAATAAATCCATGTTCTGAAACGGCAAAGAGAGCTAAAGAGATATCAGATATTTTGTCTCCGCTACTTGATGCCAAATTGGCCCCTCTCACAGAAGCCATATCCTCGGCAATGACGCTTTTGAAACAACATACTACGCGTCTAACAGAGGCCGAAGAAAGAATCTTGGCACTAGAAGAAGAATTAAAGGAGGCAAAGAACCTGCTAAACATTCAGGACACCAACATGTTGACATTCCAAGACAAATTAGAAGAAATGGAAAATCGAAATCGTTGGAACAATTTATGACTCATAGACCTACCAGAGTCAGTAAAACCCAGAGACTTGTTGTATATTACCTCTACATGGCTGCCAGAGGCCTTGGGCCTAGCACCGACATCAAGGCCTCTTCAGGTAGAAAGGGCACATCGCATTGGTCCAGATAAACAAGGCAAACAAACACAACACCCCCGCCCAGTTATATTCCGACTTCTAAACTATCTCGACAAGGTGTCAATTTTGGATGCATATAGGAAAATAAAGGAGCTTAAATACGAAGACTCAAGAATCTTACTATTCCAGGACTTCTCCTTTCAAGTGTCCACCAAAAGAGAGTTTTCTCCAATCTGCACTGAGATGTTTAGTAAAGGCATTCGGTTTGCACTGCTATATCCTGCCAAACTCAGGGTATATCACAATGGCACCACTACTTTTTTAGAAACTCCACTAGCTGCAAAAAACTTTTTATCATCAATTAGCACCGTTACACCACAGTTATCTGCTACAGATAAAGACTGACAACTAAATGTTGATAAGTATTAATGTTTCAAAAGATTCTATGAATAACAAAAGCATTATTATAATTTCATATTGTGATGTCGGGGAGGTCTAGCAATATTATTGCAGTCAAGAGTTACTCCATATCTTTACCCGAATTGGAGTAACATCCCCTTTTCTGTCTTCTGTCTTCTTTTTTATTTTTTCTCTTCACTACATGTTCTTCTATCTTTTATTTTATTTTATTTGTCTTTTTCCAAGCTTGCCTTGTGAAAACTGACAACAGTTATGTTTGGCCTAGCAGGCCTACACAATGGTTTCATATAATGTTGGAAAAAATTGACAGAATAAGTTTAATATGTTTTTCATGTTTTCTTTTGCACTTTCAATACTTGCATATTAATCTAATAGATAATTACAATAGGTTATTAAAATATCTATGTTGGCTTATTTGCTGGGGTAAGCCAATAACCAAACTAACTTTAAAACACTACTATAGCCCACCAAAAAAGGGTATAGGATAACATCATGGCTTCTCCCTTAGTTACCAACTCATCACAGATAAAAACTACCCTTAAATTTATATCTTGGAACGTTGAAGGGTTGAATACACCCATTAAGAGGAAAAAGATACTAACCCATTTGAAGAAAATTCGCCCCGATGTTGTTTTCCTCCAGGAAACACACTGGAGAGCCTCCGATCCCAATACATTAAATGACAAGTGGATCCAGGGTTTTAAATCAGCTTGTTATCATAATAAAACGCGTGGTGTCTTAATACTGTTTAGTAAATCTGTGCAATATATTATTAAGGAAGAATGGTGCGACCCTGAAGGTCGCTTTATCTTTTTAAAAGTTGAAATAGAGGGTGAATTATATACATTGGTTTGTTTGTACGCCCCTACTGGCCCGAATGCAGTTTTCTACTCTGACATTTTTGTTAAACTGCAAACATGGGCACAGGGAAATATGATTATAGGCGGGGATCTCAACATAGTATTGGACCCAGAACTAGACATATCAAGACATCCCCGACACACCAATAGTAGATCACCTCCTGCTTCGATCTGACTTCTAATGGATTCTTTGTCCCTAATGGACACGTGGAGATTTTTCCACCCAACATCCCGTGAATACACCTTCTATTCACATCCCCATAACTCCTTCTCCCGTTTAGACTACTGGCTGATATCATGTACCCTTATACATAAAGTAGAAGAGGTTTCAATAAGAAATATATTATTATCTGACCATGCTCCCATTGGAATGACTATTACCCTACTTAAACCTAAAACCTTCTCTTACAAATGGGGATTCCCTGACTATTTAGCGGACTCTGACGATTTCAAACTACATCTGACACAATCCTTCACTAATTATCTGACAGAATACACAAATCAAACATAAATCTTATGTGGCCTGCTTCTAAACCAGTATTAAGAGGCCATATTATAGCCTACACAGCAACCAAAAAGAAAACACTTGCAGAACGGTTTTCTCAAGCCTCTATGGCTGTCTCAGCAGCATATTCTACACTCCTAGCTGACCCTTCAGAGTCATCACGCCTCCTTTATAAACAGGCAAAAGATACCTATGACACCCTTTGTTCCGAAAGAGCGCAGATTAATCTAAATTATCAGAAAAAACGTTATTTCCGTTGGGGAAATAGACCATGGAAACTCCTGGTCAATCTGGTACACACCAATAAGTCAACAACTACAATCTTGTCAATGCAACGCCCAGATGGTACAGTATCCACTTTCCAAACGGAAATTAATACAACATTTCTAACTTACTTCGGAACCCTTTATAAAGCACCGGCAGATAACCCAGCTGAGGGTATGGAATTTCTATCTCAATAAAACCCTCCATCCATTACGGATGATGACAGAGAACAGCTTATGGCCCCAATAACGACACAAGAAATTGAACAAACGATCAAATTACTCCCCACAGGTAAAACACCTGGACCAGATGGTCTATCTGCATCATATTATAAATCCTTATCGCCACAAGTTGCCCCACTTCTTGTCCAACTATTTAATTCCATTCTCTCAGGCAACCCAGCCCCACCATTATTTAATGAAGCTAGAATCATATTACTTCTAAAACCAAACAAAGACGCATCTCTTCCCTCCTCATACAAACCAATCTCATTACTCAATCAGGACTATAAAATATTTACAAAACTAATTGCAACTCGGCTACAACCCATACTTTCCAAAATTATACACCCAGCCCAAACAGGTTTTTTACGTAATAGACACTCGTAATATCGTAATATCAGGACTCTTCTAGCAGCCATGATGGAAACGCACAACACAAATTGGTAGACAATCTGGTAGTGAGCTGCGATGCTGAAAAAGCATTTGACAGGGTATCATGGGCACATCTAAACCGAATATTTCAGATACAAGATTTTGGTGCGCCTTTCGCTCAAGTATTTTTCACCCTCTATAGCAATCCAACTGCCTTTTTAACTATCAATTCTTATAACACACAGAGTTTCAAATTAGACAGAGGAACAAGACAGGGCTGTCCCCTTTCCCCTCTATTATTCAACCTTGCCATAGACCCACTCCTTAGACAGTTTATTGGAGAAAATCATTGGAAGGGGATAAGGGTAGGAGAGGCTGAGATTAAGTTTTCGGTTAAGTTTTCGGCATTTGCCGATGATATTCTCCTTTATTTCTCTAACCCTAAAGTAGCGATTCCAAAGGTCCTCCACATATTGACTAAATTTGAGAGAATTTCTGGTTTCAAAATTAACTATCTTAAAACAGAGGCATTAGCCTTCTTTCCAGAAGGACAACGAGGGTGGAAAAATACCTTCCCATTTCGATGGGCGCAAAATAACTGTCTAAAATACTTAGGTACAGTATACAGATACCAAGGCACCCGTCTTTACTGCATGATTGTAATTATCATCCACTTCTCCAGAAAACCCTTTCGGATTTTTCAAAATGGACCAATCTCCCCTTAACATACATTGGACGTTGCCACCTTTTCAAGATGATTAGTTTTCCAAAATTCCTCTATATAATTCAGACCTTGCCGATCTACCCTTCAAAACGTCTGTTAATCACCTTGAACAAAGCCCTTTCTAAATTCATTTGGGCAAACAAACACCCTAGAATATCCCTACTTAAACTCCAACAAAAACCTGAATTAGGAGGCCTCAACCTGCTGTCACGGCCTGGACTGTCTGTGTTCCCGGCACTGACCTGGGTGCGCCAGTGGAGGGCGCAGGGAACTGGAAGCGAGGAGGCTTGAGGTAGCTGGAGCTCATGCACGGAGGCTGGAGGGAGATGATCTGCCGGGGACACAGAGGATTGGCTGAGACCTAAAGCAGAGGCGCGGGGTCTAAGCCGACAGTGGTATTCACCAGGGACCCCCGCAAGGGGATATGGACTTCGCTGCAACTGCCGACCAGGTCGCGGCCCTCTGCCCAGGTTCCCCTGTGGCTTTAGCAGAGTTTGGACAACAAGAGTCTTTAATGGGGTACTAAAACCATCGATGGTGATCGATGGCACTGAATGCTATACAGCAACACGGAGAGTATGTGAGATGCGGCCTGGAAGCCGGGGAAGACACGCAGGTATCACAGGGAGACGCTGGAGACACTGGGGGTCATTGAAGCGGCTAAGGAGCCGATACTTGAGATCACTGGGGATCGCTGGAGCGGCTAGGGAGCCGGTACTGGAGATCACTGGGGATCGCTGGAGCGGCTAGGGAGCCGGTACTGGAGATCACTGGGGATCGCTGGAGCGGCTTGAGAGCCGAGGGGAGACGGGCACGGAACCCACGGATAACCTGACACTGAGTAAGTAACCTGGGCTGCACGAGAAGACAGGATCACACGGCAGATGGAAACACGTGGAGACTTCTGGCAGGAGTGGAATGACCAGGACGCTGAGAGTAACACAGGTGACAGCGGACTCAGGAAACCGGACCTCTGGAGCACGTGGGGAGTCTTGACAGGAGCTTAACGCTGGAGAACTCACAGGTAAACTGACGAGTTGTTCAAGACGAGGAGGAGACTGTGAGCTGGGCTTTTATTCCTCCAGGTGATTAGGGAATCAGACGCAGGTGATGGGATTATCCGCAGCAGCAGCACACAGACCAGGAAGTGAGTTGGAGCTTACCTGGATCATGTGACCCGCAGTTTGATCAGGGAATACATCTGGAGCTGACAGTGACGCAGGGGCGACTTGGAAGCAAAAGACATCACGCCAGGGATTGCCGACTGTGCCGGCAGCCGACCTACGGAGGACACTACCCCAGCGTGCCGGTAAAGGGCGCATGCGAGCAGTGCGAGAACCGGGGTTCATGACAGTACCCCCCCCTTTTAGGGTGGGCACAGAACACCCTTTGGGCTTACTTGGATTGTCTTTATGGAAAGCTGCAATCAAACGGGGAGCATGCACATCTGCAGCATTGATCCAGCTTCTTTCTTCCGGGCCATAGCCCTTCCAATCGATGAGGTATTGGATGTTTCCATATCTTTTGCGAGAATCCACCACCTTATCGATCTCGAATTCAACCCCTCGATGGGTATAAACTCTGGGGAGCTCAGGAGTAGCACTTTGGAACCGGTTGAGAACAAGAGGTCGCAATAAGGATATGTGGAAGGAATTTGGGATTTTCAGGTATGGTGGTAGCTTCAGCTTATAAGCTACAGGATTGATCCTTTGGATCACAGGGAATGGCCCAATGAATCGGGGGGCGAACTTCATGGACGGGACTCGTAGGCGAAGATTTCGAGTGGAGAGCCATACCTTGTCACCAAGTTTTAACTGAGGGACTGCTCTTCTTTTACGGTCAGCAAAGAATTTGTATCTTTTTGAGGCTTTCTTGAGAGAAACATGCACATTTTTCCAAACTTGTGAGAAATGCTTGAGTGTGGAAGATGCGGCAGGCACTTCCAAGGCTGGTAAAGGCTCAAAGATCGGTGGTCGAGGGTGTTGACCGTACACTATGTAGAAAGGAGAGTAGCCAGTAGCTGTGTGGTATCTGAAGTTGTGGGCAAATTCAGCCCAAGGCAGCAGACTGACCCAGTTATCTTGTGACGAGGAGACATACAGGCGGAGGAATGCTTCCAGATCTTGGTTAACTCTCTCTGTTTGCCCATTAGACTGCGGGTGGTACGCTGTGGAAAAGTTCAATTTTACCTTCAGGGCAGAACAGAGAGCTCTCCAAAAGCGGGCTACAAATTGCACTCCACGATCGGAGACAATATCTGCAGGGAGTCCATGAATTCGAAAGATATGTTGAATGAAGATCTGAGCGAGCTTGGGAGCAGAGGGCAGGCCAGTAAATGGGATGAAATGTGCCATTTTGGAGAACCAGTCTACCACCACCCAGATGGTATTACATTCTTGAGACCTTGGGAGTTCGGAAATAAAGTCCATGGAAATGTGCGTCCAGGGACGCATGGGAGTGGGCAACGGAAGGAGAGCACCGGCAGGGGATTGACGATGGATTTTATGCTGGGCACAAGTAGGACATGAGGCCACGAAATCCTGGACATCCTTTTTCATGTGAGGCCACCAATATGACCGGCAAAGAATCTCCAGGGTTTTGTGAACACCTGGGTGACCGGAGAAGGGCGAGGCATGAGCCCAAGATAAGATTTTGGGCTGGAGCTCTGGTATAACCAGCATCTTTCCTCGAGGTGGCACAGGTGACATATGGGTGGCGGCAAAAGCCGTAGGACTGATGATGGGACGCTGTTCTTGCAGCACTGTGTCATCTTCCATAGAACGGGATAGTGCATCGGCTTTTGCGTTCTGGGACCCAGGACGGTAGAAGTTCAAATTGGATGTCACATTGGTTTAGAAAGCCTCTACAGCCTTTAGGATTGCCATCATATTTATTAGGAGTAGGCAGCTGAAGACGAGGAATATATGCTGGGGCATGAGTGGCAGGCTGATTAGATACCGGTGACGGAGGTGGCCGGAGGGACTGCTGGAGGGAATCCAGACGAGTGGACACATCCTGAAGGTATGTAATCACCTGCTGCTGCGTCGCTTCTTGTGTTTCTATATGCGAGGTGACATCTTGGAGAGCCGCTGGCCCCACACTATGGTCGCGTGCCGAGTCCATCGGTCTTGAACAATCTGTCACGGCCTGGACTGTCTGTGTTCCCGGCACTGACCTGGGTGCGCCAGTGGAGGGCGCAGGGAACTGGAAGCGAGGAGGCTTGAGGTAGCTGGAGCTCATGCACGGAGGCTGGAGGGAGATGATCTGCCGGGGACACAGAGGATTGGCTGAGACCTAAAGCAGAGGCGCGGGGTCTAAGCCGACAGTGGTATTCACCAGGGACCCCCGCAAGGGGATATGGACTTCGCTGCAACTGCCGACCAGGTCGCGGCCCTCTGCCCAGGTTCCCCTGTGGCTTTAGCAGAGTTTGGACAACAAGAGTCTTTAATGGGGTACTAAAACCATCGATGGTGATCGATGGCACTGAATGCTATACAGCAACACGGAGGGTATGTGAGATGCGGCCTGGAAGCCGGGGAAGACACGAAGGTATCACAGGGAGACGCTGGAGACACTGGGGGTCATTGAAGCGGCTAAGGAGCCGATACTTGAGATCACTGGGGATCGCTGGAGCGGCTAGGGAGCCGGTACTGGAGATCACTGGGGATTGCTGGAGCGGCTAGGGAGCCGGTACTGGAGATCACTGGGGATCGCTGGAGCGGCTTGAGAGCCGAGGGGAGACGGGCACGGAACCCACGGATAACCGGACACTGAGTAAGTAACCTGGGCTGCACGAGAAGACAGGATCACACGGCAGATGGAAACACGTGGAGACTTCTGGCAGGAGTGGAATGACCAGGACGCTGAGAGTAACACAGGTGACAGCGGACTCAGGAAACCGGACCTCTGGAGCACGTGGGGAGTCTTGACAGGAGCTTAACGCTGGAGAACTCACAGGTAAACTGACGAGTTGTTCAAGACGAGGAGGAGACTGTGAGCTGGGTTTTTATCCCTCCAGGTGATTAGGGAATCAGACGCAGGTGATGGGATTAGCCGCAGCAGCAGCACACAGACCAGGAAGTGAGTTGGAGCTTACCTGGATCATGTGACCCGCAGTTTGATCAGGGAATACACCTGGAGCTCACAGTGACGCAGGGGCGACTTGGAAGCAAAAGACATCACGCCAGGGATTGCCGACTGTGCCGGCAGCCGACCTACGGAGGACACTACCCCAGCGTGCCGGTAAGGGGCGCATGCGAGCAGTGCGAGAACCGGGGTTCATGACACCTGCCTTGTTTGCGAACATACGCATTAGCTGCCAATTACAGAATAGCCACTGTTTGGATTAGTGGCACTCAAACTTACTCAAATAGTGAATTAGATTAAGCTTTTGCACCAGGATGGAACTTGGTCTCCATGTTACACACTTCACCACAGATTCTTCCACTCTCATTCAAAAACAACTTCTTACTTAACTCCACGTGCACTGCGTGGCGTACTTTGCGCCCTAGACTACATTTATTACAATACAAATCTATATTTCTAACTTTATGGGGAAACCCTAAGTTCCACCCTCATCTCAATTCTCCAATTTTTAGGGAATGGCATAGGCAAGTTCTTTGTTACATATTTCAATTCTTAAAACCAGAATCGTTCACCCTTCTAACACAGTCCCAACTTCAAAGAAAATTCCCAACTTTACAGATACAAATGTTTCCTTTCCTACAAGCATGCAGCTATATTAATAAGATAGTGTCAATATTGGGCAATAGGGGTATGTCAACTGATCTCGATAGTACCATTCGACGTAACCCGGGTTTACCTCTAACTATCTCAAGTATTTATAACCAAGCCCGTGTGACATTGAATCTAGAGGGAGACAGAAAGGGCCTGACTAAGTGGCAGAGAGATTTCCCTGACATTCCTATGAAATCGCTCCTTCAGGCATACCAAACCATAAATAAGCAGCTAGTATCTATGTCATATGTAGAGATGAACCAAAAAATTCTACACAGGGCATATTTTACACCAAAGCTTAACTTTGTAATGGGCAAAGCAGACACATCAGCTTGTT
Source organism: Crinia signifera (assembly GCF_055691185.1). NCBI lineage: Eukaryota > Metazoa > Chordata > Amphibia > Anura > Myobatrachidae > Crinia > Crinia signifera. The sequence goes on along the minus strand of NC_139224.1, from coordinate 173,351,625 downwards.
TCAAATGTGGAGCCCTGGAAGCTGATATTATGCACTGTTTGTGGTCCTGTCCTATGGTGGGTTCCTTATGGTCAGCTGTTGAAAAATATATAAATCAAGATTTACATCTGTCTTTTACTATTAATAGTGTGTGGGCCTTCTGGGGTATAATACCTGCCGAATCAAGACAGGGTTTATCCACGGGAAACTTGAGACTTCTTAATAAAATTGCTGCAGTGGCCAAAAAGACAATATTATCTCAATGGATATCCCCTGAGCCAGTGTCGATTACCTTATTATTTCCTAGGCTATTATTTCCTAGGTGGACACTAACCCCAGAAGCAGAAGCGGACTACTGACCCCAGCATATTTGCTTTTCCAACTGCCCGAACCAGCCTGAAAGGACCGAATATTCCTCCTTTACCTGCTCTATTAACATCAAGTGGCAAGCCCCACTCCTACCTAAAGGACTCTCTATTCAAAAAAGGGACTTTTGGACGTACTAAGGGAAATTTATATTCCATCAGGATCCATTCTCCCCCCAAATTGAGCAAGGAGGACGGTAACTATAACCCACTCTGAATACAGAGGTGGTCCTATCATTTATTCCAAGGCACTATAGGAACGGACAGTAATTCAGTTTATCCGAGTTATGCTTATTTCACCCATGCACTTTTACCAGTCTATGTATTACATGTGTGGCCATATGGCCTATTAAATTGTGTTATTCCTTTTAAAAATATTTTATTATATAAAAATTGTGAAGTCAATCCAACTAGTTATTGGTTTTTATTTTTAACAGCGCTGCAAAATTTGGTTTTCTTTTTCTGTGTTTATTTCCTATCTTATTTATTCACTATGGATTGGTCTGAGGTTACTCTGCAAAAAGAAAAGCGTACCAAAAGATTCTTTGACACCTGGTTAAATTATATTAAAACTCTATCTCCAGAAACTAAAGCACTATTGCGACAAAACTTTCAACTAACAACATGGTATAATACAACTATATTATCTATGGGTCAACCCTTTTAACCCCTTCCCGACATTTGACGTATATATACGTCATGGTCGGGAAGTACTTCCCGACCGTTGACGTATATATACGTCATGGCTTTAAACTGTCACCGCGTCTATAGACGCGGTGACAGTTTGGAGATGTCTGCTGTCCCTGACAGCAGACATCCCCCCTCGCCGCCCAGGGGGGGCAGGGGTGCCCCCCCCGGTCGGCGATCGCTGCGATTGGCTGTTCAAAAGTGAACAGCCAATTGCAGCGTTTTCTGTGTTACCGGCGGCTAAGCCGCTCGGTAACACAGAGATCCGTGGTGATCGGTGCTGTTAAGTACAGCACCGATCACCACCGAGCGGCAAACCGCCCTCCCACCCGCCCGGCAGCACGCCCTCCCTCCCGGCAGCCTCCCTCCAGCCCTCCCTCCCACCCAGCCAGCAGCCGCAGCGCCAGCCCCCCTCCCACCCCCCCGCCAGCAGCAGCACAGTTAAAAATTTAATTTGGGGGTT